>NC_092709.1:89705554-90360340 GCF_047496885.1 Scyliorhinus torazame
AGCACGCGGAGCTGCAAATGGGGCAATAGCACCCTGCGCGTTTACCAAGACCTGAGCGCAGAGGTGGCCAGAAGGAGGCTACAGGCAAGTTAAAGAGATTTTATATAAGAAACAGGTGAAATTTGGGTTGCTCTATCCGATGCGACTGTGGGTTACGCATGAGGGCCAGAACCATTATTTCGAGGAACGCGAGGAGGCGAGATAGTGGGGCCGGTGCTGGTCAGGGTGTTCAATGAGGCAAGAAGCAGAGTGGTCTTAACCCCGAAGATGTTGCAGGCCACTATCTCGCTTATACTGAAACGGGATAAAGACCCGGAGGCATGTGGGTCCTATAGGCCGATCTCTTTGATTAATGCAGACGCTAAGTTACTGGCCAAGATTTTGGCGTCTAGAATTGAGGACTGTGTACCGGACGTGATTGCGGAGGACCAAACTGGGTTCGTAAAGGACAGGCAATTGGTGGCCAATCTAAGGAGGCTGCTCAATGTGATTATGCTGCCCCTGGAGAGCAGGGAGGCAGAGGTAGTGGTAGCAATGGATGCCGAAAAGGCTTTACAAGGTTGAGTGGGACTATTTATGGGAGGTGCTGGGACGTTTTGGGTTTGGGGTGGAATTCATTGACTGGGTTAGGCTGCTATATCATGCCCCAGAGGCTAGTATGAGGATGAAAAGGACAACATCTGACTACTTCAGACTGCACCGCGGGACTAGACAGGGATGCCCCCTCTCCCCACTGCTGTTTGCGCTGGCTATAGAGCCGCTGGCAATTGCTCAGAGACCTTCAAGGGACTGGAAAGGGCTGGTCCGGGGGGGGGAGTGGAACATAAAGTTTTGTTACATGCGGATGACCTGCTGTTATACGTGTCAGACCCAATGATGGGGATGGACGGAACCATGGAATCCCTGAGGGAATTTGGTTGGTTCTCAGGATATAAATTGAACATGGCAAAGAGCGAGATGTGGGTAATGCAGGCGAGAGGTCAGGAGAGTAGGCTGAGGGGGCTGCCGTTCAGGCTGGTAAGGGAAAGCTTCAGATATTTAGGGATACAAGTAGCACAAGACTGGGGTAAGTTGCATAAGCTAAACTTGTCCCGGTTGGTGGAGCAAGTGAGGGACGAGTTCCGGAGACGGGATGCGCTCCCGCTGTCATTGGCGGGGAGAGTGCAGACGGTGAAAATGTTGATTCTTCCGAGATTCTTGTTCATATTTCAGTGTCTCCCCATCTTCATCCCGCAGTCCTTCTTTAAGAGGCTCGATAAAATTATCCTGGGATTTGTTTGGACGGCAAAGTCCCCACGGGTGAGGAAGGCGATGCTCGAGAGGAACCGAGGGGATGGGGGGCTGGCGTTGCCAAACTTTAGCAACTATTACTGGGTAGCTAACATAGCCATGGTAAGGAAATGGATGGTGTGTACGGGGTCGGTTTGGGAGCAGAAGGAATCTGCTTTGTGCAGGGGCACTAGTTTGGCAGCCTTGGTTACGGCGCCTTGCCGCTCCTGCCGGCACGATACTCCACCAGCCCTATAGTGGTGGCGGCTCTACGGATCTGGGGCCAGTGGAGGAGGCATATCGGGGAAGTGAGAGCATCGGTTTGGTGTCCAACCTGCAGTAACCACCGATTTGCCCCGGGGAATATGGACGGTGGGTTCCAATTATGGCGGAGGGCGGGGATGGCCAGGATGGGTGATCTGTTCCTGGAAGGGAGCTTCCCGAGCATGAGGGTGTTGGAGGAGAAGTTCGGGCTGGCGAAAGGCAATGATTTCAGGTACTTGCAGGTGCGGGGTTTCGTACGCAGATTGGTACCATCCTGAGTCCTGAGGTGGCAATTTGAGGGGTTTCGGAGGACCTGGGAGTCCAGGAGGAGAAAGAGGCCGACGTCTTGGCCTTTGCTTCCCTGGTAGCCCGGCGACAAATACTGTTGGCATGGAGGGACTCAAAGCCCCCGAAGTCTGAAGTATGGCTTTCGGATATGGCGAGCTTTCTCGGGCTGGAGAAAATTAAGTTCGCTTTGAGAGGATCGCTGTCAGGGTTCACCCGGAGTTGGCAGCCATTCGTTGACTTCTTTGCGGATAATTAATCGTCAGCAGGGTGGGGGGGGCGGGGGTGGGGGTGGGGGGGGGGCGTGGTGGTGGTTAGGGTAGCGTAGAGGGGGTTGCTTAGGCAGGTTCTTGCGAGAGGGGAGCCGATGCTTGCATTATGTCTTATTTACTTTTTGGACACTACGGTACAATGTTGCTGTTTTAAATGCCAAAAATGCCTCAATAAAATTGTTTATTTAAAAAAAAAAGAAAATGTAAATCAAATGTTTGGAAAGTGTTTGGCTGTCAAATGTATATGTTAATGGCATTCTATATGGCAATTCTTTATGGCATTTCCTTATTACTGATTGTTTACGATGCAGTCCAATAACCTTCATTTTCTGAGTTAAGGTACTAAGAATTATTATTAGAATTAAATTGTTTAAATGATATCTCCATGTTTGTGCTAGGATTGAATACAAGAGGTACTGCAACTGCAGTTCAACTTATCCATACAAAATTCCTGTATGGAATATCTGTGGTGAAGCCTTACATGTGCTCCTGCCTGTAGAACACCGTTCCAAACTATGTACTCCTTTATTTAGAATTTATAGCACAGAAGGGGGTGATTTGGTCCAACTACTCCAAACTGGTAGTTATTCTCTACATGAACCTCCTCCCACTCCCCTTCATCTAACAGTATCAGGATAACCTTCTTTCCTTGCTCCTAGATAGGTTTAATGAGCTTCTCCTTAAATGCACCTAATCTGGATTTTAATTTTGTCGTACGATATGATTAATGAACACACTAGTATGAAGTTCCTCGACTTTTTGAATTATTGAATTAAAAGGATAAAATTTCATAAAATGTAGAATATCAATCTAACGTTACAACAAGTATGATTCAGAGATGGCTGATCAAATAGCGGGCAAAAGAATTACTTATGCATTAATTATTAACATCACATGAAACAATTTTCGGAAAGTTCAAATGAAGAGTGAATCTGTCAAGTGCAGTCTCTGCACCATTGGAGCCTAACTCAGGGACATCTCAGCCTTGCCCAATGATAGGTCTTCGTTTCACCTTTTGATGAAATTTATGTTTCAACTTTCCAGGAACACACTGTTGGAGCTGTGGCATCTCTGGAAGACAACCAATAATTAGCTCAGCTGAATGGAACAGATTACAATGCGAGGTTGTCACACTGCAATTTTTACTTGATCTTCAAGGAGATACTTTAGCTTCCTTGGGAATTGGCACCTCCTTTTAATAGCCAGAGCCCCCTCAAAGCAGAAAAGACCTTGTGCATGAGCGTTTTTGTTATGAATGTTTGTCCAAATTGATGTCTGTCACCAAAGCTCCAGTGAAAGTATAGACTACTTTGTCACAACATGTGAAGGGAAAGAGCGGGGAAGGCTTTGAGTATTCATGCTTGGGAACACAAAATGAAAATAGGAAGTGCTGGAAATTCACAGCAGCCCGTCTGTACCTGCAAGTAAAGAATAGATTCAGATTTCAGGTGGAACTCTCTTTTTAGAAAGGGAGCAAGTTACATTTCCACTTTCAACTACAGAAACCCCACCCAAAAGTTTGTCACACCATAGCGAGACGGAGTTCTGATAAAATGAACAAGCCAAACTCCCCATAAATTGACCAAGCAAACTCTCCAGAAACAAAATTATTAGCAATGATTTTCATCTGCCTGCCATTTCATGCCTGAAAAATGGATGGCTAACAGCTGAATATGAGAGGAGAAAGGGGGAGGGGTGGTGGAGTTGGGGGAAAAAACCTGAGCCACGGTGGACCCACACAATATTGTGTTGACTTGAATATGATGAGCTGCATAAGTGTCATGATATTCAAACACACACATCATGATAGACACACCAACAGACAAATCAGAACACAACACCACAACCAATCACAGACAAGGACAGGGACAGTATAAAAGGACAAACACGACACCTGGTGGCCAGTATTAGCTGGAGACCAGGACAAGGACAGACCTGTTACACTACACACTCAGGGAGCCACAACGTGCAGAGTATCCAGACCGAATTGTATATAGAAGTTGAAATAAAATAGAGTTGTACCAAATACAACTGTGTTGGTTCATCTGTGCATCAGAGCACCCAACACCACATGGTACAGGAGTGGATCGATACCTGCCGGCATACCTCGGTGTACAGAGACAACCAGCAGTACCCAGGCAAGATGTATTGGCTCCCGGTTCCGCAGCCGTTCCAGTGCCACGGCGATCTGCGCGAAAACTGGCGGCGATTCCGGCAAGCGTTTGAATTGTTCCTGGTGGCAGCTGAACTCAAAGACCTGGATGATAATGAAAAAATTGAATTCCTCCTCACCATCGCCGGTGCAAGAGCAAAAGAAATCTTCACAAGGTTCAGGTTCTTCAGGAGGCAACAAAGGTACGATTACCAGGCAGTCCTGGACAAATTCGCCAAGTACTGTGAGGAAAACGCACTCCAATCGGCAAGTAAAGGTAAGAAAAGCGGCAGTACTCATCTCGTGGCCGGGATCCCGGAGGCCGAATTCCCAGAGGCCGAAATCCCGGGCCTGAGAGAGAGTTTGGTTGAGGTCGGCGGCCATCTTGCTAAAGGTATCACGCTAGCACAGTTGCGCGAGCAGTGCTCAGAACCGGAAGTTTCGTTTGCGCATGCGCGAGACGCTGCGCATGCGCAGTCAAGAAAACGGCCAGCGGTAAAGGAACAGCGATTTGCGCATGCGCAGTCGCTTCCTACGTGCTACATACCGAGCGTCAGGATGTCAGAGGCCCCAGACCGCACCAATTTAAAGGGGAAACGTCCCAAATCAAAAAAACAAAAATCTGTTAAAGCTGTAAAACAACCTTCCCTCACCTGGAATGACAGCACATTGCCACAAATTGACCCAGGAGATGAATTTGACCTCCGAAGAACCCTGCAACAAGCAGTTACCTACGTACAAGCCGATGATTCCGACCTCGAATACTTCGATACCGATCTTTACATTTTTTCTGGACCTCGCGAGCCCAATGACAGCTCCATGGTCCGAGACGACTACGACTCGGACGAACCTTTCGTGTTGCACATTGGCGACCCTCACATTGAATCCGACGCAGATGCGGATTCATTTTTCGGATTTGAAGATCTACAACCCAGCAGATATGACGTCCCAACTCATCAGTGCAGGATGATGCCGCAGACTGAAATTAACAGACAGGGAGCGGTGCAAGCCCACAGAGAGCGGCCTGCTGCCACACACAGCATGGTCCACATCCCGCTCAGCGTTCCCGACTCTATGAAAGAAGACATGCAAGACTCCAGAGCGCAGTCCTTGCATGAACAAGAAGTGACTCCAGAGTCACAAGCCTCCACAGTGAGCTCGTGGACAGACTCCATGATAGGAGGAATACAAGACTCCAGAGCCTGTAGGCCTTGCGTTCCCGACTCTATGAAAGAAGACATGCAAGACTCCAAAGCGCAGGCCTTGCACGAACAAGAAGTGACTCCAGTGTCACAAGCCGCCACAGGGAGATCGTGGACAGCCTCCACGATAGAAGAAACACTTGACTCCGATGCGCAGTCCTTGCAGGAACAAGACCATGAGGGTCTAGCAACCTCTCCTGACCAACCAGCGGCAGACGATGCAAGTCTGCCATGCTCACGTGAACAGCAAGAAGGCTATAACAGCCTACCATGCTCCACTGCACAGCAGCATGACCATGACGGTCTCTCATGCTACAATGAAGGGCACAGCGCTGATGACTGTTCAAGCCCAACTGAAGACAAGCCAAAGGAATCGCCTCTTCCAAGCCCGAAGGAAAAAGGTTTATGCGCTGACCTTCAGGATCATTATAGCCGAACAGAGATTAATAATGCTGCACGGTCACAGAAGGATGCTGAGGATTTGCTAAAGAAATTACTTGTATGTTTAACTTGCAAGGAGCAGACTGAGAATTGCCAGTGTTTTAGGACGGATAAAAAAAATGGGCAAGACATTGATCCTCAGTTAATGGAAATAACACAACCTGAATCATACCTACAGCAGGTACAAATGTCTCCCTTCAACACAACACCGCAAAGTCCCAACTTCGGAGACCAGCAGTTAGTCAGTAATGACTCTTCAAACCTTGAGGGGAACATTAACTGCATTGAATCTATACACACTCCACTGATAAATGAGCAGAACATTGGAGCAAGAATCCTGAGGACACCGACATCGAGTAGCCAGATAAAGAACTTAAAACCCGCAGCAGTTTCAAGTGAACCAAGTGTGCTTTCCACTAATGGTGAAGATGCAGATAAGGTCGACCCGATTATCCATTGTACCACACTAACCCCAGAGATTAAGCAGTTATGTCTGGGGAGTATAATGTGGGCAATTGAGAACAGTAAAAGAGAGACTGTGACTATGCCAGTCCCAGCAAAATCAGACCCAGAGACTATGAAGGCATGTACATTAGACAAAGATACATATGAGGTAACTGAGAAGAAAATTGAAACGGAATGTTCTTTGGAAAATAGTACAATATCGAGAGAAACATTGGATCCTACATTTGAGGCCATACATATGGGAGAATTTGAGGGTAATAAACAAGGTTCTGCAATGTCTGGGGGAAGATTTAAAATTCCAAAGAAGAAAAGCCCAAATGAAGGACAACGGCAAGACAATGACAGTCCACCGCCATGGTTTGCACCACCAGATGAAAACTCCGACAATTTACCCAACCCTAGTGAACAGCAAGCTGCCAGTGAGGATCCATCCACGGAGTGTGAGACGAGTGACGGCGGCGTCCCACTTCCCATGCAGGGGGTGCAAAGTGACGGACCTCGCCTAGTGCGTACGGAGGCACTCGATGATCACGGTGGGACCACTGACAACTGCGGTGACACCGCACCACTTCCACCCTCGGTGGCACGGGCCTCTCCACTGGTCGGTGCACTCCTGCATGTCCTGACTCCACAAGTGCAGCTTCACGAGGTCTCGGCTGCCTCCAGTGGGCCTGCTGGGACTCCGGACGGGGAGCATCGGCGGAAGACGGACCGGACTCCGGATGGGGAGCGGCCGGGCGCCGACTCTGGTTTGCGTACGCCAGACTTTGCTCCAGACGGGCAGTGTCGCGGCCTCGGTGGTGGAACGCTCAGGGTGACAGCGGATGCCACAGCGACGGGGAATGGATCACGTGACAGTCGCACTGGGTCAGCGATAACAACCAACACCGACAGT
Source organism: Scyliorhinus torazame (assembly GCF_047496885.1). Classification (NCBI taxonomy): domain Eukaryota; kingdom Metazoa; phylum Chordata; class Chondrichthyes; order Carcharhiniformes; family Scyliorhinidae; genus Scyliorhinus; species Scyliorhinus torazame. The sequence continues at coordinate 89,712,800 of NC_092709.1, forward strand.
CCAAGACGGATACACCGGTTTGCACCACAGCTATGTCCACACGTTTGGTCCACGCCGACGGTGCGGCCGATGACAGCTCATGCTGGACAGACCCAGTGTTCAAGCCTGCAGCAGCTGGCAGTCTGTGCAGCATGTTCTCAGACAGGCCAGCACTGCGTATTGCCCACTGGTGGGGTCAAGACTGAAGGAGGACAACCGCCAGTGCAGTCTGCACTACAGGCTGGATGCCTTAGTTCCTGCCCAGGATTTGCTGCACCACAGCCTAGCCACATAGCGTTTTCCTGTTTGATGCGGGGTTCTAGTTTCACACCATCGCTGGACATTGATGCGAGCAGCAATTCTCTCTCCAAGGCGACATGCTTCGACGTTTCTCAGCGGAGTCACCCTTCCGGCGCAGCGTGTGGCCAGAGCCAGCGTGCACGGTCTCAGCCGACTTCAACATCTGGCACATTCATCGCCTTGCATGATATTAGTGATGGTGCCTCTTCGGTGTCGGCGACCCATCGGCTACAAGATGCCATCCAGCAGCACCACCACAAACATAAAAAGAAAAAAGACTCCACCTCGTTCCTGGTATGCATGGCGGGTGGATTGGTGCGTAGGCGCAATCGGCGAGCCTTGCGCTGCCTTCCACGCTTGCAACTGAACCGTACACACACACCGGATCCTCCACTGGTTCCCAAGGATGACTTCGTGGAGCTGCCACGGATCATGCCCCTTCCATCGCCACCCGTGGCCAGGCTCGCACATCAGCCGGTGGTTCTTGACCCACCCTTGAGGCGGTCAACCCGAATTCGTCGCACACCTATTAGACTGGACTTATAACACTGTTCATACGTTTAAACGTTAAACACTACTGTATGGTAACCTGTTGTTGTTTTATCGTTCCAGATATTGTTTGACCGGTCCACTATTCAAAGTTTTTTTGCATTCATGTTTTGTTATGGTACAACCTTGTTAGCATGACGCACCCGACATCGCCCCATGTATATAGTTACGTCGTATGCACATGCTGGAAATAACACACACACACACTCTTAGATGCACACACGACACGATTATATTTATAACCAAGTAGGCACATATCTTTGTAAAAAGGGGGGATGTCATGATATTCAAACACACACATCATGATAGTCACACCAACAGACAAATCAGAACACACAACACCACAACCAATCACAGACAAGGACAGGGACAGTATAAAAGGACAAACACGACACCTGGTGGCCAGTATTAGCTGGCGACCAGGACAAGGACAGACCTGTTACACTACACACGCAGGGAGACACAACGTGCAGAGTATCCAGACCGAATTGTATATAGAAGTTGAAATAAAATAGAGTTGTACCAAATACAACTGAGTTGGTTCATCTGTGCATCAGAGCACCCAACAGCTCAATGAGGATGCCTGTTTGGGGCAGGAAACCTGCAGATTCAATTCAAATGAGGCTTTGACCTCAAAATGGCTACTGCCCTTTCACTACTAGAATGGCTGGCTCCTAGCGGCTCATAATCCACTCTTATTTCTTCATGCAGGTGAAGAACACAATACTACCCATGTTGGTAATTCTGTCTTCGAACAGAAAGGTCTTTGGTAGATTGCGGAGTGAAAGTAATCTTTGATAAATAATCAATGAGGGCACATGTTGAATTTTTAATTGTTGGATAAATTGGTGATTAAAATTCAGCTTAATTTTACTTTGCAAAATCTAACTCATTTAACCTCCTTGAAACAATGAACATGCAAGTCCTTCACTGGCTTCCATTTTATGTGTTTTATGGCTGAAACATCAGTAAATAGTTTTCATGGAGGTTCAGTAGTGTTGTTTCTGGATAAAGCAAAACTGTAAGTGTGGTGATCTTTGTGAAGGGTTTCCTGGATGGAAGACGTAATGATCACAAAGCTCTTTTGAAGAATTAAACTAATTTTATTGATACTACTAAATTTGAGTTCGACACTTATTCTGAATAGAAAACATACATGTAAGAATTAAACTACACTATCTCTATCTATTCACTATAGCTATTATATCTTAACTAACTCTGCAATACACCATGAATCTTATCTTCTTCAGCTCCAAATCTAATCTCCTCCCCAAGCCCAAGAGCCAGTGCAATTTAAAGTACTGTCCCTTAGCTTCCGCTATTGGCGAGGTTTAACATAACATTAACTCTTCACATGCTGTACATTTGTATAATGTCACAGTAAGGATGATAATAGACTTACCCAAAAATGTAGCATTGGAATTCCATAGCTTTTGCACTGTGTTTTAGGTGTTGGCTTAGATTCTATGGCTGTGGGCTTTAATGGTCAGCAGAGCTAACACACATGCATAATATTTACTAAGAAAATGCGACAGTGCACTCCTGTAGCACCTCGGAATGGGCATATTCGTTCTGAACTGTGCTCAACAAGAAGCCACTTCTGTGGTATTTCCCTATCTGGAAGGAGAAGGGGGAGGAAATTATAATGGGAGTTATCATTATTATTGATGTCTTATACCTACTGGCAACTGGCCAAATGAGATTGGCTAAGATCAAGAGCGGCTGCATCTCAGATTTCTGTGCCAGGCAAACTGTGTTGGGGTGCTTACTGTAGCAACTCGCCAGTTGTAGATACCTGGGGCGAGATTCTCCGACCCCCCCGCCGGGTCAGAGAATCGCCAGGGGCTGGCATGAATGCCGCCCCCGTCAGTTGCCGAAGTCTCCGGCACCGGAGATTCGGCGGGGGCGGGAATCGCGCCGCGCCGATTGGCGGGCCCCCCCGCGCGATTCTCTGGCCCGGATGGGCCGAAGTCCCGCCGCTAAAATGCCTTTCCCGCCGGCGTAAATTAAACCACCTACCTTACCGGCGGGACAAGGCGGCGCGGGTGGGCTCCGGGGTCCTGGGGGGGGCGTGGGGCGATCTGGCCCCGGGGGGTGCCCCCACGGTGGCCTGGCCCGCGATCGGGGCCCACCAATCCGCGGGCGGGCCTGTGCCGTGGGGGCACTCTTGCCCTTCCGCCTCCGCCACGGTCTCCACCATGGCGGAGGCAGAAGAGACTCCCTCCACTGCGCATGCGTGGGAAGCTGTCAGCGGCCGCTGACGCTCCCGCGCATGCGCCGCCCGGAGATGTCATTTCCGCACCAGCCGGCGGGGCACCAAAGGCCTTTTCCGCCAGCTGGCGGGGCGGAAATTCATCCGGCGCCGACCCTAGCCCCTCAAGGTTGGGGCTCGGCCCCCAAAGATGCGGAGCATTCCGCACCTTTGGGGCGGTGCGATGCCCGTCTGAGTTGCGCCGTTTTGGGCGCCAGTCGGCGGACATCGCGCCGTTTCCGGAGAATTTCGCCCATGATACCAGTTTGGCATTATGAATCCGTTTGAGCCTAATAATCCCTGTAAATTCTTGGCTTATTTATCATTTTTAGTTTGGTCGTGCTAAAGCTGCTGAATAGCGCAGGACTGACAAAGCCAACTAATATAGGACCATAGAGGACAGGGCAAGTCAGCCTAAGTACAGGACTGTGTAGGAGCATAGGACAACATAGGACAGGGCTAGATAGTACAGAATAAGACAAGACCATATAGGACAGGCAGCTTGAGACAGGTCTAGTCAAGAGAAGATAGAACAAGATAGGACGGGAAAGTGTAGAATAGGATACAACAGTACAGTATGCATGTATGCTTTTATCTCTTGTTTTGTGGCACTTTCCTTTCTTGCCCTTCCCTTTCTTGCCCTTCCCTAAGAAAGGATCATCTTTGTGCCAAATATGGGTGACGTAGGGAAGTTGTTTCCATTAGCAGGGGAGACTAGGACCGGGGGCACAGCCTTAGAATAAAAGGGAGTCACTTTAGAACAGAGATGAGGAGACATTTCTTCAGCCAGAGAGTGGTGGGTCTGTGGAATTCATTGCCACAGAGGGTGGTGGAGGCCGGGACGTTGAGTGTCTTTAAGACAGAAGTTGATAAATTCTTGATTTCTCGAGGAATTAAGGGCTATGGAGAGAGAGCGGGTAAATGGAGTTGAAATCAGTCATGATTGAATGGTGGAGTGGACTCGATGGGCCGAATGGCCTTACTTCCGCTCCTATGTCTTATGGTCTTATGGACCATAAACTGGCAATATGAGCTTTTTGAATATGAAGTAGCATTCTGTTTGAATGATGATGAAGGAATTCAACCCTTGGTGGAAATGCTTCCTTCATTTTCAAGAAAACCTGATGATGCATGTCTAGCGAAATCTCAGAGGAAATACCATAGGCTGTAGGGATATAGGAGCAAGAATAGAAATTTAACCCCTCGAGCCTTTTCCAACATTCAATGGGATCACGGCTGATCTGTGACTTAACTCCATTTACCTTCCTTTGGTTCATATTCCTTAGTACCTTTGATAAGCAGTCTCAGATTTAAAATTAACAATTGATTAAGCATCAATTATTACTGGGGGAAGAGAGTCCCAAACTTCTACCATTCTTTGTGTGAATAATTGCTTCTTAATTTCACTCCTGAAAGGTCTGGCATTAATTTTTAGACTATACCCTCAAGTCCCAGGCATTCCAACCAGCATAAGTTGTTTTGACTTAACCACTCCATCTGTTCCTTTAATATCTGAAAAACTCTGCTTTTGATCAGTCCTTAACCATCTAAATTCTAGGGATTGTGCCTTTAGTTTGGGTTGTCTCTCCTTGTAAGTCCTGGAGTTCAGGTATCATATTGGTAAACCTTTTTTAAAATAAATCTGTGACAATCTGAATGTGGATCTGAATCCGAATGTGAATCTCAATCTATCAGAATGTGAATCTCAATCTATAAGAATCTGAATCTGAATCAATCTGAATGTGAAACTGCATCAATCTGAATATGAATCTGAATCGATCTGATTGAGACCACGAATCAATCTGAATGTGAACCTGAATCAATCTTTTTTCTTTTTAAAAATAAATTCAAAGTACCCAATGTCATGATATACACCAGTATATCATGGTGCAGATACACACACGCTGATGGACACATAGCAAGACCAATCAACACACACAACACCGCAGTTAGAGCACACTCACTCTAAAGACAGGGGGCATCAGAGTTCCCGCTCATTCGGGATGCAGCCTCCTACAAGGACAGAGCTTACAGCTTACAGCACAGGTCCTCACCATGTGCTGAGTGCATAGACTGGTTCGGACAGGCATAGGTCTTTAGTTTAATCTAACATCGTGTTAACCCACAGTGAAAGTATGTTCAACAGTTTCTAACTTAATAAAATAGTGTTGCACTGTTTTAAGTGTTGGTGGCCATTATGTGTTCCACGGATCCAGAACACCCAACACATCACCCAATTCATTTTTTTCCAATTACGGGGCAATTTAGTATGGCCAATCCACCTACCCAGCACATCTTTGAATTGTGAGGGTGAGACCCACACAGACACGGGGAGAATGTGCAAACTGCACGCGGACAGTGACCCAGGGTCATTCTGGTAAATCTATGCTTTGCTCTCCATTCCAAAGGCACGGTGCCCAGAACTGCTCAGGATGCAGTCTAACTAAGGTTCTGTATACCTGAAACTTGACTTCTATCTCCTTGTTTTCTTGTAATCGGATATAAAAGCCAACATTTCATTAACCTTTTTGGTTATTTTATGTTCATGACATTTTGAATGTATTTCATGTTTTCTCAGACCCCTACAAGCTGCACACTTGTAAGGACGGCAGATTTCCTTCCTAAAGGACATTAGTTAACCCAATGGGTTATTACAGCAATCGACGATGCTTTCACGGTCATCATTAGACTTTTAATTCCAGATTTGTTTAATTGAATTCCAATTTCACCACCTGCAGTGGCGGGATTTGAGCCTGAGTCTAGAACATTACTCTGGGTCTTTGGTTTACTAGTCCAATGACAAAACCACTATACCACCACCTCCCATATTTTAAATATACTTTAAACATTGCTCATGCTTAGGCCCTGGCACATGATAATAAGCTTTCTTTTAAGGAGGTATTTTTTGGAAAAGTTGCTGAGGACCACTGCCAGTTATCTAGGTTAAGATTGTTAGCCGCCAGCATTAGATCCTAGAGTCAGGACTATTTAGTATGGAGAAACATTGGGTTTGATTTTTGTATGGAAAGTTTACATTAGCTGGATGGTATAACAATGGGAAGTCGGAATAATTTATGTGGTGGAGCTTCTTTTGAATAAATTAGACAAGCTGTCAAACCAATCACACTACTGAAAATCAACTTGCCAATTCGGAGTTTGAGAAATCTGGCAGGCATTTAAAGGCAAGTTGCAGTCCTGAAAGGGCAGGTGCCTTTTCTAAGTTGGTCAATGAAGCATCCTGCCTCAGACATCATAAAGCTGGTTTCGTCGTCTTGAGTATATTAACAGAAAGTCTTTATTACGAACTCACAACTATATGCATATATAATACTTGTGGTGTCTCGGCCAGGGATGGGGGCAGGGATGGGGGGATTGCCATTCCGAAAGGCAGGGACTCACTTTAAATACCTGGGGGTGCATGTTGCTCGAGATTGGGGGGGGCTCCGTAGGTACAACATTTCTAGTTTAGTGGGGAGGGTGAAAGCTGATCTGGCAAGGCGGGATGGTCTCCCTCTGTCACTGGGGGGTCGGATACAGGCGATTAAAATGAATGTGCTGCTGCGATTCCTGTTTATTTTTCAATGCCTGCTGATTTTCCTGACAAAGGCTTTTTTAAGAGAGATTGAAGGGATGATTAACTCGTTCATATGGGGAGGGAAGGTGGCCAGAATTAAAAAGGTGCTACTACAGAGAGGAAGACAGGCAGGAGGTTTGGGTCTTCCGAACCTGGGGCGAAATTCTCCCCCAACGGCGCGATGTCCGCCGACTGGCGCCAAAAACGGCGCCAATCAGACGGGCATCGCGCTGGCCCAAAGGTGCGGAATGCTCCGCATCTTTGGGGGCCGAGCCCCAACATTGAGGGGCTAGGCTGGCGCCGGAGGGATTTCCGCCCCGCCAGCTGGCGGAAATGGCGTTTGTTGCCCCGCCAGCTGGCGGAAATGGCATTTGGTGCCCCGCCAGCTGGCGCGGAAATGCGGCGCATGCGCGGGAGCGTCAGCGGCCGCCGACAGTTTCCCGCGCATGCGCAGTGGGGAGAGTCTCTTCCGCCTCCGCCATGGTGGAGACCGTGACGGAGGCGGAAGGGCAAGAGTGCCCCCACGGTACAGGCCCGCCCGCGGATCGGTGTGCCCCGATCGCGGGCCAGGCTACCGTGGGGGCACCCCCCAGGGTCAGATCGCCCCGCGCCCCCCCCCCAGGACCCCGGAGCTCGCCCACGCCGCCTGGTCCCGCCGGTAAATACCAGCTTTGATTTACGCCAGCGGGACAGGCAATTTCTGGGCGGGACTTCGGCCCATCCGGGCCGGAGAATTGAGCGGGGGTCCCGCCAACCGGCGCGGCCCGATTCCCGCCCCCGCCCAATCTCCGGTACCGGAGACTTCAGCGGGGGCGGGATTCACGGCGGCCAACGGCCATTCTCCGACCCGGCGGGGGGGGTCGGAGAATGACGCCCCTGATGTATTATTACTGGGCCGCGAATGTGGCAGCCGTTAGGTGCTTCTCCCGCGATCAGGACCACCACGGGAATGCTGCGACCCATCATTCCACGACTGTCTTGACCCACCCGCAGATCACAATCCACATTTTGAAAAACCCTGCGGTACTCCAGTAGGGAGTAATCTTAAGTGTTTACACATCTCTTTCCATCTCCGAATTTACTCTGATTCTGGCTCAACATCATGTGCCTTTTTCCATCAGTTTGTGGCAGTACTGTACTCAGTCCCACATTAAGCCTATATGTACCAGGGGCAGCACGTGGCACAGTGGTTAGCATTGCTGCTTGCGGTGCTGAGGATCTGGGTTCAAATCCCGGCCCTGGGTCACTGTCCGTGTGGAGTTTGCACATTCTCCCCGTGTCTGCGTGGGTTTCAGCCCCACAACCCAAAGATGTGCAGGGTAGGTTGATTGGCCACGCTAAATTGCCCCTTAATTGGAAAACAATAATAATTGGGTACTCTAAATTTATAAAAAAGAAAAAAAGCCTATATGTACCAGGCTCTATCACTACACCCCTCCCTTCCCCCCAATATTGACAGCATTCTCAGGCCCCCATCTCCGCCCCCCCCCCCCCCCCCTCTAAATAATTGAAGTTAGTTGGTGTGGAGGCCAGAGAACCCTTCCACATCCCATTTGCCATTGTGCCGTGACAGTGATAGGCTCCTGTTGCTCTGGTTGTTGTTGTTCGCTTGGATGTTGGGCTAGTATTTAGGTATGGTTTCAACCATTGCTTGATGTTAAACTACGTCTGGCTGGTTTGGTGGTGCTTGACTTGTTACTTTTGATCTATTTTTGTGGGGGGGATGAAAGTGATATGTGTGTGTTTTGCGCCGTCTTTTCTTCCGTCTGGGCTGTCGGGAAGTTCTCTGAGGCTGAGGAAGAGCATTCCTGTGGGAAGATGATTGCGCATAATGCCCACCTGCTTTTTGTTGCTGATGATGTAACACTGCAAGAGGTTCTAGAGTCCCTTATGGTTCTGCCATGCTAGCAGGAAGTTGTGTGCACACTGTAGTTGGTGTGTCTACCAACTGCGCCATCACTATGGGAGATAGATGCTCCTCAGACAGTTGATTCTTCTCTGTTACCACTTGCAGTGGAGGTGCTGTGGTGATTTTGTGTGTGGTAGGTTGGTCTGACCATTGGGAACTTTACAGGATCCGGAATTATGATGGACCAACCTGCTCTGCAAAAAAGGATGCAAGATCACCGATGAAATCAGATTTAAAAAAATAAAAAATTTAGAGTACCCAATTCATTGTTTCCAATTAAGGCACAATTTAGCGTGGCCAATCGCCCTGTCCAGCACACAGAATTTCATAGAATTTACAGTGCAGAAGGAGGCTATTCAGCCCATCGAGTCAGCACCGGCCCTTGGAAAGAGTACCCTACTTAAGCCCCACGCCTCCACCCGATCCCATTTATCCCCCGTAACCCCCCAAACCTGTTTTTTTTTTTACACTTAAGGGCAATTTAGAATGGCAAATCCAACCAACCTGCACATCTTTGGACTGTGGGAGGAAACCGGAGCACCCGGAGGAAACCCACGCAGACACATGGAGAACGTGCTGACTCCACACATTCAGTAACCCAAGCCAGGAATCGAACCTGGGACCCTGGAACTGTGAAGCAACTGCGCTAACCACTATGCTACCGTGCTGTCATCGTTGTGTTGTGGGGGAGAAACCCATGCTAACACGGGGAGAATGTGCAAACTCCACACGGACAGTGACCCAGAGCCGGGGACAAACCAGGGACCTCAGCGCAGTGAGGCAGCAATGTTAACCACTGTGCCACCGAACTGCCCCATACTTTTTAGTGTTTGAGGACTCAAGACTGTGCTGTTCTGGACTAACAATAGGGGTAGTCGTGACATCTTCTGCCACCTAGGGCTACCCAGACAACCCTGCTCAGAAGCGAGGGAGGCTGATGCCGGACAATGTATATCAACTCAAAGATCTGTTTGTTACCATACTCAGTGGTTCGAGAATCATGTTGATGGCTGGGACAAAGACATAAAACATACAGTGCAGAAGGAGGCCATTCGGCCCATCGAGTCAGCACCGACCCACTTTAAGCCCTCACTTCCACCCTACTCCCGTAATCCAATAACCCCAGCTAAACTTTTTTGGACACTAAGGCAATTTAGCATGTCCAATCCATCTAACCTGCACGTCTTTGGACTGTGGGAGGAAACCGGAGCACCCGGAGGAAACCCACGCAGACACGGGGAGAACGTGCAGACTCTGTACACAAAGACAGAGGGGAATAGCCTAGAAATCGGTGCTACACTTGTTCTAAGTAGTGAGCCAGAGGAGTTTCCATCAGGTAATTCACTACCTAAGGCAGTAGGAATAGTTGCAGTAGATAGAACAGCCTGAAAAATGGCGACTGGAGGGCAAGTTTCAGTCCTAACTCTGTTGTACAGGACAGAGATTCAGACTTCAGGGGCGGAATTCTCCCCCAATGGCGCGATGTCCGCCGACTGGTGCCCAAAACGGCGCCAATCAGACGGGCATCGCCCCGCCCCAAAGGTGCGGAATGCTCCGCATCTTTGGGGGCCGAGCCCCGACATTGAGGGGCTAGGCCGGCGCCGGAGGGATTTCCGCCCCGCCAGCTGGTGGAAACGGCCTTTGTTGCCCCGCCAGCTGGCGCGGAAATGACATCCCCGGGCAGCGCATGCGCAGTGGGGAGAGTCTCTTCCGCCTCCGCCATGGTGGAGGCCGTTGGGGAGGCGGAAGGGAAAGAGTGCCCCCACGGCACAGGCCCGCCCGGCAGATCGGTGGGCCTCGATCGCGGGCCAGGCCACCGTGGGGGCACCCCCCGGGGTCAGATCGCCCCGCGCCCCCCCCAGGACCCCGGAGCCCGCCCACGCCGCCTTGTCCCGCCGGTAAATACCTACTTTAATTTACGCCGGCGGGACAGGCAATTTCTCGGCGGGACTTCGGCCCATCTGGGCCGGAGAATTGAGCGGGGGGGCCCGCCAACCAGCACGGCCCGATTCCCGCCCCCGCCCAATCTCCGGTACCGGAGACTTCGGCAACCGGCGGGGGCGGGTTTCACGGCGGCCAACGGCCATTCTCCGACCCGCTGGGGGGTCGGAGAATGACGCCCCAGGACTCCAACCTTTAAAAAAATATATATGTTCTGTGCACCAGTAATCACAAGTGTGTCAGACTGTCTGTGTTAGATTAAATCAAACTGTCTACAGTACTTGTAGTTTTGCTTTAGTTCAAGATATTCTATGAAATCTTCCATTCTTTTTTTAAATTTCAAGTATCCAATTAATTTTTTTTCCAATGAAGGGGCAATTTAGCGTGGCCAGTCCACCTACCCTGCACATCTTTGGGTTGTGGGGGTGAGACCCACGCAGACACGGAGAATGTGCAAACTCCACACGGACTGTGACCGAGGGCCAGGATCAAACTCGGGTCCTTGGTGCCATGAGGCATCAGTGCTAACCACTGCACCACCGTACCACCCTGAACCTCTCCACTCCTTAAGGTTAGGCTCAATGTTTAAAATGTAGATTCCGACTTCCGGGTGCGGCGATGACCAGCTGAGTCGCACGTTTCGGCAGCTCCCGGTGGAACGGACTTTTGGGCTCTTAATAAGAGCCCCAACGGCAATTTTAACGGCTAAAAGTACTGTGCGGTGAACCAGAAGGGAATCCCCCCTGGATACGGATGAAAAAAGGAGAGGAAGGTGGCCGGATTGCGGTGGATCCTTTAGAGCAGCGGCAAGGAAGGCAAGCAAAAACCAAGATGGCGTCGGAAGGTGGCAGTTTAATATGGGGCCCTGAACAACACGAGTTTTTGAAACGCTGCGTGGAAGAACTCAAAAAGGAAATGAAGAAGGAGCTGTTGGCCCCGATATTACAGGCGATCGAAGGGCTAAAGGAGGAGCAAAAGACCCAGGAGCAGGAGCTTCGGGTCGTGAAGGCAAAGGCTGCCGAGAATGAGGACAACATACAGGGCCTGGTGGTGAAGACGGAGATGCACGAGGCACACCATAAACGATGTGTGGAAAGGCTGGAGGCGCTGGAGAACAACGCGAGGAGGAACAACCTAAGGATTCTTGGTCTTCCTGAAGGTGCGGAGGGAGCGGACGTCGGGGCATATGTGAGCACGATGCTGCACTCGTTAATGGGAGCGGAGGCCCCGGCGGGTCCGCTGGAGGTGGAGGGAGCATACCGAGTGATGGCGCGAGGACCGAGAGCAGGAGAAATTCCTCGAGCCATAGTGGTGAGATTCCTCCGTTTTAAGGATAGAGAGATGATCCTTAGATGGGCAAAGAAAACTCGGAGCAGTAAGTGGGAGAACGCGGTGATCCGCGTATACCAAGACTGGAGTGCGGAGGTGGCGAGAAGGAGGGCGAGCTTTAATCGGGCCAAGGCGGTGCTTCACAAAAAGAAGATAAAATTTGGAATGCTGCAACCGGCAAGACTGTGGGTCACATATCAAGGGAGGCACCACTACTTTGAGACGGCGGATGAGGCTTGGACTTTTATCGTGGAAGAAAAATTGGAATGAGCGGGTTATTAAAAAAAGAACGTTTGAAACAAAGTGGTGGGGCGAGCATGGGGGGCGAAGAGGGGGGGAAAGAGGAGTTTTCTGTTATTAATCCTGCGATGTGGTAACTTTTCTCTCTTCCACAGGAGGTGGTGGGGGGAGGAAAGGAGGTGGAGGAGATGGGGTGTTGGCCATTGGGGGCGGGGCCAAGGGGGAAGCGCGGGCTCGGTTCCCGCGCTATGATAATCATGGCGGGAATAGGGAAGCAGGAAGGAGGGGGCGTCGCACGGTGCGAGCCGAGGTCACGGGGGGAAGCCGAGGTCGGCCAGAGTTTGCTGACTTCTGGGAGCAACATGGGGGGTGTAACTAAGCTAGTGGGGGATCTAGCGGGGGGGGGGGGGGGGGGGGGAGGGGGGAACTATTGGGCTGCTGCTGCTGGGGAGAGGGGGGAGCTGGTATGGGGTGGGATGGGCGGGGGGGCACCGCCTGGGGGGGACACAGCTGCGTGGGAACCGGGTGAGGAGCTGGAAAAAGGGGATGGCTAATCGACAAGGGGGGGGGGGGGTAAAAAGCCCCCCAACCCGGCTGATCACGTGGAACGTGAGAGGGCTGAACGGGCCGATAAAGAGGGCACGGGTACTCGCACACCTTAAGAAACTTAAGGCAGACGTGGTTATGTTACAGGAAACGCACTTGAAACTGATAGACCAGGTGAGACTACGCAAAGGTTGGGTGGGGCAGGTGTTCCATTCGGGGCTAGATGCGAAAAACAGGGGGGTGGCTATATTAGTGGGGAAGCGGGTAATGTTTGAGGCAAAGACTATAGTGGCGGATAACGGGGGCAGATACGTGATGGTGAGTGGCAAACTACAGGGAGAGACGGTGGTTTTGGTAAACGCATATGCCCCGAACTGGGATGATGCCAATTTTATGAGGCGTATGCTAGGACGCATCCCGGACCTAGAGGTGGGAAAGTTGGTAATGGGGGGAGATTTCAATACGGTGTTGGAACCAGGGCTGGACAGGTCGAGGTCCAGGACTGGAAGGAGGCCGGCAGCAGCCAAGGTGCTTAAAGATTTTATGGAGCAGATGGGAGGAGTAGACCCGTGGAGATTTAGCAGACCTAGGAGTAAGGAGTTTTCGTTTTTCTCCTATGTCCACAAAGTCTATTCGCGAACAGACTTTTTTGTTTTGGGAAGGGCGTTGATCCCGAAGGTGAGGGGAACGGAGTATACGGCTATAGCCATTTCGGATCACGCTCCACATTGGGTGGACTTGGAGATAGGGGAGGAAACAGAAGGGCGCTCACCCTGGAGAATGGACATGGGACTAATGGCAGATGAGGGGGTGTGTCTAAGGGTGAGGGGGTGCATTGAAAAGTACTTGGAACTCAATGATAATGGGGAGGTCCAGGTGGGAGTGGTCTGGGAGGCGCTGAAGGCAGTGGTTAGACGGGAGCTGATATCAATAAGGGCACATAAAGGAAAGCAGGAGAGTAGGGAACGGGAGCGGTTGCTGTAAGAATTTCTGAGGGTGAACAGGCAATATGCGGAGGCACCGGAGGAGGGACTGTACAGGGAAAGGCAAAGGCTACACGTAGAATTTGACTTGCTGACAACGGGTACTGCAGAGGCACAATGGAGGAAGGCACAGGGTGTACAGTACAGCGAGAGGACACCTCAGAGGGCAGTGAGGCTATATGGGTAGAGATCAGGAATAAGAAGGGTGCAGTCACAATGTTGGGGGTATACTACAGGCCTCCCAACAGCCAGCGGGAGATAGAGGAGCAGATAGGTAGACAGATTTTGGAAAAAAGTAAAAACAACAGGGTTGTGGTGATGGGAGACTTCAACTTCCCCAATATTGACTGGGACTCACTTAGTGCCAGGGGCTTAGACGGGGCAGAGTTTGTAAGGAGCATCCAGGAGGGCTTCTTAAAACAATATGTAAACAGTCCAACTAGGGAAGAGGCGGTACTGGACCTGGTATTGGGGAATGAGCCCGGCCAGGTGGTAGATGTTTCAGTAGGGGAGCATTTCGGTAACAGTGACCACAATTCAGTAAGTTTTAAAGTACTGGTGGACAAGGATAAGAGTGGTCCGAGGATGAATGTGCTAAATTGGGGGAAGGCTAATTATAACAATATTAGGCGGGAACTGAAGAACATAGATTGGGGGCGGATGTTTGAGGGCAAATCAACATCTGACATGTGGGAGGCTTTCAAGTGTCAGTTGATAGGAATACAGGACAGGCATGTTCCTGTGAGGAAGAAAGATAAATACGGCAATTTTCGGGAACCTTGGATGACGAATGATATTGTAGGCCTCGTCAAAAAGAAAAAGGAGGCATTTGTCAGGGCTAAAAGGCTGGGAACAGACGAAGCCTGTGTGGCATATAAGGAAAGTAGGAAGGAACTTAAGCAGGGAGTCAGGAGGGCTAGAAGGGGTCATGAAAAGTCATTGGCAAATAGGGTTAAGGAAAATCCCAAGGCTTTTTACACTTACATAAAAAGCAAGAGGGTAGCCAGGGAAAGGGTTGGCCCACTGAAGGATAGGCAAGGGAATCTATGTGTGGAGCCAGAGGAAATGGGCGAGGTACTAAATGAATACTTTGCATCAGTATTCACCAAAGAGAAGGAATTGGTAGATGTTGAGTCTGGAGAAGGGGGTGTAGATAGCCTGGGTCACATTGTGATCCAAAAAGACGAGGTGTTGGGTGTCTTAAAAAATATTAAGGTAGATAAGTCCCCAGGGCCGGATGGGATCTACCCCAGAATACTGAAGGAGGCTGGAGAGGAAATTGCTGAGGCCTTGACAGAAATCTTTGGATCCTCGCTGTCTTCAGGGGATGTCCCGGAGGACTGGAGAATAGCCAATGTTGTTCCTCTGTTTAAGAAGGGTGGCAGGGATAATCCCGGGAACTACAGGCCGGTGAGCCTTACTTCAGTGGTAGGGAAATTACTGGAGAGAATTCTTCGAGACAGGATCTACTCCCATTTGGAAGCAAATGGACGTATTAGTGAGAGGCAGCACGGTTTTGTGAAGGGGAGGTCGTGTCTCACTAACTTGATAGAGTTTTTCGAGGAGGTCACTAAGATGATTGATGCAGGTAGGGCAGTAGATGTTGTCTATATGGACTTCAGTAAGGCCTTTGACAAGGTCCCTCATGGTAGACTAGTACAAAAGGTGAAGTCACACGGGATCAGGGGTGAACTGGCAAGGTGGATACAGAACTGGCTAGGCCATAGAAGGCAGAGGGTAGCAATGGAGGGATGCTTTTCTAATTGGAGGGCTGTGACCAGTGGTGTTCCACAGGGATCAGTGCTGGGACCTTTGCTCTTTGTAGTATATATAAATGATTTGGAGGAAAATGTAACTGGTCTGATTAGTAAGTTTGCAGACGACACAAAGGTTGGTGGAATTGCGGATAGCGATGAGGACTGTCTGAGGATACAGCAGGATTTAGATTGTCTGGAGACTTGGGCGGAGAGATGGCAGATGGAGTTTAACCTGGACAAATGTGAGGTAATGCATTTTGGAAGGGCTAATGCAGGTAGGGAATATACAGTGAATGGTAGAACCCTCAAGAGTATTGAAAGTCAAAGAGATCTAGGAGTACAGGTCCACAGATCACTGAAAGGGGCTACACAGGTGGAGAAGGTAGTCAAGAAGGCATACGGCATGCTTGCCTTCATTGGCCGGGGCATTGAGTATAAGAATTGGCAAGTCATGTTGCAGCTGTATAGAACCTTAGTTAGGCCACACTTGGAGTATAGTGTTCAATTCTGGTCGCCACACTACCAGAAGGATGTGGAGGCTTTAGAGAGGGTGCAGAAGAGATTTACCAGAATGTTGCCTGGTATGGAGGGCATAAGCTATGAGGAGCGATTGAATAAACTCGGTTTGTTCTCACTGGAACGAAGGAGGTTGAGGGGCGACCTGATAGAGGTATACAAAATTATGAGGGGCATAGACAGAGTGGATAGTCAGAGGCTTTTCCCCAGGGTAGAGGGGTCAATTACTAGGGGGCATAGGTTTAAGGTGAGAGGGGCAAAGTTTAGAGTAGATGTACGAGGCAAGTTTTTTACGCAGAGGGTAGTGGGTGCCTGGAACTCACTACCGGAGGAGGTAGTGGAGGCAGGGACGATAGGGACATTTAAGGGGCATCTTGACAAATATATGAATAGGATGGGAATAGAAGGATACGGACCCAGGAAGTGTAGAAGATTGTAGTTTAGTCGGGCAGTATGGTCGGCACGGGCTTGGAGGGCCGAAGGGCCTGTTCCTGTGCTGTACATTTCTTTGTTCTTTGTTTGTTCTTTGTAGTACGAATATGGGGAGAAGGCGAGCAGGTTGCTGGCCCACCAATTGAGGAAAAGGGGAGCAGCGAGGGAAATAGGGGGAGTGAGGGATGAGGAAGGAGAGATGGAGCGGGGTGCGGAGAGAGTGAATGGAGTGTTCAAGGCATTTTATAAAAAATTATACGAAGCTCAACCCCTGGATGGGAGGGAGAGAATGATGGGCTTTCTGGACCGGCTGGAATTTCCCAAGGTGGAGGAGCAGGAAAGGGTGGGACTGGGAGCACAGATTGAAATAGAGGAAGTAGTGAAAGGAATTAGGAGCATGCAGGCGGGGAAGGCTCCGGGACCGGATGGATTCCCAGTTGAATTTTACAGGAAATATGTGGACTTGCTCGCCCCGCTACTGATGAGGACCTTTAATGAGGCAAAGGAAAGGGGACAGCTGCCCCCGACTATGTCTGAGGCAACGATATCGCTTCTCCTAAAGAAGGAAAAGGACCCGCTGCAATGCGGGTCCTATAGACCTATTTCCCTCCTAAATGTAGACGCTAAGATTCTGGCCAAGGTAATGGCAATGAGGATAGAGGATTGTGTCCCGAGGGTGGTCCATGAGGACCAAACTGGGTTCGTGAAGGGGAGACAGCTGAATACGAATATACGGAGGCTGCTAGGGGTAATGATGATGCCCCCAGAGGGGAAGCGGAGATAGTGGTGGTGATGGATGCCGAGAAAGCATTTGATAGAGTGGAGTGGGATTATCTGTGGGAGGTGCTGAGGAGATTTGGTTTTGGAGATGAGTATGTTGGATGGGTGCAGCTGTTGTATAGGGCCCCAGTGGCTAGTGTGGTCACGAATGGACGGGGATCTGCATATTTTCGGCTCCATAGAGGGACAAGGCAGGGATGCCCTCTGTCCCCATTATTGTTTGGACTGGCGATTGAGCCCCTGGCAATAGCATTGAGGGGTTCCAAGAAGTGGAGGGGAGTACTTAGAGGAGGAGAAGAACACCGGGTATCTCTGGATGCGGATGATTTGTTGTTATATGTAGCGGACCCGGCGGAGGGGATGCCAGAGATAATGCGGACACTTCGGGAGTTTGGAGAATTCTCAGGATATAAACTGAACATGGGGAAAAGTGAGTTGTTTGTGGTGCATCCAGGGGAGCAGAGCAGAGAAATAGAGGACTTTCCGCTGAGGAAGGTAACAAGGGACTTTCGTTACTTGGGGATCCAGATAGCCAAGAATTGGGGTACATTGCATAGGTTAAATTTAACGCGATTGGTGGAACAAATGGAGGAGGACTTCAAGAGATGGGACATGGTATCCCTGTCACTGGCAGGGAGGGTGCAGGCGGTTAAAATGGTAGTCCTCCCGAGATTCCTCTTTGTGTTTCAGTGCCTCCCAGTGGTGATCACGAAGGCTTTTTTCAAAAGGATCGAAAAGAGTATCATGAGTTTTGTGTGGGCCAGGAAGACCCCGAGAGTGAGGAAGGGATTCTTACAGCGTAGTAGGGATAGGGGGGGGCTGGCACTACCGAGCCTAAGTGAGTACTACTGGGCCGCCAATATCTCAATGGTGAGTAAGTGGATGGGAGAGGAGGAGGGAGCGGCGTGGAAGAGATTGGAGAGGGCGTCCTGTAGGGGGACTAGCCTACAAGCTATGGTGACGGCCCCATTGCCGTTCTCACCGAAGAAATACACCACAAGCCCGGTGGTGGTGGCGACTTTGAAAATTTGGGGACAGTGGAGACGGCATAGGGGAAAGACGGGAGCCTTGGTGGGGTCCCCGATAAGAAATAACCATAGGTTTGCCCCGGGGAGAATGGATGGGGGATTTGGAATATGGCAAAGAGCAGGAGTAACGCAACTGAAAGATCTGTTTGTGGATGGGACGTTCGCAAGTCTGGGAGCGCTGACCGAGAAATATGGGTTGCCCCAAGGGAATGCATTCCGGTATATGCAACTGAGGGCTTTTGCGAGGCAACAGGTGAGGGAAATCCCGCAGCTCCCGACGCATGAGGTGCAGGACAGAGTGATGTCAAAGACATGGGTGGGGGACGGTAAGGTGTCAGATATATATAAGGAAATGAGGGACGAGGGGGAGATTATGGTAGATGAGCTGAAAGGGAAATGGGAAGAAGAGCTGGGGGAGGAGATTGAGGAGGGGCTGTGGGCGGATGCCCTAAGTAGGGTAAACTCATCGTCCTCGTGTGCCAGGCTAAGCCTGATTCAATTTAAGGTGTTACACAGGGCGCATATGACTGGAGCACGGCTCAGTAAATTTTTTGGGGTAGAGGATAGGTGTACGAGATGCTCGAGAAGCCCAGCGAATCACACCCACATGTTCTGGTCATGTCCGGCACTACAGGGGTTTTGGGTGGGGGTGACAAAGGTGCTTTAGAAAGTAGTGGGAGTCCAGGTCGAACCAAGCTGGGGGTTGGCTATATTTGGGGTTGCACAAGAGCCGGGAGTACAGGAGGCGAGAGAGGCCGATGTTTTGGCCATTGCGTCCCTAGTAGCCTGGCGCAGGATACTGTTGATGTGGAAGGAAGCCAAGCCCCCGGGGGTGGAGACCTGGATAAATGACATGGCAGGGTTTATAAAGCTGGAACGGATTAAGTTCGTCCTAAGGGGATCGGCTCAAGGGTTCACCAGGCGGTGGCAACCGTTCGTCGAATACCTCACAGAAAGATAGAGGGAATGGAAAAGAAGAAGGTAGCAGCAGCAGCCCGGGGGGGGGGGGGGGGGGGAACCAGAAGGACTCTCAGGGTTGTTAATATATATGTATAATATGTATAGGTCGTTGCTATACATAATTGTATATTGGACTGTTAAATCATATTTTTGGAGAGTGTTTATCTGAGACAAGGCAGTTGCCATTTAGTTTTAGTTTTAGTTTTTGTTATATATTATTTATGCTTTGTTTATAAAACAGATCATTGTTATTTATACTGTTATATTATTGTGTAAAGGATACACAATGTACTGTGATGGTTGACCAAAAATTTTCAATAAAATATTTTTTAAAAAATGTAGATTCCAAAGCAATTCGTATGTTAAAGGAAGTATAGAACATTTACTATAAATATTTGACATGAAATTCATTCATTCCTTTTCATTCATTCCTAATTACACTGTTATGGTAGCATGGTCCTTTTAAGGGGTGAGCCCTGATGGTCCACGTGACCAGCTCAGTGCCTATCACGCGGGAGCGCATAAACCTCAGCCAATGGGATCTGGGAACAGGGGGCTGAGCAGTGTGGACCCAGGAGTCAGAGAGTGAAGACTTATTTAGTGCCTGTGTCTGTGTATAGTTATCTTTACTTGTTATCAATACACTCTTGTTTAGTTCTATGAGAAGCCTCCATACCATTGCCTCAAGTAATCACATTGGCAACGAATGTAAACTGGATCGATCGCAAGGTTTTGATCATTCAAGCTTTGAGGTGTAGGGAGAAGCCTTCAAAGAGAACAAAGAAGTTGAAAAGTGTCAAAGCCATCGTAAAACAGTGAATGAAAATGCCCAGAATTGGGAAACTCAATCCATTCAACCAGGGGGCTGAAGACTGGACCCAATTTATTGATTGGCTCCGTTACTTCTTTATTGCAAACTAAATCATGGGGGAGGATCAACAAAAGGTGAACTTGTTAACGGTTTCTGTGCCCCAGACCCACAACCTCGTAACAAATTTGATGTCCCTGGAGCCTCCTGACACAAAATCGTTTGACCAGTTGGTGATGCTTGTGATGGAACACTTCAAACCCAAACCCTCCATCATTCTACCACACTACAAGTTTAATTTGCCTGTCAGGGACCCAGGAGAGACAATCTCCGCCTTCGTTGCCAGACTCCGCCAAATGGCTGAGCTATGTGAGTTTGGCATGGTGCTCAGCGATATATTTTTTTAAAATTTCGAGTACCCAATTCTTTTTTTTTTCAATCAAGGGGCAATATAGCGTGGCCAATCCACCTACCCTGCACATCTTTGGGTTGTGGGGGTGAGACCTGCGCAGACATGGGAAGAATGTGCAAACTCCACGCGGACAGTGATCCGGGGCCGGCACTCAGCAATATGCTGCTCAACCGCTTAGTATGCGGCATTAACAAAAGTGTGCAAAAGAAACTACTGGCTGAGACAAAGATTTCCCTAGATCAGCCGATCGAAATAGCTCAGGCAACTGAATGCACCGAGAAGGGCGTGTCGGAGCTTCAAAGCGTGCAAGAGGGTGTGGTGAATCTGCTGTGGGGCGGTATGGCCGCAACGAGCCAAGCCAGATCAACAGGTACAGAGTAAGTTCAGTCACATTCCCGGACAGGATCGTAATCAGTGGTCAGGAAAGAAAATGGGTCATCAGCCCAAACGTTATGATGAATACTAGTGATGTGGGGTAGACCACCTCCAAGAAGCCACTGCAGAGAATTTATTTGCTTTTGGTGAAATAGGAAGGGCAACAACCAGTGCGTTGCTGTGCCAGGCAGAGTGCAAAAAAATTGTTAATGTCATAACACCAGTGAACAAAAGAGTGAGAGGAACTCCGATGAAGAACCTGAAATGTACAGATTAAACATGGTGAAAGTGAGTAAAATAACCCCAATTTCAGAACAGTTGGAGCTAGCAGGCAGCACTAGTGCTCCTGTGGCAGAGCCGGAACCTAGGAGGTAACCTAGGAGTTCCTTGCAGGCCCTGTCAATGACCCAAGAGGGAGTTGGAGATGGGAATGCCCCTACAGTAGTGATTGAATCTCAGAGACAATCTTCCACAGACGACAACATTACTTTCTCAGAGGGGCGGCATGTGGCGCAGTGGTTAGCACTGGGACTACGGCGCTGAGACCCGGGTTTGAACCCCGGCCCTGGGTCACTGTCCGTGTGGAGTTTGCACATTCTCCCCATGTCTGCGTGGGTTTTACCCCCACAACCCAAAGATGTGCAGGTTAGGTGGATTGGCCTTGCTAAATTGCCCCTTAATTGGAAAATAAAATAATTGGGTACTCTAAATTTATAAATCAAAACATTACTTTCTCAGAGTTGAGGAAGCCGGTTGCGGGACTAAGGCGATCTACGATGCCCAGAAAGACCCCTGACAAATTGAAGGACTGATGGATTCTCTCCCTTTGTGTTCTCAATTCTTTTCAATACATACAGTGACAGGAGGCACTGCTTCCCGCAGAGCGTTATGAATTTGAGGAATTTGCTGCCCCATAGTGTGGTGGATCCGAATCATTAAATGGATTCAAGAGGGAGATAGATATATTTCTGATTTTTAAAAACAAACATGTTAAAGGGGTATGGGGGTTAAAGGTGGCTTTGAGACCAGGAAGACATGAGCCATGATCTAATTGAATGGCGGAGCAGGCTCAAAGGGCTGAATTGCCTAGTTCTGTGCCTAATTCCTATGTTCTGATGACTGTAAATAACCCTTGTTGTAAATATGTTATTGACAGACTTTCTTTTCCTTAATTTAGAGTACCCATTCTTTTTTTCCCCCTATTAAGCGGCAATTTAGTGTGGCCAATTCACCTACCCTGCACCTCTGTTTGTGTTGTGGGATTGAGACCCACGCAGACACTGGGAGAATGTGCAAATACCACACAGTCAGTGACCCTGGGCTGGGATCGAACCTGGGTCCTCGGTGCCGTGAGGCAGCAGTGTTCACGTTATTTAGGGACCTAAGTGGGGGTAGGGGTGTGGTAATGTGGCCCCTTTAAGGGATGAGTGCTCATGGTTCACATGACCGGCTCAGGGCCTATCATGCAGGACTCATGAGAACCCTGGCCAATGGAGAAAAGCACGGAGCCCTGGGAGCAGGTGCCCAGGCAATGTGGATCCTCAGTGGGAGTCAGAGAGGGAAGACCTGTTTAGTGACTGTGTGCCTGTATTTCTTTTCCTTTACTTGCTATCATTAAGCCCTTCTTTAGTTATATGCAAAGTCTCCACGGTGTTGCCTCAAGCAACGACAGCTATCAAATTAGACTATAGTAAAATTCTGCATCTAACTAACTGTATTTGTAGACAGAACAGATTGGTACCTGATAAGTTACAAAGTCTAACGTGTACCACTAGATGTTTTTCATGAGTGTAGTTGCCCATTTTTGTATCCTGGAATGAACACCCAACTCAGTTGCTAACTGCCCCTCTATTAAAGACCTGAAACTACAAACTGTGTGACACTTCACATATCTGTCAAACACATCATTATCCAGAAGAAAGTTTAAAGGAAACAGTCTTACACACGGTAAATGAATGAGCTGACAAAGGTCATCTATATGATTGATGGGTTGAATCCTTCCTTATCAACTGTTGTATTCCCTTCACATAGAGTGATCTTGAAAATTTGTTCTTGCAGCTAACAGTTGTGCGTATAGCTTTTCCCTTGTTGAATTCTGTGCTTCAGGAAATAATTGGAACTATGAATTCAAATTAACAGCCAAATCATATAGTTTCCCACGTAATCGGGCAATATTTAAGTCCAGAAACAAAACTTGAAGGGAATGTCAGTCTGTCACTGCACTTTGAAATGTGAAACTTGGGGAGTGGATAGACAGAGAGCAGCCACACTTTAGGATAGTTCATTGGGGTCCAGATATTTCTAGTGCGCATGTTTATTCATTCAAGGATTGTTCACAGGAAAAGGATAATTAAGCAGCTAGTGGTATAATCAACTTCAATTCATAAGTTCAATGGTTTACTTGATTTTTTACTTCAGAATCTAAGCACCTCTGATTCCACGAGCCTGAAATATAGAGTAGTTACGGCAAAGAAAGACACCTTTGGCTCATTGAGTCTATACCAGCTCTCTCCAAGAGCAATTCACCTGTCATTCCCCTGCCTTTTCTCCGTAGCCTTCCGATTGTTTCTCATCAGATAATGATCCATTTCTCTTTTGAAGGCTGTCATGATATACATCAGCATATCATGATGCAATCACACTGATGGACATACAGTAGGACCAACCAGCATACACAACACTAGCTGCTTAATTATCCTTTTCCTGTGAACAATCCTTGAATGAATAAACATGCGCACTAGAAATATCTGGACCCCAATGAACTACCCTAAAGTATTGCTGCTCTCTGTCTAGCCACTCCCCAAGTTACGCATCTCAAAGTGCAGTGAGAGCACACGCATTATAAAGACAGGGGACACCAGAGATCCCGCTCATTCTAGCAGCAGCCAGTTCAGAGCACAGAGCTCACAGCCTGCCTCTCAGACATTCACCATGTGCTGAGTGCCTCACCTAGATAGTGATAGGACAGGGTCCACAGATAAGCTGGTAATGCACGTACCCAAAGATACAGTATGTTATTACAGTTGAGTTGTTAATAAAATAGAGTTACACCATCTCCAGCCGTGTTGACCTGTTTGTAGACCAGAACACCCAACACGACATGGATCCAGGAGTGAACGCATACTAGCCCCTGTGAGACCTACCTGCAACTTATCAGCAATCCGCCATCCTGCAGCATGGAGAACATCAACCCGCCGCCGCCGCTACGCACCGCTGGCAATCTCGGGGTGAATTGGAAGCTTTTTAAACAGCGCTTCCAGCTCTTCCTAGAGGCCACAGACAGGGAGAATGCATCTGACACCAGGAAGATTGCCCTTTTTCTCTCCACGGCAGGGCAACACGCCATCCACATCTTTAACTCCCTGACATTCGCAGACGGCGAGGACAAAACTAAATACAAGACGGTGCTCCTAAAATTTGATGAACACTTCAGCGTTGAAGTCAACAAAAGCTTCGAAAGGTACCTGTTCCAGCAGCGCCTGCAGGGTAAGGATGAGCCTTTCCAGTCTTATTTAACGCACCTCCGCATCCTCGCGCAGTCCTGCGGCTATGGGCCCACCTCTGACTCCATGATAGGCTACCAGATAGTTTTCGGGGTCATGTCGGACACCCTGCGCCAGCAGCTCCTTAAAATCAAGCAACTCACCCTAGCGACGGCCATCGAGACCTGCGTCCTGCATGAGAACGCCACCAGCCGGTACTCACACATCCAGGCGGCTGAAACGGCGCGGCAGAGGCCCCACGAGGCGGAGCAGGTCCAGACGATCAAGTACCTCCCGGCCCACGGCCCGGAGGAGGGCGGCCATTTTGTGCGCTTTCCAAGGCCTCCCGCGCTTTTACGCGTCAAAAGAGGGGACGTTGACGCGGAGGAACACAATGCGCAGGCACGCAATACGCAAGACCACACCGCGCATGCGCACTGGCGTCATGACGTGCGGCAACTGTGGCTACGCCCATTTAAAGCGGCAATGTCCGGCCAAAGCGCGACAATGCCTACACTGTGGCAGGCTTGGCCACTATGCTGCCTGCTGTCGAGCACCTCAGCCTGCCAACTCGCAACAGTTTAACCAGCCTCGCAAAAATGTTCGGGCAATTCTACCCACGTTCACCGAGTCCGATCCTGACATCATACAGACCAGTGACACTGAGGACAGGGAGCCTTTCCACATTGCTGTCATCAACAAGAACAAGCTGTCCCCGAGTCGAACGCACCAGCCGCTGTCAGTGCACAGCATTGATCCGGACGACGAGTGGTGTGCCACCCTGACGGTCAACCCAAATTCGTCGCCCACCCCAAAGACTTGATTTATAAACCTTGTACTATTGGACTCACTGACTTGTTCTGCCGTACTGTAAAAGAGCTTTTCATCGTTTGTTAATAGCATTTGTTTCGTTCTTGGTGTAACATAGTTTTCCTCTGCACCTGGCACCTTCCCGTGTATATAGTATAGCCACATGTACATATTGATGTAAATAATGCCCACACATGATCAGACACACTCACTACACTTTATTTATTCTCATGTAGGCACATATTCTTTGCGAAAAGGGGGATGTCATGATATACATCAGCATATCATGGTGCAATCACACACACACTGACACACTGATGGACATACAGTAGGACCAACCAGTATACACAACATCGCAGCCAATCACCAGTGAGAGCACACGCACAACAAAAACAGGGGACACCAGAGTTCCCGCTCATTCTAGCAGCAGCCAGCTCAGAGCACAGAGCTCACAGCCTGCCTCTCAGACATTCACTATATGCTGAGTGCCTCACCTAGATAGTGATAGGACAGGGTCCACAGATAAGCTGGTAACGCACGTACCCAAAGTTACAGTATGTTATTACAGTTGAGTTGTTAATAAAATAGAGTTACACCATCTCCAGCCGTGTTGACCTGTTTGTAGACTAGAACACCCAACACGACAAAGGCCTCAAGTGATTCTGCCTCCACCAGACTCTTGGGCCTTACATTTCAGATCCTAACCACTTGCTGTGTAAAAAAAAGTTTTTCTTCAAGTCACCACTGCTTCTTTTGCCCATCGCATTCAATTGGTTTCTGCTGGTTCTCCCTATCTACTCCAGCTCCCCCTTCCATGATTTTGAATATCTCTAGCAAATCTCCTCTTCGCCATGGAAAATAGCCTAATCTGTCTACCTAATTAAAAGTTCTTCATCCCTTGAACCATTCTCATGAATCTTTTCTATACATGTTTATTATCTTCATATCCTTCCTGAAGTGCGATGCCCAAAACTGGACACAATACTCCAGTTGAGGCTAAACTAATGCTTTATACAAGTTTATCATAACTTCCTTGCTTTTGTACTCCTATCCCTGTTTATAAAACCTCAGATCTCATACGTTTTATTTACTGCTTTTTTATCCCACCTTCAGTTGCGCATATATATTTCCAGGTCCCTCTGTTCCTGCACTCCCTTTAGAATTGTATCCTTTGTTTTATGTTACTTCGCCTCATTCTTCCTACCAAAACAGATCACTTCACATTTTTCTGCGTTATATCTCATTTGCCTCTAGTCTCCCCATTCCAGCAGCCTGTTTAATTCCTCTTGAAATATATCACTATGATCCTCACAGTTCACAATACTTCTAAGTTTTGTATCATCCATAAACTTTGAAATGGTGCTTTGTCTGCCCAAATTTAGATTATCATAGATTATCATAGAATTTACAGTGCAGAAGGAGGCCATTCGGCCCATCGAGTCTGCACCAGCTCTTGGAAAGAGCATCCTACCCAAGGTCAACACCTCCATCCTATCCCCATAACCCAGTAACCCCACCCAACACTAAGGGCAATTTTGGACACTAAGGGCAATTTATCATGGCCAATCCACCTAACCTGCACATCTTTGGACTGTGGGAGGAAACCGGAACACCCGGAGGAAACCCACGCACACACGGGGAGGATGTGCAGACTCCGCACAGACAGTGACCCAAGCCGGAATCGAACCTGGGACCCTGGAGCTGTGAAGCAATTGTGCTATCCACAATGCTACCGTGCTGCCCACAATTGTTAATACAACAAGAAAAACAGTGGTCCAAGCACTGACCCTGGGGACCCCACTAATTTATCTTTCTCCATTCTGAGAAACAACTGTTCACCACTACCTTTCCTATCACTTAGCCAATTTCATATCCATGCGTTAGAGCTTTTATTCAATCAACTCTAACTTTGCTAATAGTTCTTTTATGCAGCATTTTTCTCAAATGCCTTTTGTAAGTCTATGTACACATCAATCGCATTACCCTCATCAACCCTTTTGGTTACCTTGTCAAAGACTTAAGCATGTTAGTTAAACACCACTTGCCCATGACAAATCTATACTAGCTTTCCTTAATTAATCCACATTCCCTCAAGTGACTGTTAATTTTTTCCCAGATTATGGTTCCTAAAAGCTCACCTACAATCGAGGTTAAAGTGACTGGGCTGTAGTTGCTGGTCCTTGCATATTCTTTTGAACAAGAGAGTAAGGTTTGCAATTCTGCAGTCCACTACCACAACCCCTGTATCTAAGGAGGATCTGAGGGCAGCACGGTAGCACAAGGGCAACATGGTAGCACAGTGGTTAGCACAGTTGCTTCACAGCTCCAGGGTCCCAGGTTCGATTCCCGGCTTGGGCCACTGTCTGCGGAGTCTGCACGTTCTCCCCGTGTCTGCGTGGGTTTCGTCCGGGTGCTCCGGTTTCCACCCACAGTCCAAAGATGTGCAGGTTAGGTGGATTGACCATGCTGAATTGCCCTTAGTGTTCAAAAAGGTTCGGTGGGGTTATGTGGATGGGGTGGAGGCATGGGCTTAAGTGGGGTGCTCTTTCCAAAGGCCGATGCAGACTCGATGGGCCGAATGGCCTCCTTCTTCACTGTAAATTCTATGATTGGAAGATTGTGGCCAGTGTCTCCCCAGTTTCCAAACTTATTTCCTTTTGTGCCCTGGATTCATCACATCTGATGCCAATGATTTATTAACTTTTAAGTGCTGACAATATTAACTTCTTCAAAGTTAGTTAAGACATCAGCAATGGGGGGGGGGGTATAGGAGGTAAAAATGGGTGAGGCAGGGTGGATGGAGGGGAATGGCAGGGAGGGTGGGGTGCGGTGTTATTTATTGGTTATACGACTTCCTGTTTGCCTCTTTTTCTTGGTTTTGGAATGTATCGTATGTATATATTTATAAATGCCATAATAAAAATAGTTTTTTTTAAAAAACGGTTTAAGTACAGCCGGATATTTAATATGTCTTCTTTATCGAGGCATATTTTAAAAAGATTGAGGGAGGATTGTCCATCGGCGGGTTCCTCCACTTCTTCGGCAGTGTACTCACGCTGGCGGATTTCCTGACGGAGTCGGGGTGGCCACAATGGGAAGTCCCATTGGTCGGCTGCTGGGACGGAGTGTCCTGCTGCCGGTGGGGGCTCGCCGCACCTGAAAACGGGTGGGGCAGGACGGAGAATCCCACCCTGAATTCTTGGCTTTATCAGTTGAGGTATAGAATATAAATAAGAGACTGGAAGAAAGATTTTTGTTTATATGGAACTGTTCATAACCTCAGGGTGTCGATAGCTTTTCAACCAATTAACTACTTTTGAAGCGGTCACTTTTGTGATGTATAAAACATGGCAGCCAATTTGCTCACAGCAAGATCCCACAAACAGCAATAAGATAATGACCAGATAATCTGTTTTGAGTGATGTTAATTGAGAGAGAAATATTGGCTCAGTTGTTGGTGTGAGGTCCCCTGCTCGTCTTTTTAAAAAAATATATTTTTATTCTCCTTTTTCACATTTTCTCCCGAATTTACACCCACCAACAATAAACAATAATCAGCAACAGATATGTCAATCCCCATAAGAATAACAACAATCCCATCCTCCCACCAACCCCCAAACATCAGCCCGCATGTTTACATAAACAAATGACAAAAAGGAATCAGGGATTACCCATAGTCACCCTTAATCTACACCCCCCCCCCCCCAACTAATGTTCGATGTTATCCAGTTCTTGAAAGTGCACAATGAATAATGGCCATGACTTGTAGAACACCTCCATCCTTCCCCTTAGTTCAAACTTGACCTTCTCAAGGGTCAGGTATTCCAACAGGTCCCCCCGCCACGCCAGGGCACAGGGTGGAGAGGCTGCTCTCCATCCCATCAGGATCCACCTTCGGGCGATCAATGAGGCGAAGGCTATGATATCTGCCTCCGCACCCGTTTCCAACCCTGGCTGGTCTGACACCCCGAATATGGCCTCCCGGGGACCCGGGTCCAGTTTCACGTGCACCACCTTGGAAGTTACCCTAAAAACCTCCTTCCAGTAATCCTCTCGCTTTGGACAGGACCAAAACATATGAACGTGATTAGCCCCCCCCCCCCCCCCCCCCCCCCCGACACACACAACGCTCACACACATCTTCTACTCCTTCAAAGAATCGGCTCATCCTCGCCCTCGTGAGGCGTGCTCTATACACCCCCTTCAGCTGTATCAGCCTCAACCTTGCACATGAGGTGGAGGCATTTACTCTCCGGAGCCCCGCACACCAGACCCTCTCCTCTATATCCTCTCCCAACTCTTCCTCCCACTTTGCTTTGATCCCTTCCAGTGGTGCCTTACCCTCTTCCAAAATAGTTCCGTACACTGCTGACACTGCCCCCTTCTCCAGTCTCCTTGTCGTCCGCACCTCCTCCAGCAATGTGGAGGCCGGTTCCTCTGGGAAGCTCTGTATCTCCTTCCTGGCAAAATCTCGAACCTGCATGTATCTAAACATTTCTCCCTGCTTCAGCCCATACTTTGCTTCCAACTCCCTCAATCCTGCAAACCGACCCCTAAGAAACAAATCTTTTAGCGTCTTAATCCCCTTCTCTTCCCATTTCTGAAAACTTCCATCCCACTTCCCTGGCTCAAATCTGTGGTTCCCCCGAATCAGCATTTCCCTTGACCCTGCCCCCAACCTGAAGTGTTGGCGAAACTGCCTCCAGATTTTCAATGAAGCTATTATTACCGGACTCCCAGGGTATTTCCGCAGAGCTATCAGGAGCGGCGCGGTTTCTAGTGCTTTCAGTCTCGACCCGCTGGACAAACTCTCCTCCATTCTGACCCACTGGGAAACAACCCCCCTGACCCAGCTCCGCACCTTCTCCACATTCGCCGCCAAGTAGTAGTACATCAGGTTCAGGAGACCCAAACTCCCTGCCTGCCTCCCCCTCTGCAGCAGCACCTTTCTCACTCTGGCCACCCTCCCTCCCCATATGAACGAGGTAACCCTTCCCTCAATCTCCCTGAAAAAAGCCTTTGGCAGGAAAATCGGTAGGCATTGAAAAGTAAACAGAAATCGCGGCAACACATTCATTTTAACCACCTGTACGCAACCCGCCAGTGACAGAGGGAGGCCATCCCACCTTGCCAGATCGGCTTTCACTCTCCCCACCAAACTAGTGATGTTCTACCTGCGAAGCCTCCCCCACTCCCGGGCAACCTGCACCCCCAGACACCAGGGGCGCGATTCTCTGACCCCCCCGCCGGGTCGGAGAATCGCCGGGGGGTGGCGTGAATCCCGCCCCAGCCGGCCGCCGAATTCTCCGGCCCCGGAGATTCGGTGGGGGCGGGAATCGCGTTGCGCCGGTCGGCGCCCCCCCCCCCACCCCCCCGGCGATTCTCCGGCCCGCGATGGGCCGAAGTTCCGCGCTGTAATACCGGTCCCGCCGGCATGAATTAAACCATCTCCCTTACCGGCGGGACCAGGCAGCGTGAGTGAGCTCCGGGGTCCTGGGGGGAGGGGGGGGGCGTGGGGCGATCTGGCCCTGGGGGGGTGCCCCCACGGTGGCCTGGCCCACGATCGGGGCCCACCGATCCGCGGGCGGACCTGTGCTGTGGGGGCACTCTTTCCCCTCCGCGTCAGCCATAGCCTCTGCGATGGCTGACATGGAGGTGACCCCCCACCCCCCTGCGCAAGCGCGGGGATGACGTCAGCAGCCGCTGACATCCCGCGCATGCACTGACTTCCGCCGGCCGGCGGAGTCCCTTTGGCCCTGGCTGGCGTGGCGCCAAAGGCCTTCAACGCCAGCCGGCGGGATGGCAACCACTCCGGCGCGGGCCTAGCCCCTCAAGGTGAGGGCTTGGCTCCTAAAGGTGTGGAGAAATCCGCAGCTTCGGGGCGGCCCGACGCCGGAATGGTTGACATCACTCTATCCCGCCGGGACCCCCCTCCCCGCTGGGTAGGGGAGAATCCTGCCCCTAAAGTGTGTCCCTGCCCTATGGAATGGCAGCCCTCCCACCCCTGCCCCCACCCCCGGCCGAGACACCACAAAATACTCACTCTTGTCCAGGTTCAGCTTGTACCCCGAGAAAGACCCAAATATTCACAGTAGCTCCAATATTCCTCCTATCGACGCACTCGGTTCCGACACATACAGCAGCAAGTCGTCGGCATATAAGGACACCCTATGCTCGATCCCCTCCTGCACTATTCCTTTCCATGCTCCCGAACGTCTTAATGCAGTGGCCAATGGCTCAATCGCAAGTGCAAACAGCAGGGAGGACATAGGACATCCCTGCCTGATCCCACGGTGGAGAGAAAAGTATCTCGAGCTGATATTATTTGTGCGTACACTCGCCTTCGGCTCCTTATATAATAGCTTTACTCAGTTCACAAATCTTGGTCCAATCCCAAACCACTCCGGAACTGCCATCAGGTACCCCCATTCTTACCGGTCAAACGCCTTCTCGGCGTCAAATGCCACAACCACCTCTGTTTCCTTCCCTTCCGCCGGTGCCATAACAACGTTCAAAACCCTCCTAATGTTCGAAAAAAGCTGTCTCCCTTTCACGAACTCCATCTGATCCTCACCTATCACCTTTGGGAGGCACTCCTCCAGCCTACCCGCCAGTACCTTCGCCAATACTTTTGCGTCCACATTCAGAAGCAATATGGGCCTATACGACCCACACTCCGTCGGATCCTTATCTTTTTTTAGCAACAGTGAAATCGATGCCTGCCCCAAGGTTTGTGGCAGCACCCACTTCCCTCTCGCTTCTTCAAACATCCCCACCATCAGGGGCGCCAAATTGTCCTTGAAATTTTTATAATATTCCACCGGAAACCCATCCGGCCCTGCCACCTTCCCCGACTGCATCCTCCCAATTGCATCCTTTATCTCCTGATCCATTATTGCTCCTTCTAATGTAGCCCTGTCCCCCTCCCCTAGCCTCGGGTACTCCAACCCATCTAGAAATTCCTGCATCTCACGGTCTCCCCCGGGTGGCTCTGACCTGTACAACCTCTCATAAAACTCCTCAAAAACCTTGTTAATCAGCTCCGGAGCCACCACCAACTTCCCTGCCCTATCCCTCACCTGAAGAATTTCCCTTGCCGCTGCTTCCCTCCGGAGCTGACCTGCTAACATACATAACAGCTTATCTACATGTTCATAAACTGCACCCCTTGCTCGTCTCAGTTGGCGCACCACCTTCCTGGTGGACAGTCTGTCGAAGCTCGCCTGTAGCTCCTTCCTCTTTTCCAGCTTCGTGGGTCCCCATCTTCTGCATAACTCCTATCTACCTCCAACATCTCATCTATTACCCTCTGCCACTCCAACCTCTCCTCTTTATCCACCCTGGCCTTAAACAAAATTACCTTACCCCTCACCGCAGCCTTTAGAGCCTCCCTGCTCATCTTTAAATACTGTCATTGGAACTTTTATGTTCACTTGCCAAAAGGGGCCGTGGTTTAGCATCTCACCCGAAAGCAAGCACCTCCGCCAGCACAGCATTCCCTCAGCGCTGCTGTTATAAAGAGCTGAATGAAACCTGAGACCCCATTAAAGTACCGTGTTTAACATTGGACTACACACTGTAGGAAGGATATTGCGATGTTGCAGAGGGTGTAATGTAGATTCAACTGGTTTGTTACCTGATGCATGGAAGTACAAAGTAAGACTTAAAATCGACACATTGGAGCAGTGCTTATTATGGGGCATTACTATCGAAGTGCTTAAAAGTATGAAAGGAAGGGACATGGTAGAAAGAATAAAAACAGCAAATGTCATTGACCTGAAACATTGAGCTGGACTCTACCGCAAACAGCCCAATCCTGACATCTGGGTGAATTCCAGATTGGGAAACCCGGACGGGATATCAGATGCCAGCCAAGACAACGCCTCTGGGAATCCTGTCCATAGAGGAATGGCAGATACATTCCAGTGTCAGGATGTCCAATCAACACTGTCTGTGAATAGGGCTGCCATTCGCCACCCCACTGTGGATGATGCCTGACTATCAGCAGGAGCAGCAGCAGCATCATGAAGGCACCCAAAGTGGGAGGGAAGTGGCTGTAATTAAAGTGCGGCAAGCATAAGTGGAATATTGCAGATAGGGGGTTAATTACCAGCCTAAATTGGTTTCCCACTCTGCATTTTACCCTTTATCCTCCCCCGCGATGAATAATTCCCCAAACATTGTCATGAACAACTCCACTGTGTTTCAAAGCCCTCCTCCGACACCCTCCACTCAAATATGATCTTTTCCAATCAAAGGAGTCATACGGGTTCCTTAGCCAGGCCGTCACTCCCAGTGCCGTATCGCTCTCCAATATCAACAAGATCTTCTGCAGGGCAATAAGAGAAGCGAAGGTCACAACATCGGCCCCCTTCACCTCCACCAGTTCTGGCATTTCCGATACCCCAAAGATCACCACTATTGGGTCCGGTCTGACCCCCACCTCCACAATTTTGGACAATGTCCCTAACACCGCTTCGCAGTATCTCTCCAACATCTCACAACCCTTGAACATGTACACCGGCCCCCGCCTGCACTTCTTGCACTCGTTTGCCACCCCTTGAAAGAACCCACTCATTCTTGCCCGACTCATTTGCACCCTATGCACTACCTTAAACTGAATCAAACTCATCCACATGCAGGAGGAGGTTGCGTTCACCCTGCGCATCGCCTCACGCCTCAGACCCCAATCTATTTCCACCACCTCTCAGCTCCTCCTCCCATTTGCACTTGATTCTCGCCACCTGTGCTCCCCCAATCAAACATATATAGCCCCAATCCTACCCTCTCCCGACTCGTCTGGGAGCTTCAATTGCTCCAGCAGGGTATATCCCGTAACCTGGGAAACGTCCTCCACTCCTTTCTTGCGAAGTCCCGCACGTGCATATACCTAAATTAATTCCCACTCGGCAACTCCAATCTCTCCCACAGCTCATCCAATCCTGCAAACTGCCCTTCCAGATACAAGTCCCTCACCCTCTCAGACCTGCCTCTCGTACATCCAATCCATTTTCTCTAGCTTAAACTTATGGTTCCCACACAGTGCCATCAACACCAACATCTCTTCCAATTAAACGTGCATCCTCAGCTGATTCCACACCTTGACAGTCGACCGGGCTCCCTATATACTTCCCGGGAGCCAACAGCAATTGAGCCGTCATCATGGCCCTCAAGCTGGCTTCCCGACAGAACTCCTACTCCATCCTAATCCGCTCTGCCCCCTCCCCTCCCACCATCACCTCACCTTCTCCATGCCCAACAATAGTGTAGCAGGTTCGGGAGTGCCAACTCCCCCCCCCCCCCCTTTCTGCCTCACTCTTTGTAGCAGGGCCCTCTTTACCCTCTGCACCTTCCCCACCCATACAACTCTGAGATCACTGTCTCCAGTTTCTGGAAAAAGGCCTTCGGGAGAAAGATCGGGAAGGCCTGGAAAACAAACCGGAACCGTGGCAGCATAATCATTTTCATGACCTGCACCCTCCCTGCCAGTGCCAGGTGTTGTGTGTCCCATCTCTTAAATTCCACTTGGACATCGTACTTTTTCGTCATCATAGCCCATTCCCTAGTCACCTGAATCCCCAAATACCTGCACCTTTCCCTCGCCACTTAAAATGGCAACACCTCCAAGTTGGCCCCCAGCCCCGCTGCATTCGCCGGAAACGTCGTGCTCTTCCAACCTTTAACTTATACCCCGAGAAGGCCCCAAAACTCTCCAATATTCCCATGATCCTACCCATACTCTCCAGCAGGTCTGACACAAACATCACAGATCATCCACGTACAGTGACACTCAGTGCTCCCCCTCACAATCCGCTGTCACTCTACTGACCCCCTAAGAGCACTCGCCAAGGGCTCAATTGCTGGCACGAACAACAAAAGCGACAGCGGGCAGCCCTGTCTCAGTGCATCCCGTGAGCTTGTCCCATTTGTAACTACACATGCCACCGAACGTGCCCAATCTTCATTTCATTCCTTGCAATGCATTTGTTAAATTTCTCCAAGATAGGGTGGCACGGTGGCGCAGTGGTTAGCACTGCTGCCTCACGGCGCCGAGGACCCGGGTTCGATCCCGGCCCCGGGTCACTGCCTGTGTGGAGTTTGCACATTCTCCCTGTGTGTGCATGGGTCTTACCCCCACAACCCAAAAAGATGCGCAGAGTAGGTGAATTGGCCACGCCAAACTGCCCCTTAATTGGGAAAAAAAAGAATTGGATACTCTAAATTTATTTGAAAAATTAAAATAAAATTTCTCTTGGGTTTCTTGCCAGTAATATGGGAGAAGATCAACCCTACGGACGTATTGTCAGTATCGTAAGTGCATTCTTACAAAATAAAGTGTGGTTAACAGTATGTGTGGAATGCTTAATTAGAATGGCTGAAACGTCTCAACGTTTTTCTTTCAGGTGGCAAGTGTCCTGATGCGCATTTGAAGATTTTATTTTAGTCTTTTTCCTTTCTTATCTTGGCTTCACACGCATGCTGAAGGCATCCCTGCTGTTGATAAGTCAAACAGTGTGACTGTAGTGGCAGCTCTATTGTTCAAATGTAGGAACAACTTTAATTGATGGTGGAAAAAGTACCTGTTGTTTCCGATAGTGTCTCTGACAACTTAATTAGCTCACATTCCCCTCATGAAGACTATACCATGTTATTAGAATCTACTGGAATACTCCTCTTCATGCTATCTCCTTGTGTAATATCTGAAGCCAAATAATTGTGCCACATAAAAAAAATGAGACCAAGGTTTCTGTTGCAACCTGACACATTGAACACAAACTTGTAATTAAAGCATCAAAAATGGGATGGAGGTTGCTGTTGTTGTTTACCCTGAGATGGAGATGCTGTGTTCAGCCACAGTAACTGCAAAGATGTAGTTCTATCATTACTAAACACTGTTGCTTTTCTGTAATGTTGGCTGTGAGGAACAGCGGGTTGAAAGCTTTTCCTCTCTGAAATCGATTGCAACTGCATGTAGGATGCAACCTCGGAGGCATTTGTCAATGGAAATCTACCATCTATTCGAACTGTTGTTGCTTGCTAACATCAGTGGATGATGGAAAATGTACCTCTCAGACTGTGTAAGCTATGTAAACAAATCATGTACAGTAACAGCATGTTCAGGATTTTTATGCCAAAGAAAATCATTGCAATTTGCAACACTTCATCTTTTTAAATAGATGTTTCTTTCTGAATTAAGCCACTGCTAGCATTGTCTTTTTTATTGTTAAGGGTACAATAAGAAGGCTCCAAATAATATTTTATAAAGGACCACGCTGGTGCCGCAAAGCTCCCCAACATGTCAGTGTATCAGTTCACGACTAACGGGCCTCGCATGACCTGACAAGACAATATTGTTGCTTCAGGATAAATTAACAGTAAATTTATGAGTAGCTATAATATTTATTCCGTCATAAAACATCATAATTGCAGCAACTGTATGTAGTTTTTGACAGGATACAGTGATGCTTTGGTTCAAGATAGATCAGGAGTTGGAGCATGTGCCATTAATTTTCCAGGCCAATTCATTGTGAGGTCAAAATAAAAAGATTTGGAGCGGATAGTAAAATGAGAGTGTCGAACAAAGATTTGCAAAAACACTATAGAATAATAAACTGCGGGACATTTTCCTTTGACTTGTTTACCTCATTTTTTAACAGAAAAGTGTTGCTATCTGGAGTAGAAAGTTGTAAGCAGAATAAAAGTAGGAGAGAAAAAGTGATGCTCAGAAAGAAAGGAAAATTGTGAATTCTAGAAATCAAACATAAATATAGAAAATGTGGAAACCACATAGCAAGTCTGACACATCTGAAAAAGGGAAAAAACATGAGCTCATTTAGGTTTTTGTTAAAGGCTCATGGCATACCTGTTATGTATTGTTGGAATATTCTGTCGTTAAATAGATTTTATTTCTGAGTTAAGTCCCTGCTACGTTTTTAAAAATAACAATGTTATTAATTACAGCACAGTCAGAAAGCTTTAAACTGTACTAGTACTGAGCTTTAGCAGAGATGCAACACATAGTGGACATTAACAGACCTTTCGGTTGTGCATGCTTCTGATTTTGAGGTGCGTCAACCGAGAGGAGCCAAGTGAGGAAGAGTCAACAGGAAGCAAAGAAAACCAGAGGTAGTGTACTGTGAGAGCAATGCTGTAAGGAACATGAGGTACCCTCAATAATGATGCTTAGAGATTAAACTGTAAAGAAGGCTTTATTAGGCTAATAACTATGCTACAGATTTGGACGAGAGCTGACTGCTATACAGACCATGAGGCAGGCCTTTATGTATGGCTCCCAGATGGGCGGAGCCAGAGGCGGAGTCCCCAGGGTTCCAAGCCTGGTCTTAAAGGGGACATCACCTTACATGATGATAAGGCAGTAACCATTCATCACATTCACCCCCTGTTTAAAAAGGAGTCCGGCGGGGGTGAAGTGCCATCATAGGTCCATCCGTCTCGGCGGCCGGATCGTCCTCCTCGATCTCCTCAGTTCGGACGGTGGTGCGGCGGGCACGGACGTCCCGGTTGAGGGCACATCCGGGAGCACAGCGGTCGGAGCTTCGGTCCGGGTCGGGGCAGAGGAACTAGGCAGGGCCGGGGGTAGCGGAGCCGGCACCGGCGGGGTGTGTAAAGGGGGGGGTGCAAGCACGGTAGGAGCTCACCAATGGGTGGTAGGGCCGGAAGGGGGTGTGTTGTAGGGGGCGACGGGTCCTGCAGGGGAGCGGCGCGGGAAGGGGCGTCTGTGGTGGAGGATCCAGCGGGCGCCAGATCCCGGAGGGAAACCGTATCTTGCCTGCCGTCGGAGTACTCCACGTAGGCGTAACTGGGGTTGGTGTGGAGCAGTCGGACCTTTTCAACTAGGGGGTCCGTTTTATGGCTCCTCGCGTGCCTCCGGAGAAAAACAGGTCCCGGAGCCGTCAGCCAAGGTGGAAGCGAGACCCCGGAGGTAGACTTCCTGGGGAAGAGAAACAATCGCTCATGAGGGGTCTCATTTGTGGCCGTGCAGAGGAGTGACCTAATGGAGTGTAGGGCATCGGGTAGGACCTCCTGCCAGCAGGTGGTTGGGAGATTTCTCGACCGCAGGGCCAGAAGGACAGCCTTCCACACGGTCGCGTTCTCCCTCTCCACCTGCCCGTTTCCCCGTGGGTTATAGCTGGTCGTTCTGCTCGAGGCGATGCCTTTGCTGAGCAGATACTGACGCAGTTCATCGCTCATGAACGATGTACCCCGGTCGCTGTGGATATAAGCAGGGAAACCGAACAGGGTGAAGATGCTGTGCAGTGCCTTAATCACCGTGGCTGAGGTCATGTCGGTGCAGGGAATGGCGAATGGGAAACGGGAGAACTCATCGATCACGGTGAGGAAATAGGCATAACGGTTGGTGGACGGGAGGGGCCCCTTGAAGTCCACGCTCAGTCGCTCAAAGGGGCCCGAGGCCTTCACGAGTCGAACCTTGTCTGGCCGATAGAAGTGCGGTTTGAACTCCGCACAGACCTGGCAGGCCCTGACCATGGCCTTGATCTCCTTGGTTGAGTAAGGTAGGTTGCGGGACTTGATGAAATGGACGAGTCGGGTAACCCCCGGGTGGCAGAGGTCATTGTGGATGGCTTGCAGGCGGTCCTCCTGCGCGTTGGCGAATGTGCCGCGGGACAGGGCATCTGGGGGCTCGTTGAGCTCCCCTGGACGATACTTGATATCGTACGAGTAGGTGGAGAGTTCGATCCTCCACCTCAAAATTTTATTGTTTTTTATTTTGCCCCGATGCGTGTTATCGAACATATAGGCGACCGACCGTTGGTCGGTGACGAGGGTAAACCTCCTACCGGCGAGGTAGTGTCTCCAGCGCCGCACAGCCTCCACAATGGCTTGTGCCTCCTTTTCAACTGCAGAGTGTCGAATCTCGGAGGCGGTGAGGGTTCGGGAGAAGAACGCTACTGGTCTGCCTCCTTGATTGAGGGTAGCAGCCAGGGCGATGTCTGATGCATCGCTCTCTACCTGTAAAGGGATGGTTTTGTCCACCGCGTGCATGGCGGCCTTGATGATGTCGGCCTTGATGCGGTTGAAGGCCAATTGTGCCTCAGCCGAGAGGGGAAAAGTGGTGGTCTTTAGGAGTGGGTGGGCTTTGTCCGCATACTTGGGGATCCACTGGGCGTAATAGGAGAAAAGCCCCAAGCACCGTTTGAGGGCCTTGAGGCTGCGGGGGAGAGGGAGTTCCTTAAGGGGGCGCATGCGGTCGGGGTCGGGATCTAGGACCCCGTCTTCCACGACATAGCCGAGGATGGCCAGCCGGGTGGTGTGGAAAACGCATTTGCCCTCGTTATAGGTCAGGTTAAGGGCTCGGGCGGTCTGGAGGAACTTTTTGAGGTTAGCGTCATGGTCCTGCTGATCATGGTCACAGATGGTGACATTGTCCAAGTACGGGTATGTAGCCCGCAAACCGTACTGGTCCACCATTTGGTCCATCGCCCTTTGAAAGACGGAGACCCCATTTGTGACACCAAAGGGGACCCTGAGGAAGTGGAAGAGCCGGCCGGCTGCTTCGAAGGCAGTATAGGGGCGGTCTTTTGGTCGGATGGGGAGCTGGTGGTAGGCAGATTTGAGGTCGACCGTGGAAAAGACTCGGTATTGGGCGATCCGATTTACCATATCCGCGATGCGAGGAAGGGGGTACGCATCAAGCTGCGTGAATCGGTTTATGGTCTGGCTATAATCCACGACCATCCGTTTCTTCTCCCCGGACCGGACTACCACCACTTGCGCTCTCCAAGGGCTGTTGCTAGCCTCGATGACCCCCTCTCCCAGTAAACGCTGGACCTCTGACTTGATAAAAGCCATATCTTGGACACTGTAGCGCCGGCTCCTGGTGGCGACGGGCTTACAGTCAGGAGTGAGGTTAGCGAATAGCGAGGGGGGTGCGACTTTCAGTGTTGCAAGGCAGCACACCGTGAGGGGGGGCAGGGGTCCGCCGAACTTCAGTGTCAGGCTTTGGTGGCTGCACTGGAAATCCAGTCCGAGCAGCAGGGGGGCACAGAGGTGAGGGAGGATATAAAATTTGAAACGGGTGTATTTGGCACCCTGGAGCGAGAGATCCGCAATACAGTACCCCGTGATTTGTACCGAGTGGGACCCAG
The DNA here is from genome assembly GCF_047496885.1 of Scyliorhinus torazame. Lineage (NCBI taxonomy): Eukaryota > Metazoa > Chordata > Chondrichthyes > Carcharhiniformes > Scyliorhinidae > Scyliorhinus > Scyliorhinus torazame. The sequence goes on from NC_092709.1 coordinate 89,752,889, forward strand.
ATGCGAGGGCTATGGTTTGGGATGTGTGCGTAGAGAGCATCGCCTTACCGTTTCAGGGTGGATAAAGCTCTCCGTGCTCCCGGAGTCGAAGAGGCATGCAGTGTCGTGCCCGTTGACCTGGACCTGCATCATGGAGTCCTGCAGGTGTTTTGGCCGAGTTTGATCGAGGGTGATCGCACCCAGTCGCGGGTAGTCGGAGTCGTAAAATGGCCGCTGCCGTTGGTCGCACGTGTCGGGTCGAGAAGATGGCCGCCGACCAGATGGCCGCTCCCATGATTCGCACGAGGCTGATGACGCGTCAGAAGAGGACGTGTCGGGTCGGTGCGCAGCAGCATTGCGAGGCCTGCGGGCCTGGGAGCCTGATTTTCGGGCTGGCTGTTCTTTGTTTTTCTGGCCCCTGGGTCTGGCCAGGCAGACCCTCGCAAAGTGCCCTTTCTTCCCGCAGTCGCTGCAGATCGCGGAGCGGGCTGGGCAGCATGGGCGTGGGTGCTGGCCCTGCCCGCAGAAATAGCAAGGTGTGCCCCCATGGTGAGCGGGTCGCCGTGTGGCGCAGGCCTGTAATACGGGCGAGTCTGAGGAAGTCCGGGGGGGGCTGGCAGAGTCCGCGGGGTACGTACCCAAGTTATGTCGGGCCACCTCCAGCGAGGAGGCGAGCGTTAGCATCTCCTGGAGGTCTTTTGCCCCGTTTTCGAGCAGTCGCTGCCGGATGTAGGTCGAGCGGATGCCGGACACGAAAGAATCTCTGATGTGCAGGTTCATATGGACTTCCCCTGTCACATCCTGATGGTCACAGTCCCTGGCCAGCGCGGTGAGTTTCTCAACAAACTCGTCGAGCGATTCCCCCGAGCGCTGCCGGCAGGTAGAGAGCAGATGCCGGGCGTGCACCTCATTGACGGGTTTGACAAACCGCTTGCGGAGCAACTCAATCGCTTCCTCATAAATCGTCGCCTTTTCGAGCGTGGCGGAGATTCTGTGACTCACCCGGGCGTGGAGTAGACGCAGTTTGCGTGGCCCCAGGATGGGAGTCTCTGTGGAGTCCAGGTAGGCCTCGAAGCACCGCAGCCAGTATTTAAAAATTTCCTTTGCCTCCGGCGTTCGTGCTTCCAGATTGAGCTTCTCTGGTTTTAGGCCTGCGTTCATCCTGAATCTAGTTTAGCCTAATAAATTGAGGTACCCTCAATAATGATGCTTAGAGATTAAACTGTAAAGAAGGCTTTATTAGGCTAATAACTATGCTACAGATTTGGACGAGAGCTGACTGCTATACAGACCATGAGGCAGGCCTTTATGTATGGCTCCCAGATGGGCGGAGCCAGAGGCGGATTCCCTAGGGTTCCAAGCCTGGTCTTAAAGGGGACATCACCTTACATGATGATAAGGCAGTAACCATTCATCACAGAACATTAGCAGCCTGGAAGCAGGCAGCCAATTAGCTGCAAGGATTATCCTAGAATCAAATAGCATAAAAGGAAGCCATTCAGCCCATTGTGTGCCACCTCTTTGAAAGAACTTTCCGATTACTCCACAATCTCCTTAGCCCTGCAAACGTTACCTTTTCAACTATACACCTAGTTTCCTTTTGAGAAGTTACTAGTTAAACTGTTCCCACCACCCTTTCAGACTGTGCATAACTCATTGTGTATTAAAAAAAAATTGGTTCTGTTGCCAATTATCTTTAATCTGTCCTCTGGTTACTGATCCTCCTGCCAGTGGAAACAGTTTTGCCTTATCTACTAAAAACATTCGCGATATTGAACACTGCTATGAGAAAAGTGTTGAAGGATCATGTGGCTTCAGATTTTTTTTCTCTTGGGAAAGTGCAAACTCATTTTGGGTACAGTCCCATGTCGTTTGGCAGCCTTCCTGTCGGTCCCTTGCTCCTGTGATCATTTGTAATCATAATGTAATGAGTGACAGGAGTCTAACCAACTGTAGGAGGCACCATAGCCAAACCTGAATCTCTCTTTCTTGAACAGGTCCCATCCACCACCTGGTTGTTTTCTCATTTAACAATTTGTCCTTTAACTTGGCTCACTTACTCCAAATAAAAGATGTTGCTATGGGTACCCGCATGGGTCCTATTTATGCCTGTGTCTTTTTGTTGGGTAAGTGGAACAATCCTTTTGAACAGCCCTATTCAGTCTCCCTCCCCCAACTCTTTTTATTGGTACATTGATGACTCTAACGGTGCTGTTCCCTGCTCACTCCAGAACTGGAAAAATGAATCAACTTAGCTTCCCAATTTCCACCCTTCTGTCGCTTTCACACAAGACACCTCTGGAACTTCCTTTCCCTTCCTCGACTTCTCTATCTCCATTTCTTGGAATAAGCTGTCTACTAATATTATAAGCCCACCGGCTCTCACAACTATCTTGACTACACTTCCTCACATCCTGTTTCCTGTAAGGACTCCATTCCATTCTCCCAGTGTCTTGGCCTCTGTCATGTCCGCTCCAATGATGCAACATTTCAGCTGTGCTTCTGACAAGTCTTCCTTTTTCCTTAACTCAGGACTGCCACCTTCACCCTGAAGGAATCTGTCCCTCTGCACCACCGCGGCCCACCCCTATAATAATAATAATAATCATTAATAACCTTTATTGGCACAAGTAGGCTTACATTAACACTGTAATGAAGTTACTGTGAAAAGCCCCTAGTCGCCACATTCTGGCACCTGTTCGGATACGTGGAGGGAGAATTCAGAATGTCTAAATTACCTAACAGCATGTCTTTCGGGACTTGTGGGAGGAAACCGGAGCACCCGGAGGAAACCCACGCAGACACAGGGAGAACGTGCAGACTCCACACAGACAGTGACCCAGCCGGGAATCGAACCTTTGACCATGGCACTGTGAAGCAACAATGCTAACCAGTCAGAGGCTTTTCCCCAGGGTAGAGGGGTCAATTACTAGGGGGCATAGGTTTAAGGTGCGAGGGACAAGGTTTAGAGGAGATGTACGAGGGAAGTTTTTTACACAGAGGAGAGTGGATGCCTGGAACTTGCTGCCGGAGGAGGTGGTGGAAGCAGGGACGATAGTGACATTTAAGGGGCACCTTGAAAAATACATGAATAGGATGGGAATAGAGGGATACGGACCCAGGAAGTGTAGAAGATTTTAGTTTAGTTGGGCAGCATGGTCGGCATGGGCTTGGAGGGCCGAAGGGCCTGTTCCTGTGCTGTATTTTTCTTTGTTGTTCACTGTGCTACCGTGCTGCCCATAACACCCCCAATCCTATATTCACTCCCCACTTTCCTATGCAATTGTGGGAGGTGCAATACCTGTTCTTTTACCTTCTTACTGCTCAAGGCCCCAAACGATCATTCTAGTTGAAGCAGCGATTTACACGTACTTCTTTCAATTTAATCTATTGTTTTCGCTGCTCACAATGCCGTCTCCTCTGCATTGGGACACACACATCTCTTGTTCCCAACCTGCTACAATGTTGCAGTGAAGCTCAACACAAACTCTATTAAACAGCACCTTGGGCGGGTGTCTCCGACCCCCCCCCCTGCCGGGTCTGAGAATCGGCGGGGGGGGGCAGCGTGAATCCCGCCCCTGCTGGCCGCCGAATTCTGCGGCACCGAAAATTTGGCGGGGGCGGGAATCGCGCCGTTCGGCGCCCCCCCCCCCCCGGCGATTCTCCGGCCCGCGATGGGCTGAAGTCCCGCTGCTGTCATGCCAGTCCCGCCGATGTGAATCAAACTACCTATCTTACCGGCGGGACTGGCAGCGCGGGCGGGCTCCGGAGTCCTGGTGGGGGGTGGGGGGCGCAGGGTGATCTGGTCCTTGGGGGTGTCCCCACGGTGGCCTGGCCCACGATCGGGGCCCACCGATCCGCAGGCGGGCCTGTGCCATGGGGGCACTCTTTTCCTTCCGCCTTGGCCATAGCCTCCACGATGGCCGATGCGGCGCGCCCCCCCCCCCCCCCCCCGCGCATGTGCAGGGATGACGTCAGCAGCCGCTGACGGCGGAGTCCCTTCGGCCCCGACTGGCGCGGCGCCAAAGGCCTTTTCCGCCGGCCGGTGGCGCGCCAACCACTCCGGCGCGGGCCTAGCCCCTCAAGGTGAGGGCTTGGCCCCTAAAGGTGCAGAGAAATCCGCACCTTTGGGGCGGCCCGACGCCGGAATGGTTCACGCCACTCCATCCCGCCGGGACCCCCCGCCGGGTAGGGGAGAATCCCGGCCCTTATCTTCTAACCTAGGCACTTTGCAGTCTTCTGCACTCAATTACGAGTTCAACAATTTCAGACTGTAAACTCTGTCCTCCATTTTGATTCTGATGTTTTGCCATGTGCCAGTTTGAATCTTGTTTTTCATGTTTTTGCTTTTGGGCAGCGCCGTTCGTTATCCTGCCATTTGCTCTCATTCTGAAAAAATGTTTTGTTTCTTTGCTAAATACATTTCCCCTCCCTTTGCCTTTTGTTCCATGACATATTTGTCATTTGATTTCTCCTGCCCCAAGACTTTCCTTTTTTGATCTTCCTGCTTCTCCCCGCTTTCAATGACATAAAGCCCTTCACATTTCTACTTTCCTCCAGTTCTGAAGAAGTTGTAATTGACTTGAAACATGAACTCTGCTTTTCTCTCCATAGGTGCTGCCAGACCTGTTGAGTATTTCCAGCACTTCCTGTTGTTATCTCTGAACAGATCTTCACCTGACATATCAGTTTTCCACCAGGAGTGACTGGACGGTTACTAGGATCAGTTACTCTGGCTAATTTTTTCTTCCCAGCTTGGGTGATGTGAAGATGGATTATATTCACATTTCTTACCTTGGTTGAGATTGGCAAAGATGAAACACCCTGGGAATCGAACCCAGGGTCTGTCTGCATCAGTACTACAGTAGGCCATGCAATTAATCCTGGAGCCTCCGGGATGTGACATTTTATAGAATACAAAGGGTTAATGTAATATCATAATTGACCACTAGATGGAGCTAGATGCAGAATTATATAAAGCACTGACTCTCCGGCTTCTGGGAGAGGGCTGGAGAGAGTGCTGTTGCTGATTTTCTCCTTGGTTCATTGCTCTGTTTTTTAACCTTTGCTCTCGAGTCGGCAGGTATCTTTATGATACCGCCACGAGGTTCAAGTCCAAGTAATGATCAATAACCCAATACACCGATTAGTAAGATTTAAATCAAAGCACATTTATTATACACAGTAATCACTACTCATGCACAAATTCTACGTCTAAGCTACTTCTACAACTAACAGGCCTATACTTAACTTCGGACTGGCCCACCAGGTCAGGGGAACAAATGGCCTTTCGTTCGGGCTCTGAGTCTGCGGGATTCGAAGTTGGTACGGATTGGTAGCTAGGAGTGCCTATCTCGTAGCGAGTGTTGAATTAAGACTTGCGTCAGTCGACGATCACTGCACCGGTCACGGTCAATGTTGGTTTGTGTTGCTGGGTGACCCAGGCAGGAAGAAGAGAGCGATTTGAACTTGGGGCTCAACTTTTATAGTTCCCAGGGGCTTCCCGCCTTTCAGGGCGGACTCTGTACCTGGTCCCAAGTGATTGGACTTTGTCCCAATCGCTTGGTTCGATTTTCTCCAATACTGGAGCAGTTCCCTGATCGATGGGCGGTCTCGAGGTGCTCGTTCACCTCCTTTGTGTTGGCTCCTGCTGGCGCCGAGGAGTCTGGCTTTGCTTTGTGTGTCCAAAATGTTACTTATTGTTCCCAGGGATTGCTCATCCGTATGCAGATGGCTGCTACTTTGTTATGCTGATGGCCGCTGGTATCGATGTTGTCTGGCCTTTGCAGAGGTAAATACACAGCAAACCTGCAGCTGCTGGTTTCTGTCTTGTTGGCTGACTTTCCCATCAGCCTTTGCCATTCGCCATTTTAAATCGGGAGTTGGCCAATTTAAGTGGCTACAGTGCAGAGGAGAGTCTAGTGACTGGTGTTAGAGTGTAGATTGTATATTACTAGATTATTGCTTGCTATACGAGTATGTGGTCGAGCTTTAATAAGTAGTGTAATAAATGTTAGCTTTGTTATCGAACTTAGCTTCTGCGGTCTTTGTGAACACTACGACATTCATCCTGATAATAAGAATCACAAGGAACATTACACAGGACTCTGGAATATTTTGAAGGGATCATTTTTCAACTTTCTTCTACGGGTGGGCAGCCTTGTGATTTTTCTGTAAATTAATATTTTAAAAGCTGGAAACAGATTATTATTATAGATATTTCAGACAACTTGCATCTTTCTACGTTGGGCCCTGTTACTGAGGGCATGGATCCAATGGTACCAAATAAATCATGGGCGAAATTCTCCGGAAACGGCGCGATGTCCGCCGACTGGCGCCTAAAACGGCGCAAATCAGACGGGCATCGCGCCGCCCCAAAGGTGTGGAATCCTCCGCATCTTTGGGGGCCGAGCCCCAACATTTGAGGGGCTAGGTCGGCGCCGGAGGAATTTCCACCCCGCCAGCTGGCGGAAAAGGCCTTTGGTGCCCCGCCAGCTGGCGCGGAAATGACATCTCCGGGCGGCGCATGCGCGGAGGCGTCAACGGCCGCTGACAGCTCCCCACGCGTGCGCAGTGGAGGGAGCCTCTTCTGCCTCCACCATGGTGGAGACCGTGGCAGAGGCGGAAGGGTAAGAGTGCCCCCACAGCACAGGCCCGCCCGCGGATCGGTGGGCCCCGATCGCGGGCCAGGCCACCGTGGTGGCACCCCCCGGGGCCAGATCGCCCCGCGACCCCCCAGGACCCCGGAGCCCGCCCACGCCGCCTTGTCCCGCTGGTAAGGTAGGTGGTTCAATTTACGCCAGCGGGACAGGCATTTTAGCGGCGGGACTTCGGCCCATCCGGGCCGGAGAATCGAGTGGGGGGGCCCGCCAACCGGCGCGGCGCGATTCCCGCCCCCGCCGAATCTCGGGTGCCGGAGACTTCGGCAACCGGCGGGGGCGGGATTCACGCCAGCCCCCGGCGATCCTCCGACCCAGCGGGGGGGTCGGAGAATTTCGCCCCATGTACTATCAATTAACAAATTGTTTTAATTCATTTATAAATCTGTCTTGCCTGAAAAATCAAATATAATATAAACAATGGTCTTGAAATTAGTCTCTGCCCATTTTTGGCTATTTTAGTATGCAACTATTTTCAGTGGGAGTTTGCCATTGCCTTCCATTTTAGTCACAGACAACTTAACCATTGAAACTGTATGAAACGTGTATTGAAACGACAATGACACCAGTAGCAGATCTCAGATGACTGACCCGACCATCAGAAAACAGTTCAGATTGCTTCTCAGCCCTTTGGCTAAAAGCAAGAGTCAGATCAAGCCCAAGATGAGGTGCAATGCCCTTTCTTGTCAGCTTGTATGTCTCTCTTGTGGAGACCATGAATTAGCTTCAATTATAATTGGAATCGGGTTTGGAGCAAGCATTGGATTAAGGGTTTGCCCTGTCCACACTGCGCATTGACTTTGTAACTTGTATGGATGGGATTTTTAAAAAGGAAAATGGGTTCAGGATAGCATGAGAGCAGATAAACACTGTGGATTAAACAGTGTAGATGGGAGCACCTGTCAAAAGATAGATGATGTCAGTCTCAGCAAAGACTGGAATGGGGCCTCCCAGGTTGGTTGCCAGCAAAAAAAAAAAAATTAAATATCCTTGGGTTATGTGAATTATGGTGGATAGGAGGACTCATCTTCATGAGTAATGAAAAGAGAGTGATATACTCAGGAAGAGAAGAAATGGAACAGGGAGTAACAGCATTACTAGAAAAGCAATCTGTTTAACTGAGTGAGTAAAATGAAATATGAGCTAGATGCACTGATGTTACTGAGATCTTCATGTGGTGATATACGTCACTAAGTACACAAAGGGTTAATGTACATACCCTATACCTAGCTAGACACTAAAGGGAACACCAGAGACATGACACACAGACAGTCAACCAATAGGTCAGTAAGATAGGACACGACCAATGGGCAGTCACAATACACACAGAGGTGACACTACCACAGGAGGGCATTACACCAACCCATATAAAAGGACACATCACATATGCTCAGTCTCTTTCCAGTGGAGACACTCAGTGAGTACACAGGGTTGATTGAAACACATCACTCCCACCGCGTGGATTGTAGCAGACTGGTTTGTCAGTCTGAGTAGCTATAGCAGGATTAACAGTAGCGTCGAATCCAAGTAGGAGAATTGTTAATAGTTTAATAAATGTGTTAAAGCTATCTCCAAGTCTGAACCTTCCTTTGTCAGAGTGCACATCAAGGAAGCAGCTTATGCTACGTCAAGAGCATAAGAAAACACTTCATTCAAGTGTATGTGTCCACAAGTGAACACCCGGATGAGGTTGATGAAATAGACCATCCAGGTGAGATTGATAGAATTGAAGAACAAATCAAATCAGGGAGTGGAAAGAGCTGGTTTGATTGTTATGGAAGATTAGAACAACATTAATGGAAACTTTGAAGAATGGACAAGCCCCAAAGAACCCCATCAAGACCCCCAACTACACAAGGACAAATGATGGCAAAGGACAGCAAGTAAAAGATCCAATTAACCTTATGGAGGAACTACAGACCTGGCAAGTCAAGGGATACTTGAAAGAAGGACAAAAGGAACAAATTTGACACTCACCATGGAGTAGGAGCATTGCACATGCAGCAGCTGCAAGCTGTGATACAGACCTCTAGCCTGGACGGCAGTGAGCACAGGTCTGCAGCAACAACAGCTCAGAAGCAGGGACAATTCCAGAGTGCAGCGGAAGCTCAAACACACTACCATCCCAGAACCATTTCAGAGTGCTGAAGCCTTGCAACAGGCCCAAAACCGAGACAACTGGAAGTTCGTAAGGTACTGAACTGGTTCTGGCTTATGCAAAAAATATCAAAAAGACCAATTACTTGTTGCAGTTGGGTTTATTGCTGATGAGGTGATACTAAGACTGGGCGTTGATGATATTTCAACCTTACGAAGAAGTCCTGCAAGCTTTCCATTCCTATTTTGGCATCGATTGGAATCAAACAATTAAAAGGACTAAATTTAACAAGAGAAAACAAAGGCCAGGCAAAAGCATGAATTTGTTCATCAAAAATCCATAGAGGCAGGCCGGCAATTGCGATTACAGAATCTTAAATGACAGGTTGATGTGTGACAGAATCATCATCGGGGTCCCACTCAAATCTTACAGACGAGAGGATTTAACAGTACCAAAAGCAGTACAAGTCACTAAGCAAACTGAGCTCAGAAAACAGAATGATTTGTTCGTTCCTGGGGAAGGAGAGAACTTGCTGAGAAAATAGAGTGAGACCACTCTGTTTGTAAGCCATTTGAAAGAAAGTGGGCCAAAGTCTAAGGCTGCTATAACAATGGAAAGCACACCAACCACCATCTTGTAATGTCATTGGTGTGGCAGGAACAAGTGAGATGACTGTCCCGGCAGGGGGAGAAGGGTGCCACAACTGTGGAAATATAGACCATGACAAAACTGCCCGTCACTCGAACGCTGGCAACCTGTAAGAAGCGGGAGAAAATGTTAAACCAAAGAAATATACAAGAAGTGGAAATACCACAAAGGAGAGGTAAATGGTGCTACAAATAAATACTGGAGTGCTACATTCAAAATTGGACACCCCACAGAGTTTAAATTAGAGACAGGAGTAGCAGGAGTTTTTGTTTTCAGATGAAGATAAATGGCTCAAACAAATTACATTGCAATCGTCATGTAGCAAATTACAGGGTCCTGGTGGGACGAACTCATGGCAAAGTTGAAGTATAAAGAGAGGGGAATCTTCGAACCTGTATCCCTCTGTTACAAGAGGGTAAGAGTCTTTGTTTCAGATGGACTTCTTCCAGTACATCTTTCTTCAATCTAGGCCTTCAGTTGGAGGTTTTTGTTTTCAGTCTATAATGGTTTCACTGTATTCATACAGGTCCCAAAAACATCTCTGCAGGAAGGACCGAGAGAGAGACAGACTCACAGCTATTCCTCTCAGCTCTGACTGACACTTCCTGTGTCCTCTGAAAACCATTCCACTTGGGTAGGATCCAATCACCGCCTGTTGCCGGACAGAATACGGCCTTTTGATAATTCATTGACCACCAACCAGCCAATCGAGCCGAAGCTCTCCAATCTCTTGGGTACTGGAAAGTCTGAGTTCTTCTGTTCAAAAGCTAAATGTCCAATAGCCCTGTGTACTATTTTACAACTTTTGATTTCCTCACTTCCTCTGCTTGACTTAAAGGTATAGTTCCATTAAATATCAAAAAGGTGACGACAAAGTTTTAAAAAATGGGAAAGAAAGGAATCAACAGGAAGGGCCCCTTTGCCTCCTTGATGTCTGTGCAGAAGCAATGACCAAAACGCAGAATCTGGCATTAAGATTGGGAGGGTGGGGCCCCGCAATTGATAACACTAGTTAGATTTGCAGAGGACAAAGCTCTTGTAACACATGCGGGCAAAAGGATTATAAGAATTAATAGGTGCAGTAGTAACAGCAGGCATGAACTTTGGAATGAGAGTCAACATTGACAAAATCAAAGTGATACATACCTCAAAATCACCAAGAAATGTTCATTTATTCTTGGAATGAAAATAATTAGAAGAGGTGGACACATGTTTATGTGGGGGCCAGGAGGCAGTCAAGGAATGCCCTCTACAGGGAATGGGAGAATGTGGCGAACGAGGTAAATGTAAGAATCTGGCAGCACGATGCTGGCAACAGTCCTGGAACAAATTCAGAGACCTTACGCAGGTGGTCTAGGTCCGTGAATGCATCCTTCACATGGTGTTTTGTGCTTGCCACGCTCTTACGCTGCTCAATGCAGCACATCCTTGACACCCACCCCCAGCAGACATGGCCCCAGTCTTACATTCATAAACTCTACCGCATGGTGACTTCCGGTGGCGGTTATGTAGTGAGCAGTTGCACATGTGGTTTCTCCCGCCAGGGTATTTTGGCTTTCGTCCTTTTCGCACAGATTATGGGTGATGTTTGGGAGGGAATTTGATTAGTTTGAAGGGATAAGGTCCCTATATAAAACTAAAGCCCAACAAATATAACTCAAGGCAGCATTCGGGCAAAGAAGCGTTGTCAGATTTAAGCCCCTCAGGCCTCGTTGGTGGAGAAAATGTGGGAGGCTCCTGCTGCGACATTGGCCAATCCCTGGATGGCTGAGATGCTGGCAAGCTTCTTGGTGGATTAATTCAAAATGCAGCAGCAGGCGGTCTCCGAGGACCTTGAGAAGGCGATGGAAGGGGCTCTAGCCCCATCCATGCGACCTTGGAGAAGACAGATCAGAAGGTGGAGGAGCAAGGTGCAATATTACAGAGGGTGGAGGTGGCACTCTTGGACCAGAGTGACCGGATCGTTTCGCTGGAGGCAGAGATGGCGTTGATGGCTGAAGGGCATAACGCCTTGAAGACCAAGGTGGACGATCTGGAAAACAGCTCCACATTGCAAAATCTAAGAATGATTGGGATGCCGGAGGGGCTAGAGGGCCCAAATCCTATGGGCCACATGTCCAAAATGTTTGAGAAGGAGGCTGAGAGTGGGATTGCCATCCCCTCCTGAATTGGATTGGTCACTAAGGCAGAAGCCCTGATTTGGGGAACCACCAAGGATGAGTTTGTAAAAGGACTGGGGACGAACTAATATGTGAATTGTTAGGGGCATTTGCATGCAGATGGGGCCTGATTGTTAGTATGATTTTTCTGGTTTTACCCTATGCGAGGGTCACTCTGCCAGCTGTAAAGTTAGTTTTCTCCACCAACGAGCAGAGGAGTGGGGTATCTGCAAGTCATTACTTTAGGATTTTTCTTTTTGTTAATGAGCTTAAAGGTTTTGTTCTTGTTTTGGGTGGGGGATAATAGGGGCCTTTGTTCTCCTGTTGGCATTTGTTTGTGTATTGGGCAGCAGTAGGGCTGGGGGGGGGGGGGGGGGGGGGGGGGGGGGGAGTGGAAACTGCTGACAATGATGAATTATTTGTCTTTGTTCTGATCTTATGGAGGGTTTGGCGGCCATCTTGGATGGGCAACGTATCGGCACTCGCTGAGTGGCAGCTGGATTACCCCACATGGTGGATATGGCTGACTCTGGTGTGGGGATGGATAGAAGACCCCCTGTCCGGTTGATAATATGGAATGTAAGGGAGTTAAACGTCCCAGTGAAAAGGTCACAGGTGTTTATGCAACTGAGAAGTTTAAAGGCTGATGTGTTTTTACAGGAGACCCATTTGCAGATCAAGAACCAAACAAGGTTATGGAAGGGCTGGGTGGAGTAGGTATACAATTTGGGTTTTGATGGTAGGGCTCAGGGGACTGCAAGAGGGTTGATCAGCAAGAGGATATCTTATTCAGATGCTAAAATATTGGCGGACCCAGGTGAGAGGTATGTAATTGTCAGTGGATCATTGGCAGGCAGGTCCGTGGTATTGGTCAATATGTATGCACCGAACTGGGATGATACGATATTTATCAATAAGGTGCTGCTGGCTTCTAACCTGGATCTGGATTAACATCAACAAATTCTGGGCGGGGGGGACTTCAATTGTGTTTTGGATCCTCAGCTAGATAGGTCAAGTCCTAAGTCTCTGAGTCCATTAGGGGTAGCAAAGGCGATATTGGTCTTTATGGAGCAGATGGGGCGGGGTGCAGGTGCAGACCTGTGGAGATGTATGTATCAGACGGATAAGGAGTAAGACAACAAAGAACAAAGAAAAGTACAGCACAAGAACATGTCCTTTGGCCTTCCAAGCCTGTGCTGATCATGATGCCCTAACTAAAAAAAAAAAAAACTTTCTGCCCTTACTCAGTCCGTATCCTTCTAAAGAAGGACAAAGAAAAATTTGTGTTCTATGCTCTTCTTTTCTCACACGGCCATCGAGTCTACTCCCAGATTTCTTTACTTCTGGTGAATAGGTCTCTTCCTGGGGTGAAGACAGCAGGGTACTTGGCGATCTTTATCTTGGATCATGTTCCGCACTTTGTGGATCTGATGTTGGAGCTGGGCCATGCTCAGCAACCCCGATTGATTAGGCATGGCATGAAATGAAATGAAATGACTTCCAGTGACGCCGGCGGGAGGCAGCCGTGGGTTGGAGGGCTCCTGTTCGGGAACGGCATTGTCGGGGGTTAACGCCCGGTCCTAGGGCCAGCGAAGGCAGTAAAAGTCGGGAGACAGCACAGAGGAGGGGAATGTTGAAGACCAGCAAAAAAACGGCCGTGGAAAAAGCAGCTGAAAGTCTGTCGGGGAGTGGAAAGGTCACCGCGGGGTCAGTAAAGAAAATGGAGGCTGGAGCACCAGGGGAGGCCGCATTGCTTACGGCTGAAGAAATAACGAAGGTGATGGCTGCGGAATTCGAAAGGCAGTTTACAAAATACATGGAGACAATGAGGAAGGAGGTGAGGGAGGTTTTGAGTGCGCTGGTGGAGGAGTCAATTTCCCCGGTGATGACGGCGGTGGCGAGCGCAGTGGCGGAGGTGCGAGAGCAAGGGGAGGCGCTGAAGGAAGTGGAGGAGACGTTATTGCAGCACGGTGATCAACTTGCCTCGATGAGGAAGGAATTGCGGAAGATGATGGACATTAACAAGGATCTGTGAGGAAAAATGGAAGACCTGGAAAACAGATCCAGGCGACAGAATTTGAGGATTGTGGGGCTGCCGAAGGAGTTGAAGGACCGAAGCCGACTGAGTATTTTGCCGCGATGCTGGCAAAACTATTGGGGGAGGGGGAGGATCCCTCCCGATATGAACTGGATCGGGCTCATCGGTGTGGAGGCCTAGACCAAAGGCGAGTGAGCCGCCAAGGGCAGTGACTCTGTGCTTCCGTAGGTACAGTGTGTAGGAGAAGGTCCTGAGCTGGGCCAAGCAGAAGCGGGTGGTGCAGTGGGCTGGAGCTGATATACGTGTATACCAGGACTTTACGGTGGAGCTGGCGAGGAGGCGGGCTGCCTTCAACCGGGTGAAGAGGGCACTGTACATTAGCAAGGTGCAGTGCGGCATTGTATATCCAGCGAAGCTGAGGGTGACTTATAAGCTCAGGGACTTTTATTTTGGAACGGCGGAAGCAGCGGAGGAGTTTGCGAAGGCAGAAGGACTGTGGCAGAACTGACAAATTGAGAAATGGCCATGTACCGATGTAACCTCATGACGGTATTTTCTTCTTTTTTGTTTCACTGCGTGCGGGTGTAGGGGCTAAAGGAGCCAATGTTGTATATATTTGGACAAGGGAAGGGATGAGACTTTCACTCAAAATGAGGGCTCTTTGGGGTGTAGGTGGATATGTGGGGTGTGTGCTAAAAGGGGATCTCTGGGCTTTCCTAGGGCCGGGCAAGGGGGAAAGGGACCCGGGCGGGGGCCTCCACGCTGGCCAGTGAACGGGAGTGAGGTGGGGGGAGGGGCTGAGGCCATCGGAGCCTGACAGAACAGGGTCCTTGTGGTCTAGCTGGGGTGGAAAGTTGGGGGGAAGGAACCAAAATTGGGAGGAGGAGTTTTACAAGAGGCAGTGGACGGGGGCGGGGGGGGGGGGGGGGTGGAGGGGAGCGGTGTACAACTCTTGGATATCATGTACGGTACTCTTTAGAGGCTGGATGGCATTGAGTGTAGGGGGGAGGGGGAGTAGACTCTATAGGTCAATGGTGACCATGGGCGGTCCCGGACTCCTTTTTCTTTTTCTCCTTTGTTTTTTGTTTCCACCGTGGGAGGGTTTGGTTTATTGGATGCATATATTGACAGGTGGGCCGTTGTTTGGGGTGGTGGGAGGATGGGATCATTGGTATTGTTAAGGGAATTGATTTTGTATTTGTTACCATTTACTGTTTGTGGGTGGGGTGTAAATCTTTGAAGGAAAATGTGAAAGTGTAGAATGAAAAAATATTTTTAAAAAATGAAATGAAAATCGCTTATTGTCACGAGTAGGCTTCAATGAAGTTACTGTGAAAAGCCCCTAGTCACCACATTCCGGCGCCTGTTCGGGGAGACTGGTACGGGAATTGAACCGTGCTGCTGGCCTGCCTTGGTCTGCTTTAAAAGCCAGCGATTTAGCCCAGTGTGCTAAACCAGCCCCTAGTGGACAAGGGTTTCTGTGAGTGTATATACATTGAGTTCAATAGGAACATGGTAATTTTGCCTTCCACCATGTGGGAAGCCCTGAAGGCGGTTATTAGGGGAGGGGGAGGGGGGGAAGATAATCTCTTTTTAGGCGCATAAGGAAGGGTGGAAAGGCAGAGGCTGGTGTATTCCATTCTCGAGGTGGACCGCCAGTACACGATTACTCCGATACTGGAGTCGCTGGCGAGTAAGAGGAAACTGCAAATGGATTTTGAGCTGCTGTCAATGGGCAAGGTGGTGAGCCAACTGCGGCACTCAAGGGGCCCTTCTACAAATATGGAGAGAAGGCCAGTCGTCTTTTGGCGCTCCAGCTCAGGTGACAGCCTACTTCCCAGGAGATGGTGCAGATAAGGGATTCGAGTGGCGGTTTAGTTTCCGCCCCAGGGAAGGATAATGCGGCGTTCAAGGCCGTTTATCGAGAGCTGTAAAAGTCAGCCTCCAGAGGGGAGACTTCCAATTATGCAGTTTCTGGATGGTTTGTCCTTCCCGGTGGTAGAGCAGGGGAGAAGGGAGGAGTTGGAGGCAATGATTGGTCTAGAGGAAGGGTTCTGAAGTGTATCGGATTAATGCAGTTGGGTAAAGCTCCAGATAGGTTCCCTAACGAATTTTATAATATGTTTTTGGGTCATTGATCCCACTGTTGTTCAGTGATTCCTTGGCTCGGGGTGTGTTGCCGACTATATTGACGCAGCATCGATTTCCCTGATCCTGAAGAAGGATAAGGATCTTACAGAGTGTGCATTGTACCAACTGATTTTGTTGTTGAATGCTGTCGCTAAGTTGCTAGCAAAGGTGATGCCAATACGTTTGGAGCCCTGCCTTCCGGAGGAAGCAGACTGGTTTGGTTAAGGCCGGCAGTTGTCGTGATGTCCTTGTGGGTTGTGCCTTTATACTTTTTTTAAAACTCAGGCCCCTTGATATATCAGGTAATACCTCGAATTGGGTTTCAATGCCTTATTAATTGCACCATAGCTATGCATACATGTGGTCATTTCCTGTGCTCAACAAGAGGTGTCTCCAGGTGCACACCAATCTGCATCTTGATAAGGCATGAATAAATCCATTTACACATAGCCAGAGAGACCATTGTCTCTGAAAGTTGTTTATGACAATGTCTAAGTGCAATTAGTCTGAGCCACCATCTTAATAACATGTCCTGACATGCTTGTGTGTGCTTCTTTTCGTTAACCAAATAAACTAAATCAACAAGTTGTCAGATGAATTAAAAATGCAGCTCCCTAAAGGGATACTGCATTAAAGTAAGCAGAATCTCGAAGCAAATTTAAAGCAGCAAAACAAAATATGATGAAGGGGGTTGATAATGCAACCCATTCCCCGCAGTGCCCATTGGGCATGGAAGACCTCGATGGTGTGGGCAGACACCGCATGCTCCCTTTTCAGGGACACCCAGCAGTGAATATAGTGAATGTAGCAGAGTGGCAGGCAGTCGGATGGACTACCGTGGGCGCCATGCTAGCACAGTGGTTAGCACAGTTGCTTCACACCTCCAGGGTCCCGGGTTCGATTCGCGCTTAGGTCACTGTCTGTATGGAGCCTGCATGTTCTCCCCGTGTCTGCGTGGGTTTCCTCCGGGTGCCCCTGTTTCCTCCCACAGTCCAAAGATGTGCAGGTAGGTGGATTGGCCATGCTAAATGCCCTTAGTGTCCAAAAAGGTTAGGTGGGGTTACTGTGTTATGGGGATAGGGTGGAGGTGTGGGCTTAGGTAGAGTGCTCTTTATGGGCTGGTGCAGACTCAATGGGCCAAATGACCGGCACTGTAAATTCTACGATTCTATGATCTATGGTTCCTCAACCACTCACTGCCTAGATTTATTAATTGGCAGCTTCACCACGCCCAGGAGCAGGCGCACGAGGAGGCCCTTCTCCCTCCCCGCCCCCCTCTGCCACAGCGTGGGTCTGAAGCGTAACCAAAAAGAAAGTAACAGATTTTACAAAAAACTAAAAAGGGGTGCAGCATTGGACAACTTTGTCTATATGTGGTCCACAGACTCCACAAGGCCACAAAATATATTTGCATCTTGAGAGTCCATGAACCAATGCAACCTAGGGTTGTAAGGGACTCTTGCGTGAAGTCCCTGATAAGGCTGCCGCGGAAAGAACTTTTCACCGGCGCTTCCGGAGGGCAACACACGTGTCCGGATGGCAGGCGAAAGCAAGGTGAAAGATGTCTAGCAGCGGCCCATACAGGAAACCCCACGTGCCATGGTAAAAGGCACTGAGGGTATTTCTGTGAGGTGACTCATTGTGGGCACTGGCCTTCGAGGGTCACCGCACACAGGAGCATCATCAAACCCTTGTATGCATCGGGGCTGAGCACCAGCTTTGAGGCATTAGATGGCATCGGCCACAAGCTGGATGCCCACCGACGCCCAACATAACATTTCAAAATGGGTCATCCAGCCCAAGCCTCCACCACCTGTCATAGCCCCGATTCTGTTCACCCCAACAGCCATGGCCCGCCTCTCTGCCAACCATGCAAAGGTTTAGCGGTGGAGGTGAGGATTCCAGAACAGCGGCTCCTTGACGGTGACCACTACTCCTGATGAGGAAAACCGTGGCATGAGGCCAGCACATTCCAGACTTTGGTCAGGTCCAATGACGGGCAATGCCTGTGTAATGATAGGTATAGGCAATCGAAGATTACGCATGATGTCACGAATGTCGTGACGTCGGAACATTTTGGACACGCCCACTTAAAGGGAAACTGCCCGAAATTAAAAATAACAGTTTTAAAGGCACAAAACACAAGTTTTATTTTTACCTTGCAAGGCAGAACATTGCCTGAATTTCCACAAGCAGTTGAATAAAACATTTGCAGCATCATGGAACAAAATGTTTCCACCATGCAACATCTTGAGAAAATGTCAACAAATCAAAAACTATAGAAGATGAATTCTACATAGAAGAATACTACTCTGACATGGCTGAGATATTTGGATATGATGATCATAATATTAGTAACAGGGTTGAAATGCTAAATACCACTCTACTAATGGTAGATGAATCCAATACTTTGATGGAATGGTAGATTGTTGCTACATTGGATGACAGTAACCTGTCAATTGAACAAGAAGATAAAAAATTCACACAGAGAGCACTGAAAAACTCCACAGAGAAAGCACTGAAAAACTCCACAGAGAAAGCACTGAAAGACTCCACAGAGAGAGTACTGATTGACTCCGCACAGAGAGCAATGAACGACCCCACAGAGATAGCGATGACAGACTCCAGAATGGAAGCAATTAAAGACTCCAGAGCGAGAACCGTGCAAGAAGAAGACTACGAAGATCTCTCTAGCTTAATTGATCAACAAGAAAAAGACAATGAAATGAAATGAAAATCGCTTATTGTCACATGTAGGCTTCAAATGAAGTTACTGTGAAAAGCCCCTAGTCGCCACATTCCGGCACCTGTTCGGGGAGGCTGTTATGGGAATTGAACCATGCTGCTGGCCTGCCTTGGTCTGCTTTAAAAGCCATCTCTTTAGCCCTGTGCTAAACCAGCCCCTTGCTAAACCAGCCCCTTAAGAAGTGGTGAATAGAATAAAATAATCTGTGAATCATGGTAAATTACAGTAATCATCATTTTGCTTTCACAAAATCTATTCTTGGCTCTCAATCAACAATGGAACATCACATTAAACCTCAATCTAGTTGTATCAAGCAAATTTGTGAAATAATGAAGGTCTACCCAGCTTATTTGATCAACAAGACTATGAAGATCTATCCAGCTTATTTGATCAACAACAAGAAGACTATGAATATCTACCCACTGTTTTTGCAAATAGTGACAAAGTGATCACAATTAGCATACAAGATGTACAAGACAACAGCGAGACTGACAGATCTCAGCGAGACTGTACAAAAGACCATGACAATCAAAGTAAAACAATAAATGAATCGATTGAGACCACACCTATTCTAAACAACCTACAAGAAAATGAATTCCAGAGAAGTGGATTCCAGAAGAGGAGCACCAAGAAATCAAACCATACATCAGATCAACCAGAAAGGACCGATCATCAAGATCAATGAAAAATCAGATCATTCAAGTGAACCCATGACCATAAAGTGCAATGAAACATCAAAATATACCAAGGACACTGATACTAAAAAGTTTGAAAATGACTCAAACAATCTAGACGGAACAGTTATTGAGCCCAAAAACAGAAACTATGAAACAACAAACTGTACACAATGGTACAACTGTGAAACTGAAGAACAACTGAACAGCACCGTCTAAAACAATGACAGGAGTAGAAACATTATATGGACATTGTTCAGACAAAACAAATGTCATGCCAACAAATTTTATCTTTGTATTTGCTCCAAGACAAAAAAGCAAACCAGGCAAATGACATACAAAATCGATACCACAAGCACAGAAAAAATGACCAGGTCGGACAACAAAAGGGGTTCAACCAGTCGAACACCAGATGATGACTTGTTGATACTTCAACACACCACGAGTGAAGACTAAGGACAGACTCGATTTGTCAATAGTACTTGTTGAACTTTTTCGTTATAAATTTTTCACTACATGTCAAATTAATATACGTATCATATATTGTAATAATATATATTTTTTCCAATGTAAAAAGAAAAGAAATGTTTACGGAGATGGAATGATTTGTATATAGGCATGCCAGTGAAGGGTTAATTATTACATCCCCGTGTAATTAAAACACTTGCACCAGACGACTTCCGGTTGCGGCGATGACCAGCTAAGCCGCACGTTTCGGCACCTCCCGTTTCAACGGACTTTTGGACTCTTATTGGGAGCCCCAACGGAAATTTTTATGGCCAAACCCAGTGTGAGGCGACAAAGGAAGGAGTCCCCCCGGGTGTGGCTGGAAAGAAGCGATAGTAGTGGCCAGATTGCGGAGGATCCTCTGGAGCAACGGCAGAGAAGAGAAGGGAGAAGCAAGATGGCGGCTGAGGGAGCCCAGATGGTATGGGGCCCGGAACAGCAGGAGTTCCTCCGACGATGTGTGGAGGAGCTCAAGAAGGAGGTGCTGGCGCCGATGTTGCTGGCGATTGAGGGATTGAAGGAGACGCAAAAGACCCAGGCAATGGAGCTCCGTGGAGTGAAGGCAAAGGCAGCCGAGAATGAAGACGAGACACAGGGCTTGGTGGTGAAGACGGAGACGCACGAGGCACTACATAAGAGGTGCATAGAAAGGCTGGAAACCCTGGAAAATAGCTCGAGGAGGAAGAATCTAAGGATTTTGGGTCTTCCCGAAGGGACAGAGGGAGCTGATGTTGGGGCGTATGTGAGTACGATGCTCCATACTTTAATGGGAGCTGAGGCCCCGACGGGCCCCCTGGAAGTGGAGGGAGCATACCGGGTCCTCGTGAGAAGACCAAAGGCAGGGGAAATACCGCGAGCAATAGTGGTGAGGTTCCACCACTACAAGGACAGGGCGATGGTCCTGAGATAGGCTAAGAAGACACGGAGTAGCAGGTGGGAGAACGCGGTGATCCGCGTGTATAAAGATTGGAGTGCGGAGGTGGCGAGAAGGAGGGCGAGTTTCAATCGGGCCAAGGCGGTGCTCCACAGGAAGAAAGTAAAATTTGGAATGCTGCAGCCGGCAACACTGTGGGTTACACACCAGGGCAAACACCATTATTCAAGAAGAGAAGTTGGACTAGATTTGAGGAATTGATGTTTGGAAAGAAGTAGCGAGGTGTTGGCAAAGAAATGCAAAGGGGGGAGAGGGGGAGGGTTTATCTGTAAAAATGTTAGACGGGAGAATTTTTTTTCTCCCCCCCCCCTGACGGGGGACACACAAAGAAATGTGGGTGCCGGTGGGGAAGGGGACAGGGAAGGGGAGAGGGAGCTGCGCCACTAGGGGCGGGGCCGAGAGGGAAGCGCTATGGAAATTGCGGCAGGAAAAGTGGGCGCAAGAAGGAAGGGGGCCTCACACGCAGGGAGGCCAAGGGTAAATGGGGGAAGCCGAGGTCAGCCAGAGTTTGCTGACTCCCGGAAGCAATATGGGGGGAGCAATCAAGCTAGAAGGGAATCTAGCGTGGGGGGGGGGACTAACTGGGTTGCTGCTGCTGAGGGTAAGGGGGAGCTGATACGGGACGGGATGGTCAGGACGGGAGGGCGCCGTCTGGGGGACAAACGGGTGCGTGGGACCCGGGTGAGGAGCTGGTTTAAAAAAGGGGATGGCTAGTCGACAATGGGGGGGGGGGGGTATAGGGCCCCCCAACCCGGTTGATCACGTGGAATGTGAGAGGGCTGAATGGGCCGATTAAGAGGGCAAGGGTATTTGCGCACCTAAAGAGACTGAAGGCGGATGTGGTTATGCTTCAGGAGACCCACCTGAAATTGGCGGATCAGGTCAGATTAAGGAAAGGATGGGTGGGACAGGTATTCCACTCAGGCTTAGATACGAAAAATAGAGGGGTGGCAATACTGGTGGGGAAACGGGTATCGTTTGAGGCTAAGACCATTGTGGTGGACAGTGGGGGCAGGTACGTGATGGTGAGTGGCAGATTGCAAGGTGAGGCGGTGGTGCTGGTGAACGTATACGCCCCGAACTGGGATGACGCGGGTTTTATGAAGCGTATGTTGGGGCGCATCCCGGACCTAGAGATGGGAAATTTGGTAATGGGGGGGGGGAACTTCAACACAGTGCTGGACCCAGGGCTGGACCGGTCCAGATCTAGGACCGGGAGGAGGCCGGCAGCGGCCAAGGTGCTTAAGGGGTTTATGGAGCAGATGGGAGGAGTAGATCCCTGGAGATTTGCTAGACCGAGGAGTAAAGAGTTTTCCTTCTTCTCCCACGTCCATAAAGTATACTCCCGGATAGACTTTTTTGTCCTAGGAAGGGCGCTGACCCCGAAAGTGGTAGGAACGGAATATTCGGCTATAGCTGTTTCAGACCACGCCCCACATTGGGTGGATCTGGATCTAGGAGAGGAGAAGGAACAGCGCCCACTTTGGAGATTAGACATGGGACTGTTGGCAGACGAGGGGGTATGTGGAAGGGTGAGGGGATGTATTGAAAGATACCTAGAGGTCAATGATGATGGAGTGGTCCAGGTGGGAGTAGTATGGGAGGCGCTGAAGACGGTGGTTAGGGGGGAGCTGAATTCCATAAGAGCCCACAGGGGGAAACAAGATGGTAAAGAAAGTGAGAGACTGATTGGGGAGATTCTGAGGGTGGATAGGCAATATGCGGAGGCCCCGGATGAAGGGCTATACAGGGAAAGACGGAGACTACAGACTGAGTTTGACCTGCTGACCACGGGTAAGGCGGAGACACAGTGGAGGAAGGCACAGGGAATACAATACGAATATGGGGAAAAGGCGCGCCGATTGCTGGCCCAACAACTTAGGAAGAGGGGGGCGGCGAGAGAGATCGGAGGAGTTAGGGACGGGGAGGGAAGGATGGAGCAGAGAGCGAGGAGGGTGAACGGGGTGTTTAAGTCATTTTATGAGAGGCTGTATAGGTCCCAACCCCCGGAGGGGAAAGAGGGAATGTTACACTTTCTGGACCAGCTGGAGTTCCCGAGGGTTGAGGAGCAGGAGGTGGCAGGTTTGGGAGCGCAGATTGAGGTGGAGGAGGTGATTAAAGGAATTGGGAACATGCAGGCAGGAAAGGCCCCGGGACCAGATGGGTTCCCGGTGGAATTTTACAGGAAATGTGTGGACCTACTGGCCCCACTCCTGACGAGAACCTTCAATGAGGCTAAGGAAAGGGGGACACTACCCCCGACAATGTCAGAGGCGACGATATCGTTGATCCTGAAACGAGACAAAGACACGCTGCAGTGCGGGTCATACAGGCCCATCTCCCTCCTAAATGTAGATGCCAAGTTACTAGCCAAAGTGATGGCGACAAGGATAGAGGACTGTGTCCCAGGGGTGGTACATGACGACCAGACAGGGTTTGTTAAAGGGAGGCAATTGAATGCCAATATACGAAGGTTGCTGGGGGTGATGATGATGCCCCCACCGGAGGGGGAGGCGGAGTTAGTGGTGGCGATGGATGCAGAGAAGGCATTTGATAGAGTGGAGTGGGAATACCTGTGGGAGGTACTGAAGAGATTTGGATTTGGAGAGAGGTTCATCAGATGGGTTCAGCTCCTGTACGGGGTCCCGGTGGCAAGCGTGGTTACAAACGGGCAACGATCCGACTATTTCCGATTACATAGGGGCACAAGACAGGGGTGCCCCCTGTCCCCGTTACTGTTCGCGTTGGCAATCGAGCCATTGGCTATAGCGCTGAGGGGCTCTAAGAAGTGGAGGGGGGTGCTCAGAGGAGGAGAGGAACTTCGGGTGTCATTATATGCGGATGATTTGCTGCTATATGTAGCGGACCCAGTGGAGGGGCTGCCAGAGATAATGCAGACACTCGGGGAGTTTGGAGAGTTCTCGGGATATAAATTGAATATGGGAAAGAGTGAACGTTTTGTGATGCACCCCGGGGAACAGGGCAGGGGGATAGACGATCTGCCGCTGAGGAGAGTAGCCAGGGATTTTCGATATCTAGGGATCCAGGTGGCCAGGAACTGGGGAACCTTGCATAAACTTAACATGACGCGACTGATAGGGCAGATGGAGGAGGACTTTAAGAGGTGGGACATGGTGCCCCTGTCATTGGCGGGCGGAGTACAGGCGGTTAAAATGGTGGTCCTCCCGAGGTTTCTTTTTGTGTTTCAGTGCCTCCCCATACTGATTACAAAGGCCTTTTTCAAGAAAGTGGACAGGAGTATTATGAGCTTTGTGTGGGCTGGAAAGACCCCGAGGGTAAAGAGGGGGTTCCTGCAGCGCAGTAGGGACAGAGGGGGATTGGCACTGCCGAGTCTGAGTGACTATTATTGGGCCGCCAACGTGTCCATGATATGTAAGTGGATGAGGGAAGAAGAAGGGGCGGCGTGGAAAAGGCTGGAGATGGCATCCTGTAAGGGAACAAGTTTAAAAGCACTGGCGACGGCGCCGTTACCGTTCCCCCCGAAAAAATACACCACAAATCCAGTAGTGGGGGCGACTTTGAAGATTTGGGGGCAGTGGAGACGACATAGGGGAGTGACGGGTGCCTCGGTGTGGTCCCCGATAAGGAACAATCACAGGTTCGTCCCGGGGAGGATAGATGGGGGATTCCAATCTTGGCAGCGAGCAGGAATTGGGAAGTTGAAGGACTTGTTCTTGGACGGGACGTTCGCGTGTTTGGGAGCATTGGTAGAAAAATACGGGTTGCCACCTGGGAATGCCTTCCGATATATGCAAGTGAGGGCATTTGCGAGGCAACAGGTGAGGGAATTTCCGCAGCTCCCGGCGCAAGGAATCCAGGACAGAGTGATTTCGGGGGCATGGGTCGGTGAAGGTAAAGTGTCCGATATATACAGGGAAATGAGAGACGAGGGGGAGACGATGGTAGAGGAGCTGAAGGGTAAATGGGAGGAGGAGCTGGGGGAAGAGATTGAGGAGGGGCTGTGGGCAGATGCCCCAAGTAGGGTAAATTCCTCGTCCTCGTGTGCCAGGCTTAGCCTGATCCAATTCAAGGTTCTACACAGGGCGCATATGACGGGAGCAAGGCTGAGTAGATTTTTTGGAGTGGAGGATAGGTGCGGGAGGTGCGCGGGAAGCCCGACGAACCACACCCACATGTTTTGGTCATGTCCGGTATTGCATGGGTTCTGGGTGGGTGTGGCAAGAGTGATCTCAAAGGTGGTGGGGGTCCGGGTCGAACCGAGCTGGGGGTTAGCTATATTTGGGGTTGCAGAAGAGCCGGGAGTGCAGGAGGCGAGAGAGGCCGATGTTTTGGTCTTTGCGTCCCTAGTAGCCCGGCGAAGGATTCGATTTATGTGGAAAGAAGCCAAACCGCCGGGCGTGGAGGCCTGGATAAACGACATGGCAGGCTTTATAAAATTGGAGCGAATAAAATACGCACTAAGAGGTTCGGCTCAAGGGTTCACCAGGCGGTGGAAACCGTTCCTTGACTATCTCGCAGAGCGATAAGGGAAAACAGGAAAGACAGCAGCAGCAACCCCGGGGGGGGGGGGGGGGGGGGGGGGGGTGTATTCGGTGGTTGGGGCTTTTAGGGTTTCTTTTTTTTTCCATCCTAGTTGTTTATATTTATTTTTTTCAGTATTATTATTTCTCTTTTCTTGTTCTTTTTCTGCACTTGTTGTTAGTTTAATATATTGTTTAAATAACGGTCAATGTACATTTTGTTACAAAGTTGTAAAAATGGAAAATTCTTTTTGATCGAAAAACTTTAATAAAAATATATTTTTTAAAAAACAAAATACACTCGCACCAGACGGTGGTCTGAACACAGCATCTGCTGCACAGGAGCTGCCGGAACGCAGGACACGTACATTTTAAAGGCGGTCGTTTCTGGACTCTCTAACGCTACAAGCGCAAAAATGAACATTTTGGAGTCAAGATGGAGATGTCGCCAGCATCCACTTCAACTTTGAAAGACCTGATCAGGTCCCTCAACTTCCCCATCGATGCTGAGCAATGCTGGGCACTGGTCCCGGGCCCCGAGGGTACATGAGTGTGTCCGTGTGCGTGTCCGTATGCGTGTCCGTATGTGTGTGTCCCTGTTCACCTTAAACTGCCTTTTTTAAGAAGTCCAATATGAGCCCCAGCAATGATGTCTTTGGTCAAAGTCCTTCTTCCTTCATCCTGGTGTCCTCTTCACGTCATGTTTTTACTTTGGAGAAGGCAAACAAGCAAGGGAACGTACAATAAATGGTAGGATATCGAAAAGTGTAGAAAATCTTGCGTGCTTAACCACACATCCATGAGGGGAGCAGGGCAAGTAGAGAAGGTGTTTTTTTATATATGTATTGTCTAAGGCATCGAGTACAGAAGCATGGAGGTTATGCTACAAAACACTAGTTTTTTTTAAATAAATATTTTATTGAAAATTTTTGGTCAACCAACACAGTACATTGTGCATCCTTTACACAATATTATAACAACACAAATAAAAATGACCTATTTTATAAACAAACCAAAAAAAAAAAGAATAAATAATAAATAACAAAAATGAAAACTAACCCTAATTGGCAACTGCCTTATCACAAGTAACACTCTCCAAAAATATAATTTAACAGTCCAATATATAATTATCTGTAGCAACGACCTATACATATTATACAGTATATATTAACAACCCTGAGAGTCCTTCTGGTTCCTCCCCCCCCCCCCCCCCCCCGATCCTGGGCTGCTGCTGCTGCCTTCTTTTTTCCATTCCATCTATCTTTCTGCGAGGTATTCGACGAACGGTTGCCACCGCCTGGTGAACCCTTGAGCCGACCCCCTTAGAACGAACTTAATCCGCTCTAGCTTTATAAACCCTGCCATGTCATTTATCCAGGTCTCCACCCACGGGGGCTTGGCTTCTTTCCACATTAACAATATCCTGCGCTGGGCTACTAGGGATGCAAAGGCCAAAACATCGGCCTCTCTCGCCTCCTGCACTCCCGGCTCTTGTGCAACCCCAAATATAGCCAACCCCCAGCTTGGTTCGACCCGGACCCCCACTACTTTTGAAAGCACCTTTGTCACCCCCATCCAAAACCCCTGTAGTGCCGGGCATGACCAAAACATATGGGTATGATTCGCTGGGCTTCTCGAGCACCTCGCACACCTATCCTCCACCCCAAAAAATTTACTGAGCCGTGCTCCAGTCATATGCGCCCTGTGTAATACCTTAAACTGAATCAGGCTTAGCCTGGCACATGAGGACGACGAGTTTACCCTGCTTAGGGCATCTGCCCACAGCCCCTCCTCGATCTCCTCCCCCAGCTCTTCTTCCCATTTCCCTTTTAGTTCATCTACCATAGTCTCCCCTTCGTCCCTCATTTCCCTATATATATCTGACACCTTACCATCCCCCACCCATGTCTTTGAGATCACTCTGTCCTGTACCTCTTGTGTCGGGAGCTGCGGGAATTCCCTCACCTGTTGCCTCGCAAAAGCCCTCAGTTGCATATACCTGAATGCATTCCCTTGGGGCAACCCATATTTCTCGGTCAGCGCTCCCAGACTCGCGAACTTCCCATCCACAAACAGATCTTTCAGTTGCGTTATTCCTGCTCTTTGCCACATTCCATATCCCCCATCCATTCCCCCCGGGGCAAACCTATGGTTGTTTCTTATCGGGGACCCCCCCAAGGCTCCAGTCTTTCCCCTATGCCGTCTCCACTGTCCCCAAATCTTCAGTGTAGCCACCACCACCGGGCTTGTGGTGTAGTTCCTCGGTGAGAACGGCAATGGGGCTGTCACCATAGCCTGTAGGCTAGTCCCCCTACAGGACGCCCTCTCTAATCTCTTCCACGCCGCTCCCTCCTCCTCTCCCATCCACTTACTCACCATTGAAATATTAGCGGCCCAATAATACTCACTTAGGCTCGGTAGCGCCAGCCCCCCCTATCCCTGATACGCTGTAAGAATCCCTTCCTCACTCTCGGGGTCTTCCCGGCCCACACAAAACCCATGATGCTCTTTTCAATCCTTTTAAAAAAGCCTTTGTGATCACCACCGGGAGGCACTGAAACACAAAGAGGAATCTCGGGAGGACCACCATCTTAACCGCCTGCACCCTCCCTGCCAGTGACAGGGATACCATATCCCATCTCTTGAAATCCTCCTCCATTTGTTCCACCAACCGCGTTAAATTTAACCTATGCAATGTGCCCCAATTCTTGGCTATCTGGATCCCCAGGTAACGAAAGTCCCTTGTTACCTTCCTCAACGGTAGGTCCTCTATTTCTCTACTCTGCTCCCCTGGATGCACCACAAACAACTCACTTTTCCCCATGTTCAATTTATACCCTGAAAAATCCCCAAACTCCCCAAGTATCCGCATTATTTCTGGCATCCCCTCCGCCGGGTCTGCCACGTATAGTAGCAAATCGTCCGCATACAAAGATACCCGGTGTTCTTCTCCTCCTCCAAGTACTCCCCTCCACTTCTTGGAACCCCTCAAAGCTATCGCCAGGGGCTCAATCGCCAGTGCAAACAATAATGGGGACAGAGGGCATCCCTGCCTTGTCCCTCTATGGAGCCGAAAATATGCAGATCCCCGTCCATTCGTGACCACGCTCGCCATCAGGGCCCTATACAACAGCTGCACCCATCTAACATACCCCTCTCCAAAACCAAATCTCCTCAACACCTCCCACAAATAATCCCACTCCACTCTATCAAATGCTTTCTCGGCATCCATCGCCACTACTATCTCCGTTTCCCCCTCTGGTGGGGCCATCATCATTACCCCTAACAGCCTCCGTATATTCGTGTTCAGCTGTCTCCCCTTCACAAACCCAGTTTGGTCCTCGTGGACCACCCCCGGGACACATTCCTCTATTCTCATTGCCATTACCTTGGCCAGGATCTTGGCATCTACATTTAGGAGGGAAATAGGTCTATAGGACCCGCATTGTAGCAGGTCCTTTTCCTTCTTTAAGAGAAGCAATATCGTTGCTTCAGACATAGTCGGGGGCAGTTGTCCCCTTTCCTTTGCCTCATTAAAGGTCCTCGTCAATACCGGGGCGAGCAAGTCCACATATTTTCTATAGAATTCGACTGGGAATCCATCCGGTCCCGGGGCCTTTCCCGCCTGCATGCTCCTAATTCCTTTCACCACTTCTTCTACCTCGATCTGTGCTCCCAGTCCCACCCTTTCCTGCTCTTCCACCTTGGGAAATTCCAGCCGATCCAAGAAGCCCATCATTCTCTCCCTCCCATCCGGGGGTTGAGATTCATATAATTTTTTATAAAATGTCTTGAACACTCCATTCACTCTCTCCGCTCCCCGCTCCATCTCTCCTTCCTCATCCCTCACTCCCCCTATTTCCCTCGCTGCTCCCCTTTTCCTCAATTGGTGTGCCAGCAACCTGCTCGCCTTCTCCCCATATTCGTACTGTACACCCTGTGCCTTCCTCCATTGTGCCTCTGCAGTGCCCGTAGTCAGCAAGTCAAATTCTACATGTAGCCTTTGCCTTTCCCTGTACAGTCCCTCCTCCGGTGCTTCCGCATATTGTCTGTCCACCCTCAAACGTTCTTGCAGCAACCGCTCCCGTTCCTTACTCTCCTGCTTCCCTTTATGTGCCCTTATTGATATCAGCTCCCCTCTAACCACCGCCTTCAACGCCTCCCAGACCACTCCCACCTGGACCTCCCCATTATCATTGAGTTCCAAGTACTTTTCAATGCACCCCCTCACCCTTAGACACACCCCCTCATCTGCCATTAGTCCCATGTCCATTCTCCAGGGTGGGCGCCCTCCTGTTTCCTCCCCTATCTCCAAGTCTACCCAGTGTGGAGCGTGATCCGAAATGGCTATAGCCGTATACTCCGTTCCCCTCACCTTCGGGATCAACGCCCTTCCCAGCACAAAAAATCTATTCGCGAGTAGACTTTATGGACATAGGAGAAAAACGAGAACTCCTTACTCCTAGGTCTGCTAAATCTCCACGGGTCTACACCTCCCATCTGCTCCATAAAATCTTTAAGTACCTTGGCTGCTGCCGGCCTCCTTCCAGTCCTGGACTTCGACCTATCCAGCCCTGGTTCCAACACCGTATTAAAATCTCCCCCCATTATCAGCTTTCCCATCTCTAGGTCCGGAATGCGTCCTAGCATCCGCCTCATAAAATTGGCATCATCTCAGTTCGGGGCATATACGTTTACCAAAACCACCGTCTCCCCCTGTAGTTTGCCACTCACCATCACGTATCTGCCCCCGTTATCCGCCACTATAGTCTTTGCCTCGAACATTACCCGCTTCCCCACTAATATAGCCACCCCCCTGTTTTTCGCATCTAGCCCCGAATGGAACACCTGCCCCACCCATCCTTTGCGTAGCCTAACCTGGTCTATCAGTTTCAGGTGCGTTTCCTGTAACATAACCACATCTGCCTTAAGTTTCTTAAGGTGTGCGAGTACCCGTGCCCTCTTTATCGGCCCGTTCAGCCCTCTCACGTTCCACGTGATCAGCCGGGTTGGGCGGCTTTACAAAACACTAGTTAATACACCAGCTTGAGTACTGCATGCAGTTCTGATCATCAGATTACAGAAAGTTTGTGATCGCACTGGAGAGGGTGCATAGGAAATTTACAAAGGCATTGCCAAGGATGGAGAATTTTAGCTGTGAGGAGAAATTTGATAGGCTGGGGTTGAAGAGGAACTGAGACTTGTTTCACCCAAAGTTGGAGATCTGGAACTGAGCAGAAACCTTGATTGCATTTAAAAAAAACAAGTGAATGTGCTCTCTCAAGTGCTGTAGCTTACAAGGCTTTGAACCAATAGCTGAAAAATGGAATTTGGCTGGATAGCTATTTTACAGCTGGTGGGAAAATATGGACTGAATGGCTCATTCTCTGCCATATATTTCTGTGATTCATCGAAACAATGAAATGCTGTTTGTGACTTTCAGATTAACATCATTGATTGTTTTTTTTTAAGCTAAAAACATATGACGGAGTTTAGCCTGAATTAAGCTCATAGTCCAAAAGTGAGGATTATTATTTACCTGGAGGTGATATCTGTGTATGTTCTATTGTCGCATTTCAATTAGTATTTGAATGATTTCTCCAGCCGCTTCTCTGTGGTGTTAGGTTGGGTTCGTTTCCCAGATTTAAAGTTCATTAGAAGCATGAAAGCCAAGGACAGAAAGTTCTTGCAGGCTGCATTTTGTGCCATACATTTTAACCCAGAAAGACGAGCAGTAATGTAAAAGAGGGCTTTACGTTTCACTCCTGTGTAAATGACTGGTGGTTCAGTAAGTACTGTACCAATCAACCGTTCCATTTTGACTGGCGGTTCAGTAAGTACTGTACCAATCAACCGTTCCATTACGAAACAACGGATAGAAAGGGCTTTCTCCTGAGGAGCCTGAGACCCCGACTTCCAATCATATTAAGGCAAAATTTATCATGTTGCAGATGGTGTAATTCATCTTTTGCTGTCGGTTCAAGCTGGCGAAAGCGAGTGTCGAAAACCTACAATTCAGATTGTGAGCAAAATGATTGCATTGATTGCTGCATTTCAGCAGCTTTGTGCCTGATGTTGATGGGTCTGATTACTGTAGGGTAAATGTTAAGTCTTCAATGCCTGAGTGGTAATCTGGTGAAGCGAATTGCCTGCCTAAGGGAGAAGTTGTCTAATTATCATTCCATTTTAATCAATTGAAAGAAAAAGGGCAATTTGATTAGGAAGTGAAGACGAACAATGTTTCGACTGTAAGCTGCACTGGACCTCAAGATGCACCGGGGTTTTAAAAGGAAATATTTGGGCATAATGTATGGACCATAAGACGCATGGCAATTTTAGGTAATTTTTCCAGAAAAAAAGTGTATATCTTGTGGTCCAACAAATATAGTATCACCATGTCTCTGGGATGGCCACATTGTTACATACAACATACAACATAACTGGTTGGGGCGATGCAACTGTGAATTATTGTCATAATTTGATTTAAAATAAAAGACCGACTTCCGGTGACGGCGGGCGGGAGGCGGCCGCACAATGGAGAGCCCCCACTAGGGAACGGCAATTTCGGGGCTTTAAGCCCGGTCCAAGGGTCCGCGGAGGCGGCAGAAGAAGGGAGAAGGCACGGAGGAGGCACTGAGAAGACACAAGAGGGAAAAAAAACCCAAAGAAAAATGTCGAGGGTGAACAGAAAAACGGCCGATAAAAAACCATCTGGAGGTCCGTCGGGGAGTGGAAAGGTCACCGCGGGGTCACCAGGAAAAATGGAGGCTGGAGCACCAGGGAAGGCCGCACTGCTTACGGCTGAAGTAATAACCAAGGTGATGGCTGCGGAATTTGAAAAGCAGTTGGCGCAGATTGCGAAATGCATGGAGACGGTGAGGAAGGAGATGAGGGAGGCTTTGAGTGTGCTGGTGGAGGAGACGGTTTCCCCGGTGAGGGCGGAGGTGGCGAGCGCAGTGGCGGAGGTGCGAGAGCAAGGGGAGGTGCTGAAGGAAGTGGAGGAGACGTTATTGCAGCACGGTGATCAACTTGCCTCGATGGGGAAAGAGATGCGGAAGGTGATGGATACTAACAAGGATCTGCGAGGAAAAATGGAAGACCTGGAAAATAGATCCAGGCGACAGAACTTGAGGATTGTGGGGCTGCCCGAAGGAGTTCAAGGACCGAAGCCGACTGATTATTTTGCCGCGATGCTGGCAAAACTACTGGGGAAGGGGGAGGACCCCTCCCGACATGAACTGGATCGGGCTCATCGGTCGTGGAGGCCTGTACCAAAGGCGAGTGAGCCGCCAAGGGCAGTGACTCTGTGCTTCCGTAGGTACAGGATGAAGGAGAAGGTCCTGAGCTGGGCCAAGCAGAAGCAGGTGGTGCAGTGGGCTGGCGCTGGTATAGGTGTATACCAGGACTTTACGGTGGAGCTGGCAAGGAGGCGGGCTGCCTTCAACCGGGTGAAGAGGGCACTGTACATTAGCAAGGTGCGGTGCGGCATTGTATATCCAGCGAAGCTGAGGGTGACTTACAAGCTCAGGGACTTTTATTTTGGAACGGCGGAAGCAGCGGAGGAGTTTGCGAAAGCAGAAGGACTGTGGCAGAACTGACAATCTGAGGAATGGCCATGTGCCGATGTAACCTCATGACTGTATTTTCTTCTTTTTTGTATCACTGCGCGCGGGTGTAGAGATTAAAGGAGCCAAGGTGGTATATATTTGGACGAGCGAAGGGACG
The DNA here is from genome assembly GCF_047496885.1 of Scyliorhinus torazame. NCBI lineage: Eukaryota > Metazoa > Chordata > Chondrichthyes > Carcharhiniformes > Scyliorhinidae > Scyliorhinus > Scyliorhinus torazame. Next base: position 89,785,688 of record NC_092709.1, read on the forward strand.
GGACTTTCACTCAAAATGAGAGTTCTTTGGGGTGTAGGTGGATAGGTGGGGTTTGTGTGCTAAAAGGGGATCTTTGGGCTTTCCTGAGGCCGGGCAAGTGGGAAAGAGACCCGGGCGGGGGCCTCCACGCTGGCCGGTTTGTGCCGGCCAGTGAACGGGAGTGAGGTGGGGGGAGGGGCTGCGGCCATCGGAGCCTGGCAGAACAGGGTCCGAGCTGTCTAGCCGGGGTGGAAAGTTGGGGGGGAAGGAACCGAGGGTGGGGGGAGGAGTTTTACAAGAGGCAGTGGACGGGAGGAGCTGGAGACCTGGGGTGGGGGGGATGGGGGTGGGGGGGTGGGAGCTGTGTAAGATTAAGGGTGACTACGGGTAATCCCTGATTTATTTTTGTCATTTGTTTGTGTAAACATGCGGGTTGAGGTTTGGGGGTTGGTGGGTAGATGGGATCGTTGTTGCTATTATGGGGACTGACATATCTTGCTGATTATTGTTTATCATTGATGGATGTAAATGTGGGAGAAAATGTGAAAATGGAGGAGAATAAAATGTTTTTAAAAAAAATAAAAGACCTGCAAGATAAAAGTTCAAATTTCACACTCTGAAGCAATTATTGTTTGAACTTTAAAAACCAGCCTCTGGCAATGCTTTTACCATCAGAGGACCCAATGTGTACTGCACTTTACAGACTAGAAACATTCAGCTTTTGATCCCCAGTCTGTTCTTGTTTTGATAATCTCACCCAGGGCAGCAGCAAAGATGCTAATTAGTTTCCATAGCCATCGGATAGGCAAGAGAGACAAAGGGTCTCACTCCTAATTTCTATCCAGTAGAGCAGTGTTTTTCAAACTTCTTTTCCTGGATCCACTTTTACCAACTGGCTGACCTTCGCGACACACCATTTTCGCTTACCTTTAATGGATGGATGAGCCTCCTTGGTCCTCATGACCTCACTTGCTTTGTCATTCAATGCTTCATTTCTGCTAAAGACCTTAGCTGATGATTTAAGTTCTTGTTGCATCCTTTGAAAAAAAATCAGGCGATTTGTCCTCCAACTTGCCATGCTTAGTCTTCAAATGTATTTGCAATTTTTGGGGTTTTAAACTTCAATTTGCCAGTACTTCCCTGCATATAACACACATGAGCTTTGCACCTTATTTGCATTGGCACAATTAACAAAGCCATACCTTAAGAAATCATCTTTTAAAAAAATTTACAGCACCCAATTATGTTTTTTCCCAAATATTTAGCGTGGCCAATCCACCTAAACTGCACATCTTTGAGTTTTGGGGGTGAATCCCACGCAGACAATGGGAGATGGTGCAAACTCCACACAAACAGTGACCCGGGGCTTGGATCGAACCTGGGACCTCAGCGTCGTAGGCAGCAGTGTTAAACACTGAGCCACCGTGCCGCCCCAAAGAAATCATCTTTATACTGTTTTGTTCCTGATTTCAGTTTCTTCTCAATGTGTTGTTCACCAGAGGTCCAGGAGCTCTGTATACAGCTCACAGCAACAATGCTCTGTCCTGCTGTGGACTCCCTCTTGAGCTGCTCTCTCCCGCAGATTCAGTTGTGAGGTCATGACCTATTTGTGTCTCTGGCCTTCTCTTCCTTAATACAAAACAAACCAACTTCAGTTCTTCACAGCCCTGCTGCTTGCTTGTTGGCAGCTACAAAATAAAGGAATCGCTCCTCTGTGATGCCGCACCAAAAGATTGGATGTCCGTGTATATGCTGGATGTGTGACCTGCTCTCTGCCACTGCTTCTGGCGGGAAGATGCCATTGTTCCTATTTAAAGGCCGGTTGCTGCCGACATTCTCAACTTAAAAGCCGGTCACGGTTGGCATTCTTAATTGCTGATTGGGCGCTTCTTCCGTGATCGGGAATGCCGCATCCGATCGCTCCGCCACCCTCCCAACACCCACCCACAAGCCGTGTCCGCAGTTTGAAAAACCCTGCAGTAGAGGGTTTTGGAGCATGTATCAATGTTGAGTAAGGACAAAATCAGTCTTGGTTGAATAGCTTATGTGACCACCTGCACAACGCATTGGTAGACAGCAATCAAATTTGAGTTCTGGTTGATGGTTAAAAAAAAATCAAAGGTTGCAATCAGCTAATACATCCCAGTCAAGAATCAGGTATGGTACCTATCTGGTGTGCACAGCTGAATAGCACATCAGACAATGTTTGTGCTCATTTAGTCAATCAGAGAAACGTAACACTACTTTTGCAGCGGGTCATTTTAAATTCAGGTGACAAACTGACAATTAAATATCAGCTGTGTGATCAAATCAGTGGAGAAGAAAACCAATGTCTGATCTGCTATCACCCATTTTACAGCACCATCCAAAGTGAAAATTATCCCCAATGAAAGAGCCATCCAGAAATGGGCAAATCGGTACATTTTTGTTTATTTCCTTCTTCCTTAGTTATAGCTGACTGTATTTCAATATGATTTCACAGAATGCGTGTTATTATTAGCTGCCCAGCCCTTGTTCTACAAACTTCATCATTGAACTTCTCAGATTTCATCATATTTGAATAAACCTAATTTATCTCCAGTTTCAAAGAAAATTACCAGCTGTAAATTTTGGAGTGACAGCATCTAGCATTTAGTGACCTTCCAATGTGGTAGCTGAATAACCAGAATCCCCATGGACTGAGGAGAATTCTGAATTAGATCTGCAGGTTTTTGTTTTATCAACTGTTCTACCATTGTGATTTGTTTCTAATATGTTTTCATTGACTAGCTGTAGCTGCCAGGTTACTTCCCACGATTAGGGTGGAACTTCTAACTGTGCAACCCTGTTTGCACCGCAGTGCGAGGCGAAATTGGACCTCATTGCGTCCTTTCTCTATTGAAAATGGGCACAGAGATCCAGTTTAGGAGGTCAACGACCCACGTCGGAACAGTGTTGAAGTTTCAACGCATTTTTTTTGTTCAGTCTTTTTTTTATAATTACATGGGATGTGGGCGTCACTGGCTAAACCGGCATTTTTATTGCCAATCCCAATTGGCCTGTAAAGTGGTGATCACTGTATAGGCTTGTCCGCTGTCAGTCAAAACCAGATGTTAGGTCTCTTGGATATGCTGTTACGAAAGTAAAAAGGTACGTTTAAAAAAAATACTTAGATATGGAGCTCGGGGGTGGTAGTGCCAAAACCAGGTGGCAATGATCCCAGTGTGGCGTATTATCATAAAGCCAGGTGAGTAGTCATTTCAACCTGATATACTAACCTGCCTTTATCTTCCAGATGTTGATTATCCTGCTGTGTGTTTGCAGTTTGTGCTGTTTTCATTGTAGATTTGATTGTTACACAAAACTCTGTGTGGGCTCTTTTAATGTATGAATTACAAGTTTTGATCAAGGCATACATGATTTCTGATTCGGCTGGAATGTCTTTGTATGAAATGTTGCAATCTAATTGTAATTTATTGCTCTTTTCAGATTAGTGTAGCTGTTGAAATTTGTGCCGCTGTTATTTAATTATATGTTATTCTCATCAGATAATAACTATTTTTTGAAATTGAAGGACTGCCTTGTTTCTCCTTTTATCTCTGGTTATATTTTTGCCAATGTTTAAACACACAAAGCAGAACATGGTGCAAACACTAGCAGGTGAACCAGCATCTGTGGAAAATGAAGCAATGTTAACATTTCAGATTGATGACCTTTCACCAGAACTGGGAAAATAAGTACGGAGCCAGGGGAAAATGTGGGCTCGGAAAGAAAGAAACAAAAATTACAATGTTACAAGGCAAAACAGGACAAGTAAAAGAAGCAAAAGATTGGCCCATTACCCCACCTATTACGCCCTGCACCATCATTCCTTTTGTAACTCCTGCCTTCCGTTCTACTGCCGACTTTTCCCTCTCTGCCCCCTCTTTTCATTGCCTGTAATTTTGCACCAATTGCATTTAACTTCTCAGTCTAACTCAGTGGAACTCACAAAGTTATGGCTGGTGTACGAGGCCCTATTGAGATGGTTCGGATGTGGTATTGTCAATAAAGGTTAGGTGTGTTTTAAAAATGTGGAACCTGCCAATAGAAGCGCGGCCTCAAGAAAGTTAATAAATACAAACCTAAAGAAGTAACCAGTAAATGCAAATGGAACAAATGTTAAATGTTTCCACCGGTCATCTGAAGAACCTGTCTTGCGGGTTTTAAAATCAACACTGGAACATTTTTTGAGGGTTCTATTGGTCTCTGCAGCGCCTGCATTTCAGGCACCAGATGGCCATCTAATGTTCAAAAGTGGGGTCCTAGATGCATGAATTCCCAACCAAAGCCAACGGACATTTTGCTGGCCCATCAAATATCTGTCCCACCCGTGACAATTCCTATGGTGTGCAGGACCAGGCCCTAAGTATACAGGATACCAAGGAGTTTGCGTGCACACTTAGCCACTGCTGATAGCATGTGGGTAGGCAGATTATGCTGCTGATCCATATGCAGAGTTGATTTGATGTCCGTCTACGATTTTTGAATGCGTCCTCAACCAATGCCCTGCTTTAACCTTGTGCAGCTGAACATGATGTTAAATGGCATGAAACACTCATCTCCCCAACCCACCCCCACCTTCTGATTATATGCACATGTGAAGTTGAGTGTTTTTGGAGCTTTGAATAGTTACTCTACAGTGCTCTGGCTGCTGATGAAGTTAATTTAAGAACTTCGGCTGAAACAAATTACTTCCAGACATGGATGGCCTAGTAGGACTTCTCAGTGCTTAGAATGACACAGAGAATGAATAGCGATCAGAAAGAAGAGGCAAGCTGCAAGAAGAGTGATGGAGTAGAGGAAGAAGCACATGCAATAGGAGGCCATATCTACCGAGGGTTTATGGGGAGCAATTCCCTTAACCTAAACTTCAGTGAGGACCAATGTATGAGGCATCTTCATTGCACCCACTTCATGACCTGCTGTGCTCACTGCTGCAACCACAACAGCACCCTCAGAACAGAGCAAGGACTGCATTGTCTGCTGCTGTCAAACTGATGGTGCTTTTTAATTTTTATGCATCTGGCTCTTTTCGGGCTGCAAGCAACATGTCACAGTTTGTAGCACACTACTTACTACGTGAGGCAGATCACTGAGGCTCTCCATACACTAACAGCTTCTTCACGTTTTTTTTTGCCCGAGACCAGGAGGCAGAATAAGCATGAGTGTTTGCGTGGATTGCAGGATGCCAGTGACTGCATGCACTGTGCTTTGCATGAGACTTGTGAACTTGACCATTTTCGAAGAGATTCTACTCCCTCATGTGCAGCTGGTGTATGATCATAGAGGGCATCATGCAAGTGAATATCTGTTGTCTTGGAAGCAAACGCGATTCCTACATTCTGTGGTAGTCCTTTTTTACCACCTGTTTTTGCTCCACCATGGCCAAGGTTGCCACAGTGTTTGAAAATTGACAGTGAACAACCAAGGGTTGTGGTTCATATCAATAACGCAGGTAAACAGATCCTTATGTTTTGCTTTCAGAGAGTGCTGGCCCTTGTTCTGCTTTGTGTCTCGTTCTCTCTATGACTTATACTAAGACCTCCAGTGCAGTGTCAGAAAATCTGGGTATGTGCTGTCTCGCATGTTTAAACATTCCTCAAAGTCCCACAGGAATTGTTCATTTTTCAAAGGATTCCCATCACTTGCAGCCACAGTACACCTCCCCTTTAGGAAGTGTAGACTGCCTTTAAGTAACTCTAGCCGCTCATGATATTGAGCCACCTGTTGATGCATGCAGATAATGAACAGTGAGGGTCGCACTGCAGGAGTCGTGCAAAGCTGCAGGCAGTATGAATTTAACGTGCTGCCGACAGCATAATAAATGGGCTTGGGTCAATGTGCATTGTGATCCTCACATCCACTTTCAGGGGTTATTCAATTAAACCCCGATGATCTCCTCTACCTTCTTTGATAACACAAAAAAAACGAGTAACATTTCCTGGACTTGAAGCTGCAGCAAGCAAACTACTATTTATTCTGTCTCAGCTTCCCTGCTGGCTTGACACAAAACTGTAAACAGTGACCTCTCTGGCCGCTGGCTGCAAAGCTGACACTTATTGAGGACTGAAAACATGATTGGAGTTGCCTCGCCCCTGAGCTTTCAGTTAAAGTGGTTTACTGTCGATTGATCATCCCTTTCCCTTCCCAGACACAGCTCGAACATAGAACATTACAGCGCAGTACAGGCCCTTCGGCCTTCGATGTTGCGCCGACCTGTGAAACTACTCTATAGCCCATCTACGCTATTCCCTTATCGTCCATATGTCTATCCAATGACCATTTGAATGCCCTTAGTGTTGGCGAGTCCACTACTGTTGCAGGCAGGGCATTCCACGCCCTTACTACTCTCTGAGTAAAGAACCTACCTCTGACATCTGTCCTATATCTCTCTCCCCTCAATTTAAAGCTATGTCCCCTCATGCTAGACATCACCATCCGAGGAAAAGGGCTCTCACTGTCCACCCTATCCAATCCTCTAATCATCTTGTATGCCTCAATTAAGTCACCTCTTAACCTTCTTCTCTCTAACGAAAACAGCCTCAAGTCCCTCAGCCTTTCCTCATAAGAACTTCCCTCCATACCAGGCAACATTCTGGTAAATCTCCTCTGCACCCTTTCCAATGCTTCCACATTCTTCCTATAATGCGGCGACCAGAATTGCACGCAATACTCCAAATGCGGCCGCACCAGAGTTTTGTACAGCTGCAACATGACCTCATGGCTCCGAAACGCAATCCCTCTACAACGCAATCCCTCTACCAATAAAAGCTAACACACCGTATGCCTTCTTAACAACCCTCTCAAGCTGGGTGGCAACTTTCAGGGATCTATGTACATGGACACCGAGATCTCTCTCATCCACACTGCCAAGAATCTTACCATTAGCCCAGTACTCTGTCTTCCTGTTATTCCTTCCAAAATGAATCACCTCACACTTTTCTGCATTAAACTCCATTTGCCACCTCTCAGCCCCGCACTGCAGCTGTCAATCAAACCCCTTATCCCAAGCAAGGCTTGAATCTTTGAAGTATGTTAACACGACATGAGATCACTACAGCAGATATCCTTACCACAGGAATATGATTCAAACCTCTGAAGTTATATTGAAATGGGGCCAAAAAGAAAGACTTGCAGTTATATAGCATCTTTCACAACTACTGGTGACCTCAAAGTGCCTAACAGCTAATTAAGTACTTTTGAAGTGTAATCACTGTTGTATTGTAGGAAATTTGGCAGTCAATTTATGCAGAGCAAGCTCCCACAAACAGCAAAGTGATAATGTCCAGGCAATCTGTGTTTTGCGATGTTGATTGAAGAATAAATAGTGCCACAGAGGTTTTTTTTTAGGCTACCCGAGAGAGTAGACAGGCCCTCAGTTTAATGTTTCACCTGAAAGACAACACCTCCAACAGTGTAGCAATCCCTTTGAATTTTACTGAGCGTGTCAGCTTTGAATTTTGTTATTCAAGTCCTGTACAAAGAACAAAGAAATGTACAGCACAGGAACAGGCCCTTCGGCCCTCCAAGCCCGTGCCGACCATGCTGCCCGACTAAACTACAATCTTCTACACTTCCTGGGTCCGTATCCCTCTATTCCCATCCTATTCATGTATTTGTCAAGATGCCCCTTAAATGTCACTATCGTCCCTGCTTCCACCACCTCCTCCGGTAGCAAGTTCCAGGCACCCACTACCCTCTGCATAAAAAACTTGCCTCGTACATCTACTCTAAACCTTGCCCCTCTCACCTTAAACCTATGCCCCCTAGTAATTGACCCCTCTACCCTGGGGAAAAGCCTCTGACTATCCACTCTGTCTATGCCCCTCATAATTTTGTATACCTCTATCAGGTCTCCCCTCAACCTCCTTCGTTCCAGTGAGAACAAACCGAGTTTATTCAACCGCTCCTCATAGCTAATGCCCTCCATACCAGGCAACATTCTGGTAAATCTCTTCTGCACCTTCTCTAAAGCCTCCACATCCTTCTGGTAGTGTGGCGATCAGAATTGAACACTATACTCCAAGTGTGGCCTAACTAAGGTTCTATACAGCTGCAACATGACTTGCCAATTCTTATACTCAATGCCACGGCCAATGAAGGCAAGCATGCTGTATGCCTTCTTGACTACCTTCTCCACCTGTGTTGCCCCTTTCAATGACCTGTGGACCTGTACTCCTAGATCTCTTTGACTTTCAATACTCTTGAGGGTTCTACCATTCACTGTATATTCCCTACCTGCATTAGACCTTCCAAAATGCATTACTTCACATTTGGCCGGATTAAACTCCATCTGCCATCTCTCCGCCCAAGTCTCCAAACAATCTAAATCCTGCTGTATCCTCCGACAGTCCTCATCACTATCCGCAATTCCACCAACCTTTGTGTCGTCTGCAAACTTACTAATCAGACCAGTTACATTTTCCTCCAAATCATTTATATATACTACAAAGAGCAAAGGTCCCAGCACTGATCCCTGTGGAACACCACTGGTCACAGCCCTCCAATTAGAAAAGCATCCTTCCATTGCTACTCTCTGCCTTCTATGGCCTAGCCAGTTCTGTATCCACCTTGCCAGCTCACCCCTGATCCCGTGTGACTTCACCTTTTGTACTAGTCTAGTACTAGTCTAGTCTAGTTTGTAGTTGGACATGAACCCAGAACCTTCTGACTCAATTGAACCACGGTTGACTTATAATATAAGGCTGTCTGTCTTTTGCATCAATGTTGAATGGATAAACAGTCAGACTTTATGTCCTCTCCCATTTGGTCTATCTGGGTAAGTCGAACAAAGGTTCTGAATTTAAGTGGCGGTGAGAAGTAAAGATGGCAGGCTCACCCTGTTTGCCGATGGAGGCCCAGACTATTTTACTGCTTGGGCATCATTTAAAAAGTTAGGCCCAATTTCAGACTGCACAGCCAGCAGTTGGGCAAAGGTGAGCACGGCACAAATCTGCTTCAGGGGGCTTGAATATGATACTTGGACACAGCAAAATCCCACAAACACCAGTGAGATAATCTGTTTTAATGATGTTGGTTGAGGGATAAACATTACATAAGAACTAGGAGCAGGAGTAGGCCATCTGGCTCCTCGAGCCTGCTCCACCATTCAATGAGATCATGGCTGATCTTTTGTGGGCTCAGCTCCACTTTCCGGCCCGAACACCATAACCCTTAATCCCTTTATTCTTCAAAAAACTATCGATCTTTATCTTAAAAACATTTAATGAAGGAGCCTCTACTGCTTCACTGGGCAAGGAATTCCATAGATTCACAACCCTTTGGGTGAAGAAGTTCCTCCTAAACTCAGTCCTAAATCTACTTCCCCTTATTTTGAAGCTATGCCCCCTAGTTCTGCTTTCACCCGCCAGTGGAAACAACCTGCCCGCATCTATCCTATCTATTCCCTTCATAATTTTATATGTTTCTATAAAATCCCCCCTCATCCTTCTAAATTCCAACGAGTACAGTCCCAGTCTACTCAACCTCTCCTCGTAATCCAACCCCTTCAGCTCTGGGATTAACCTAGTGAATCTCCTCTGCACACCCTCCAGTGCCAGTACATCCTTTCTCAAGTAAGGAGACCAAAACTGAACACAATACTCCAGGTGTGGCCTCACTAACACCTTACACTATTGCAGCATAACCTCCCTAGTCTTAAACTCCATCCCTCTAGCAATGAAGGACAAAATTCCATTTGCCTTCTTAATCACCTGTTGCACCTGTAAACCAACTTTTTGCGACTCATGCACTAGCACACACAGGTCTCTCTGCACAGCAGCATGTTTTAATATTTTATGATTTAAATAATAATCCCTTTTGCTGTTATTCCTACCAAAATGGATAACCTCACATTTGTCAACATTGTATTCCATCTGCCAGACCCTAGCCCATGCACTTAGCCTATCCAAATCCCACTGCAGACCTCCAGTATCCTCTGCACTTTTTGCTTTACCACTCATCTTAGTGTCATCTGCAAACTTGGACACATTGCCCTTGGTCCCCAACTCCAAATCATCTATGTAAATTGTGAACAATTGTGGGCCCAACACTGATCCCTGAGGCACACCACTAGCTATTGATTGCCAACCAGTTAAACACCCATTAATCCCCACTCTTTGCTTTCTATTAATTAACCAATCCTCTATCCATGTTACTATTTTCCCTTTAATGCCATGCATCTTTATCTTATGCAGCAATCTTTTGTGTGGCACCTTGTCAAAGGCTTTCTGGAAATCCAGATATACCACATCCATTGGCTCCCCATTATCTACCGCACTGGTAATGTCCTCAAAAAATTCCACTAAATTAGTTAGTCATGACCCACCCTTTATGAACCCATGCTGTGTCTGCCCAATGGGACAATTGTCATCCAGATGCCTCGCTATTTCTTCCTTGATGATAGATTCCAGCATCTTCCCTACTACCGAAGTTAAGCTCACTGGCCTATAATTACCCGCTTTCTGCCTACCTCCTTTTTTAAACAGTGGTGTCAAGTTTGCTAATTTCCAATCCGCCGGGACCACCCCAGAGTCTAGTGAATTTTGGTAAATTATCACTAGTGCATTTGCAATTTTCCTAGCCAACTCTTTTAGCACTCTGGGATGCATTCCATCAGGGCCAGGAGACTTGTCTACCTCCTTAGTGATAACAATCCTCTCAAGGTCCTCACCTGTCATTGCCTCATTTCCATCAGTCACTGGCATGTTATTTGTGTCTTCCACTGTGAAGACCGACCCCAAAAACCTGTTCAGTTCCTCAGCCATTTCCTCATTCCCCATTATTAAATCTCCCTTCTCATCCTCTCAAGGACCAATATTTACCTTAGCCACTCTTTTTTGTTTTATATATTTGTAAAAACTTTTACTATCTGTTTTTATTTTCTGAGCAAGTTTACTCTCATAATCTATCTTACTCTTCTTTATAGCTTTTTTAGTAGCTTTCTGTTGCCCCCTAAAGATTTCCCAGTCCTCTAGTCTCCCACTAATCTTTGCTACTTTGTATGCTTTTTCCTTCAATTTGATACTCTCCCTTATTTCCTTAGATATCCACGGTCGATTTTCCCTCCTTCTGCCGTCCTTCCTTTTTGTTGGTATAAACCTTTGCTGAGCACTGTGAAAAATCGCTTGGAAGGTTCTCCACTGTTCCACCATAAAGTCTTTGCTCCCAATCAACTTAGCTAGTTCTTCTCTCATCCCATTGTAATCTCCTTTGTTTAAGCACAAAACACTACTGTTTGATTTTACCTTCTCACCCTCCATCTGTATTTTAAATTCCACCATATTGTGATCGCTCCTCCCGAGAGGATCGCTAACTATGAGATCCTGAATCAATCCTGTCTCATTACACAGGACCAGATCTAGGACCGCTTGTTCCCTCGTAGGTTCCATTACATACTGTTCGAGGAAACTATCGCGGATACATTCTATAAACTCCTCCTCAAGGCTGCCTTGACCGACCTGGTTAAACCAATCGACGTAGATTAAAATCCCCCATGATAACTGCTGTACCATTTCTACATGCATCAGTTATTTCTTTGTTTATTGCCTGCCCCACCATAATGTTACTATTTGGTGGCCTATAGACTACTCCTATCAGTGACTTTTTCGCCTTACTATTCCTGATTTCCACCCAAATGGATTCAACCTTATCCTCCATAGCACCGATGTCATCCTTTACTATTGCCCGGATGTCATCCTTAATTAACAGAGCTACACCACCTCACTTACCATCCACTCTGTCCTTCTGAATAGTTTGATACCCTCGGATATTTAACTCCCAGTCGTGACCATCCGTTAACCATGTTTCAGTAATGGCCACTAAATCATAGTCATTCACAATGATTTGCGCCATCAGCTCATTTACCTAATTCCGAATACTACGGGTAATTCAGGTAAAGTACACTAATGTTGTTTTTTTTTACCTCTGTTCTGAATCTTAACACCTCGATCAGTAACCTCTCCGAAATTATATTTCCTCTCAACTTTTCTCCTAATTTTCCTTGTCGTTGAACCCATATCTTCATGTAACAACCTGCTGCGTCACTTACCATTAATGTTTTTACTTCCAGTTTCATTCCTTTTAGTATTCCTGGTCCTATTCACTGATCCCCCTCAGTCACTGTACCTTGTACTGTCGTCCTTTTTGATTTTTGACTATGGCTTCTCTGCCTTACACTTTCCCCCTTACTGCCTTTTATTTCTGTCCCTGTTTTACTACCTTCCAACTTCCTGGATCGGTTCCCATCCCCCTGCCACATTAGTTTAAAATCTCCCCAACAGCTCTAGCAAATCCGATGTCCCCCCTAGGACATTGGATCCAGTCCTGCCCAGGTGCAGATCGTCCGGTTTGTACTGGTCCCACCTCCCCAGAACCGGTTCCAATGCCCCAACAATTTGAATCCCTCCCTCTTGCACCATCTCTCAAGCCACACATTCATCCTATCTATCCTGACATTCCTACTCTGACTAGCTCGTGGCACTGGTAGCAATCCTGAGATTACTACTTTTGAGGTCCTACTTTTTAGTTTAACTCCTAACTCCCTGAATTCAGCTTGTAGGACCTCATCCCATTTTTACCTATATCATTGGTGCCTATGTGCACCACGACAGCTGGCTGTTCACCCCCTGCAGAATGTCCTGCAGCCACTCCGAGACATCCTGGACCCTTGCACCAGGGAGGCAACATACCATCCTGGAGTCTCGATTGCGTCCGCAGAACCGCCTGTCTATTTCCCTTACGATTGGGTCCCCTATCATTATAGCCCAGCCATTCTTCTTCCTGCCCAGCTGAGCAGCAGAGCCAGCCACGGTGCCATGAACCTGGCTGCTGCTACCCTCCCCTGGTGTGCCATCACCCTCAACAGTATCCAAAGCGGTATATCTGTTTTGCAGGGGGATGACCGCAGGGGACACGTGCACTGCCTTCCTACACTTGCTCTGTCTTTTGGTCACCTATTTTCTATCTCCCACAGTACCTATCACCTGCGGTGTGACCAACCCGTTATACGTGCTATCCACGACGTCCTCAGCATCACGGACGTTCCAAAGTGAGTCCATCCGCAGCTCCAGAGCCATCAAGCGGTCTAACAGGAGCTGCAACTGGACACACATCTTGCACGTGAAGGAGCCAGGGACAGTGGACGTGTCCCTCAGCTCCCACATCGCACACGAGGAGCATAACACGGGTCTGAGATCTCCTGCCATGTCTTAAACCTTCGGTTAACTTCAACAACTACAATTTCCCCCTCCCAAAAAAACAACGAAGAAAAAATAAATAAATATACCAATGAAAAGAAAAAGAAAACAGAAAAACTACTTACCAGTCACTTACCAGGGATAAAAAGCACTTCCTCCCCACCCAGCTTCGAATTCCCACCTAGATTCAAATTCCCAAACTCACTCTTTGCTGTTTCACTCTGGCTGTGTCTTCTCTGGCTCACTGGGAGAACACACTGGGAGAATTACAAAGGACGTATTGGAAAATGTCCCTGCTCTTTGATCTTTACATTCTGTATAAAGGTGTTGTGGAGTAAGATTTGGATATACTATCTTCCACTAAGATCTGCAAAAGTGAAGAAATTAAATATGAAGTCACCACCACTTGCAATGTCCTTGTTTTAATCCTGGATAGCCACCTGTATCACAAAATGACACTGGCCATTTGCCATCCTTAAAAATGACACTCATAAAGATGGTTCTTAACACGTGTTAAACATGCTGGTATTTTAAGCAGTTTAGTAGAGACTTCAGGTTGCTTTAATCAATGTTTTCACTAATGCCATCTATGTGAGATGGTCAGTAATTATAACCGTCTCCACCATAACTCGGCTCTTGTGACCTCGAGGTCTCCTACCACTGCTGTGGGGTTTATTACCAAGTTGTTGGGCTCCACCTCTTATAAAAATATGAATTAATATTTTGGTTAAACTGACTATCGCACATAGTGGGAAAATTGGATTAACTTAAGTCTCCTGTTCAAAGCAGTGGGAGCTGTATATCAAATGGCTGTATTAGCTGTTGGTTTGCTTCAGGGATCACGTGTTGCGGGCGTAGGAATAGCAGCTTTTCCATAGGCTCTGGCACTGCACATTTTAAAATCCTTCCTTTATCCCGTTTGCGCGGCAAATGCTTGCCTTGTCCGGGAGTTAATACTCCATAGTATGTCCCTACGAATCTTTGGCTAAGTTTTGCATTAAAAATGCCGAGAGATCCTACGAAATCTGGCGGTAAAAGGGAGTCATTGGATGCAACGGGGATGGAGCCATCTGTGGAATTATCATAACTGTCAGTACAGCAAGTGTTAATGAAGTGTTGAGTGTAGCCACTAGAGGGAGCTACAGTTACATCTATATGAGGCAGTGCTGCTAAACCTTATGGGAGTCTGGGAGAGTATGTGCAGGAGTTAGCTAGTGAGAGTCAGAAGTCAGATAGTGTAAGTGAGTACAGATCATTGTTTAAACCAGTAGTGAGATTAGCTGTAGATGAGTGTAGTTTAGATGTTATTAATCAACTGTGTATTCTGAGGGAATGTCGTTGTTTCCTTGTGGAACATAGAACATAGAACATTACAGCGCAGTACAGGCCCTTCAGCCTTCGATGTTGCGCCGACCTGTGAAACCACTCTAAAGCCCATCTACACTATTCCCTTGATTTGGTTGTACCTTCGCTCGTTCCCTTTCAGGAGTTGGAGCTTGTCCGTCAGTTTCCTTAAGGTCGCTACTCTGCCTTCTCCATACGTGGCCCTTCATCCTGTCTCCACCTTTTGAACAAGGCGTCCATTATTGCAGGGGTGAATTGGTAGTTTTTCCAGATGGGGGCCGTGATGGATATCTCGGTCAGACTGAAGAGATGTCGCAGTTGGTTCCACATTCTCAGCGTGGCTACTAACACTGGGCTTTTTGAGTATCTGACTGGGTGGGATGGGAGTGCGGCCATGGCCAGTTTTCGGAGGGATGGCCCCGTGCAGGAACTCTCCTCCATTCTGCTCGCCTGGTTCCTGGACCCATCCATGCACCCTCTCTGCGGTAGCCGGTCAGTGGTAGAATTGGAGGTGGGGGGAGCAGACCTCTTTCTTTCTGGAACCTTCTTTAGGGGCTGGTTTAGCTCACTGGGCTAAATCGCTGGCTTTTAAAGAGTTCAATTCCCGCACCAGCCTCCCCGAACAGGCGCCGGAATGTGGCGACTAGGGCCTTTTCACAGTAACTTCATTGAAGCCTACTCGTGACAATAAGCGATTCTCATTTCATTCTTTCTTCCTAATCCTCGGGCTCTTCCTCAATCCACTATTCCACACACACACACACACATGAACAACATGATTAGTTTGCCAACTGTGGTGAAGAAAACCTTGGGGATGAAGATCGGGAGGGAAAGGAACCTGGGCAATGCATTCAGCTTCATCGTCCGCACTCTCCCCGCTAGTGAGAGTGGGAGCGAGTCCCATTTCTGCATCTCTTCCATCAGACTCGTCGGGTTCCATTTGTGGATCTGTGTCCAATCGTGGACTATTTGGATCCCTAGGTATCAGAATTTGGTGTGGGCCAGCTTGAATGGCAACCTCCCCAGTGGCAACTTCCCCACCTCTGCCCCCCTCCCCTACCCCCACAGAGAAGATTTTGCTCTTTCTCGGGTTATGCTTAGAACTTGAGAAGGCTCTGAACTCCCTTAGGAATTCCATTCCATCCATGCTGGGTAGGGGTTTCAGACCTAGAGGAGCAGGCAATCTGTGTAGAGCAAGACTCTATGTTCCCATTCTCCTCTCTGAATGCCTCTCCACCTCTCTGCTGCTCGGAGAGCAATCGCCAGTGGCTCAATTGCCAGGGCAAATAGAACTGGTGATAGAGGACATCTCTGTCTTATGCCTTTGTGCAGCTAGAAGTATCCAGAGCTGGTGGCGTTTGACCGAACGCTCGCAATAGGAGCGCTGTACAGTGGTTTCACCCCCACGGTGAACTCTGGCCCAAACCCAAACTGTTCCAGTACCTCCATTCAACTCTGTCGAAAGCTTTCTCTGTGTCAGTGAGATGATTACCTCTGGTGTCCATCCTGGGGTGGGGTCATGATCTTTTAAAAAATATATATTTATTAAAGTTTTTTAACACAATTCTTCTCCCTTACAAACAATAACCCCCCACCACGTAACAAAAAAAAACAAAAACGAGAAATCGCGCAGAGCAAGATATATTCATGGCAAAATTATATATTTACACAGCTTTGTACACTGGCCCTCACCCGTACGTGCCAGTTTCCCCAACCCTTCATGTTATCTCTTGCTCATCCACCCTCCCAGGATCAAACAAGGTTACAGAAGGGATGGGTGGGGCAGTTATATCATTCGGATTTTGATTTTGGGACGGGGGACCGCTGTGTTGGTTTTTCTGCAGTTAATGTATTAGCAGACCCAGGTGAGAGGTACGTAATATCAGTGGGTCGTTGGCAGGCACATCTGTGGTTTTCGTCAGTGTGTATGCACCTAGCTGGGATGACATGGCATCCATTAATAAGATGCTGGCGTCTGTGCCAGATCTTGATTCACATCAGCTAATTATGGAGGGGGGGGACTTTGGATCATAGGTTGGATAGGTCAAGTCCCAAGTCTCTGACTCCATCAGGGGTGGCAAAGGAATTATTAGTGTTCATGGAACATATCGGGGGTGGGGTCGCTGGGGGGGTGGCAGGGGGGGCAGACCGGTGAAGATTTCGGTTTCTGAGGGATAAGTTTCCCATGTCCATTGGATTTACTCCCGGATTGACTTATTTATGGTGGGTAGGTCTCTTCTACCTGCGGTGAGGGGGTTGGGGTACTCGTCAATCATTATATTGGATCATGTTCTGCATTTTGTGGATGTAATGTTGGAGCTCGACTGCTCTCACCGACCCCCGTGGAGACTGGACATGGCGTTACCCGTGGATAAGAGTTTTTGTGAGCGTGTACCCTCTACCATTGGGGAGTACGTTGAGAGTTCAATGTACTCTGAGGTGGTCTCACCTTCCACGCTCGGGGAAGATCTGAAGG
Source organism: Scyliorhinus torazame (assembly GCF_047496885.1). Classification (NCBI taxonomy): domain Eukaryota; kingdom Metazoa; phylum Chordata; class Chondrichthyes; order Carcharhiniformes; family Scyliorhinidae; genus Scyliorhinus; species Scyliorhinus torazame. The sequence goes on from NC_092709.1 coordinate 89,802,704, forward strand.
TTGGTATTAGGGTGGAGATAATATTTTATAAGGCACAAAGGGATAAATCTAGGAAGGTAGGGAGGCAGAGGCTGGTGGACTCCATTCCCAAGGTAGACTACCAGTACTCGATTTTTCCGACACCGGAGTTATTGGCAGAAAGAAAGATATTGCAAATGGATTTTGAATTGTTGTCAATTGGTAAGGTGGACGTCATGGGGAGAAGGCCAGTCGGCTGTTAGCTCACCAGCTGAGATGGCAGGCTGCCTTCCGGGAGATAGTGCAGGTTAATGACTTGGGTGGCGGGTTGCTTTCTGTCCAAGAGAGGGTCAATGAGGTGTTTGAGGCCTTCTACCATGGGTTATTTGAGTCAGAGTCTCTGGAGGAGAGCTCGTCAGTGAAGCAATTTTTGGATGGATTGAACTTTCCAGAGGTTAGAGAAGGCAGGAATTGGTGATGCCGATAGGGCCAGAGGAGATCATGAGCTATATTTGGTTTATGGGTTCGGATGGGTTCAATTTTACTAACAGTTTGCTGGTCAGTTGGTCCCACTTCTGCTGGATATGTTTAATGATTGTGTGTCCCTGGGGTGTTGCCAGCTACACTGGCACAGACGTGATTTCCTTAATCCTGAAGAAGGACAAGTATCCCATGGAATGTAGGTCGTATCGACCTATTTCATTGTTAAACACTTACGCTATGTTGTTGGCAGTACGTATGGAGCCCTGCCTACCTGGGGGGATTTCAGAGGAGCAGCCTGAATTTGTTAAGGGTCGATGGTTGTCGACCAATATTAGGAAATTGTTAAATGTTGTGTTTCGCCCTCCTTAATATCTTGTTATGTCATTTTACTATGTTTGTATGGCTCTATCCTTTTCCGCAACCCCCCGTCCCATTTTCTATTTGATCCTTTTTGTAATTAGAGGCACTAGTTCTCGAGGCCCATAGTTCTGAAATTATCCTGTCTTTGTTCTTGTGTTTGCAGGAATAATTGTTCTGCACTGTACCAGTTTAAGTTTGTTTTAACTGCAGAATTTATGAAACTCGTAAAAATATGTATTTTTAAAAATCAGCCCCTTAAAATTTTTTCAATTGCCTATTAAGGCTGTGTATTAGTTTGTAATCAGGCCTGCTTGCCTGAATGCATTAGTGATGCACACTGAGGATGCTATTTGCTTGTGCTGTACATCTCAGTTTTGCCCTTCAATGTTTTGTATAAGTCAGCATGTTTTGTATTCCTGACTGGCTCTCTTGATATTCTTTCTAAGTGTTGAATGCCGATTGTCCATTTCTAAGGGAGTCTGGCTTTGGTTCTGACCTGAGCCAGTGGATCTTAATGATATGGGCTCCCTCTCATCCTTTACCTCAAAGGATGTTACCTCATTCTTGTCATGTTGTCTCCATTATCTTTAAAATAGGGCTTGAAATAATAAGAAAAACAATATTGCAGGGGGTGATTTAGAAAGGGATCTGGGATTCATCACTTTCAACTTCTAATGGGATTGAAAGAGTAAGGACGTTTTGAGATGCAACAGCAGAATATACGATTTTGGAAATTATGTTAAGACGTTATGATGTACTGGTCAGACCATATTTAAGGTAGTGATTGCTACATCAGAAGAAGAATCTATGCATGTCCTTGTTCTAATTTGTTTCATTACTTTAAACACCAAAGAACACAGACATAAATTGCAACAACTGCCAAATCGGGTCTGTTAACAAGCTAATGTTACACAATTCAGCAAGTACTTTGGTAAATTACACTACAATTCTAGTACGATTCCGCAACTTCTGTTAAGTTCATGACACACTATAAGAGCTCAGTTTTAAAGCCCTCCACAATCTGGTGTGACTTCAATATTTATGGTTTACTCAAAATTCTTCCACCAATTCTACCCTCTCAATTTTATGTTTCCTACTACTTAATTACAATATGTCAAGATACACATATGACCCCGAAGACAAATAAAATGACCTCAAAATAACAGCATAGAAGCAGGAAGATGTGCTGACAGCCTCTGCTAATCATTACATTATCATGGCTATATGATCCACTTGAGCTCTTCCAGTTACAAACTCAGTATCCAGTTCCAACCTAAACTGAACCTGTAACCTCATACTCTCTCATAAAATAGACTGCCTGATTTCACTTCTGCAACTTTACCCCTCTCCACCCCGACCCCAATCCAATGATCAACAACTCCAAGCCCATTAAGACAGTGTTTTTCAAACTTTTGACCCCCCCGCCCCCAAGACCCACGTTTACCAATTGGCTGACCTTCGCGACCCACGCTGGCCAAAATTCGTAACCCATGCCGGCCAACATTTGTAACCCACGCGGGCCAACATTCGCAACCCACACCGGCTGACCTTCGTGACACACCATTTTTGCTTACCTTTAATGCTGACAGGTGAGCCTACTAGGTCCTCATGATCTCACTTGTTTTGTCATTCAATGTTACCCTTCTGACAAGGACTTCAGCTGATGATTTAAGTTCTCGCTGCATCCTTTGAAAAAAAATCAAGAGGTTTGACTTCAAAACTCACCATGCTTAGCCTTCAAATGCCTTTGAAGTTTTGAGGCTCTTAAACTCAATTTTGCTAGTACTTCACTACATACAAAACACACAGGCTTTGCATCCTTATTTGAATTGCCACAATTAACAAATCCATACCTCAAGAAATCATCTTTACACTGCTTTGTTCTTGATTTCAGTTTTTTCGTTGTCTAAAATGATCCATCTTCAGTTCTTCACAGTCCTGTTGCTTGCTTGTTCGGAGCTAGAAAATGGAGGAATTCTCCTCCGTAATTTTGTGGCAAAAGCACGGATGTACATGTCATGTGACCTGCTCTCTGCTGTCGCTTCTAGCCGGACGACTACATTGTTCTACTTAAAAACCGGTCGCGGTTGGCATTCTCAATTTAATAGTTGGTGGTGGCCATTGGGCGCTTCTCCAGTGACTGATTGCTTTGCGCATGATCGCTCTGCGACCCTCCTGAAACCCACCTGTGGCTTGCGGCCCACAGTTTGAAAAATCTTGCATTAAGACATGAATGAATAACCATCAAACATTACTTCACTTCCTCATCCCTTGTCTTCGGCCAGCTTCACAAAGCAACACAGTTCAACAGAAAGCTTTTTTAACTTCCTGTGTGCGGGTCCCTCAAATAACATGGAGCACAGATCGTGTGAACCCAGATTCATAAGTCTGCATTAAAGGGTGCAGAGAGGAACAAGAAATTACATGGAAAAAGCTACAAGGAATCTTTGTTTTTGAAATTTTGGGTGGGAATATTTGCTCTTAATCTCAAAACTTTGCAGAACAATATAAAAACAATAATAATAACCAAAACAGCAACACCAACACAAGTATCGCAAACTGCCACCACATCTGTAACAATAGTCCCAGTATTATCAATTCTTAATATTATTTACATTCGTGTGTATCATACAATTTTTTTTAAACGTGATCTGTTTAGGATTTTTAATGTTTAGTAATAGAATAATACACAACTTTACATATATATGTACAATTTACTGCCAGGACACTTTCCATTGTTTATAATTACATTCGTTGGGGTGGCGGAGTCCTGTTCCTCCCTTGGGTTCTCGAAGGGGGTTAGAATGGTCTGCCTTCTCGGTTTGACCTGTATGGTAGGGATGTATGTCCTTCCTGCGAATTGCTTTCCTCTCTGTCTTTTTTCTGCTCTAAACGTCTAAATGAGCTTCCATTCATCCAGGCGGTGCTCCCTACCCGCCTTCCTATCTCTCCACCCCCCCCACCTCCTCCCAAACCCCCCCCCCCCCCCCCCCCCCCCCCACGCCCAGGTAGGTTGCAAACAGCTCTGCAACGAGGTTTGTGAACTTCTTCCACGTGTCGTGGAATCTCCCCTCGGACCCCCTTATCGAGAATCTTGGGCGGGATTCTCCCCTACCCGGCGGGGCGGGGGGTTCCGGCGTAATGGAGTGGCGAGAACCACTCCGGCGACGGGCCGCCCCAGAGGTGCGGAGGTCTCCGCACCTTTAGGGGCCAAGCCCTCACGTTGAGGGGCTAGGCCCACGCCAGAGCGGTTCCCGCTCCACCGGCTGGCGGGATAGGCCTTTGGCGCCACGCCAGCCAGCGCCGAAAGGTCTTCGCCAGGCGACACGGGTCGGCGCATGCGCGGGAGCGTCAGCGGCTGCTGACGTCATTCCCACGCATGCGCAGGGGAGGGGGTCTCTTCCGCCTCTGCCATAGTGAAGACCATGGCGAAGGCAGAAGAAAAAGAGTGCCACCACGGCACAGGCCCGCCTGCGGATCGGTGGGCCCCGATCGCGGGCCAGGCCACCGTGGGGGCATCCCCCGGGGCCAGATCGCCCCGCGCCCCCCCCCCAGGACCCCGGAGCCTGCCCGCGCCGCCTTGTCCCGCCGTTCAAAAGGTGGTTTAATCCACACTGGCGGGACAGGCATTCCAGCAGCGGGACTTCGGTCCATCGCGGTTGAGCCAACATTTATTGCCCATCCCTAATTGCCCTTGAAATGAGCCACTTGCTCAGCCATTTCAGAAGGCAGTTAAGCATCAACCACATTGCTGAGAGTCTGGAGTCACATCTCGGCAAGACCAGGTAAGGACGGCATATTTCCTCTGGACAAAGGACATGATTAACTTGTCGATCCTGTTATATTCATTTTGACTGTTTGTACCCTTTTCCATTTGTCGAGCCTCATCCAGGTGTGGGCCACTTGGATCCTCAGGTACCTGAACCTGGTTTGGGCCACTTTAAACAGTAGTTCTTCCAGCTCCACTCCTTCCTCTTCGGAGTTCACTGGGAGGATTTCACTCTTTCCAAGGTTGAGTTTTGTAACCTGAGAAGACACCGAACTTTTTAAGGAGTCCTGTTATCTTGACCATGCTGGTCAGGGGGCTCAACAAGGAGAGGAGCACGTCATCTGCCCCTTCTCCGAATGCCTGTCCACCACTCCGCCGATCTAAGGGCGATGGCCAGTGGTTCGATTGCCGGTATGAACAGGAGTGGGGATAATGGGCATCCCTGCCTTGTTCCCCTGTGCAGCCAAAAGTATTTGTAACTGGTGACGTTTGTCCGTACGCTTTCCGTAGGAGTGCTGTACAGGAGTTTCACCCACACGGTGAACCCTGTTCCAAACCCAAATGGATACACCTCCATTCTACTCAATCGAAGGCTTTCTCAACGTCCAGGGAGATGATCACCTCTAGTGTCCTCTCCCCAGATGGGGTCATTATTACATTCAGCAGGTATTTGATGCTCATTGTCTGCCCTTGGAGCCTCGCTATTATTGCCTGCCGCAGTTCCCCAGCCATGGGCTGCTGCCGAAGCGACCTCTGTGCGCAGTCTGCCTCTGGGGGCTTGGCGAACCACTCCTCGCCGACCCGCTTCCTGAGCATCGCTGCTTGTATTCTGTAGGATTTCTCCCCTCTGTTCCCTCCGGCAGAGCCATGATTCCCAGGTTTTGCTGAGGCTATTCTCCTGGTCGTCATCTTTATCCTTCAGCCCCTTCTGGGTCTTGACAAGGCACGCAACCTCACATTGAGTGCTGCGATCCAGTCTCCTTGGTCCGTGGCAGCTTTTTTGAGGTCCTGTGTCATCTTGACCTGATCCTCTGTTCTCTGATACATATTGTCCATTGCCTCCTTTATGGGGGGCCGTCGTGGCTTCCACTGCCGTCTCAATGACTGCCAGGAGGCCTTTTCTTATCTCGTCCCTATGTCTCTGGAGCTCGGAGATGATAAAGCACGTCAACTTGTTCATCAGCGCCTGGGTCTGTGCTGCAGGCTCTGCAAGGTCGACCATCACCGGTTCTGTGCCTCCACGTACTGTGCCTCCCTACTCCAAGGCAGAGGTTTTCCTCCCCTCATTTTTACGGGCTTTTCGGCTGGGTGGCTGGTTATTTCCCATCCTGCTAGGCAGTGTGATCGATGGGGGGTTAGTCTGGGGAATTCTGAGTACTTTTGGTGCCCATTTATTAGGGTTAAAAGACCTGAGTCGAAGTTCTTAGACGAGAGCCACCTCTCTATGTCAGACTCCTATTTATCGACTACAGCTCAGCCTTCAACACCATCATTCATACAAAACTCATTTCCAAACTCCGTGGCCTTGGCCTCGGCTCCTCCCTCTGCGACTGGATCCTGAACTTTCGAACCCACAGGCCACAATCAGTAACGATAGGCAACAACACCTCCTCCATGATCATCCTCAACATCGGTGCCCCACAAGGCTGTGTACACCTATGACTGTGTGGCCAAATTCCCCTCCAACTCGATTTTTAAATTTGCTGATGACACCACAGTAGTGGGTCGGGTTTCAAACAATGACGAGACAGAGTACAGGAATGAGATAGAGAATCTGGTGAACTGGTGCAACGACAATAATCTCTCCCTCAATGTCAACAAAACAAAGGAGATTGTCGTCGACTTCAGGAAGCGTAGCGGAGAATATGCCCCTGTCTACATCAATGGGAACAAAGTAGAAAGAGTCGAGAGCTTCAAGTTCTTAGGTGTCCAGATCACCAACAACCTATCCTGGTCCCCCCATGCCGACACTATAGTTAAGAAAGCCCACCAACGACTCTACTTTCTCAGAAGACTAAGTAAATTTGGCATGTCACCTACGACTCTCACCCACTTCTACAAATGCACCATTGAAAGCATTCTTTCTGGTTGTATCACAGCTTAGTATGGATCCTGCTCTGCCCAAGACTGCAGGAAATTACAAAAGGTCGTGAATGTAGCCCAGTCCATCACGCAAACCAGCCTCCCATCCATCGACTCTGTCTACAGTTCCTGCTGCCTCGGAAAGTCAGCCAGCATAATTAAGGACCCCACGCACCCCGGACATACTCTCTTCCACCTTCTTCCGTCAGGAAAAGATACCAAAGTTTGAGGTCACGTACCAACCGACTCAAGAACAGTTTCTTCCCTACTGCCATCAGACTTTTGAATGGACCTACCTCGTATTAAGTTGATCTTTTCTCTACACCTTGCTATAACTATAACATTATATTCTGCAGTCTCTCCTTCTTTCCCTATGTACAATATGCATTGTTGGTAAAGCATGCAAGAAACAATACTTTTCACTGTATACTAATACATGTGACAATAAATCAAATCAAATCAAAATCTCATGCGACTGCACAGCTCATTGTGGTGTTGGGTGCTCTGGTGCACAGATGAGCCAACACAGTTGTATGTGGTACAACTCTATTTTATTATAACTCTTATAATACAGTTCGTTCTGGATACTCTGCACGTGCTGTCTCCCTAAGTGTGTTTGGCAACAGATGTGTCCTGGTTCTCCTCTGCAGCTAACACTGACCACCGGGGGTCGTGTCTGTGCTTTTATATCTTTCTGTCATTGGTTGTGGTGTTGTGTGTTCTGATTTGTCTGTTGGTGTGTCTATCATGATGTGTGTGTTTGAATATCATGACACTCATGGCCCCACCAAAAGTCCCCAGCTACGAGGGGTCATGAGAGAAACTCAGATTGTTGCAAATTAGAAAAAAAAGTTTAAATGGGCAGTTCACTGAGGGATAAAGACTGTGAAGTGGCATTGATAAGGTCGGCACAAGTTAATAGTTAAAAGTGAGACAAATAAGTCAATAAATCAAATCAGATGAAACAAAACATTTTTAATTTAAAGCTGCTCTGAACATCTGCTAGTCAGGCAAAAACATTAGTGATGTTTAAAATTCATCTGGATCTTATAATCGAAGAGGTAGTTGCTTGTCCAACATTCAGCCTCGATGAACTCTAATTTATTCCAGCCAAACATCATGAAAGACTGAAGCCTTCATCTTCAAACATAAACCTTATACTCTTGCCACCAACTCCATTCCATTTGCCTGGTAATAATCTCAGGCTGAACCAGATAGCCTCAAACTCAGTAACCACTTCCAACCCGAGTTGAACCCTCGTACAATCTCCGTAAAAGTGTGCTCCCTAAATGACTCAACCATTGTTATGATTATGCCTCCTAGACCTGGATTCCTCCACAAGAGGAAATAGTTTCTCTGTACCTCCTCAACTGAATCATTTTTATCACTTTGAAGACGATGATGAGTTTCAGTTGACTGAATAGCTTTCTCTTGTTCTTAGATTTTTATTATGATTTGGCCAGACACCGCATCTATGAGATAAAAAATATGACTGCGTGCTGACAACATCCTGATGTTCTTTACAAATCCCAGATGCCTAACGCTATATTCCTCAGATTAATGCAGGGCTTTGACATAACTTCTGCTGTTACTTAATTGAAGCTGAATGGCCAGGGTTGAACAGGAATATGGGGTCATCTGCTTTGAAAGGCTGAATAAAGCATAGTTAAAAATTATTGCAACACCTTTCCTCTATATTAACGGTTTGAATCACATCTAAATTAGCCACAATATAAAATGCTGCTGAGCTTTGTTCCAATCTTTGGCAGGAAAAATTGAGACATTAGTTGGATTGAATTATCTAGCTTAACTGCAATTATGATCCTTTAACTTCATGCTTACTGGTGTGGGGAAATCAGGTGCACATTGCTGAATTTCTTGTAGGTTGCTGCTTCCTCAATAAAACTGGATATATTATAAAGATTGTGAAGAAAATGTGGGAGGGGGGTTGTCAAATTTGCATACTGAATTGTTGATTGGCTGTTTTCCCTCGTTGACAAGAGTCTTGTGACTTGTGTTTCTCTGTAACCCTATTTGCACTCGAGTGGACAGTAACCGAATCGTAATGAAGTGGCTGCTAGATCTGCCGCTGCTTTGATGTCTGTTCCAATTCTTGGACTTGAATCCTGAAAGACCAAAGCTCCTGCTCGAAGAAGGCTGGAACAAATGGGTTTCAATGAATGGCATTTTCATCCTGGCGTCAATTTTGGTGCCACCCACCTGACGATTGCCATTTTCTGCTTCCCCTACCAAGTGAGGGCTCTGCAATTCAGGGACTGGCCATTTCCAATGATACCTAAATGGGAAGTCTCAGGTTGGTGGAACTATTCGAGAGTTTTTTTTGGCAATTGCTTGTAGGTTTTCTATATCAATGGATATAGAATCTATCTGCAGGTTGTGCACTCTGCTCCACAGTGCTGCTTCTTCCTGTCGCTGAAGAAAAATGTAACTGCTTTTTAAACAGTTGCAGGTAGATTTGCAGCAAGACTATTAATAATTTTGGTAACAAAGGACAGCACGGTGGCTTAGTGGTTAGCACTGCTGCTCACGGTGCTGAGGACCCAGGTTCGATCCCAGCCCCAGGTCACTGTCGGTGTGGAGTTTGCACATTCCCCCCGTGTCTACGTCTGTCTCACCCCCACAACTCAAAAAGATGTGCAGGGTAGGTGGATTGGCCATGCTAAATTGCCTCTTAGTTGAAAAGAAAAAGAATTGGGTACTCTAAATTAAAATATATATATATTTTTGGTAACAAGATGGTTCATTGAAATGGTATGAAAGTCAATCTCCTCTCTTGTGAAACTATGCTGGATAGACCAATATTAAAAATATAAAAGAAGAATATTACAGTTGGTGGACATCTGTAATAAAAGCAGATAATGTTGGAAATACTCAACAGTTCTGGTTGGATCTGTGGATTTTTGTCGGGAAAAATTTCAGGCTCAGCCCGTCCACCTCTCGAGAAAGTGGCAACAGCGGCGAGATCTTCGTAGCCGGGGCAGGTGCAGGCTGCTGGTGTCGGGATGAAGCTTGGAGACAGCCACAGGGGCTATCGGATGTGAAGGCAGGCTGTTTCAAAGGCCTGCCTTGATACTGTGACTTTGTCCCAGTAAAAATAAAAACACAAAAGCCACCACTTGAAAAGTTGGGCTGGATTTTCACTGAATAGGGGTTACTTGGGAGCCCATTAAAAACGGCAGGCTGATCAAAAGATCCTCCTCATGGCTCCAAACCTCACTCATACCCACTCATCCTACAAACACTCCCCATGCCCATCTTGTCACCTCATGCCCCACCTCCATGTCCCTCCATTGACCCACTATATACTGTCCAGAACCAATAAACCCTACAATGACAGTACGATGTTTCTGGGAAAAATACTTTTAAAAATAATTCATTTATAGCTTTCTGCTGTGTTGAAAAAAATAATTTCACTACAAGCTAACAAATGTTGTGAAATTGACAGCAGAGATCAGTAGTTTTAACTGTCAATCGAGCAGTATGTTCTCTGACCTGAAAACCCAGACAACCATTACTCTTGTTGAAACACCTGCACCCCTGTGAAAACATTGCTTGATTGATAGGTCAGGCTCTCTGAATGCTGCTGTCACTTTCACAATGCTTGTTTCAAGGGTCTGTGGTTTTTGTTACTGGTACTTTAAAGGGCCTGGGTGATTGGCACTCTTTTTAAAAAATAAATCTTTTTATTGGCATTTTCAAAATTATATACATTGTTGTTCGTTTTCATTTATTGTACAGTCACAAAGGTTCCTTCTTAGGTTTCTCTATTTACAGTCTGTTGCCGTCTGGCTGTATCAGCCTACAATCCCCCCTATACCCCCCCCTTCCCTCTTTTTCACTGCTGTTCCCCACTTTTTCTTGCTGGGTTTTGCTGCCTCCCCCCCCCCGGTCCTCCCTTGTTTTCCTCTTTCTATCTTGTCCTGGCTATTTCCCCCTGGCTACTTGCTATTTATTTATTTATGTGTTGGCCACAAACAGGTCTCGGAACAGTCGGGCGAATGGCTCTCATGTTTTGTGAAAGCCCTCTTCCGACCCACGGATGGTGAATTTGATTTTCTCCATTTGGAGAAATTCTCATAGGTCAGACAGCCACTCCGCAGCTTTAGGCGGTGCTGCTGATCGCCAACTGAGCAGGATTCTACGGCGGGCGATTAGGGAGGCAAAGGCAAGGCCGTCCGCCCTCCTCCCCATGAAAAGATCTGGCTGGTCTGATACCCCGAAGACCGCCACTTTCGGGGATGGCTCATCCCCACCACTTTGGACATTGCCTCCAGTACCCAGCAAGTCTGGGGCAAGACCAGAACATGTGGGCATGGTTGGCCGGGCCTCCTTGGCACCGTACGCATCTATCCTCCACCTCCGGGAAGAACCTGTTCATTCGGGTTCTGGTCAAGTGGGCTCTAATTACCACTTTTAGCTGCGTTAAGTTGAGCCTCGCGCATGTGGAGGTAGAGTTGACCCTGTGCAGTGCTTCGCTACAGAATCCCCACCCTATTTCGAACCCCAAGTCTTCCTCCCATTTCCCCCTTGTCGAGTCCAGTTCGGTATCGGCCCTCTCGAGCAGTCGCTCATACATGTCACTACAGTTTCCTCTGCCTAGGATGTCTGCGTCCAGTAGCTCTTCTAATACTGTCTGTTGTGGTGGTCACGCGTATGTCCTTGTCTCCTTCCGTAGGAAGTTTTTAAGCTGCAGGTATCTGAGTTTGTTGCCTTTACTTAGTTGGAATCTCTGCGTCAGTTCTTCCAGTGTTGTGATCCTATCATTAGTGTATAGGTCCCTGACTGTCAATGCCCCCCCCCCCGCCACCCCTGGTCCTGTCTCCACCTTTTGAAAGTGGCGTCGGTGAGTGCTGGTGTGAATCTGTGGTTATTGCAGATGGGGGCTTTGTCGGACATTCCGGTCAGTCGAATTGCTGCCGTAGTTGGTTCCACGTCTGGGGGGTGACTATCACCACTGGGCTGCTGGAGTGTTTCTTGGGCGGGGATGAGAGTGCCACCATGACGAGGGCCCGGAGGGAGGTCCCCTTGCAGGAGGCCTCCTCCACACGCACCCACCCGGCCTCTCGCTCCTTTATCCATCTCATCACTCTTTCCGCCGTCGTTGCCCAGTGGTAGAATTGTAGGTTTCGGAGGGCTAGCCCTCCCCTGGATTTTGTTTTCTGTAGGACCTTCTTTGTGATCCTAGCATTCTTCCCCCCCCCCCCCCCCCCCCTCCCCCATACAAATGCCATGATTAATTTTTCCAGTGCGTTGAAAAAGGCCTTGGGGACATAGATTGGGATGGATCTTAGTAGGAAGAGGTATCTGGGCAGTACATTCATTTTGATCGTCTGTACTCTCCCTGCCAGGGTGAGTGGGAGTGTGTTCAACCTCTGCAGGTCCTTTTTGACTTCCTCTGTCAGACTAGTTAGGTTCCATTTGTGGATCCCCGTCCAGTCATGAGCGATTTGGATCCCCAGGTAGCGGAGTTTATGTCGGGCTTGTTTAAACGTCAGTCCCACCAGTGTTGCCCCTCCCCCTTGTGGGTTCACCGGGAAGATCTTACTTTGCGCATGTTGAGTTTGTAGCCCAAGAAGGCACCAAACTCTTTCAGGAGCGTAATGATTCCTTCGATGCTGCTTTGTGGTCCGAGATGTAGAGGAGCAGGTCCTCCGTGTAGAGAGAGACTCTGTGCTCTCTGCCTCCTCTTTGTATCCCCCTCCAGTTCTTTCTATTCTGAGAGCGATCGCTAATGGTTTGATTGCTAGGGCGAACAGCAGCGGCGACAACGAGCTTCCCTGCCTGGTGCCCCTATGCAGCTGGAAGTACTGGGAGCTAGTGTTGTTTGTCCGTATGCTCACCATGGGAGCATTGTACAGGAGCTTCACCCATGAGGTGAATCCTTTTCCAAGCCCAAACCGCTCCAGCACCTCTATAAGGTACTTCCACTCTACTCTGGCGCAGGCCTTTTTTGCGTCCAGGGAGACGATCACCTCGGGTGTTCTGTCCCCGGATAGAGTCATGATCACGTTCAGCAGGCGCCTGATGTTCGATGTTAGCTGTCTACCTTTGACAAAGCCTGTTTGACCCTCTGCGACCACCTCTGGTACGCAGTCTTTTATCCTTTTGTCCAGGACCTTGGCCAATATTTTGTCGTCTACATTCAGTCGCGAGATGGGTCTGTATGAACCACATTCAGTCGGGTCTTTATCTTTCTTAGGTATTAGTGAGATTGAGGCTTGTGCTAGCGTAGGTGGCAGTGTGCTGCTCGCCAGCGAGTCTGTGAACATCTCCCGCAGGTGTGGGGCCAGTGCTGTCGTGAATGTTTTGTAGAAGTCCGCCGGGAACTCATCTGGTCCCGGCGCCTTCCCCGCCTGCATGTAGTTTATACTCTCCATAATCTCTCCCAGTTCTAGTGGTGCTCCCAGGCCCCATTTTCTATCCTTCCCCACGACTGGCATGTCCAGTCCATCGAGGAACTGTTTTATCCCCGAGGGCTCCGAGGTGTACAGTCCCCGGTAAAAATCTTTGAAGGTCTTGTTAACCTTGTCGGGGTCCGTTTCTAGCGTGCCTCTGTTGTCTCAAATTTGTGTAATGTGATTGGCACTCTTATTAGCTTGTAGTGAAATTGCTTTTTTGAACATAGGAGATTAAGAATTAATTAATTTTAAAGTTTATTGTTACACATTCTACTATCGCGATAGGGTGCATTGGTTCTTTACAATGTAGCATGGGACAATAGATATGGAATTGTCATAGCTTGGCATAAGGGGCATGAATGGCAAAATGGGTGGGTGGAAGGGAAGAGCTTAGCATGGGGGGCCATGAGGAGGATCTTTTGATCAGCCTGCCATTTTTAAAGGGCTCCCAAGTCAACCCCACTCAGTGAAAATCCAGCCCAACGTTTCAGGTGGTGGCTTTTCATCAGTACTGGGAACAATTTCAGTGGATGAAATAGGGGGAGGACGGAAAAAGAAAAAACTGGGGGACTTCCGGTGATGGCGGGCGGGAGGCAGCCGCACATTGGAGGGCTCCCGTTCGGGAACGGCGTTTTCGGAGTTTAACGCCCGGTCCCAGGGGCAACGGTGGCGGCAAAAGCAGGGAGAAGGCACAGTGAAGAGAAATGTTGAAAATAAGTTAAAAAACGGCCGTGAAAAAAGCGGCTGAAAGTCCGTCGGGGAGTGGAAAGGTCACCGTGGGGACGGCAAGAAAAGTGGAGGCTGGGGCACCAGGGGAGATTGCATTGCCCACGGCTGAAGAAATGACTAAGGTGATGGCCGTGGAACTCGAAAGGCAGTTCACAAAACACATGGAGGTGATGAGGAAGGAGATGGGGGCGGTATTGAAAGTGCTGGTGGAGGAGGCGTTTGCCCCGGTGAGAACGGCGGTATTGAGCGCAGTGGCGGAGGTGCGGGACCAAGGTGAGGCGCTAAAGGAAGTGGAAGAGACATTATTGCAGCACAGTGATCAACTTACCTCGATGGGGAAGGAGATGCGGAAGGTGATAGAGATCAACAAGGGTTGCGAGCCAAAATGGACGACTTGGAAAACAGATCCAGGCGACAGAACCTGAGGATTGTGGGTCTGCCCGAAGGAGTGGAAGGCCCGAGGCCGACGGAGTATTTTGCCGCGATGTTGGCGAAGCTATTGCGGGAGGGGGATGATCCCTCCCAATATGAACTGGATTTGGCTCATCAGTCGTGGAGGCCTGTACCAAAGGAGAGTGAGCTGCCAAGAGTAGTAACTCTGTGTTTCCGTAGGTACACGTAAAGGAGAAGGTCCTGTGCTGGGCAAAGCAAAAGCGGGTGGTGCAGATGGCTGGAGCTGGTATACGCATATATCAGGACTTTATGGTGGAGCTGGCGAGGAGGCGGGCTGCTTTCAGCCGGGTGAAGAAGGCACTGTACTTCAGTGAGGTGCAGTGCGGCATAGTATACCCAGCTAAGTTGAGGGTGACCTACAAATCCAAGGACTTTTATTTTGGGACGGCGGAAGCAGTGGAGGAGTTTGCGAAGGCAGAAGGACTGTGGCTGAATTGAGAAATGGTCATGTACCGATGTAGCCTCATGTAACTGTATTTTTTCACTGCGTGCTGGTGTATGTGCTAAATGAGTCAACGTTGTATATATTTGGACAAGGGAAGAGATGGGACTTTCACTTCAATGATGGTTCTTTGGAGCTTGGGTGTGTATGCGGGAGTTGTGTGCTGAAGGGGATTTCTTGGTTTTCCTGGGACCGGGCAAGGGAGAAAGAGACCCGGGCGGGGGCCTCCACGCTGGCCGGTTTAAGCCGGCCAGTGAATGGGAGTGAGGTGGGGGGAGGGGCTGCGGCCATCGGAATCTGGCAGAACAGGTTCCGATGAGTCTAGCCGGGGTGGAAAGTTGGGGGGAAGGAACAGAAGTTGGGGAGAGGAGTTTTATAAGAGGAAGTGGAAGGGAGGAGTCGGGGAGGGGGGGGGGGGGGGTTTACAATTCATGGGTGTCATTTACGGTACTCTTTTGGGGATTGGATGGCATTGAATGTTGGGGGGGGGCGGGGAATCTATCGGTCAATGGTGACCATAGGCGATTCCTGATTCCTTTTTCTTTTTTTTTCCTTTGTTTTTCCCACCGTGGGGTGGGTTTGTTTTATTTGATGCTTATATTGTCAGGTGGGGCGTTGTTTGGGGTGGTGGGAGGATGGGATCGTTGTTGTTGATAAGGGGATTGACGTATTTATTACCGTTTACTGTTTGTTGGTGGGGTGTAAATTCTGAAGAAAATGTGAAAATGGAGAATAAAAATATTTTACAAAAAAGAAAAAACTGAAGGCCATTGATAGGCTAGATCATAGAATCACTGCAGTGCAGAAGGAGGCCATTCGGCCCATCGGGTCTGCACCAGCCCTCTGAAAGAGTACCCTACCTAAACTCATTCCGTCGCTACCTCGTAATCCCACCTAACCTTTGCACACGAAGGGAAAATTTAGTATAGCCAATCGACTTAACCATCACATCTTTGGACTGCGGGAGGAAACCGGAGCACCTGGAGGAAACCCACGCAGACACGGGGAAGAACGTATAAACTCCACACAGACAGTCACCTAAGGTTGGAATCGATCCCGGGTCCCTGGCACTGTGTGGCAGCAGTGCTAACCACTCTGCCACCCCAAGGTTGGAGACATGAAATGACAAAAGAGCTGGTGTGGACGAGCACAATCTCACAAAGGAACTGGTCACGGCCCCATCGCTTGAAATCTTCAACAGCCATCTTCAGATTATTCCCATTTATTTATTTTTATTATTAACTTAAAAAAATGTTAATTAAGGGGCAATTAAGCATGGCTAATCCACCTACACTACACATCTTTTGGGTTGTGGGGGTGAGACCAATGCAGACATGGGGAAAATGTGCAAACTGCACACAGACAGTGACTCGGGGCCGGGATCGAACCATTTATAAGGTTTCATTATCAGGACTACATTCAGCAGCCATGCCTGGTTTTGCTAACACTACACCAAATAAATGTTGGCAGAATACGAATGTTAGTTTGTGATGGTGACATGATTAAAGCAAAAGAAGACCACGTATATGAGGAAGCCAGTACATCCTTTAAGCTATGCATCTTATCCACTTGGACTGGGAGGGGGCAGAATGGATTGGTTGGAGCAGTGCAATAAAATACACCCTGTCTGTGCCTCCTACTGGTTCATTTTAGACTGTTCTGAAAAGCAGTGTTTGTAATTGAAAACAATCTATAATTGTAAGAAAGAAAAAAAATCTTCCAGTTCATGTATACTGCATTGTCGGCAATCGGGCCATCTTTGTCTCCCCTTAACCTTGACTTAGTGACAGTATATCATGATAAGGATTGAAGTAAGTGATGTAGTGATGGAAAGAATGTTACACAGTAAAGGAGATAACTGCTAACTGATTTAACAAACGCTTAGCAACAGCTGCTATTCATTCTGACAAATTAAAATGCGTGCAGTGTTTGCAAACTTCTGTCTAATAGTATTCTTCAGTTTTGAAAGATGCATAATGCGAACACAGTCTTGCCAACTTTATGCAAAAGGGGTTTTATAAACGACAGAGGTTTAAGCCCAAGCTGCTAATCAAAATGGTTTTCCTTCTTTCTTGCTCTGTAACAGTGGCAGATAAAAGAAAGAAAGAAAATCCAAATCCATTTCATCATGTCAGGACCATCTGTGGATGTGCTGGGTATTATGATCAACAGTCCCTTTGTCCCTCCAGTATACGTTAACCTTTTCCAAAACATAAAAAACTCCCAACATTTGTTGTGCCTTTTACTTGTGCATGCAAATTATGTATTTATGTGTTACAACCTCTTCTGGTGCTGGGCGGCACAGTGGTTAGCACTGCTGCCTCACAGCGTCAGGGACCCAGTTTCGATTCCGACTTTGGGTAACTGCCTGTGTGGAGTTTGCACATTCTCCCCGTGTTTTCATGGGTTTCCTCCGGGTGCTCCATTTTCCTCCCATAGTCCAAAAATGTGCAGATTAGATGGATTGGCTGTGCTAAATTGTCCCTTGGTGTCCAAGATTTATTGAGGTTACGGGAATATGGTGGGGCAGTGGGCCTGGATAGGCTGCTCTTTAAGAGGGCCAGTGCAAATTCAATGGGCTGAATGGCTTCCTTCTGCACTGTAGGGATTCTCTGATTCTATGGAATATAATCTCCGGGTGCCGGATGGCATCTAGTACTTTGTACGCTTCCCCTGATCTTTATTTTTTAACTTTAGAGTACCCAATTCATTTTATCCAATTAAGGGGCAATTTAGCGTGGCCAATCCACTTACCTTGCACATCTTTGGGTTGTGGGGGCAAAATCCATGCAAACACGGGAAGAATGTGCAAACTCCACACTGACAGTGACCCAGAGCCAGGATCGAACCTTGATCTTTGACAAAGAACAAAGAAACATACAGCACAGGAACAGGCCCTTCCGCCCTCCAAGCCTGCACCGGCCATGCTGCCCGTCTAACCTAAAACCTACACACTTCCGGGGTCCGTTTCCCTCTATTCCCATCCTATTCATGTATTTGTCAAGATGCCCCTTAAACGTCACTATCGTACCTTCTCCAGCAGCAAGTTCCAGGCACTCACTACCCTCTGTGTGAAAAACCTCCCTTGCATATCTCCTTTAAACTTTGCTCAAGATAGAGGTCTGTTGGGGACAGCGTGGTGCCGCAGTGATTAGCACTGCTGCCTCATGGCACTGAGGACCCAGGTTCGATCCCGATCCTGGGCCACTGTCCGTGTCGTGTTTGCACATTCTCACCGTGTTTCCGTCGGTCTCACCGCCACAACCCAAAGATATGCATGGTATGTGGATTGACCATGCTAAACTTGCCGCTTAATTGGAAAAATAGAATTGGATACTTTAAGTTAAACAAAAGATATCTGTTCGACCATGTGGGTATCAGAGCTGGGTCCAATTATGTACTATCTCAAGAGTCACCTTGCAATGATCAGTAACCTTGGCTGATTGTCCCCTCTTTAATTTAGGTCCACTGAAATCAATTGCATAAAAATAGAATGCTGCGGATGCTGGAAATCTGAACTAAACAGAGAAAGTGCTGCAAAAACACAGCAACACTGGCAGCTTCTTTACTGAGAAAAACAAAGTTAACATTTCGAATCCAGAATAACTTTTCTTTGGAAAAGATGCCAAATTCTTCAGGCATGCTCAATGGGTTATGTTTTAATAAGTCATGTAAGGACACCTTTTCCTGTTAATAAATAGAGGCATAGTGCAGTCTCCTGAACCTGCTTGGAAATCTTCAACATGGTGAAGACAGCTGTGTAAATGGTTTTCTGCCAGCCAGCTCTCTGGTTTGCCAGTTATCATTCTACACATGCTGCGCACCATTCGCGTAACAGTTTCAAAGCAGCACTGATGTGTAAAATTGGTGCTTCAGTGAACTTAATGCAGGTTTTCCCCTCCCCTTCAACACCACGCTCCATTGAACATCTGTAGATGTGCAGAAGCAAACTAGCCAGGACCCTCTGTGACATGCCACAGGTCTGTTTTCACATTTGTGTATGTCTTGAAACTACTGAACAATTTGATCCAGAAAGTGACGAGATGCTTCTTAATCCACAGTGTTCCCCCTTGAATAGTGTAAAAACATTAATAATTCTGGCTTCACTGTAGCACCATGAGGATGGCGTCTAATGACTTCATATAGGCTCTGTTAATCCTCCCGTGTAGTTTTACTGAAATAAATCTGTTTGAAAAGGGCTTTGTCACCATGGTGAAGTCTTTGTTGAGTTTGTTTGCAGGCAGGTGTGTGATGACGCCATTGCCACTGTCATTGTGGCTCTGCCAACTACATCTGCTGCTGTTACAAATGATTTTTCAAAAAATGAATTTTGACAATACGCTTCCCCGTTTGCTCTGTGTGTTAATCTAATGAAGGGGGCAGAACCTTACCGCCCAGCAAGGTCCCGATGCTGACCTCCATTTGGTGCTGATCAGTCGGGTGATGGGAGGGTTACTAGAGTTAGGCTCAATGCTGTGATTTACAAGGAGAAAGCTGCTCAAGCTTCTCACACCCGCTTGCAAACCATACACCCTGTTTGAAATGGCTGTCAAGCGAGAGGAGGTGTGGGCTTGGATGTGATGCAACTTCCCTGCAGTCAAACAGCCTGCCCACTGTAAGGTTCACATATAAATAATGGATACTTGGGATGAGATGAAGAACAAAAGATCAATTTTCACATGAAGCATTCTGAGATGCTATGTGAAATACCTGAGACAGAAGTACAAATATTGGGTGCTGTGGTTGAAAGGATAGCATCACTAATCATAGAATCGCTACAGATTTGGCCCCATCGGGTCTGCACTGACCCTCCAAAGGAGAACCCTACCTAGGCGCACCCCGAAACCCCCCCTAACGTTTTGGACACTAAGGGGCAATTTAGCGTAGCTAATCCACCTAACCTGCATATCTTTGGACTGTAGAAGGAAGCCGGAGCACCCGGAAGAAACCCACAGCGACATGGGAAGAATGTACAAACTCCAGAGAGTCACCCAAGGTCGGAATCAAACCTGGTTCCCTGGTAGTGCTAACCACTGTGCCACCATGCCGTCCATTCCCTGTGGCAAACCGATGGTTAGCAAATGATCGCATCAAAACCACATTGGAATAGAAGATGCTTCTTTGGCAGGTGTTCAATATGCATCTATTATGGTGCGAATGCACATCATTGAAATTTACAGTAATGAATCTCCCCCTTAGCTCTCTACCCCGGACCCTAGTTATTCAGTGTGATCCACAGCAAAGGTTCTCGATATTCCTGCATTCACTGAGATCGATTGTCTTTGAATTTCCAGGCCCCGATTACTTCCCACTGGTTGGAAAATTGGTGTTTTAAAAAAAAAGAGGCACAAATTTAAGATCATCATCAAATTAATTGAAGAAGAGATTAAAACAACAGATGGTGGCTGAAATGTGGAATTTTCTGTTGCCTTAATAGTGAAAATCTGCATTTCTCTTTTTTTTCTGTTGACACAAAACCAATAAATTCTATTACAAAGGGATTAAAATATTGATTGAATATAGAAATATGAAAAGGCATGGAGCTGACTAATAGGATTGAACCAGGTTTTTCATATGGTGCAAACATGATGGGCTGGCTAGCCTATTTATATAAGATGTGATGGTCTTGGGAACAGCAGGTTAATGAAGCATGGGGGAGGCATAGTGGGCATTACAGCCAAGCTCAACTTTGTCCTAATGCAATACTCACCAAACGGCACCTTCACCAGAGGTCACTGAATGGCAATGAGGTATTGAGGTACCTCAATAATGATGCTTAGAGATTAAACTGTAAAGAAGGCTTTGTTAGGCTAATAACTATGCTACAAATTTGGACGAGAGCTGACTGCTATACAGACCATGAGGCAGGCCTTTATGTATGGCTCCCAGATGGGCGGAGCCAGAGGCGGAGTCCCCAGGGTTCCAAGCCTGGTCTTAAAGGGGACATCACCTTACATGATGATAAGGCAGTAACAGTTCATCACATTCACCCCCTGTTTAAAAAGGAGTCCGGCGGGGGGGTGAAGTGCCATCATAGGTCCATCCGTCTCGGCGGCCGGATCGTCCTCCTCGATCTCCTCAGTTCGGGCGGTGGTGAGGCGGGCACGGACGTCCCGGTTGAGGGCACATCCGGGAGCACAGCGGTCGGAGCTTCGGTCCGGGTCGGGGCAGAGGAACTAGGCAGGGCCGGAGGTAGTGGAGCCGGGGCAGAGGAACTAGGCAGGGCCGGGGGCAGCGGAGCCGGCGCCGGCGGGGTGTGTAAAGGGGGGGCGCACGGTAGGAGCTCACCAACGGGTGGTAGGGCCGGAAGGGGGTGTGTTGTAGGGGGCGACGGGTCCTGCAGGGGAGCGGCGCGGGAAGGGGCGTCTGTGGTGGAGGATCCAGCGGGCGCCAGTTCCCGGAGGGAAACCGTATCTTGCCTGCCGTCGGAGTACTCCACGTAGGCGTAACTGGGGTTGGCGTGGAGCAGTCGGACCTTTTCAACTAGGGGGTCCGTTTTATGGCTCCTCGCGTGCCTCCGGAGAAAAACAGGTCCCGGAGCCGTCAGCCAAGGTGGAAGCGAGACCCCGGAGGTAGACTTCCTGGGGAAGAGAAACAATCGCTCATGAGGGGTCTCATTTGTGGCCATGCAGAGGAGTGACCTAATGGAGTGTAGGGCATCGGGTAGGACCTCCTGCCAGCGGGTGGTTGGTAGATTTCTCGACCGCAGGGCCAGAAGGACAGCCTTCCACACGGTCGCGTTCTCCCTCTCCACCTGCCCATTTCCCCGTGGGTTATAGCTGGTCGTTCTGCTCGAGGCGATGCCTTTGCTGAGCAGATACTGACGCAGTTCATCGCTCATGAACGATGTACCCCGGTCGCTGTGGATATAAGCAGGGAAACCGAACAGGGTGAAGATGCTGTGCAGTGCCTTAATCACCGTGGCTGAGGTCATGTCGGTGCAGGGAATGGCGAATGGGAAACGGGAGAACTCATCGATCACGGTGAGGAAATAGGCATAACGGTTGGTGGACGGGAGGGGCCCCTTGAAGTCCACGCTCAGTCGCTCAAAGGGGCCCGAGGCCTTCACGAGCCGAAGCTTGTCTGGCCGATAGAAGTGCGGTTTGCACTCCGCACAGACCTGGCAGGCCCTGACCATGGTCTTGACCTCTTTGGTTGAGTAAGGTAGGTTGCGGGACTTGATGAAATGGACGAGCCGGGTAACCCCCGGGTGGCAGAGGCCATGGTGGATGGCTTGCAGGCGGTCCTCCTGCGTGTTGGCGCATGTGCCGCGGGACAGGGCATCTGGGGGCTCGTTGAGCTCCCCTGGACGATACTTGATATCGTACGAGTAGGTGGAGAGTTCGATCCTCCACCTCAAAATTTTATCGTTTTTTATTTTGCCCCGTTGCGTGTTATCGAACATATAGGCGACCGACCGTTGGTCGGTGACGAGGGTAAACCTCCTACCGGCGAGGTAGTGTCTCCAGCGCCGCACAGCCTCCACAATGGCTTGTGCCTCCTTTTCGACGGCAGAGTGTCGAATCTCGGAGGCAGTGAGGGTTCGGGAGAAGAACGCTACTGGTCTGCCTCCTTGATTGAGGGTAGCAGCCAGGGCGATGTCTGATGCATCGCTCTCTACCTGGAAAGGGATGGTTTCGTCCACCGCGTGCATGGCGGCCTTGATGATGTCGGCCTTGATGCGGTTGAAGGCCAATTGGGCCTCAGCCGAGAGGGGAAAAGTGGTGGTCTTTAGGAGTGGGCGGGCTTTGTCCGCATACTTGGGGACCCACTGGGCGTAATAGGAGAAAAGCCCCAAGCACCGTTTGAGGGCCTTGAGGCTGCGGGGGAGAGGGAGTTCCTTAAGGGGGCGCATGCGGTCGGGGTCGGGACCTAGGACCCCGTCTTCCACGACATAGCTGAGGATGGCCAGCCGGGTGGTGTGGAAAACGCATTTGCCCTCGTTATAGGTCAGGTTAAGGGCTCGGGCGGTCTGGAGGAACTTTTTGAGGTTAGCGTCATGGTCCTGCTGATCATGGCCGCAGATGGTGACATTGTCCAAGTACGGGTATGTAGCCCGCAAACCGTACTGGTCCACCATTTGGTCCATCGCCCTTTGAAAGGCGGAGACCCCATTTGTGACACCAAAGGGGACCCTGAGGAAGTGGAAGAGCCGGCCGGCTGCTTCAAAGGCAGTATAGGGGCGTTCTTTTGGTCGGGTGGGGAGCTGGTGGTAGGCAGATTTGGGGTCGACCGTGGAAAAGACTCGGTATTGGGCGATCCGATTTACCATTTCCGCGATGCGAGGAAGGGGGGTACGCATCAAGCTGCGTGAATCGGTTTATGGTCTGGCTATAATCCACGACCATCCGTTTCTTCTCCCCGGACCGGACTACCACCACTTGCGCTCTCCAAGGGCTGTTGCTAGCCTCGATGACCCCCTCTCCCAGTAAACGCTGGACCTCTGACTTGATAAAAGCCATATCTTGGGCACTGTAGCGCCGGCTCCTGGTGGCGACGGGCTTACAGTCAGGAGTGAGGTTAGCGAATAGCGAGGGGGGTGCGACTTTCAGTGTTGCAAGGCAGCACACCGTAAGGGGGGGGCAAGGGTCCGCCGAACTTCAGTGTCAGGCTTTGGTGGCTGCACTGGAAATCCAGTCCGAGCAGCAGGGGGGCACAGAGGTGAGGGAGGATATAAAATTTGAAACGGGTGTATTTGGCACCCTGGATCGAGAGATCCGCAATACAGTACCCCGTGATTTGTACCGAGTGGGACCCAGATGCGAGGGCTATGGTTTGGGATGTGGGATGGGTGCGTAGGGAGCAGCGCCTTACCGTTTCAGGGTGGATAAAGCTCTCCGTGCTCCCGGAGTCGAAGTGGCATGCAGTGTCGTGCCCGTTGACCTGGACCTGCATCATGGAGTCCTGCAGGTGTTTTGGCCGAGTTTGATCGAGGGTGACCGCACCCAGTCGCGGGTAGTCGGAGTCGTAAAATGGCCGCTGCCGTTGGTCGCACGTGTCGGGTCGAGAAGATGGCCGCTCCCATGATTCGCACGAGGCTGATGACGCGTCAGAAGAGGACGTGTCGGGTCGGTGCACAGCAGCATTGCGAGGTCTTTGTTCTTTGTTTTTCTGGCCCCTGGGTCTGGCCAGGCAGACCCTCGCAAAGTGCCCTTTCTTCCCGCAGTCGCTGCAGATCGCGGAGCGGGCTGGGCAGCGTGGGCGTGGGTGCTGGCCCTGCCCGCAGAAGTAGCAAGGTGTGCCCCCATGGTGAGCGGGTCGCCGCGTGGCGCAGGCCTGTAATACGGGTGAGTCTGAGGAAGTCCGGGGGGGGCTGGCAGAGTCCGCGGGGTACGTACCCAAGTTATGTCGGGCCACCTCCAGCGAGGAGGCGAGCGTTAGCGTCTCCTGGAGGTCTTTTGCCCCGTTTTCGAGCAGTCGCTGCCGGATGTAGGTCGAGCGGATGCCGGACACGAAAGAATCTCTGATGTGCAGGTTCATATGGACTTCCCCTGTCACATCCTGATGGTCACAGTCCCTGGCCAGCGCGGTGAGTTTCTCAACAAACTCGTCGAGCGATTCCCCCGAGCGCTGCCGGCAGGTAGAGAGCAGATGCCGGGCGTGCACCTCATTGACGGGTTTGACAAACCGCTTGCGGAGCAACTCAATCGCTTCCTCATAACTTGTCGCCTTTTCGAGCGTGGCGGAGATTCTGTGACTCACCCGGGCGTGGAGTAGATGCAGCTTGCGTGGCCCCAGGATGGGAATCTCTGCGGAGTCCAGGTAGGCCTCGAAGCACCGCAGCCAGTATTTAAAAATTTCCTTTGCCTCCAGCGTTCGTGCTTCCAGATTGAGCTTCTCTGGTTTTAGGCCTGCGTCCATCCTGAATCTAGTTTAGCCTAATAAGTTGAGGTACCCTCAATAATGATGCTTAGAGATTAAACTGTAAAGAAGGCTTTATTAGGCTAATAACTATGCTACAGATTTGGACGAGAGCTGACTGCTATACAGACCATGAGGCAGGCCTTTATGTATGGCTCCCAGATGGGCGGAGCCAGAGGCGGAGTCCCCAGGGTTCCAAGCCTGGTCTTAAAGGGGACATCACCTTACATGATGATAAGGCAGTAACAGTTCATCACAGGTATGGAGACCTTTGACCCTGTGACCATCTTTGTCTCTGTGGCTTAACAGTACACAACATCACAACATGTGACCCATTTGCCCCTTTTGCCATTTGAATGCTGGTTTTTAACTGAAATCTAACATTCTCTCAACAAGCCTGTTAGCATTCCAGATGTCTTTAGATTGACTTTATGAATGTTGGCATAGATTAGGATTTTGTGCTGCTTTCATTTACTGTGCAAAGCACTCACACTTTGCATTTTTTCTGTGCTTTGCAGGTGATCTTGATTCTCACAAAACTCTTCCATTCAGATATGGGGAAGGTTCTGGAAAGTTCTCTGTGGAGGTGAGTCACCTTTTGTTTATTTTATGTAGAAATGCCAGCAAAAATGAACGTGTGCAGCTTTCTGAGCGAGGAGGATACCAGTACAGGAATGCTAATATGAACAGATGGGTGGAAGCCTGGCATAGACTCTTGCTATTTGCTTGCCTTAATAGTGAAAATCTGCATTTCTCTTTTATTGAACCTCCCAACAAATCCCACAAGGGATTATAGGATTTGAATCTGAAGATTGAGCAATAACAATTTTTGCTCATTCTCTGTCAGAGTTTGCAAAACAAAAATTGTGTTGGATTACCCTTTCAACTTGTAAACCAGCTGATCAGGTCACTTGTGAAGTCTTATGATTCATCTCTGTCAGTAATTGTTGACAGTACTTTCATGGCTTCTTCGTTTGTTACTGGTTTCTAATAAAGCTGTCAGGCACAAGAATGAACACTTCATTCAGCAATGCTGATACATGACTTCAAGACACTTTAATGACATGCCCCTTTTATACTACCAGATTTCCGCCAATGGTAAAACCCCGTACATGGCAATAAACAAGAAACACCTGAATTTATATAATGCCCTTTGTGATTTCAGAATATCCTAAAATTCCCCACAACAAATGAAATACTCTTTGAAGCATGCTCATTTTATAATGAAAGAAAAGCGACCGCCAACTAGCACAGAGGGTTAAACAGCTGGCTTGTAATGCAGAACAATGCCAGCAGCGCGGGTTAAATTCCTGTACCGGCCTCCCCGAACAGGCACCGGAATGTGGCGACTAGGGGCTTTTCACAGTAACTTCATTGAAGCCTACTTGTGACAATAAGCTATTATTATTATTATTACATTAATGTCATTCAAACAGCAGTACTGGAATGACTGAATGTCTTTAATGATCATGGTTGAGGAATAGATATTGGCCATGAGACTGGGAGAACTCTCCGCTTTTCTTAAAATGTTGCCGTGGGATCTTTTACTTCAATGTTTCATCCAGAAAAATAGCGTCTCTGACAGTCTCAGGAATGAGACGAGAAACTGAAAGTTGCCAAAGTCCCAGAGGACCATAGGCTGCTCTCCCCTTTGAGAGCCTGAGGGTCACCACACCTTAGGTGAGGGATGGGGTTGAGAAGGTAACGTCAGCCGGTACGGGAATTGAACCCGTGCTGTAAGCATCGCTCTGCCTCACACACCAGCCATTCAGCCAATTGAGGTAACCAACCTCCCATCTTGAAACTACAACCTTATGACTCAAAAGTGAGAGCGCTACTACTGAGCCATGGCTAGCACCAATCTTCATTATAAGCCACAAGCAGCCAAGCACTTGAAAGCTGAATTTCACTGGTTACCTTCTATTGAAAATGCCTGTGATCGTGAATTTAAACAGTGTGTACTTGTTGCATCTAACTGTGGTCCAACTATACTGAGGATTCACAGAAGGTGGGTTTAAAGCCTGTGGACTCATCATCACAAGATTCGGAAAGGTTTATGGCCAAACTAGCAAAGTCACAAGAGGAACATCTTTTGCTAACTGTGAATCCTGTGCACAGGCAGTTCCTGGTCACTATCAAATCTGTTCCTTGACATACACAACAGAAACCAGCACAATTGTTAGTTGACATCCATGATTATTGAAATCCAAGAAGAAACTAAGCTGTTATTTGTAGTTTGTTATGTTCACCGGAAGTAGTTCTGCAGTGTATTAAGGTTGCCAGCACCTTTTCAGTCACATTGCACTCATCTGAGGCAGGTGAGGTGTTCACAACTTATGTTTGTGCATGAAAGTTTCTGAGGGTGGGCCTTGAAAGATATTGTAGGAAGGTCTCTACAAGCCAGCAATTAAAAACCATTTTGCTGGCATTTGTTCACTCCTAGCCAGAACAAAATTCTGACACATTCGGGAGAAACCACCGTTAAAGCATCTTGTTCATATGGCAGCATTGCCGCTTTGTCAGGTCAGCCTCTTTGCTCAAACAATTGTTGTCTCTGCGTTCACAAGTCTCGTACCATGTCTTAAGGATGGATCTCAGACCTTCTGGAATGAGCAATGCTGCCTCCTTTACCTCAGTGCACTGGAGTTGGGATTGCGAGCATCAGCTGTGCTATGAGGTAAATGCATGTCCAGAAAGATTTGTCATTTGACCACTTCACACTGCCATTGGCAGCAGCTCTGGCTTCATGGCAGGGTGGGAAAACCAACAAGGCAGCCCAGTTTCATCTAGAATGCTCAAGGACCATTAAAAGGGCGGGTTCAATTCCGGTACCAGCCTCCCCAAACAGGCGCCGGAATGTGGCGACTACGGGTCTTTCACAGTAACGTCATTGAAGCCTATTTGTGACAATAAGCAATTATTATTATTATCAAATGAACTAGCAGAAATTCCAAGGGGTGTAATATCGGAGGTAATGGGTTGGTCCCCTGTTATACAGTTATATGTTGCACTAAAGACAACAAAGAGGAAAATTGAGTGCGGTGCATCATGGGCAGCCAATCTGATAGTGCACATTTATGCCCTGCAGAAGTTTATAGCATAATACAGCACAAAAGGAGGCCAGTTCACCTATGTTGATTGTAGCGGCACTTTGAAAGAGCTATCAAATTAGTCCTATTCCCCAACCCTTTTTCCATAGCTGTGCAAATTTTTCCTTTCCAAATATTTATCCAATTCTCTTTTAAAAACTACTATTGAATATATTTCCACGCTTTCAGGCAATGCCATTTGGCAGTGTTTACTTTCAGATTGACACATAGACAGGATAACAACACTAACATTGTTGAAACGGGAATGTTGAGCTTTAATACATCTGTGGAAACAAACCGTGCAATACAGTGATACAGACTAGGGGACCCAGACTCCCAGCCACCAATGGGTAATAACATAAAGTGGCATGATTTATTTATTCCTCTCTCTCACTTCTACATCACTTACCCATTCTGTGTTAACTAATACCAATATAGAAATTGCTGGAAAATTCCAGCAGGTCTGGCAGGATCTGTAAGGAGAGAAAAGAGCTAAAGTTTCGAGTCCAGGTGACAAAGGGTTATCTGGACTCCAAACGTTAGCATTTTTCTCTCCTTACAGATGCTGCCAGACCTGCTGGGATTTTCCAGCAGCTTCTCTTTTGGTTTCAGATTCCAGCATCCGCAATAATTTGCTTTTATCCAGTGCTAACTAATGATGCCAAGAAAATCAAACAAGGTAAATCCATGAAAGCATCTTCCTCATATCAAAATGCACTGACAAATGAACGTATGTTCCCTCAGAATGCAACATCACAAATATAAGAAACAAGAATGTCTTGCGAAAAGCAGTCCAAATTCATACACAAGAATTGCATCACATGGTGTACGTACTGGAACACAAACACATTTCATAGGGTGAACTATCCTATAGTCACTGAGACATATTCAATACCCAAGTACCAGCATCAATCCAGAAGTATGAAATCTGCTGGGTGGTCTGCGGGAGGTCTTTGACAAGTAGAGCGTCTGAAAATAGGCAAAGATGGAACAAGGCTATTAGTCCCTGTGGACTCGACTTTCAGATCACAAGTCTGGGCTGGGGACTGCAAGACTGGAGTTAGTGGTAAAGACCATGGCTCTTGGTCAGATATCAGTGTCTCCACCTTGGGGAGGCAGCTCAAGAATTCATCCTGAAGTCCGTGATTGAAACAGGAATTTGAGGCGGCATGGTGGCGCAGTGGTTAGCAGTGTCCGTGTGCAGTTTGCACATTCTCCCCGTGTCTGCGTGGGTTTCTCCCCCACAACCCAAAGATGTTCCGGGCCGGTGGATTGGCCACGCTAAATTGCCCCTTAATTGGAACAAAAAAGAATTGGGTACTCTAAATTTATTTTAATAAAAGACAGGAATGTAGGATCCATTGTGTGGTTGACCCAATATCTGACACTTCTGACACCACTGGAGCTGCGGATGGCAGAGATAGCTCAGCTGGTATGTTGGGGTTTTCAGGGACAGGCTGGATGGTTGGGTTCTAGGACCATGACCTGAAGTGGAGCAGATCACAGAACCAGTGCAAATGGAAAGGACCTTGATTCAATTAATTGTGCATCAGAGCTGGGAACGAAATTAGTTAATATTGCACAAGCCCCAATTGATGGCAGTAACCAAATAGCATTGGCTTGTTGCGTTTGGTACCAAGATAGACCAATTTACCAACATCAATTGAGGAGAGTGGCTGTGCTGCTGATTGTATTGGTGATTGTCCTGACGGAGCCAGTGTTGAGGCTCAGTAACCTAGTTGCTGGACAGGGGTATCTACACATTGGTGAATTGGTATCTCTGTGTCCATAATTCTCTAGCAGAAAGGCCAATGAAAGGAGAATGAAAACCTGAGTTAAATTGTGCAGTGGGATAGGGCAAAGTTGTGATAGGGTCTGGGTCGTGGCATGGGAGCTTATCCTTCAATTCCTGTACTGTATTCTCTGTTACTGGGTTCTTGTTGGGATTCTTTGATCTCCCAAGTTAACTTGCAATGTGATGCTCCTGAAGCAGTTTGTCTCCTACCAGGGCAGAAAATCCAGGGGCAAGATCAGTCCACATGACAGCTAGCAAACCAGTTAATGGGTGGAATTCCATGAACAACTGGAGGACACATACACAAACAACCAAAATGAATTGCCGTTCATGCTTGAAATTGTCAACAACAAATGAGGTTCCAACTACCTTTGGAGGGTCACTTGAAGACTAGGGGACTTGTGAGTGTATTGTGTCAATGGTCTGAAGGGCTTCGCAAGTATGACAGCTAGTCGTAACCCATTCAACGGAAGCATCGTTGTCAAATGTAGAGAAATATTGGTGGGGGATCAATTTGAGCTGATGACATGACAGATGACCAAGAAGATTGGCAGAGCTGCTGATAGTGCCAAGGATTGTCAGAGGATACAACAGGATACAGATAGATTGGAGACTTGGGCGCAGAAATGGCAGATGAAGTTTAATCTGGACAAATGCAAGGCGATGCATTTTGGAGGATCAAATCTAGGTATGAATTATACTGTAAATGGCAGAACCCTGAGGAACACTAATATACTGAGGGATCTGGGTGTGCAAGTCCACAGTTCCCTAAAAGTGGCAACAAGGTGGCCAAGGTGATTAAGGAGGCATATGGCAATCTTGCATTCATCAGCTGGGGCATTGAGTATAAGAGTTGGGAAATCATGTTGCAGCTATATAAAACTTGAGAGCAGTGCGTGCAGTTCTGGTCACCACATTATCAGAAGGACGTGAAAGCTTTGGAGAGAGTGCAAAGAAGGCTCACAGGGGCAGCACGGTGGCGCAGTGGGTTAGCTCTGCTGCCTCACGGCGCCGAGGTCCCAGGTTCGATTCCGGCTCTGGGTCACTGTCTGTGTGGAGTTTGCACATTCCCCCTGTATTTGCGTGGGTTTCGCCCCCACAACCCAAAGATGTGCAGGGTCGGTGGATTGGCCACGCTAAATTGCCCCTTAATTGGAAAAAATGAATTGGATACTCTAAATTTATTTTTAAATTTTAAAAAGAAAAAAGAAGGCTCACCAGGTTGTTGCCTGGTCTCGAGGGTGTTGGCTATGAGAAGAGGTTGAATAAACTAGGATTGTTTTCATTGGAAAATCGGAGGCTGAGAGGCATAGACAGGGTGGACAGTCAGAGGCTTTTTCCAAGGGTGGATGTGTCAATTACAAAGGGGCACAGGTTCAAGGTGAGAGGGGGAAAGTTTAAGGGAAATGTGTGGGGTCAGTTTTTCTACACAGAGTGGTGGGAGCCTGGAATGTGCTGCCAGAGGATGTGGTGGAAGCAGACACATTAGCTACATTCAAGAGTCATCTGAATGGACACATGAATAGGGAGGAAATAGAGGGATACGGACTGAATAAGGCAGAAGATTTTTTTTAGTTAGGGCATCATTGGCATAGGCTTGGAGGGCCAAATGACATGTTCCTGTGCTGTACTTTTCTTTGTTCTTTGAATCAAGTGGAGAGTGCTGAGAAGGTCATCCAGAGTATCACATGCATTCCCCAGGGGGACAAGGGGCTCATTGTGCCTAACTACAAGCAAACCATCTTGTGCAATGGTAAGAACCCCGAGGAAGCGTTTGACATTTTGAATGTTGGTTAGCTTGTTTGGAGGCTGGGTGCCTAGCAACAGGTGGGAATGCATGCAATGAAGGAGGGGACATTCAGACTGGATAACTAGCCAGGCTGGCCTGCTGGTGAAAGGGAGCCTTATGGAACCTGACACAGTGTTATTAATGGATAGTCGGTGAATGGTGGAATCTGAAGTCTGGTTAAAAAGAAACAGACTTGGCACATGGGTGTCTCACAGTCAGGTGCATTGCATCTTGCAAAGTCCAAAGGCATGTTCACAGATTCAGCTTGGTGTCGGACAGAGACCTGGTAATGACTAACTGTAATGGAACACAGGGTCTGATAGAAAATTCTCCCCTGCACAGTATCTCAGAGGCCTGCACACCATCTTTGCTGCCTGTCAGGACACAAGGACAATTCTTGGACTGTCCAATACATAAGCTGAAGTGCTTGATAGACGCTGTGATGGACAGAGTTCAACTTCACAACGGAACCAGGTGGTTTGACAACCATATATTTTGCATTGAATAAACTGCCAAATTTGAGTTAGTTGCCATGGATCACATACAGCGTGGATGCTATGCCATGCTTCTTAACAGTGCCGTCTGTCACAACCCAGGGTTCATTATCTGGATGGGGAACGATAATGGTTTTAGTGGATGAAAAGGCTGATTGTGCCAACTGAAAACTTCGGTAGAGCTTATTAGTTAATTTGATCCTTTCATTGAACTGATGACTGGTGGTAGCAGCATCCAATGTGTCTGTGTATGAGGTACACCGGAAGGTCTCTTAAGAGCGTCTCGTCGGCTCTGCTGAAAGATCTCGTGCTAAAAAGCTTCTCCAGTGGAAAGCAGATAGAGAGCTTGACCATGCATTGTGGTCTAGCTTGTAAAGTACCCTGGGACCAAATCTCAAGTCATATCATGACCGAGCATGTGATCCACGTTGCCAGTTCTGAAGAAGTGCTTTAGGACTGTTGCCACCAGAGTAGATGTCATCTGCAAGTTTGACAGAAGATCATGTAGATACAGCGTGTCATTTCCTCAAGAACAGTTTCAGATCTGGCCATGGCAGGTTAAGTGTATACACTCCTAAAGAGGGTGTGACCACTCCACAGTATTTCATAGAAGATCGTACGAATGGAACCTGGTAAACGTTGTACAAATGGAATCTGGTAACCGCTGTTGGTTAGATCTGTTGCAATGATGTGTTTCCACTGGGCAATCTTGCATGAAGTTGAGTCAACATCTGACGTGAGTGAAGTTTGCAGCTTACTGTAGCACCTGACATTGGCAAATGCTGTGGCTAGTAAAAAGCCCCCATTTGACTTCTTCACAAAAATGAAAGGATACGTACTCCACAGTGATTACCCACATCTTCAGGCCAAGCAAAAACTTCAAGACCTTCAAGGTCATCTTATTTTTGTTGCAACTCAACATTCTGGGAGAGATGACCCTTTCGTTGTGGAGGTTGTATAATTCTTTTGTTGACACAACCCTTGAACAATGCAGCCTTGCCATTGTAACCTGGAAATGCTGGGTTGAAGACCTAATCATACTCGTGAAGGAGCGTGTGGAACTGAGAATGTGTGTGCTGAGGCAGGATGTGAGCTGGATCCACGAGAACAGATTCTGAAAACAGCTGATAGTGCTTAAGTTTGCGTTGCTTGGTAATGTTATCCCAACATGGCTGAAAATCTTGGTCACTTGTGATGACGACAGGTTGTGTCCAAACAAAACATTCATTGTGAGACAGGACTTGTGGTTCATGGGAGAGGTTTGCGGAGCTAATCTTGTCAGCAACAAAAGTCAAAATATATGGTGGAGGTCAAGTGTTGGTTGGCTTCTTACACTTTTTTTTCTCCTGAAGGAAGAGAGGCTGGTTCAACAGCAGATGACATGAGGTTTGGAAGATCATCAAGTAGTGTCATCTTGATTAAATCCCCTGGACAGATTGTTGTTGTCCTTGAGGGAGTGTGAAGTATATGGGCTTGGCTCACTCTGCATGGGCTAGTGGTAGCATGGAGTTGAGATTCATAAACACAGGTGGTGGAGTTACCAACAAGCACTTGGCGTTTGGGCAGTCGAGTTTACATATCATTGGTTTCCATTAATGAAGTGCCTACAAAGACCTCAATATCAAGGTTCCCCATGAGTAGCTCTTCAAAGACAAGGTTGCAATGGTCTCTGGACAGAGAGAAGTGTGTTTCACCAACACCAGGTAAAGGCCATGAAGCATCAAACTGGTGAGCAGATTGGCGTAAACTCTTGACTGGGACACTATGAGTCTCATAGTTGTGGATGAGCGGATCATGTTGCCAGTGGCTCCATTATAAGTGGTCACCCGAACAGCATATTACTTGAAGAATGTGTCGAAGCAGGGTGACCGACGAACATAGAATACAGCTGATTCCAATGAAACGTCAGCAGGGTCTTCTTTCACTTTAGCAAGCATCTGCGACATTGGCCATAACTTTCTCAGAGTGGCAATCTCTGGTGGATTGCCACTCTAGGTGGACTTGCCCTCATTGAAACTCCAGAGCCCCTGTCTCACCCAATCTTCCTCACTCAGGCTGGGTGAGACAGGGACAGCAAAGTGCGTCCCAGCTGGATCAGTGAGGGGTAAGTGGGGCAACGGGTAAATTTAGGATACCCAATTATTATTTTTACAATTAAGGGGCAATTTAGCGTGTCCAATCCACCTACCCTGCACATCTTTGAGTTGCGGGGGTGAAACCCACCCAGACACGGGGAGAATGTGCAAACTCCACACGGACAGTGACCCTGGGCCGGGATTCGAACCCGGGTCCTCAGAACGCCCCTTTTTAAAAGGACAATTTAAGACTAGAACGTAAATTTCAATGGTAACTGGATCAGGCAATTGGTTGAGGGGGGGCTGGGGGGGGGGGAGAGACTGGAAAGGGGGGACAGAGACCAGGAGGGAGAGAGAGGAAAGAGGGAGGAAGAGATTTGAGGGGGGGAAGAGATCGTGGGGGAGATATTGGGAGGAATGGGGCAGAGACCAGGAGGCAGGGGAGGAGAGGAGACTGGGAGGGAGAGGGTGGTAGGCGGAGACCGGGAGGGAGGGGGATGGTTGGAGACCTGGAGGGACGGGGAGACTGGGAGGGTGGAGGGAGGGGGAAGAGACTGGGAGGGAGGAGGGAGGCGGGGGGAGACTGGGAGGGAGGAGGGAGGCAGGGGGAGACTAGGAAAGAGGGGGGTGGGGGGCCGTGGGGGTGAGGAGACCGGGAGGGTAGAGGTTGGGGGCGAGCGATTCCGGGAGTGAGGGAGGGCAGAGATTGTGGGGGCGGGGAGAGACCTGGAAAGGGGGCGGGAACAGAGAGAGAGAGACCAGGAGTGGGGGGAGGGGGGAGTTGTCAGGGATCCAATGGGGGGATTTGTGTATGTGTGGCGTTTCTGTGTGGGGCTCAATTTGGGTGCTGAAGTAGTTACTCTGGAGTTAGAAGTGATTTGTTTCCCCCTCTAACTCTTTCAGACTGACTATCAGGGTAAAACTGGCAGAATCATCTGAAGTTAGCGATTTAAATCGCTTCTGTCAGATGGCTCACAGCCCACCGCAATTGCCCAGGGGATGTTAACACTTCTGGACATTTGCCGGGTAAACCTTTACTTGGGATGTCCTGGATGAATTCCCCAGCGCATCATTGGGGTACCCTCTAAATGCACTGCTGGGGAAGTTATTATCGTTATCGTTTAAGATAGCAGCTATCTTATGAGCTTTAGCCATGTTATCAAGACTTGATCACACAGGAAGATTAGGATCAAGCGTAAACATGTAAATGAGGTTCTGAGACCCATGGTCAAATGAATTGACTGTCTCAATCTTTCTTAGGCAGTACCTGATACATGGCTGCTATTGCTTCTGCTTTTTAAAAAAATTTACAGTACCCAATTAATTTCTTCCAATTAAGGGGCAATTTAAAGTGGCCAATCCACCTACCCTGCACATTTTTGGGCTGTGGGGGCGAAACCCACATAAACACGGGGAGAATGTGCAAACTCCACACGGACAGTGACCCAGAGCCGGGATCAAACCTGGGACCTCGGCGCCGTGAGGCTGCAGGGCTATCCCACTGCGCCACCGTGCTGCCCCCCTATTGCTTCTGCTACGATAGTACTGTAATACTGAACAGAAGTTAATATCCCTGCATAAGTGCCAAATAAACATACCAATTTACTTTGAATAGGGGCGTGAAATTGTTTGGATGTTACAACCACTCTGGTATGGTGTGTTTACTTTTAGATTGGCACATATATAGGATCACAATACCAACAGTGTCGAGGTGGAAATACTGAGCTTTAAGGCAGTCAGGAAAACAATAGTGTGCGAAGATATAGAATGGCCATGCGCACGAGGGGACCAGGGCTGCCAATCACCGGAGGGCGATAATTTACAGTGGCGCAGAGCATGCCAAGTCACAACTGATAATTTTGTCCCATGTTTGTATACTAGGATGTCTACATGTGGTGCAGTTGATGATGTGACCATATCAATTTGATGGTTTCTACTTACACATAGTTTGGTTTTGTTTTTATAATTATACTGTAGCACCACTTGGAAGAAGAGTTTCTGTTTGCAGCTATGTTGTAAACAGCACCAGAATCTCAAGTTCAA
Organism: Scyliorhinus torazame; assembly: GCF_047496885.1. Classification (NCBI taxonomy): domain Eukaryota; kingdom Metazoa; phylum Chordata; class Chondrichthyes; order Carcharhiniformes; family Scyliorhinidae; genus Scyliorhinus; species Scyliorhinus torazame. The sequence continues at coordinate 89,838,545 of NC_092709.1, forward strand.
TTTCGGCCTTGGGGGACTGTGTGGTGCTTCCACATTTTACCTGTATCTGCGTGGGGTCCTTCGGGGGCTCCGGTTTCCTCCCACAGTCTAAAGACGTGCAGGTTAGGTGGATTGACCATGATCAATGCACAGGGTTACAGGGATAGGGCAGGTGAGTGGGCCTGGGTAGAATGCTCTTTCGGAGAGTTGATGTAGAAATGATGGGCCGAATGGCCTGGAGGGTTTCTATGGATTCTAAAAAAAAATGTTCTTTATACATAGAATCTTGGAATTGTACAGCTTAAATGGTGGTTATACAGACCATTATAACTGTGCTAGCCCGTCTAAAATTAGGAGAAGCGTATAAGGGGCAGCTGTTCCCATATTGCCCTTTTGATATTTTAGGCCAAACCCAAAATTGCCCCCCCCACCCCCCCATCTCTGCAAGGGAACTCTGGGATAAATTTTTATCTTCAACACCTCCTGGTGGTAATCTAACAGAGCAGAATTGACCACCTTTGCTCAAATCTGCCCAATTTTCATTCCAGGCAATGACGTTGAAAACGTACCCCACTATCTTTACAGAGTGATAATTAGCTGTCAGCAAATTGAAGAGGTGAACACACTTGCAGACAATTTAACAGTGCAGCTGCTATGTTTTGTCCTTAATCCATTTAAGAATTTTTTAGAATTTGGTTTTGGGGAAAACATACTGGCCAGTTATTGTATTCGTTGCAGCATTGACATGGATGATTTGCCACATGAATACTTTTAATTTTAAGTATTAGAATTGCTACATTTGCACAAAGCTGGGATGGGATAAGGCGGGTGGGGATACATTTCATAGAATTTACAGTGCAGAAGGAGGCCATTCGGCCCATCGAGTCTGCACCGGCTCTTGGAAAGAGCACCCTACCCAAGGTCAACACCTCCACCCTATCCCCATAATCCAGTAACCCCACCCAACGCGAAGGGCAATTTTGGAAACTAAGGGCAATTTATCATGGCCAATCCACCTAACCTGCACATCTTTGGACTGTGGGAGGAAACCCGGAGCACCCGGAGGAAACCCATGCACATACGGGGAGGATGTGCAGACTCCGCACAGGCAGTGACCCAAGCCGGAATCGAACCTGGGAACCTGGAGCTGTGAAGCAATTGTGCTATCCACAGCAGTGGGTGGCTCAGAACTGGGGCGGGTTAAACCCAATGCAGTGGGTGGGATTGGAGTTACTGTTAAATATTCCTTTTGATGCTGATGGAAAATGGCTCTGCAACATAATATTTGGAAATAAGTGTAGGCTTAAAGGACAATGCAAACTGTTAGGAATTTTAAAACTTTTCTTTGGTGTGGTAAACAACCTCAGTTTATTCTTGAAATAAAGTACGATTTTGAAAGAAATAATGTTCTGGTAAGAAGGGGCAGCACGGTGATGCAGTGGCTAGCACTGCTGCTGGGGTGGCATGGTGGTGCAGTGGTTAGCATTGCTGCCTAAGGCACCGAGGTCCTGGGTTCGATCCCAGCCCTGGGTCACTGTCCATGTGGAGTTTGCACATTCTCCCTGTATCTGCGTGGGTTTCACTCCCACAACTCAAGGATGTGCAGGTTAGGTGGATTGGCCACACAAAAACTGCCCCTTAATTGGGAAAAAAAAAATTGGGTACTCTAAATTTATTTTTAAAAAGCACTGCTGCATCACAGCGATGAGGAACCGGATTTGACTCTGGTCCTGGGTTACTGTCCATGTGGAATTTGTACATTCTCCCCATGACTGCGTGGGCCTCACCCCAACAACCCAAAAAGATGTACAGGATAGGTGGATTGGCCATGCTAAATTGCCCCTTAATTGGAAAAATAAATTGGGTACTCTAAATCTATATATTTTTTAAAAATGTTCTGGTAAGTTAAGTTCCCTCTGTCGCTTTGAAATCTTCTGAAGAATATACTGCAGATGAAGCAACCCGCTTGTCACTGGAGGCATTCGAGCCTTCCTGGAATAGCACTTGCTGTCTCAGAACAAAATTGCCAGAAATAACAAATAGAAACAGCTTGTACCAATGATACACAATTCTGCCATTTTCAATCTGGCTGTGGGATATCTGATTGACTTCTGGCAAAAAAACTCCCAGCGATATCCACAAAGTTGCTTTTGCACTGTTTTGGCATGCACCAGGTTCACACATGAGCAGTTGCAGCATTAAAGTCACATTTGTGACTGACAGTTTTGGGGTAAATCTTGTGCATGCTTGATTTTTCTACTGCTTGCAAATCTGTCCCTTACTGGATTAGCAACCTGGAGATCACCATAGAATTTACGGCACAGAAACAGACCATTCTGCCCAACTTCTCTCTATTTCTGTCTACGGCGCATATGAGACTCCTCTTGCCCTATTTCGTTTTCACTCTATTAGCATAAACTTCTCTTCCTTTCTCCCAAATGTACTTGCCTAGCTTCTGCTTAAATGTGTACATGGCACCATTATTGAATTTTTGGAAGAGATGATAGCGAGTAAACAATGGATGCAATGCGATTTTCAAAAGGCTTTTGATAATATGCCCCATAATAGATTAATGAATAAGGTCAGAGGTTATGGAATCAGGGAACGGGTGAAGAATGGATTGATAGCTGGCTTCAAAACAGAGTAGAGAATGGAAATAAAGGCTAGTTATTCAGAGTGATAGATGGTGGGAGGGGTGTCCCACACGGATCAATGCTGGAACTACAATTGTTCAAAATTTACATGAACGAACTGGACCTTGAAATCAAAAATGCAATTTCTAACTTTGCGAATGACACCAAGTTGGGGGAGATATGGTCAGCTATGAGGAGAACTACAACGAATTATAAGAGGACATTAATAAACTTGCAGAATAGGCAATAATTGACAATTGAAATTCAACACACATAAATGTGAGGCAATACATTGTGGTAGAAAGAATAGGGAGGTTACTTCATGTGAAAACGGTGGAAGTCTTGGTGGAGTAGAGGTACATAGTGATCTTGGAGTACAAATCCATCAATCATTAAAAGTTGCATCAAAGGTTCGCAAGGCCATATAAAAGCAAGCCAAGCATTGAGGGATAGAATTGAAAAGTAGGGAAGTTGCGCAAAATTTGCATCAGACTTGGTTAGACCACAATTAGGCTCCTGCAGTTTTGGTAGTTGTCATGATATTCAAACACACATCACAACACACACATCATGATAGACAGACCAACAGACCAATTAGCACACATAACACGACAGCCAATCACAGACAAGAGCAGACACAGTATAAGACAAGAAACATGACACCTCCTGGTCAGTCCATCTGGAGACAGGACAAGGCCAGGACCTCATTAACAAGACACTCAGACTGTCACCACGTGCTGAGTACCAAGTCAGATGTGTAAATAACTAGTTGGAATAAAACTGCGTTGTACCAATCGCAACCGTGTTGGTTCGTCTGTACCTCAGAGCACCCAACACCACATGGTACCAGCGAGTGAATCGATACTTACCGGCAAATCTGCCATCCTGAGCCATGGACACCCACAACAAACCGCAGCTGTTGCAAGTCGCTGGGAACAAATTGGAAGCTCTTTAAGCAGCGATTCGAAATGTTCATGCGAGCCAACGAAAAACAGGGCGCCTCGGACGAAACAAAGATTGCCATGCTCCTCACTACCGCAGGTCAGCACGCCATCGATGTAAAAAACTCCTTGGTGTTCGCGGAAGGCGAGAACAAATCTAAATATGACACGGTCCTCCTCAAGCTCGACCAGCACTTCAATGTTGAGGTCAATGAAAGCTTTGAGAGGTATATCTTTCAGCAGCGCCTACAAGGTAAGGATGAGCTCTTTCAGTCCTTCCTGACGCACCTCCGCATACTCGCGCAGTCCTGCGATTACGGCACCACCTCAGAGTCCATGATCCGGGACCAGATCGTTATTGGCGTTGCCTCCAGTGGCCTACGCCAGCAGCTTCTAAAAATTAAAGGCCTGACCTTAGCATCTGCAGTTGAAGCCTTTGTCCTGCATGAAAATGCGACCAGCCGCTATGCCCAATTTCAGGCGACCGAATCGGCACGGAGGGGGTCCCAAGCGATCGAATCGGCAAGCCAGGCCGCCCACGAGGCCGAACGCATCCAGGCAACGAGTTTCTCCCGGCCCGCGGCCCGGACGAGGGCGGCCGTTTCTCGTGCTTTTTGAGGCCTCCCGCGTTTGTGTGCGCCAAAACCTACGGCAATACTGAGGGCGTGCTGCGCAGGCGCGCCCGACGCAAGACTGAACTGCGCATGCGCAGTGGCATAACGAACGCCATGATGTCATGACGTGCGGCAACTGTGGAGCTGCACATTTAAAAGGGCAATGTCCTGCAAAAACCCGACAATGCCCTACGCTGTGGCAAGGTGGGCCACTACGCTGCCTGCTGTCGAGCGGCTCAACCTGTGGATCTCCCACATCTCCGACAACCTCGCAGACACGTGCGGACCATCCAGCCTCCACATTATGACATCCAAACCGACGACACAGATGACCAAGATGCCTTCCGGGTTGCGGTCATTGATGTGAACCGGGTCAACACCATCAATCCGGCCGATGAATGGAGTGCCACCCTGGCGGTCAACCCAAATTCGTTGCCCACCTACTAGACTGGACTTATGAGACTGCTCACACGTCAAATTTTAGCAACTACTGTATTGTAACATGTCACTGTTTTATCGTTCCAGGCCTCGTTTGATCGGTCCAAATTTCAACATTCTTCTTCTTTTGTTATGGTACAACCTCGTTAGCATGTCACATCTGACATCGCCCCTTGTATATAGTTACGCCACATGTACATGCTGTAAATATCACGCACACACACCTTTAGCTGCACTCAGGACACATTTATATTTATAACCACGTAGGCACATAATCTTGTTAAAAAGGGGGGATGTCATGATATTCAAACACACATCACAACACACACATCATGATAGACAGACCAACAGACCAATTAACACATATAACACGACAGCCAATCACAGACAAGAGCAGACACAGTATAAGACAAGAAACACGACACCTCCTGGTCAGTCCATCTGGAGACAGGACAAGGCCAGGACCTCATTAACAAGACACTCACACTGTCACCACGTGCTGAGTACCAAGTCAGATGTGTAAATAACTGGTTGGAATAAAACTGCGTTGTACCAATCGCAACCGTGTTGGTTCGTCTGTACCTCAGAGCACCCAACACCACAGTAGTCATATTAGAAAAGGGCATGGAGGCACTGGCTAGGGTGCAGAGAAGATTTACAAGGATGATGTGATGCCTGAAATTCTGAGTATACATATCAAGAATGAATTGATTTTCATTTAAAAATAGAAAGCTGAGAGATGACTTAATAAAATCTTTAAAATGTTATCAGTATAAGATAGTCAGGAAAAAAAATCCAATGGGGATTTCAGAAGAAATTCACAACCACAGGGTGTGGTTGAAGTGAATAATATAAATGCATTTCACAGGACACTGGATAAGCATTTGAGAAAGTATGGTTACAATTGTAGATTAAAATGAGGAAAGTTGGAAGGATGCTCCAATCACCTTTTAAGGACCGATTATGCTGAATGACTTCTTATCTAACCTGTTATGTTATATTATTTGTAAAAGCTAAGAGCTAATTGTTATGTGGATGTACATCTAGAGTGCCACATTTTTACAGCTGTACTGCGGTCAGGTTCCAAGTAGCAATGTATCAGTCCACCAACCACATGGAGAGCAGCAAGAAATGCACTCCATGAACCTCCAGAATTTTAAGTCAAGAGTTATGATTACTTCATCTTTTGGGAACATGATGTCAGTGAGTAAAAACCCAAATATTTTAAAAGGATTTGACGCTGGATCAAATTGGAAAAAAAAAAATCAACCCTTATTAGTCCCAGAGAGAAAGAAAAGCGGAGTGATTGTGTGAAAATGAAATGGTGGTCTCTGTAGTAATGGGCGCAGAGCTCCATCCCACGATGAACTGGGAAACTGATGATATCATAGAAATATTTGAGAAGTTTGAACAAAAGTGTATGTTGACATTCAATATCTTTCTAAAAGGGGCAGCTACACCCTTTTTCAATAACTTGTTTAATAGCTGGGAGATGGGTGAGGATGCCAGTAAAAGTCCAAAGAAAAGTTTTGACAAATTCAGCACACATCTACGGCCAAAGTCAAAACACTGATCCACCGTCCTTAATTTCAAAACCTGAGGCAGGAACCAGGTGAGCCTGTTGACAATTCTGTAACAAGATTTTTAAAATGCAGTCAGAAAATGTACATTCAAGAAAATGGGTGTAAGCTAATTTTGGCTTCTGCACAACCTGAATGACAAGAAAATATGACTGGAAAGGAACAAGCTCACAATATTGCAGGTTGTAGATACTGCCAGACCACGCAAAGCCGTGAGCAGACAGATGAAGATGCTGACTACTCAAATGTGTAGCCTTCAGTTAAGTCAAAAGAGAGGCAACAAGGTTAATGCAATGCAACAGCAACAAAAGAATGTACATCAGACAGAGAGAAAGATGTGCAGGAGCTGTGGATGACCCAAAGGTTGACGGACAGAAGGAAATGTCCCACATATGTTGAGCTTGTGGAAAGCCTAATCACTGGAAAAAGATATGCATAACCGGGAAAGAGGGAAAGATGGTGGTAGATGGGTTATTGGGGACAGAGCAACTGGGTGAATGAGAAGAAAAAGAAACTGAAATATCCATACGCTGGAATGTTTCATTGAGTTTGAGAACAAAATAGACAGAGGAACCACACAACTGCATGAGATGGCGGGATGTGACAGTTCCCAGAGAAAAGAAATTCACACAACCATTCCGATCAGGAAGAGAGTGAGAAATAAGTCCTTGGACATAAATCTGAAGCTGAAGGTTGATACCCGAGCACAAAGCAACATCATTCCGCTCATTGTATACCAGTATACCAAAAGATCTTTCCTGGAAATATGAAAGAAAGTGGTTGTCCATGGAAAGATGCTCTGAAATTGAACAAAGTCATGCTGAAGATTAACTGAGATTTAAAATTCAACAACAACCCAAATCATGGAGGCACACAAAGGAAAAGTGTTAACTGTATGTTCTTACATTATTGAAATACATGGTCCTGCTAACCTGGGGTCGAACATTTGCGAAGAACTGCAGCTGATCTCAGAAAGCCATGATGTGAAGGAGACGGCGCTGAGGGTTCATAGAATCCCTACAATGCAGAAGGAGGCCATTCAGCCCATCAAGTCTGCACTGGCCCAATCCCTCGTCCTACCCCTGTAATATCACCTAGGGGCAATTTAGCATAGCAATTCCACCTAACCTGCACATTTTTGGACTGTGGGAAGAAGCCGGAGAAAAACCATGCAGACGTGGGAAGAATGTGCAAACTCCACCCGAGATCGGAATCAAACTCGGGTCTCTGGCGCTGTGAGGCAGTAATGCCAACTACTCTGCCACCGTGCCATGCCATTGGTTGAAGGTAGCTCCATTGAAAAGAACCCTCTAATCAGAAACAAGGACTATCTGGTACAAATATATTCAAGAGTTTTTTTTAATGAGATAATGAGGTGTTTTGAGGATATAGAAAATCACATCAGTGTTGATCCAGCATGCAGTGTAAAGTACGAATAGAACTAAAAGGAAAACTTGAAAAAGAGCTTCAAGAGCTGAAAGGAAAGGGAATGATCACCAGAGTCAAGTTAGATGAATTCCATTGTGGTGAGAGTGAAGCAAATAGACAGCTAAGCATTTTCCTGGATTCCAAAGATCAAGCATCAAAGAGGAATCACTACCTTATTCTACCACTGAAAGAGATCAAAGCAGCACAGGCAGCAAAACCTTTCGGCAAGATTTCTGCCAGAAATGGCTACTGAAATGTGAAGCTTGATGAGGGTTCTTTGCTGTTGACAACATTCACCACACCTTTTGGTTAGTACAAATTCTTGTGTCTGTCTCTTGGCCTTAAGTGAGGCAGGATGTGTTTCAGCAGAACATTGATGAGACATACAGAAGATGTAAAGGAGCAGCCAGCATAAGATGATCTACAGGTCTATGTTGTAGATGGAAAAGATCTTGACCACTGTCTACATGGAGACAGCCAGGAAAGCTGGGATCAAATTAAACACGGATAAGTACATTGTGAAGGTGACAGAATGCCAGTTTTTCAGAAGTGTATACATCTGACAGAGTCCAGCTGAGTCCTGAAAATGTCGCAGCAGTCTCTGAGATGGAAGCTCCAAGAGACAAGAGAGAGTTGAGATGTTTCCTTGGCTTGATCCAGTACATGAGTTCTTTCATGCCTCACCGGTCAGAACACACAGCAAATCTACGAGAGCTGATAAGAGAGCATGTTGTCATGGGCAGCATGCGGCACAGTGGTTAGCACTGGGACTACGGTGCTGAGGGCCCGGCCCTAGGTCACTGTCCGTGTGGAGTTTGTACATTCTCTCCGTGTCTGCATGGGTTTCACCCCCACAACCCAAAGATGTGCAGGTTAGGTGGATTAGCCATGCAAAATCACATCCCATGCTGCAGGATATTGGCAGATTAAAGTAATAGTTCCTTCCCCATTCTTTTTTTATTGATGCTGCTTCCTTTTCATTGCATAAAAGAAGAAACATCTGTCTAAATTGGTCACAATAGCAGCTGAAGTGTTCCCAGTCATGTCAACAGAGTTAATATCAGAGTACCAAAAAGAAAATGCTGGAAAATCTCAGCAGGTCTGGCAGCATCTGGAGGGAGAGAAAAGAGCTAACGTTTCGAGTCCAGTGACTCTTTGTCAAAGCCTTTGTCAATGGCTCTTGTCGAGTCATTGGACTCGAAACGTTAGCTCTTTTCTCTCCCTACAGATGCTGCCAGACCTGCTGAGATTTTCCAGCATTTTCTTTTTGGTTTCAGATTTTAGCATCCGCAGTAATTTGCTAATATCAGGGTACGCTGCCTTTATACTCTTCCTCAATTATATTTGTTGGTTAACCCCCAAAGCTGTGAAGAATAACCCATGGTAAATATGTGAAAAGTGTTAATCAAATGCTAACCAGCTTTGGTGCTGAGTTATCATCAGTTTTCTGCTTTGACAGAACCTTTTGCTCAGTTAGCACACAGTGAAAATATTTTGGACAATGCACCTGCAATTTCTCAATTTACATGGCTATGTGTGAGGCCCTATTGATGATGCAGAGCCTGGCATAGAATTCCTACAGGACATAATTTCCTCATTTCTTAAATTAATTATTGATTTGGAGGCATCACTGGTCAGATAGTCATTTATTACTCCTCACTGTTGTTCTTAGAAGGTGATGGTGGGCCACCTTCTTTGTGGTGGGTTGATATGTCTGCGGTGCTTTCTAGGCCACTTTAGAGGACAAGTTATAAGTCGACCATGTTGACATGAGACCAGAGTAACATACAGGCCAACAAAGTAAGGGTGGTAAATTTATTTCTGTTAACGAACAAATGGGGTTTGAGTATGATTCCGATTCCGGGCACCGGAAGGCTGTGAAGACTTTGTGGAGGCTTGAGAAGAGATTGACTAGAATGTCTCCATGGAGAAGGGAGTACAGGGAAACTGGGATGGTTTTCCTTCGTGCCAAGACGCCTGAGGGAATTTGGCGGCTGTGTATAAAATTATGAAGGGATTAGCTAGAATAACCAGGAACCATTTCCAATGGCTGAAAGGAACAATATTGGACGGCCCAGATTTAACTTTTTTTAAGTTGATTGGTTAAAAAAAAACAGAGTCATCACGAGGAAAAAGCTTGACACAAAGTGTGGTTAGGATTTGGAATGCCTTCCTGCCCTGATATTGTGCTGGAGACAGATTCAAATTAGTTTCAAAAGGAAATTGGATAAATACTTTGGAGAAAACAAATATAGGGAAAGCATGATGTGGGGGTTGGGTGTAGTGTGTGGCAGATTAATTTTCAAAAGACCGGGCACAGACTCGATGGACTGAATGGTTACCTTCTTTGCTGCAGTGTTTTATTACATAGGACCCAAAGTGCATCGCAAATGCGCCAGATGTGTTCTTTCGAGTGTTAAAGGGTGGGGTGGGGGGATGGTGGTGCAGTGGATATACGGCTGAAAGAACAGAAGAACCGAGCCTATGATTTGTCTCCCTGGCTCTGGTTCCTACAGAACCATACACAAGGAATGCACTTATCCTTTCCATACAGTGCAGCAGTGACTCCACTTGAAAAATCTTCATTAGCTGTAAAGCACTTTACAATGTCCGGAGGCCGTGAAAGACACAATAAAAGCAGATTTTTTTCTTTTAATGGTTTTCCTTCTATTTTTAGTGTGCTGCTGCTCTGGTAAGAGGTTTAGTATGGTCCATATATTTGTTGTGGCTCATCTCTTGAACTCCAGCAGAGCCACTCTGTAACAAAGTGGGTTTCCTATTGTTTTAGAAGGAGAAACTCTATCTGGGTTCCAATGCTGCAGAGAGTTGGAAATGAAGTGGCGTTTGCATGATTACAATCTGTACGGTTAGACAAGAGTGTCTCTGCGCTGCGAGATACCATAATGCCATAAAACCACAATGATGCCATGATTGGTGCAGAGAGGGTAGCAGATCTCTGTGGGTCTGAAAGTTTATTTCCTGTTCAAGTTTAATCATCATGCAATCCTATGTGTGTAGACTACAGTAAGAATGTACATTTGAGTCTGGCTGTCAGAATGTTTCAGGACTTGATTTTCTCTCCTCTCTGGAATACAATGCTGCCAGCACCTTTCCGCCACCTTTCACGAGTGAAGGTTCTCTTTTGTGAAAGCGTACACAGTAAGCGTTGGCAGGTTACGCAACAATGAAGAGCAACATAATTGACTCCAGTTATGTCTTCCCTCAATGGTCACGCATGTATATTTGCCAGTAGCAGTCACCGACAATTTCTTGGCCCTTGTATCAAACTCGCTTTGATTCTGAGCACTTTATCTGCTCAAAACTGGAATTGCGTAGGCCAAAATCATTTATCATATGTTAGTATTCACCCCACCCCAACCCTGGAACTTTTGTACCAGGATGTCTTTGTTAGATGTTTCTGTGTAAATCCCACCCATCAGTGAAGTCTGGCTTTGATTTGTTTTTTTGACACAAAGCTGGGCCCAGAAGAAAATCAAAGTAGGAATAGCTTAACATAGGCCGACTGCGGCAGCAGGGCTGAACAGGTGACACCTATACTTCATTGATCTAAACTAACACATTAATAGCTATAGTTGGAAAGTTACTGTATAATAAACTTGATATGTAGAGCAATTTTCATATTTTTTCCATGAATTTGGATGTTTTGAGCATGAAGATTGGCTTTAAATTCAGTATGAATGTGAATCTTGTGTATTCATTTCTGCTGTTCTGTTTCTGAGAACTTGGCTGACTCGTGCCTGAGATAATGGCATTGTTCCAACAGGGATTGAGTTACTTATAGTATTCCTATTTATGTGGGACTTTGAATGTAGGCCCTAAGTGTATTTGTTACTGTAAATAACAAAGTGAATTGCATCCAGTTTAAAATAGGAAGTAACCGGAGCAATGTGAATTAATTGAACATAATTTGCCATTCATTAAAATGGGCTGAAGTGCTTTTTGTTCAAGTGTTTTACAGACCTGGCAAAAGAAGTCTTGAGTTTTACTGGTGAAGTTAGGGTCACTTGTTGCTGCTGGATATGGAAAAGGAATTAACAATGAAAGGCAGGATTGGAGAGCTTTTACTGCTATGATGGTAGGGAATGTGGGAATAAACCGTTGCTTCTTGTCTGTGCATGTTTGTGTTGGCTGTGAAACAGATTGCTTTCAAAAGAAGCCATTCATTTAACAATGAAAGATCAGTTGTTTTTGAAAGCAGTGGCCTTTCTCTCACTTATCAGCTGACTGGTAGTATGGTTCCTGTGGAGTGATGATTCAAATGTAGTTGAAGATATTCCCTGATAATCTTTCCCTCTGGAATAAAGATCCTGTACACGAAGTGCTGATGCAGTGGAAGTTCCTTTCCCATTCTTCATGTCTCTGAGCTCTCATATTTTCAGACCTATACGTCCCCCAACCCCCACTACTCCTGCTACACATTTCTGTTTTCAATAAGTTGCTTTTCTCTTAAAAACACACTTAAAGATGAGGGAAATTTTAGCCTTTTGAGGGGTGACTTTCTTTTATTTTTCAATGGATACGCAACCAGCAATATTTCTCTTTCACTGTTTAAAAACTACTCCTCCAATTTGTTTTTCTTCTCTTATTGGTCCACACTGCAACTCAGCGGAGATTGGATTTTAACCTCCTTCCCTCTGCTCCTTGATGATGGACTGACATTGCAGAGCCACCGTGTGGGGACTCGAGGCCTATATTAGAAATGCTTGGTCCTGATTTTCTCTTGTTGAAACCTTGTGTCTTATGACCTTTGAACAGCTGTTGGAGCAGTTGGTGATTATAACAGAAGCTGGCAAGTAGGCCACACCAATGCCTTTATGCTAAGTGGCACAGGGCTTCTTGCATTAATGCCTAAACCTGTTTTTCAGCCTGTTTTTCAGCCATTGTATAACCCCGCTTAGAGGTGCCAGCTTCTGCATTTGATTTTATGGTCGTTATGTTGAACCCGGGATGAACTCGCTTGTGCAGAGATGAAGGAGAGCTGCTTATTAAAATTCCATGCTTGAACTCAGCTTGAAACCGGTTGGGAATTGCACAAGAATTTCAGTGAGAAGAGTACACAAAAGGCTGCTTTTGGAATGACTTCACCACTCGATATTTGCTGCAAGAATTGGTTGCTGAAACTTTTATCAGAAAGTATATTTAAAAATGCGGCAAATTGTGCAGTAGTTTGCACAAAGCATATATCATTAGCAGCCAAGAAGGTGCCAGATTTGAGCTCTGGACCGTGCTGAACTAGTTGATCTCATCTACCACAGTGAAAAAGGCTTTACAACTGGCATCGGTGCCCTGCATTGAAAGGGGAAAATAAGCCAGTGTTTCCGTTCCTGATCCCTTTACAGCAACCTTTACTGAAAATGTTTGTGTGAGCAGATTGAATGAAGACAGGACTGGGCTCAGCTGTGATATTTTACACAATGGAGTAGCTTGCCAATGTTCACTGTCTGAGTGTATAAATGAATAGTACCCGCTTGGCAAGGTAGAAGAAAGTGCCTGCCACCCATGGAAACAAAGAGCAAGGAGTCAATGCCTTGTTGGGGTGGGGGGAGGGCACAGGGGAAAGGGACTTGAAATTAAAGAGACAAAAAGTCAATTAAGCAGCAGCTGCTGTATGAGTGCATATAACCACCGCTGAGCAAGCTGCAAGGTGCTGTGCTCTTCATCTCCTCTGAAAGGAGAATTTGGAAGTTTTGTTTTCCTTCAGTTGCATTGGACTGTGCAATTGTTCATTGAATGTCTAAATGCTGGAAGCGATGTTGTATCCTTGTGGACAGGTTTACCTACAGCAGTGCCGACCCTCTCTATTTTTCTTGAGTTCCCCTCCTGGCATACACTTAAAAGCCGCAGCCATGCTCCAGTATCTGATGTGAGTGCTCACTGGTCAAATACCCAGGCTGCTGCTGCAGTAGGTGCCAGCTGCTGATCGCTGAAAGAGCTAATTGAGAAACACTGGATTCAAGTATTTCCCTAATGTGTGGAAAAAGAAAGGACAATTACATGGCTGATTCCATTGCACCAGTCTGATTTTTTCATTTGCCATGCCGTTTATCCCAGGAGGCAATTTAAATATTATAATGAGGCTGGGAGTCTCACATTTTGCCTAATTGGGTGTCCCAGGTCTCAGGAAACCTGGCAGCTTAAGGGAGGCACGACAGCTTTGGGGAAAGAGCACAGCTTTTGGGCCAGAAGGTGCAGGACTGCTTTTCTCCTGTTCTCCCAACCCCTGCTTCTTTGGAATTGGAACCTACCACCATTAGACTGGCAGCCAGAGACCTAGTCCACTGATTGGGAATTAGAATTAATGTCCTCCTCACAGCATTGGAGATCAGAGTACCCCCTCCCCTCACCCAAATGACATGGACCAAAGCCACCCTCCTCCCACTTTCCCCTAATATTAGCTACAGGCTCCTTAGCTTTAGCTGCGAAACGATGCTCCCTACCTGACTGGAAACCAAGTCAGGTACTAAGACTGACCTCCAGATGAGCCTCCTGTAAGAATAGAAATATAGATGTCACGGAGTTAAAACCTCACAGCATGAGGATCAAAACTCACCATCTTACTTACCAGACCTATCCCTGTCAATATCACGACCATAAAGTCTGAGACTGCATTAAAATGTCCAGGCAGAAATTAAATAATACATTTTATGTTTTTTTTAATACTACAGAGTCAATTTGTGCCTTTGTCACCTTTTAAACTTAACTATCTCAACCCATTTGTGTTTGGTCACTGACATTCTATCCTCCATAAGCTTGAGGCAGACCTAAACTCTGTTGCCCATGTACTAACACACCAAGTTCCCTATCACTCACTCCTGTGCAGTGATCTACATTCGGCGGGATTCTCTGTCCTACGGTGCGCCCGTGCCGACAGCGGGATTCTCCGTCCCGCCAGCCGGTCAGTGAGGTTTCCCAGTGTGGGCAGCCCCACACTGTCGGGAAATCCCCCGGCATGGGTGCGCTGCCGGCGTAACGGAGATACCCGACAGCGGAGAATCTAGCCCACTGGATCCTGATGAATTTATCTCTTGATTTTAAAATTCTAAACCTTGTTTTTTAAAATTCTTATCCTTGTTTTCAAATCCCTCCCTGGCCTGACCCTTTACTATATCTGTAATCTCCTCCAGTCCCTCAATTGCCTGGGATGCCTATACTTTATCTAATTCTCTCCAATTTTAACTGCACCATTGGAGGTGGCTGTGCTTTTTGTTGCCCATGCCCTAAGCTCTGAAATCCTCTCTGTCTCTCCAGCTCACTTTCCTCCTTTAAGTTACTCCTTCAAATGCACCTCTTTGATCAAGCTTCAATCATCTGACCTCATATCATCCCATATGGCTTGGTGTCATATTTTGACTCATAATTGCTCCTATGAAGTGCTTTGGGGCATTTTACCACATTAAAGAAGCTATATAAATGTAAGTTGTTTCCAACTGAAAGTTGTCACTATACCATAATAAAACTATTGCAAATATAGAAAACTGCAACTTCGAGCAAAGATTAACAGGACGCTTCTGCCAGCAGGAAGTATTAATCATATGAATGCTAAAAGACTCTGGCTCGCGAGCATCATTTGCCTCAGTCTGTCTGGTATCTTGGGTTTGGCTGCAGGGGAACTGAACAATCTGCCCATTCTAAGGACCAGCAACATGCTTTTACTGTCGTGGAAGTCACGGCTGAAGTGTTGGGTGCTCTGAGATACAGACGAACCAACATGGTTGCGATTGGTACAACGCAATTTTATTCCTTTAAACTATTTATATAACAAACTTGGTACTCAGCACGTGGTGACTGTGTGAGTGTCTGGCATTGAGGTCCTTGCCCTGTGCCGTCTCCTGATGGACTGCCCAGGAAGTGTCGTGTTTCTTGTTTTGTACTGTGTATGCTCTTGTCTGTGATTGGCTGTCGTGTTATGTGTGCTAATTGGTCCGTTGCTCTGTCTATCGTTATGTAGGTGTTATGATGTATGTTTGAATATCATGACATCTCCCTTTTTTACAAGATTATGTGCCTATGTGGTTATAAATAGAAATGTGTACTGAGTGCAGCTAAATGTGTGTGTGTGTAATATTTACAGCATGTACATGGGGCTTAACTATATACAAGGGGCGATGTCGGGTGTGACATACTAACGAGGAGGTTGTACCATAACCAAAAAAAAAGGTGGAAATGAGGAACGATAAAACGAATGCCTGTAACGAGAAGAACATAGACATGTTAAAACAGTGGTTGCATGAGTTCAATGTGTAAACAGTCTCATAAGTCCTGTCTAGTAGGTGGGCGACGAATTCGGGTTGACCGTCAGGGTGGCACACCATTCATCACCCGGATTGATTGTGTTGACCCGGTTCCCATCAATGACCGCAACCCGGAGGGCGTTTTGGTCATCTGTGTCATCGGTTTGGATGTCGTAATGTGGAGGCTGAATGGTCCGCACGTTCCTGCGAGGTTGTCGGAGATGCGGAAGATCAACAGGTTGAGCCGCTCGACAGTAAGCAGCGTAGAGGCCCACCTTGCCACAGCGTAGGCATTGTCGGGTTTTTGCGGGACATTGCCCTTTTAAATGTGCAGCTCCACAGTTGCCGCACATCGTGACGTCATGGCGTTCGTTACGCCACTGCGCATGCGCAGTTCGGCCTTGCGTCGAGCGCGCCTGCGCATCACGTCCCTCAGTGTTGCTGAAGGTTTTGGCGCGCACAAGCGCGGGAGACCTCGAAAAGCGTGCAAAACGGCCGCCCTCGTCCGGGCCGCGGGCCGTGAGAAACTCGATCGCCTGGATCCGTTCGGCCTCGTGGGGCACCTGGCTCGCCGATCCGGTCGCGTAGGACCCCCTCCGCGCCGACTCGGTTGCCTGAAATTGGGCATAGCGGCTAGTCGCGTTCTCGTGCAGGACACAGGCTTCAACTGTAGATGCTAAGGTCAGGCCTTTTATTTTTAGAAGCTGCTGGTGTAGGCTGCCGGAGGCAACCCCAAAAACGATCTGGTGCCCGGATCAGGGACTCTGAGGTGGTGTCATAAACACAGGACTGCGCGAGTATGCGGAGATGCGTCAGGAAGGACTGAAAGAGCTTATCCTTACCTTGCAGGCGCTGCTGGAAGACATACCTCTCAAAGCTCTCGTTGACCTCAACATTGAAGTGTTGGTCGAGCTTGAGGAGGACCGTGTCATATTTAGATTTGTCCTCACCTTCCGCGAACACCAGGGAGTTGTATACATGGATGGCGTGCTGACCTGCGGTGGTGAGGAGGATGGCGATCTTCCTTTTGTCCGAGGCGCCCTGTTTTTCGTTGGCTTCCACAAAGAGTTCGAAGCGCTGCTTGAACAGTGTCCAATTTATGCCAAGGTTCCCAGCGACTTGCAATGGCTGCGGTGTGTTGACGGTGTCTATGGCGCAGGATGGCAGATTTGT
This sequence comes from Scyliorhinus torazame, assembly GCF_047496885.1. Lineage (NCBI taxonomy): Eukaryota > Metazoa > Chordata > Chondrichthyes > Carcharhiniformes > Scyliorhinidae > Scyliorhinus > Scyliorhinus torazame. The sequence continues at coordinate 89,855,583 of NC_092709.1, forward strand.
GGGTAGGTTTTGATTCACTTCTGGCACCATGAAGTGTTGGGTGCTCTGAGATACAGACGAACCAACACGGTTGCGATTGGTACAACGCAGTTTTATTCCTTTAAACTATTTATATAACAAACTTGGTATTCAGCACGTGGTGACAGTGTGAGTGTCTGGCTTTGAGATCCTTGCCCTGTGCCGTCTCCTGACGGACTGCACAGGAAGTGTCGTGTTTCTTGTTTTGTACTGTGTATGCTCTTGTCTGTGATTGGCTGTTGTGTTATTTGTGCTAATTGGTCCATTGCTCTGTCTATCATTATGTATGTGTGTATGTGCTGTGATGTTCACTTGAATATCATGACAACGGCCAGACTGGCAAAAATGTGGCGCTCTCCAGGGGTTAATGTAAGGATAAGCATTGATGACCTCGACCTTGGGGTATGGGGCACAATTTCAAATTTGCAGATGATATGAAATTCACAGTATTGTGAACTGTGAGGAAGTGTAGAACTTCAAAAGGGCATAGAAAGGTTCGTGGAATGGGGTGGTGGGGGGGGGGGGGGGGAAGCAAGGGGCAGATGAAATGTATTGCAGCGAAGTGTAAAGTGAGTCATTTTGATAGGAACAACACAGAAAGGCAATATAAACTAAAGGGTACAATTCTAAAGGAGGCACAGGAGCAGGGAACTGGGTGTGCAGAAATCATTGAAGATTGGAGGACAGGTTGAGAGAGTGGTTAATAAAGCATATGGCTTTATCTATAGGGGTATAGAGTACAAAAGCAAAGGACGTTATGTTAAACCTAGATTGGCTGCAACTGGAATATTGAACCCAGTTCTGGGTGCTACACTTCAGGAAGGTTGTGAAGGCATTGGAGAGAATGCAGGAAAGATTCATGCGAATGGTTCCAGGGATGAGGAACTTCAAGTAACAAACATAAATTGGAGAAGTTGGGAGAGGGATTCAAAATCTTGAAGTGTCTGAACAGAGTAGATGGAGGGGAACTGTCTCTCTTGGTGGAAAGATCGAGAACAAGAAGGCATAGATTTAGGTAATTCGCAAAAGAAGCAATGGCGACACTGCCAGGCTGTCACCCAAGTGGCACTGCTAGAGTGTCAGACTGACAGTGCCAGTGTGCCAGGTTGGCAGTTCCAAAGTGTGCAGGTGGCACCAGCTGTGCCAGGGTGCCACCCAGCCAAGAGGGCAAGTGCCTGGGGCTTCCAAAGCCCTGGGTGGCCCCCATGAGTGTTGTTCCATCTGGTCCCCGTTTGTGGACACCAGCTCTGAACGGTGGTCACCCGAGGCAAAGGGGTTATATCCATCGCCTTGGTTAGATCGTGGGAGTGCCTATTAGAGTGAGACAAGCTGCCTCATTCTAATATATAGATTTGCTAAAAAGCAATCTGCCCAAAATGAATGGGATTCACATCGCATAGTCTTGCAAGATCAGTTAGATCTCGCGAGGCGAGCCAGATAGATCCTGGATGAGGGATCTCCCAGCATCTGCCAGTCTGCCAGCTGCGTCATACTGCTCTGCCTTTCGGGCGTAACACTGCGGGTAGATTATGTCCATTGTAAGGACTTGGAGCTGTCAAATTGTGAACTGTCAGGCATCCCACTGTAATAATGATATGCTCTGAAATCAGTCATGCAGCAATCATCTTACAATGTAATCCTCAAGTCTATGTCAACAGGCCGAGGGAAATAGTAAGTACTGTTTTTTAAAATCACTGCAGACATTTTCTTTCAAATATGTAAAGCCAGGAGATTTAAAACCCTTGATGACACCCTTTGATAGTTCACTTAACAGCTCTCTTGACAGTTCCAATGAGTTTATGCACTTTTTGTGCACATTTGTGTCTACTTTTAACAATCTCGAAGGGCCTGACCTCCCAAAGGGATCCCGGGACCATATCCGAAAGAGTACTTGACCTCTCCCAAAGGGTACCCTACAGGTACGTTTGGACTTTCTCCTATCAAGTCTAAATGCACAAGTCATGTTTTGGCTATCACACGAGGGACAATCAGATCTGACTGAGTCAGCTGCACTTTAACATGTGCAGTTGACTCTCTCCATTGTGGATATACAATTTGGAACCTGCTTCATCTTCCCCCCCACCCCCTCGAAAAATGGCAGGAGTTGAGTTTGGGGACAAACTTCTGATTACTGCCTCCGTAGCCATTTTATTAAGCCACTGTCATCCTCTGTGGGTCCTCAAATCATGGCTGCACAAATTATTGCCAGCACCTATCGCTTGCTGCCTTTGACGATGGGCCACCTTGCCCTGCAAGAGAGAGGAACGTGTCAGTGAGTGTGGAGCAATTCCATTGAGTGTGGAACCATTGCCGGCTCATGCTGCTGCCAGATTGCACCTAATCTTTTGAAGGTTCAGTCTAGCTTTGACTAGTACAGGCTAGTTTAAGCGGTGCTAGTCTGAAATGAAGGTGGGCTTCCGGCTGAGGCATGCAGCCATTCGGCAGTGTGCTTTAGCGCTGGACTGTATTGTAGCATCATTTAAATGAGCAGGTGATACAGGTTTTATGTGCTGCCTGCATTGCGATGAATAAGTGCATGTTAATCACACATTGTAATTCTGTGCCTGTTTTGAGCCGTATCCAATTTCCCTCCACCCCAATATGTTAATATTATACAAGAAGTGACAACTACTGTTGTAATTTTCTACGTGATTTTTGCCTCCGTATCTGCTGGCACTCATTTTTTCAAGTCATATTATTTCACTGTATATATGAGGAGCGCACAGGGCCCAATTTTAACCCTGTGTAAATGAATGCGTTTTGAGCGAGTTAAAATCCAGCCCTCTAGTGTTCCTAGTTGTAGTAATGTTATGATTGTGTATTTAAATAAGTACAGCCAGCTTCATTATAAATCATTCAGCTGTATGGAGAATAACAAATACCCTTGAGTAATCATGAGGAAGCATTTTCATCAAGGATGACTTTGGGTATTTTACAAATAACCTGAAGAGATTAATGTTATCCCTGCCTGGTATTTTACTAAAGTACGCTGTAGAGATGGCCGGTGTCATTAAAAAAACTCCTCTTTCCTTCCTTTATCAATAACTGGTGTCAACTGCAAATGACATCAGATAGGATTTATCCTACAGTTGATGACATTAAACTTGTTAATTTGTAAGTCCACATTGTGACAACATTGATATTGTATGGTCAATGAAGGGTTAACAATTTTATGTAAATACATCTAATCACCAGATGGTGATCAAGCGCAGTCACATAGATCATGTGACACCCTTGATTCTGGGAGAAGGTTTTTAGTTGTGAGAGAGAGGAGTCATGTGTTCAGAAGATGTGTAGATAGAGTTATAGCATAGTTTATTCAGCAACGTTTGTACTTAAGAAGACGTTCAAATCTAGTTATAAGTAGTGTTAATAAATTAGATTTGTCAATCAACATAGCTTGATGGTCTTTGTTGAACACTACACATCAAAGCCATCCTTATCAAGAAGCAGAGAACATCACATACATGGGTGCTTAAGCAAGAGTTTCTACTGGCTATTTTATGCTCCATTATACACTGCTGAAACTACCTTGCCTCCTTTTTCAGTTTTCACCGGTAGCTGTCTTCCTTGTTGGTCTATTTCTTTCCCAAGCCCTTGGATATATACTAGAAAAGGAAAATAATGCATGACTATGGGGAAAGAGCAGGACAGTGGGACTAATTGGACAACTCTTTCAGAGAACCAGTGCAGGCATAAAGGGTTGAATGCTCCTCTCTGTGCTGTCTGATTCTATGATTTCTTTTTTTCCATTTTACCGTCAGTCTGCTTACATTTAACCATCCCGGGACGATTCCCTACTCAGCTTCATTATTTTATGGCGTTCTGTGCAGAGGTGACTGGTTGAGGAGCCACAACTGCACTGTCTACAGCATTGATCTTTGCCCAAGTATCATCAGTAACAGTGTCCATTCCCGTGCCAATCAGCATAATGTTATATTCATAAAAAGTATATATATATATATCCTCTCTATCTGAGCTACTGTGCTGCTTGACCATGGCTCCTGACTCACTCCCAAGTTGCAATTACCCTCCATGTTGCAGGACATTTGCTGTGGTGTGCACCCCCTTTTAGAACAAGCCAAATGCTTTGATTCTGGTGGACTATGATATTAATGGCAGGCATGTAGCTGCTTTGCTGGGACTACTGTGGATAATCTGGAATGGTTTCAGGCCATTTGAAGCTTGCCCTGATTCAAACATGAGGCATCAAGGCCCCATTCTAGTACAGTACAGGCCACTAGTCAATTGCATCTGTTGTTCAGAAGATGACATCTGCGGGTCTGACCTTCTCCTGAACTCTCTGAAGTCTACAGTGGCATTCTTGTCTCTTGCCTTTCCGTTCAAATAAAATGCACTTATGATTTAATTCCACACCCCCCCCCCCCCCCCACCCAGCCCACTCCCCATGCCATCCAACTGAAACAGATTTTAATTGTTGAGAAATGTGTAGCCAAGCATGATATGGGTATATAAGTTCAACACCATTGAAACGAGTACAGAAACTACTTTCATTTTATTATTTTGCACTGGAAAAGGATTTTATTGTCTGTAATGTTGCAATTGAGGCTCCTGATAGTGTTTTGATGTAATATTTGAACACAAATTTACGATGGCAATTACATTTTATCAGGCTATTTAGTATAGTCTCTTGGCCCCGAAAGTAAGTCATGGGAACTAAATAATTAAATCAGGAGGACTAGATTACCATTCGGTGAAATGTTGCTTATACTTAGAGGCTGTTTGCAAGAGATAGGGAAATTGCACAATCTAATTGTCCTGTCTCCACTATGTGGGTTTTCTTCATTGGCTGGGACTGGAGTTCCAGCTGAGGATTGAATTACCCTTTCACTCGTGGATTTTTATCATTCCAACGGACGGTATTACAAATGGTCAAAAGAAGGCAGATTTATCCCATATCGTGTTTAATAAAGTGATTCACCAAGGAAGATGCTAGTTTTTGTTGCATGGGGCTCCTTTTTGAAAGCAGAATTGCTGAGATGAAATTAAAGATGGCTGTCTGCATCCTACTGGTTTTATTCTCCCCTAAAAGAGAGGCATTCATTATTTGAAGGATCACTCTCAAATTTCAGATCCAGTTTTGCATTGAGTCGTGATTGTTTCTTTTGAAGTTGTCTTGAAATTTCTACGCTGCTCTTTCCAGGCTGTTTTATTTTAAGGTGTAATACAGGAATTAGAATCTGCTCCACTCTTCTACCCATCATCCTGTTGACTACTTTCAAAGTGTGGAGATCCCTTTGTTCAGCCTATTATGCAAAGTGAGTTTCTGAGCCATATTTCTGAGCTCTATTTCTGGTCTATTGATTTGAACCAGTGGGATGTGTTACAGGCAGGAAGGGGGTTGATTTAAACATCACTAATTTCTCCTCTCACCGCCCGTCCACCAACAGGAAGCTGTTCTGATCTGTTGCCTTCTTTTATAAGCATTGGCATATTCTCCAGCCCCTCAGTTTTGGTGCAATTCAGTTTTCTATTGATAACCCTACAGCAAACCCGATGAACCTCAAAGGGTTAGTTTATTTGTATACACTCAAAACACATGAGGAGGGATGAAATGCTGCCCTCTTTGCATTCATACAGTAAAAGTGGGATAGAGAAAAGAAAGATTTATGGTGCAGAGACCACAGAGAAAATAAATATTGTTTCAGGTGGGTTCCAGAATCAACCATCAGTGTGGTTTTGGAGGTTAGTGGGATCAAAACCGATGCTGGATAATTGACTGTTCAGGTGATGTTGACTTCGCACGATGAAATAGGCATGCGGAGATGGATCAGTCTTGTAGGCACTGGGTACAGAATTTCCAGCAGAAGCCAAGTAGGTGGAGCCAGATGCCCAACCTGGGCTAGAGTTCCTTGCCTGTGAGTCTGATAGTCAAATGATAAAAATGCAGACTGAGACTTTGAAGTTCAGCAAGGCAATAGTACTGGTTCCACACGCCAGAGGGACATGTCACATAAATCCCACATCTCTGCACTGTCTTTGATAAAGGACATGTATCCCTCTCCTGAGTCCTCGTGATTGCTAAATGTCTCATTAAGAATTGGCAGGAAGATTGCAGGGCCCTTTGTCTTGGCAGACAAACAAGTTTCAGTTGGTCAGCCTGGGTTATTAAAATGCAGATGGCCTTTGTATAGCTCTCTTGAATTTGGTTTGTGGTGCTCACAATATATTTATTGTTAGTAGCTTCAGGGATAGTAATATGCAAGTTTCTCTAATATGTTCAGGTAGCTTATTTTGTTCAGGGTCACAGACTGGCATAGGTTCAACCATGTGAAGACTTTGTCAATTTTGAAATTTTTGAGATAACAATGAGTATATCGCTATATATTTAATTTAGAAATTATATAGGGGTCACATGATTTGAATGTGGGAGAGGTTGCATTTTTGCGAGCTCCGGCTCTGCTCACCATTTAATCATTTATTGTATCCTGCTGTGCATTTCGTATTTGCTTTCTCTTGGGTTGCATGGCTTGTGCTATGTACCTGGAGGTTCCTGATTGGTGTTTTTGCAAGAAGAGCCGAGATAATTTAGTTAAAATCCTTGTTTGTTTGTGATATCGGAGTGGGCTGGGGTGGGACCCAGCTTATGGTTGTGTCGTTGCTGGTGAGTGGGCTCTCGCTTCAGAGGTGCTGTGTGCATCTGGATGATGGCTGCCATTGTAAATGTTATCTTGGATGAAGATCCCGGCTCTGCAATACAGGATGCCAGAGCTCACTTGGAGGAACTGTGGGGTATCTTTGGGAGAGCACTGGAGGAGCATGAGAGAGTTCTTGCACTCGAAAGAGCACTTTACCTGGTGAGGACCTGCCTTCGTAACATAAGATCCTACTGCATGGTGTGCCATTTATCTTGACGGATCTGAGAGGTAAGGGACTGGGAAAGATGTGTTTGTGGGCTCAGTTCCTGGTGGGTTTGAAAATTGGCTGCCATGGAACACAAATCTGTTCGTTGAGGCCAGGGGTCGGTCAGGCCCTGCAATCGCTGGTCCTGTACCGTCCTGTTCTTCATGCTAGTCTTGAGAGTTTGGAGTTGGCCAAGCTGGTCAAGTTACCTCCCTCCTGCCCCTCCCGACTGAGCCCTAGGCTACGGACTGCCTGAGTGTCGGAGAGACGCATGGTCAAAGTGATCGTGCCTTGTGCTTCGATCGTTGGAATCCTTGAGACATCCTGCAGAGTGCTAGCTGATCCTGGCTTATTCTTTATCTTCTTGTGCAATGTGGGTGGTGTCTTTATCCTGCAATTCTTCGACAATCCTGGACATTACTCTCTTGTGATTATTTATTAGTTAAGGTTATCTTTTCTCCTGCAAGGGAGTGCAATACGTGAGTGTGAGGGCAGGTGTGATTGATTATTCTGTTTTAGCAAAACCATGTTGAGTCGATAATGTGAAGAATGGTCTGTGCACAGTTTCACTTCAGGTTTACTCCTTTTTTTGTTGTTATTATGCCTTCTAATCGTTGTGGTAGGGGAGTGTTCTGTTTTTATCACCCCCTATCTTGTTCATAAGAAGGATGAGGGAGCCGGAGTGAGGTGAAGGGTGGTTGGTTGGAATTGGTAGGGTTAGTTCAGTTCTCATTGAGATTGAGGACAGCCCCCCCAGTTAGAGCTAATCCATGTCGGGGTTTTTTTTTTAATTCATATTTTTTTTCTTTCTTAATTTTGGGGTATTTGAATTTTAAAATTCATGTCTTTATCCTTTGTTAGCCTGGGCAGATGTTGCATCCTGGGGAGTACTGATTTCCTTCTGATTCCTGAGATTGAGGCTTCTTCCGTATGGGTCTCTCCCTGTGGTCCTCTTTTACGCTATTAGATCAAGAAGATTTTAATATTGGACGCTGAGGTGAGATTGATTAATTGAAATCCCTGGGATCTTTTTTCTTTGGGCGAGCAGGGTGCTGTTTCTAATCCTGGTCTGATCTGTTATTCAGGGGGGGAGGTTGCCCTGGTTGTACCGGGAAGGAAGGAATCGGCGCCCCCTTCCAGGACACCCAATTGTTGGGGGTCTTAACGGTTCTTCTTCTTCTTGGGTGGGGTGAGCATCCTTTTCTTTTGAGCACTAGTAGGAATGGTGCATTTCCCTGGAAGGAGTGGGAGAGGTATGGGTTCGGCTGGGGGGCAGGTTATGGAGTGTGCAGGATGTCATGGAGGTATAGTTTCCTGTGTGTTGGGATGTGCTGGCTGGGCCAGGTCCAGCACTGTGGCTAGTATCGTATTGCCCCTGGGAGCTTGGGGTGTTCCTTTTCATGCCAGTCGGTTCCTATGCTTGATGGATATCCTGGTGTTCCCCTGGGGGGTGGCATAACGTTTTGGTTGGTTGAGTGACTGTTCTCCTCTTTTCTCCATTAGTGGTTGCTTGGTGTGCACCAGGATAATATGAAACCTGATCCCTTGTTATCCTGTGGGTTAGGTCTTTTGTTGCAGCCTTTACTTCCCTTTTCTTCTACTTCCTTTCTTGGGAGCCTCTAAAGATTTGATCATAATCCAAACATGTTGCTGCCGATCCTCTCTGCATAATAGTGTGGAATGATGTTGGTTCTGCATTGCTAGAGAATTTTTTGATGAGTCCAAAAAATTCTTCTTCTCTGTTATTATTCCAACAAACAATGATGTTTCATCACTGGAGCACCGTGCCTTCCACTGTGCTGACTGATCTGGAGTTGAGCTTAGAGTAACAATTCTGAGCACAGTGATGTTTTCCTTTGCATCTGGAACAAAACTTGTCAAACTCTGAACACTGCCTTAATTTGTGCCTTTGACCACATCTTTTACACATAAATACTGTGTCCTGATCTTTAACCTGTTTGTTGGTGAGCGAGGAGCTGCAGAAGCTTTCCCGCCTTTTTTCACGGGTATCCTGCCGTTTTGGAAAAAGGGCGGCAACTGCAGTACTTTCCTCCAAGAAGATGCCGCCATTACTGAAAAACATTTTAGAACGCTCTGCTGCTAGCTCATGAGCCTGACAAATCTTAACTCTTTGTTCCAAAGACAGCTCCGATTCCCTCAGCAATCATTCCTTCAGCTTATTTTCATTCACACCAAACAAAATTTGGTCCCGAATCATAGAAGATTCCACCGCAGAAAAATTACAGGTTTTATCTATGGACTGTTCTGTCTTCGGTAAACGTGATCTAAACACATGGCGTTCATAAATGTAATTATTTCTGGGGGTGAAATGTTCATCAAATCTTTGAATTGCCTTGTTAAAATTTTCACTATCTTCATTGTTTGCAAATTTAAATGTATTAAACACAGCAATTGCTTCGGGCCCAGCCGCTGTTAGGAGCGTTGCTACCGTACATAAATCTGATTGACCTCTTAAATTTGCTGCAGTAAGAAACAGATGAAATTGTTGTTTAAACGCACACCAGTTGCTGACAACGTGACCATGAAATCTGAGACTCGTTGGTGGCTTGACGACTCCATGTTGTTAATTCTTGCAGTCTGCAAAATCTTCAAATCTCTGTGGACCTCGTGGCAGGCTTGGTGATAGTTTTTTTCTCAGTGTTTAATACCATTCACCCCTGGTACCATGTAATGTTCCTGTCAGATGGACTGATTTATGTTACAAGAACACTTGTAGCTAAAGCTATAAATGGTTTATTAACATTAATTGTGGGTCAAATATATATAAATCAACAGATGAATAACAGTATGAACATGCACAAGCAACATCTCGCCCAGCTCCCGAACCAGTCTGAGATCACCTAACTCTAACATTTACTTATACACTAATGAGACTCCTAGTGGCCAGTTGGTGAATTACAACACAACCACGATATCACGACACAAGGGAATGTCACCCATAGTGAAATAAACAATTCTTCCACATTTCTGTTGAGTATTGCTCAGGTATAGCATAGTTGGAACTTTTTATTCAAAGTTTTCATTTTCCTGTAGTGAGGTATCAAATGCACATGTAAACCTTGTTATATAATATTTCAAAAGCCAGTGTTTAAATGCTTGTGAAAGCTAATTACTCAATTGTATCGTTGCTAATATAAAGTTTTAAAGGTTCACCACCCAGTTGCAATTAAATTGTAGCTGGTGCAAAGACAGTTGAATATAATGCTAAAATAAAGACAAAATATGGCAAATGCTGGACATCTGAAATAAAAACAGGAAATGTTGGAAACATTCAACAAGTCTGTGATCAAAAATTATCCTTTGTCCTCGTCAAAATTATGCAAAAATGATATCAATCGAAATGGGTTTAAAGTAGGCAGTGCAAGAGTTTCCTTTCCAAGCTTGAATAGCAATGCTTGTTCCATTGTAGTTTTCTTCATCTGCTGTGCTGTTTGTTCTGAAACAGTTCTGTTCTGTTTAATCTATGTGCTACTATTCACTGGGTTTGCACTGATGAAAATGTTACACAAAATCCAGTAGAAATGTAATTTTTTATTCTGTATGGGACCGTAGCTACTTAATGAAAATTAACACATTCTATTAATCCAAAAGAGCTGACTGAGGTATTTAGTTTTGATCTGGATAGACATGAAGCTGACTGATAAGATAAGGGATTTGTGCAACTTGTGTGACCCAGATACCTTGCTTCACTGCCAGTCAAGAAGTGACTTCTTTTTTTAAAATTTAGAGTACCCAATTAATTTCTTCCAATTAAGGGGCAATTTGGGGTGACCAATCCACCTACCTGCACATCTTTATGTTGTGGGGGCAAAACCCACGTAAACACGGGGAGAATGTGCAAACTCCACACGGACAGTGACCCAGAGCCGGGATCAAACCTAGGATCTCGGCGCCATGAGACAGCAGTGCTAACCACTGCGCCTCCGTGCTGCCCCTAAGAAGTGACTTCTTAAAAGAAGTGGCTAGTTGATGAGTTGGTTTTAATTTTCCAAAAGCCTCTCGATTCAGGGAAGGATCGATTAGATTGGAAAATAACTAAAGTAACTCCTTTATTCAAAAGGGACGGAAACAGAAAGCAGGAAACTACAGGGCAGTTAGCTCTGAATCAACATGTCAAAAACAAACTGCATGGTCAATACCACATTGCTGTTTGTGGTGGTTTGCTGAGCACATATTAGCTGCATTCCCTATACTATAACGGTGACTGCATTTCAAAAACATTTCATTGGCAGTAAAGTACTTTGGTCTCAATGGTTGTGGAAAGTTCTGTATAAATGTCAGTATTTCTTTTTTTTTCTTGGTACACAGCGACGTGTGTCCAGAATTAATTGGACTAGTCCATACAAATACCGACAAACATGATATTAACTGAACACTTGCTGGAATGTGCTGTTGGTTTGTCATTCTTCAGTTCTGCGCTTGTAGAGATTTCATCATCTTCTCAGGTTCCAGCTGGTGAGTGGCTCTGATAGTTCAGTGGTCTGTTGGCACTGACACATCTCAAAGGTAATATTGCAATCCTGGCTCTTTCATGTTGAGACCAAATGGGATCTGTCAGTCTGGAAGATAAACTTTCTGAAACAACATATACCCTTCATTATTAAGCAAATAAATGCTTGTGTGGACGCTTTGCTGTAAATGCAATCTTCGTAGCCAAGTAGCACTTGGGGAATTAGTTATGGGAGTATTGTCATTTTTCTGCTGTGAAATTATATGTGCGTAGCCAATTCTTTCCCATACTAGGGAAGCAATAAAGCTGTCTGGCTTCAGGCAGAAACCAGAATGGTGAATGGTTCAGTGCTAGAATCTCAGGCAGCTATATAGTCTACATGTGATAACAACAGATAATGCTGAAAATACACAGCAGATCAAGAAGTACATATAGAGGAAGACACAGAAGTAACATTTCAGACACGGTGGCACAGTGGTTAGCACTGCTGCTTCAGCACCATAGACCCGGGTTCGGTTCTGACTTTGGTGACAGTCTGTGTGGAGTTTGCATGTTCTCCCTGTGTCTGCATGGGCTTCCTCTGGGTGCTCTGGTTTACGCCCACAGTCCAAAGATGTGTACGTTAGGTGGATTGGCCATGCTAAATTGCACCTTAGTGTTGGAAGGTTGGGTGGTGTTGGCAGATGGGGCCTGGGTGGGGCGCTCTTTCAGAGGAATGGTGCAGACTCAATGAGCTGAATAGCCTCCTTCTGCACTGTAAGGATTTTATAATTTAAAAAAAAACGCATTTTATTCAAACCTATATCAAAGTAGGTTACAGCAAATAAACACCCCGGGAAACATTCTTCCCAACAATCAACTATACAGTTTGTACAGATTTTTTCTCCTCCCCCCCCCCCCCCGCCCCCAACGCGCATGCGCGTGACGAACTGTTCCTCAAACCCAGTCACAAACATCCCCCACAATTTCTCAAACTCCCCTGCTGAGCCCCTTAACTCATACTTTATCTACTCTAACCGCAGGAAGTCATACAGGTCACCCAACCATGCTGCTACCCCCGATGGCAGGATTTTATAATGTTGATTACTTTTTGGAACTCACTATTATTTTATTCCGGCATCTGTAGCATTTTACTTCTGCAATCAATGTGAGAGCTATAATGTTGGGATTTCATACAGCAGTAATTCTCCAACTGACCCCTTGGCAGAAAGCTAATATATTGCATACCCATAAATAATGTTCCATCATATTCCTTTCAACACCATGAACCCAATAATTAATTTTACTCATTTAGATTCAGGAACTCAACAACATATGTATTGACCCAAAAATTATGGCACAAATTACAATCAAGTTGCACACAATAACCATTTATTCATTGCTTTAGCACAGTACCTAGATCATTACTTTAAAAGTACTTCATAGGCTATAAAGCGGTTTAAGATTTCCTTCCTTCTTTTCCTCCCTCCCCATTTTTAAATGAACTTGCTTTTCTTAGTCCCTTTTGGCTTCTCTCCTGTGCCAACTACTGTATCTTGACTGAGAGGGTTGACAGACAATCTTGCTTTGTAGAATTTTCCACCATTTGTTTGTATTGAGTTGTGCAAGAACAATTTATGTTGCTTGCCGACCAAATCTTTTCTTCTACCCTTCTGGGAAAGGTACCTCAGCACTTTGTGTTTTTGCATCATCATACGTTAGTGATTTTTCACTTGATCAGAACATGTCTTCTTTAGATTACAGTCATTCTTGGTAGAGCATAGTTGTGTATTTATACACTGTTGGAATACCGAAAGCACATTCGGTCATTAGTACCATAATCAGGATTAAGTCTTATGAAGATGCTGGTATTGTTGATCAATACTTGTTTCTTGGGTCTACTGTGCCTGTCTGTTCTGACATTGGTGATTGTTTTTTAAAAATTTAAATCACTAGCTTTCGGAGCGCAGCTCCTTCCTCAGGTGAATGATTCACCTGAGGAAGGAGCAGTGCTCCGAATGCTAGTGATTTGAAACAAACCTGTTGGACTTTAACCTGGTGTTGTAAGACTTCTTACTGTGCTCACCCCAGTCCAACACCGGCATCTCCACATCATGGCTTTTGTTTTGCCAATTAAGGGCATTATGATTGAACGTTGTTTATGGATATGCAGTACAATAAATTAGCTTTCTACAAGGGGTCAGTTGGATAATTACTGCCGTATGAAACCCTAACATCATAGCTCTCACGCGATTGAAGAAGCAAAATGCTGCAGATGCTGGAATAAAATAATAATGAGTTCTAAAAAGTCATCAACGTTATAGAATTCCTACAGTGCAGAAGGTAGCTAATCCACCTACCCTGCACATCTTTAGATTGTGGGGGTGAGACCCACGCAGATACGGAGAGAATGTGCAAACCCGGGTCCTCGGCACCATGAGGCATTGTGCTAACGACTCCGCTACCGTGCCCCCTAGACATTGATGATTGTTAATATTCATTTTGCCTTTATTGTTATGTAATCTTCCACAATAATGCTTTTTTCCTTACTAGGAATCCCACAGTAATCAGCACTGTGATCTCTTGAATGCAAATCAAATTTGGGCAGTCAGGCCCACTGCTGAAGTCCTGCCCATAAACCCTGAACTCCCTCCCTCCACAGCAACAGGTAAATAGGTAGGCCAATCGTAGACACCCCAAATGCACGCAAATGATGGCAAGCCGTTAGGGCCTAGAAATACATTTTGTGTCTCTTTTGGTACTGCTACTGAGGATTGATGGATAAGAGAGAGGTGGTAGTCAGCATTGGAGCAGCAGGAGAAGGCCCACTTCTCTCTTGGCTGGAGGGGGACAGCCTTGGGGGCAGCCAGCTCTCCCTCCATAAAGATTCCAGTCATCTGTTGAAGAATTTGTTCTTGATTGAAAAATGATTGCAAGTCTTCGGGATGGTTCTGTCTTATTTGAGGAAGGGAGTGTTTAAGTACTGACCTGGAACTCTCAGCCCAAGAGAATGGTGGAAGTAGAGATGATAAGTTATTTCAAAAGGAAATTGAATGGACACTTGAAGGACTATGGGGTAGAGTGGAGTAATGGAATTTACTGGATTGTTCCACAGAGAGCTAGCATAGGTGTGAAGGGCTGAATGGCCTCCTGTGCCATTTTATCTAATTTCCTTCTTCTCATGGTAGCAACAATCATCTTTATCTTCAGGAGTGGAAAACTCCTCTTTGGTAGTAGGAATGTTGTCAGGTGCCTGCCCTGAATAATTAATCAGCCGTTACCCAGGAAAATGGATAGGGCTGCAGCAAAGTTGAAGTTGTTGACAGAAATCCAGTCGCAAATCCACTTCAGAGGGAAATAAAACTGCAAATCACAGAAAACCATGGAGAAGGGAAGATTGTGAGGAGATTTGATAGAGATATTCAAATTCGTGAGGGGTCTGAACAGCGTCGATAAAGTTGAACTGTTCCCATTGACAGAACACTCCAGAATAAGAGGACAGCGATTTATAAGGTGATTAATTAGCACTGCTGCCTCACGGCGCCAAAGTCCCAGATTCGATCCCGGCCCTGGGCCACTGTCCGTGTGAACTTTGCACATTCGCCCCGTGTTTGCGTGGGTTTCGCTCCTACAACCCAAAGATAGTAAGAAGTCTTACAACATCAAGTTAAAGTCCAACAGGTTTGTTTCGAATCACTAGCTTTCCGAGCATTGGTCCTTCCTCAGGTGATTCACCTGAGGAAGGAGCAGTGCTCTGAAAGCTAGTGATTCGAAACAAACCTGTTGGACTTTAACCTAGTGTTGTAAGACTTCTTACTGTGCTCACCCCAGTCCAACGCCGGCTTCCCCACATCATGGCAACCCAAAGATATGCAGGGTAGGTAGATTGGCCACGCTAAAATTGCCCCTTAATTGAAAAAAATGAATTGGGTACTCTAAATGTATTTTTTAGAAAGCCTCCACCCTATCCCCATAACCCAATAACCCCACCTAACCTTTTTTGGACACTAAGGGCAATTTAGCATGGCCAATCCACCTAATCTGAACAGTGGGAGGAAACCGGAGCACTCGGAGGAAACCCACGCAGACACTGGGAGGAAGTGCAAACTCCACAGACAGTCACCCGAGGCCGGAATTGAACCCAAGTCCCTGGAGCTGTGAGGCAGCAGTGCTAACCACTGTGCCACCTGAAGGTGTGCAGAAAAAGTTGGGAAGTGAGACTAGATGATGTGGCTGGCTGAATGCAATGTTAGCTCCTCGGCTGTAACCATTCTATAAATTGTATAGCATACCACAGATTGCAATGGATGGCACCCAAACCCAGGATAAGATTAAGTAATCAATCTGGACTTCGGTGAGGGCCATGAGCTAAGCGGTCACATGAAAGGTGGCTCTCGTCTAAGAACTTTGACTATGGCCTTTTAACCCAACAAATGGGCACCAAAAGTACCTATAACCCCCAGTCTAACTCCCCATTGACTCCACTGCCAAACAGGATGGTAAATAACTATCCGAAAATCCAGTAGGGACGATTGGAGGGAATCCTCCGTCTCGGAGCAGGGAACAGCACGTGGAGGCACAGAACCGGTGAGGGTCAACCCTGCAGAGCTCTCAGCGCAGGCCCAGGCGCTGATGGACAGATTCATGGGCTTCAACACTACCGAGTTCCAGAGACATAGGGAGGAGATGAGAAGAGACCTCCAGGCAGCCGTCGAGATGGCAGTGGAGGGGGAGCCACGGTGGCACAGTGGTTAGCACTGCTGCTTCACGATCCCTGCACCGGGTGACTGACAGTGTGGAATTTACACATTCTCAACATGTCTGCGTGGGTCTCACCCCCACAACCCAAAGATGTGCAGGGTAGGTAGATTGGCCACGCTAAATTGCCCCTTAGTTGGAAAAATTTAAAAAGACAGCAGTGGAGGCCATGACGGCCCCCATGAGGAAGGTAATGGACAATATGGAGCAGAAGCTAGAGGCCCAGGAGACAACGGCAAGGTATATCGAAAAAGCTGCCATGGACCAAGGGGACCGGATGGTGGCACTCGAAGCCGAGGTAGTGAGCCTAGTCGGAACACAGGTGGGGCTGATGGACAAAGTCGACGACCAGGAGAACTGTAGAAAAGGTTAGGACTTCACTGAACGAGACCAGACTAAAATGGGAGGAAGAGTGCGGGGAGGACTCTGTATCGATGCGCTGCAGACAATCAACTCCACCTCTTCGCTGTGCTAAGCCTGATGCAGCTCAAAGTGGTGCACACAGTGCATCTTACTAAAGCATGCGTGAGTAGGTTCTTCGTGGGGGTGGAGGATAGGTGCGAGCAGTGACAGGGAGGCTCGGCCAACCACACCTGCATATTCTGGTCTTGCCCCAGACTCGGGGAGTTCTGGACAGCCTGTTTCGAGGCTATGTCCAGGGTGCTGGGGGTCGAGGTGGAGCTGTGCCCATCTGTGGCGGTCTTCGGGGTATCGGAGCATCCAGAGCTCAGGACAGGGGAGTAGTCTGGGCACCCTGGTTGTTGCCTCACTTGTCACCATATGGAGACTTCTGCTAGGCTGGAAGTCGACAGCGCCACCCAGGGCCACGGAATGGCTCTCGGACCTGACCGAGTTATTGCATCCAGAAAAAGATAAAATTCTCAATAAGGGGGTTTGAGGATAGATTCCACGACACATATATTAATAATAATCTTTAATAGTGTCACAAGCAGGCTTACATTAACACTGCAATGAAGTTACTGTGAAAATCCCCTAATCGCCACACTCCAGCGCCTATTCGGGTACACTGAGGGAGAATACAGAATGTCCAATTCACCTAACAAGCACGTCTTTCGGGACTTGTGGAAGGAGACCGGAGCGCCTGGAAGAAACCCAGCAGACACGGGGAGAACATGCAGACTCCGCACAGGTAGTGACCGAAGCCAGGAATCGAACCTGGGTCCCTGGCTCTGTGCTAACGACTGTGCTACCGTGCCACATGGAAGAAGTTCACTAGTCCCTTTAAAGACCTATTTGCAACCAGCAACTAACTGGGAGTGGGGAGTAGGTAGGAAAAGGCAGGGGAGGGATATGAAGAGGGGGAGGGATAGGAAGGGGGCAGAAATGGAGAGCAGGGAACACCGCCTGGATGAAAGGGAACCCACATATAACAGAGAAGAAATGGGGAGGAAAGCCATTCGCAGGAGGGAACACAGATCCCTCCCACACATGCCAAACCGATAATGACCCAAGGGTGGCACAGTAGCACAGTGGTTAGCACTATTACTTCACAGCTCCAGGATCTCAGGTTCGATTCCCAGCTTGGGTCACTATCTGCACATTCTCCCTATGTCTGCGTGGGTTTCCTCCAAGTGCTCCAGTTTCCTCCCACAGTCCAAAAATGTGCAGGTTAGTTGGTTGGCTTTGCTAAATTGCCCTTAGTGTCCAAAAAAAGGTTAACTGGGGTTACTGGGTTACGGGGATAGGGTGGAGATGTGGGCTTGAGTATAGTGCTCTTTCCCAGGACCGGTGCATACTTGACGGGCTGAATGGCCTCCTTCTGCACTGTAAATTCTATGAACCGGGAGGACAGACCAGTCTAACCTCCCCCAAGATCTCAAGGGGAGAACAGGACTCCCATCCCCAGCAAAACGAATGTAATTAAAAATTCTAAACGATGTAAAGCGACCTGCATATAATTGTAAAAGCATATTTAAAGTTGTGTGTAACTTTTATTTCTATACGTTAAGTCCCGATAAGAACACTTCTAAAAAACTATAAGATACACACAAATGTAGATAATGTGGGGACAAGATAGAACTCGGACCACTGTCACAGACGTGGTGACAGCTTGTGATTGGATTGGATTGGATTTGTTTATTGTCACGTGTACCGAGGTACAGTGAAAGGTATTTTTCTGCGAGCAGCTCAACAGATCATTAAATACATGGGAAGAAAAGGGAAGAAAAGAAAATACATAATAGGGCGACACAAGATATAAAATGTAACTACATAAGCACTGACATCGGATGAAGCATCTAATGAGGTCAGTCCATAAGAGGGTCATTTAGGAGTCTGGTGACAGTGGGGAAGAAGCTGTTTTTGAGTATGTTCGTGTGTGTTCTCAGACTTCTGTATCTCCTGCCCGATGGAAGAAGTTGGAAGAGTCAGTAAGCCGGGTGGGAGGGATCTTTGATTATGCTGCCCGCTTTCCCCAGGCAGCGGAAGGTGTAGATGGAGTCAATGGATGGGAGGCAGGTTCGTGTGATGGAGTGGGCGGTGTTCACGACTCTCTGAAGTTTCCTGCGGTCCTGGGCCGAGCAGTTGCCATACCAGGCTGTGATGCAGTCCGATAGGATGCTTTCTATGGTGCACCTGTAAAAGTTGGTTAGGGTTAATGTGGACATGCCGAATTCCCTTAGTTTCCTGAGGAAGTACAGTCGCTGTTGTGCTTTCTTGGTGGTAGCGTCGACGTGGGTGGACCAGGACAGATTTTTGGAGATGTGCACACCTAGGAATTTGAAACTGCTAACCATCTCCACCTCGGCCCCGTTGATGCTGACAGGGGTGTGTACAGTACTTTGCTTCCTGAGGTCAATGTCCAGCTCTTTAGTTTTGCTGGCATTGAGGGAGAGATTGTTGTCACTACACCACTCCACTAGGTTCTCTATCTCCCTCCTGTATTCGGACTCATCGTTATTCGAGATCCGGCCCACTATGGTCGTATCGTCAGCGAACTTGTCGATGGAGTTGGAACCAAGTTTTGCCACGCAGTCGTGTGTGTACAGGGAGTAGAGTAGGGGGCTAAGTACACAGCCTTGCGGGGCCCCGGTGTTGAGGACTATTGTGAAGGAGGTGTTGTTGTTCATTCTTACTGATTGTGGTCTGTTGGTCAGAAAATAGAGGATCCAGTTGCAGAGTGGGGAGCCAAGTCCTAGGTTTTGGAGCTTTGCTATGAGCTTGGCTGGGATTATGGTGTTGAAGGTGGAGCTGTAGTCAATAAATAGGAGTCTGATGTAGGAGTCCTTGTTTACAAGATGCTCTAGCGATGAGTGTAGGGCCAGGGAAATGGCGTTTGATGTGGACCGGTTGCAGCGGTATGCAAATTGCAGTGGATCATGGCTTTCTGGGAGTATGGAGGTGATGCATTTCATGATCAACCTCTCAAACACTTCATTGCGACTGAAGTCAGGGCCACTGGACAGTAGTCATTGAGGAATGATGCCTGGTTCTTCGTTGGTACCGGTATAATGGTGGTCTTCTTGAAGCAGGTGGGGACCTCGGAGTGGAGTAGGGACAGGTTAAAGATGTCCGCCAATACCTCTGTCAGCTGGTCCACGCAGGCTCTGAGTGCACGACCAGGGATCCCGTCCGGGCCCGTCGCCTTCCCAAGGTTCACTTTCAGGAAGGCCAATCTGACTTCGGAAGCTGTGATGGTGGGTATGGGTGAATTATGGGCTGCTGGGGCTCTAGACAGCGGACCTGTGTTGGTGTTGGTAGATACCTGTGTTGGTGTTGTTTACTGTGTTGACTATTATTGTTGTTTCTGTATTGTTCTGCAAAGTTTGGATATTAAGTGCAACAATGCCAATAAAAATATATTTTAAGTAATCAATTTGATTTTTGCCTTCTCTTGTAATATGTTCACTTCCGCTGTGGCTATCTCCCAGAAGTACAACTGTATATTTTACCCTTGCAAACTTGCTGCACCCTGAGCCCCTGTGTCCCTGTCCCTCCTAACTCATCCAGGAAATTTAGGTACAAGGTACATACTCAGAATTCCTAGTATCCAGTTGTTCTGGAAAATTCCAATCAAAATTACAGTGGGAGATTACCAGAATGGCCATGGATTTTCACTCCCAATATATCTATCCAATTATGATACTTCTGTGAGTTTGTCTTTAAGATTCAACAAATGCAATAAAATGGTATTTCCATACCTTGAAATTTAATTCACTATTTCCAGTGAATAACTGAAAACTTGTGTGTGAAAAATCCTTGATGTAGCTTGAAGTGGTGTGGAAAATTGAAGTGATACTTTAAATCAATAGAGTAATGGGGAGAAGAAACTGAAAACTTGGTGTTTTCTGTGGGAAGCAGCGAAGTGAATTACTCGAGGAACAAAAGCCAGATGTCCTGTTACATGAAGCAGAACCGAAGAAGACAAAACTTGCAATTTTTTAATGTAAGTAACTAAAATCGTGAAGTATTGTGTGAAAGCCACAGCCAAGTGAAACTTTTGATTTTCAGTATGATTTATGATGCAGACTTTTAATCAGGATTACCAGAGACTAGTTTTACACTGAATCAGTTTACTCACTGGAGTAGCAGTCTCTGCAGTCGCCATTCTGTCTGCATACGAGAGAGTATAATTGGCATTGAGTCAAATTAACAAAATATGGAAGACAGTTTACTGCCGACTAAGAAAACTTGTAATACATTGGTTATTAACATGTCTATTTGTGACTTCAGATACTGAACTTTTAGAATGCATTGGAATTAATAATGGAGCTATGGCATTTATTACATGAAATGTTAAGGGCCAGATTTTGCTACTAAGGCGAGTAGCTCGAGGTGGGAAATTTCCAGATTCTGCAGGACCACCTTGGTAGGATGTGTCCCATTAGACTCAATTCCCTGGGGTGGGATAGAATCGGGCCTTCCACCCCCCTCCAAAGCAGATCGGAAGTGACCGCAAAGGTGGCTGGGTGCCAAGGTGGGCTAGTTGAAAGGTCCACCATTGTATTCTGGGACATGGTTCCAGGCGTTTGCTTATATTTTAGGTCCTCTAGACCTCACTCCTCCCACTCCTTCATCCACTTCCCACCCTCAATGTTTCATCATACCTTCCATGTCTACTCATGACACCTCTATGACCAATATTCCAGCACACACACTACAGAACAAATGAACCCTATAGTAACAATGGCATGTGTGGAACTGCTTAAAAAGTCACCTAATTAAAATTCTCTATATAAAACAACTGGGGTCACAGCCCTATAACAGTGTTAATCATTCAGACATTTAAAATATCAATAACAGAAGCTAGAAGGACTTGAAACTTCTTTATCTTGTGCAAATACACACAAAGCCATTGACAAAAGAGATAATGAAGCAAAGTAAGCTATTAACCAAGCCAATTGTTGGAGAAGCTGGTCCGACTCGGCCAAAATTGTAGGGTCAAGGCGATGCCTACTTTGCCAAGTGAGCTGGCCAGGTCGTGAGGGCAGGATGCGGGCTTGATAGCTGTAACCTTATCCTGCACCACTAAAAATTGGGGATGCCGGGAATCCCAGAATCCGACCCCGTCTGCCATTTTAAAATGACTCTGGAGTCCTTGCGACAACAAAATCTGGCCCATCATGTGCAAAGTATTCTAGGTTTATGATTTGTAGCTTAATGGTGAATCATGCCCTTATAAACAAAGGTAATTGTGCTTTAGATGAGGGGTTGAGTTATGTGGAGAGACCAACAAAGCTGGCAACAAAACTTAGCTGAGAAGGCTGAGGGGATTTAAGAGAAGTGTTGAAAATTGTGAATGGTTTTAATAAAGCAGATAGAGACTGTTCCATTGACAGGAGGGTTGGTAACCAAAGGGTGCAGATTTGGGTAATTGGCAGAAGAACCAGAGGGGTGATGAGGAGAATAATCTGGAAAGCATGATAGAAGCAACTCAATAATAACTTTTACTTTCAAAATGTTTCCCAATTAAGGGGCAATTTAACATGGCCAGTCCACCTATCCTGCACATCTTTGGGTTGTGGGGTTGAGGCCCACGCAGACAAGGGGAGAATGTGCAAACTCCACATGGAGAGTGACCTAGGTCCCAGTTCGAACCCGGGTCCTCGGCTCCGTGAGGCAGTAGTGCTAACCATTGCACCACCATGCCGCCCAATAATAACTTTTAAAAGCTAATTGGATAATTACTTAAGAAGGAAACATTTGCAGGGCTTTCTGGAAGATGCAATGGACCAAGTGGTCTTTTTCTATGCTATAGGATTTTATGATTCTATTCATAAAATTAGATTTTAATGTGGGAAATGTATTGGGACTATCGTGTTTCAAAGCAAAGCTGAGTTTGGAGGCTTTCAATTGCCAATGTATAACAGACTGGATCTTTAACAACACAATAGAATGCCTAAATATAATTTAATGGAGTGGAGTCAACAGCCCTGACTTTCTGTGGGGAAACCTCAGCGGATCTTCTCGCTTGAAAATTCAGCGAAAGTATATGGTATTCCCACTCTGTACCAGAATGTAAGCATTCCTTTCAACCCACTGTGGAGGGAACAAAGCATCAATATTACAGATAACCTGTGTGCCTTGGACAAAATATATGAAGCTGTTCTGTCTGCTGTCAGGCACAAAATACAAGTTTGGGACGTTACCTGCATTGTCCTCACCTATATCAATGCATAGATTGTGAATGCTGAGCCATGGCTCAGTTGGTAGCACTCTAACCTCCGAGCCAGAGGTTTTTGGATTCAAGTTCCACTCCAGGACTTGAGCACAAAAATCATTGCCATATTACACGCTATCTTGTGACTGAGACATTAAACTGAGACCCTGTTTGATCTCTCGGGTCAATATTGAAGATCCCATTGACCTATCCCAAAGAAGTGTAAAAGAGTTATTCCAGGTGTCCTGGCTGATATTTACCCTTCTATCACATCACAAAAACAGATGATATGGCCATTGTCACACTGCTGTTTGCAGGAACTTTTCTTTGCTGTCGTGCGGTTCCTACATTTAAGTGACTGCATTTCAAACTATTTAATTGGCGGTAAAATCCTTATAAGATGTCCTGTGGTCTTGAAAGGCGATATAGAAAGGCAAGTCTTTTTTTTTTTGGTTTGTTACGATGTTTGTTGCCCTTATTACAGATCCCATACGAAAGTCAAGAGAGTGATAAATGGACAGATTTTAATTATACCTGGTGCTGAATTACTGTGTGGGAAGGTGGCCACTGAGATATAATTCAGATCATTTGCTGTTGTTTTGGTGGAATATTCATGGCAACCCCGGGAAAAATGCACAAAAAGTTTTAATGTAATTTCTCAGGGATACCCACAGATCTTCAGGCGCCATTCTGACAGATGATTGAGAGAATCTCCACAGTAATTAATACCGACATGGCTTCCTGATAGATTCGGTTATGAATACAAATCGAAATTTTCATGGAAAGAGTTGTAGAATAGCACTGTTTAGGGAGTTTAGAAAACATTGTGGGTATACATTTTATTCATCAATAGCCAGTTTTAAACCTTTTACTATTTTCCATTTTGGTGATATTAGAATTCTTAATTTAACCATTAATATGGTGTTAGATATTCACTTGTTATCTTAAATGAATTTATTTAATTTACTCAATGTAGGACAAAGTTTAATTGCTCTTTGAAGAATGGAGAGAGATCCTGTAGAGGCATAGGATACTTGTAGTACCATAAAATGATTAGTAGACATGGTTTTCTATTCATCTGCCTCATAGGTATGCAACTGAGCACTTACCTACTGGTAGATATTAAGGTCAGTAACGACACTGTATTAGTTAAGAGCAATAGTTGATTCAAAATGTTAATGTGTGTCTCTCTCTACAGCTGCGGCCAGACCTGCTAGGTTTTTCCAGCACTTTCTGTTTTTATTTCAGATTCCAGCATCTGCCATATTTTGGTTGTACTTTAATAAAGACACAATTGGAAATACAGTGGGTTGGGAGTTCCTTCTAAGGTTATCTTGAGATACAAAAGCCAAAATGATAATTTTTAATTGTTATAGTTATATTATATAATTCAGTACCAATGGAATTTTACTTTACCCAAGAGCACCCAAGTCTTGGCATTCAGTGTAGCAATTTGTTACAGATTCACATTCATGTCTTATCTGAGATGTAGATTTATGTTGGGCATAGTTCCAAGGGGGCAGATAACTCTTCATAACTTTGCTCAAGTAACTGCCTGAGAGACACCACTAAGAGTACAGTTAAATCTCTTTATGATTTTAGGGCTGTAAGGTAATTCAGTGGCATGTACATTCCTCTTAAATTTTCTTTCATTATTGTGGCTCATTCTGTTTTTAATATCATCTGATTTAGAGTCATTCTAAATTCCTTTGCTGCATGATGTTGCATGGGACCCACTGGACCAGTGCCAAATGCTAAAGAGTACAGGTTGGATTGTTAGTGGCTGAATATAAAATCAGATTATGAGTGATATTTAGCTCCAGAAGATATGAACTGTGCCAGTCTGTGAGTATCCACAGTATGATTTGCAGCAAAGGGGGCAAAATCAGAGTGTGCCATGATCGGACATGCTGAACAATTATCTCAACCCCCGTGATGTGGGGAGATGCACTGTGGAAATAAAAAGTGTCCCCAATCAGGGAGGGTGGGGGGGAATCCGAGAAAGGGTCATTCTAGTTCTGCATGCCTCGTTAGCTTCATAATGGCAAATAGGGAGTCTACGAGATTGCTATCCAGTTGCTATGTTCACTTTATTTGGCATATGGCAGATAGAGACTGAGGAAAAGGGAGAATATCAACCAAACTAAAAGAGTGAGTATTATCTTGCCAGGATTTTATATAGTTGACTTGAGTCATTCAGCTACGAGATTTTCATTATTGTGATTGGATATCTTTTTCTCAAATTAATATTTTCCCCTTGAATCATTTCACTTTGTATACTTGGCCCATGTCTCTCAGATGACAGCATTGCAAAGATCAAATGAGAGCATTACCTTGCTTTTCTCCCACTCCATCAGTGTAACTACAGTGTGACTTCCATGTATATTTGCAAATACATCTTTCCAATGACTGTAAAGTGAAAGAGGCCCTGAGAACATTGACCCTCGAACCAATAAGAACGTCACAGGTCTAGTTAATAATAATAATCATCATTATTGTCACAAGTAGGCTTATGTTAACACTACAATGAAGTTACTGTGAAAATCCCCTAGACGCCACACTCTGGCGCCTGTTCGAAACAGTGCTAACCACTGTGCTACCGTGTGGTCCTATTTTACATTGCAGTTTGTTAGTGAGTTTCTGGAAGGTTCACAACTTTTAAGTCGATTCTATACAATGTGTGGTACAGTGTACATGACAGAAAATAGCTTGATTGGCAAAAGTTTGATCAAATGTAAAAAATGGTGACACATCAAGATGGGTAAGAATTGATCTTGCAGGTGGCACAGTGGTTAGCACTGCTGCCTCACGGCACCAAGGACCCGGGTTTGCTCCCTAACCTGGGTCACTGTCTGTGTGGAGTTTGCGTGGGTCTCACCCCCACAACCCAAAGATGTGCAGGTTAGGTGGATTGGCCATGCTAAATTGTCCCTTAATTGGAAAAAATGTATTGGGTACTCTAAATTCAAAAAATAATTGACCTTACGGGCAAACTCTTTTGCAGATAAGAAATTTAAGTAAGCTGGATTTAGGCTCACAAATGGCATCACACAAATTTGTACTTCAGAGTGCCAGATAATAACCATGTCAAGCAAAAAAAGCCCAACCCTGTCCTCTGCCATTCAAAGGCACCATCACCATGTCCCCGAACATAAGTATCCTGGAGGCACCATTGACCAGATGTTGCACTCTACCAGCTATTTCGACACTGCGCTGAATATGATCAGTAACTCATCTCCTCATTCTTCAAAGTCTCTTTATTGTGTATAAGGGCTGGTTTAGCACAGGGCTAAATCGCTGGCTTTGAAAGCAGACCAAGGCAGGCCAGCAGCACGGTTCAATTCCCGTAACAGCCTCCATGAACAGGCGCTTCGGAATGTGGCGACTAGGGGCTTTTCACAGTAACTTCATTGAAGCCTACTTGTGACAATTAGCAATTTTCATTTCATTTCATAAGGCTTACATCAGGAGTGTAACCAAATACTCCTCCTTTATCTGCTAGGGTGCCATTGCAACATTGTTCAGAAATCTCAATACTGTCAACACTTCTGGAAATATGTTGTCTTTGTCCAGGCTGTTGGTGTGGGAGCACAAAAGGACGAGCTGTAGAACTGGCCATGCCCTGATGGAAGAGGATGGTTTGGTCAACTGTCTTGAGAGCTGCAGAGAGGGCAAGCTGAAGAAGGAGTAATACATCATGGTGACACGAACAAAGGATGCCACTTTTTGACATTAACTAGGCTAATTTGGTACCTTTTAACTGGGTGAAAACCAAACTGGAGAGATTGAAATGGGGAGTTAAAGGAGAGATGGGGATGGAGTGTAGAAGCAACGACATGATGGAGGGCTTAGAGAGAAAAATTAAGTCAAAGTTGAGAGGAGAAGAAGAGAGGATGGATAGGTAATGGTGGACTTTTTGAGCAGGTGATTATAATGGTATGAAGGGAGGGATCATTCACAGAAAAGGAGCTGTTGACTGTTGCCTGGGATGAAGACGAGGAAAAAGTTGAATGATTGGGAATGGAGCGTAAACCTGTGGAAGAGGTCATAGATCATAGAATTTACAGTGCAGAAGGAGGCCATTCGGCCCATCGAGTCTGCGCCGGCTCTTGGAAAGAGCATCCTACGCAAGGTCAACACCTCCACCCTATCCCCATAACCCAGTAACCCCACCCAACACTAAGGGCAATTTTGGACACTAAGGGCAATTTATCATGGCCAATCCACATAACCTGCACACCTTTGGACTGTGGGAGGAAACCGGAGCACCCGGAGGAAACCCATGCACACACGGAGAGGATGTGCAGACTCCGCACAGACAGTGACCCAAGCCGGAATCGAACCTGGGACCCTGGAGCTGTGAAGCAATTGTGCTATCCACAATGCTACCGTGCTGCCCACTGCCCAGGTATGTGGGGGATATTAGGTAGAACCCACAAAGTACTGATGGTTCAGGTTTGAGCTTGTTGAAGTTGAAGAAGGTTAGTGACACAGCAGGATACAAAACAGTGTAATTAGCAGAGGCAGCTGACCTCGGTCTTAAAAGAAGGAAACCATGAACTTCTTCCATTAGAAATTGGGGCGAGGATGGAGAGACCGATGGAAAGTAATTAAGGGCTGGATTCTTCTGCTCCGCCCAATGCAAGAACACCAAGGGCAAGGAGGCTACAATGGAAAAATCTGTTGGCCTCGGGCAGAATTCTCCGGTCACCAGACATACGCGGCTGGAGAATCCCGCCCTAAATCACAATGATTTCGGCCCAGAATTTCCTCAGGTCCTGGGATGTAATGGAGGAACAGTTTGGGAAAAAGTTGAACAGCATACAAGGTCTGCAGGGAAAGAAAATGAGGCAGGCCTTAAAACTGCTGTTCTTCCAGGTGAGGAGACAGCAGGATCTTACAATGTGGTCTGGAGTGTGTGGAACATCCTCCCATCTCAAATATGGCTCCTGAGGGGAATGGCATTGTCGGGGAGTAACGCCCGGTCCTAGGGACAGCGACGGCAGTAAAAGTCGGGAAACAGCGCACAGAGAAGAAGGATGTCAAAAAACAGCAAAAAAACGGCCGTGAAAAAAGCGTCTGAAAGTCCGTTGGGGAGTGGAAAGGTCACCGCCGGGTCAGCAAAGAAAATGGAGGCTAAAGCACCAGGGGTGGCCGCAGTGCTTACAGCTGAAGAAATAACTAAGGTGATGGCTGCAGAATTCGAAAAGCAGTTGGCGCAGATTGCGAAATGCATGGAGACGGTGAGGAAGAGATGAGGGAGGTTTTGAGTGTGCTGGTGGAGGTGGCGGTTTCCCCGGTGAAGGCGGAAGTGGCGAGCGCAGTGGCGGAGGTGCGAGAGCAAGGGGAGGCGCTGAAGGAAGCGGAGGAAGCATTATTACAGCACGGTGATCAACTTGCCTCGATGGGGAAGGCGATGCGGAAGGTGATGGACACTAACAAGGATCTGCGAGGAAAAATGGAAGACCTGGAAAACAGATCCAGGCGACAGAATTTGAGGATTGTGGGGCTGCCCGAAGGAGTTGAAGGACCGAAGCCGACTGAGTATTTTGCCACGATGCTGGCAAAACTATTGGGGGAGGGGGAGGATCCCTCCCGATATGAACTGGATCGGGCTCATCGGTCGTGGAGGCCTGTACCAAAGGCGAGTGAGCCGCCATGGGCAGTGACTCTGTGCTTCCGCAGGTACAGTGTGTAGGAGAAGGTCCTGAGCTGGGCCAAGCAGAAGCGCGTGGTGCAGTGGGCTGGAGCTGGTATACGTGTATACCAGGGCTTTACGGTGGAGCTGGCGAGGAGGCGGGCTGCCTTCCACCGGCTGAAGACGGCACTGTACATTAGCAAGGTGCAGCGCAGCATTGTATATCTAGCGAAGTTGAGGGTGACTTATAAGCTCAGGGACTTTTATTTTGGAACGGCGGAAGCAGCGGAGGAGTTTGCGAAGGCAGAAGGACTGTGGCAGAACTGACAAATTGAGGAATGACCATGAGCCGATGTAACCTCATGACTGTATTTTCTTCTTTTTTGTATCACTGCGCACGGGTGTAGAGGCTAAAGGAGCCAATGTTGTATACATTTGGACAAGGGAAGGGATGGGACTTTCACTCGAAATGAGGGCTCTTTGGGGTGTAGGTGGATATGCGGGGTTTGTGTGCTAAAAGGGGATCTTTGGGCTTTCCTATGGCCGGGCAAGGGGGAAAGGGACCCGGGCGGGGGCCTCCACGCTGGCCGGTTTAAGCCGGCCAGTGAACGGGAGTAAGGTGGGGGGAGGGGCTGCGGCCATCAGAGCCTGGCAGAACAGGGTCCGAGTGGTCTAGCCGGGCTGGAAAGTTGGGGGGAAGGAACCGTGGTTGGAAGGAGGAGTTTTACAAGAGGCAGTGGACGGGAGGAGCTGGAGGCTTGGCAGGGGGGGGGGGGGGGGGTACAACTCTGGGGTATCATGTACGGTACTCCCTCAGAGGCTGGACGGCGTTGGTTGGGGGTGGGGGGGTGGGGAGCTGTGTAGATTAAGGGTGACTACGGGTAATCCCTGATTCCTTTTTGTCATTTGTTTATGTAAACATGTGGGTTGAGGTTTGGGGGTTGGTGGGCGGATGGGATCGTTGTTATTATGGGGATTGACATATCTTGCTGATTGTTTATTGTTGATGGGTGTAAATGTGGGAGAAAATGTGAAAAAGGAGGAGAATTAAAAAAAAAAAAAAATGGCTCCTGGTATCACAATGCTGACTGGATTCCCTCCTGGAATCCCTGCACTCCTGGTTGCTGTGTTTGTGGAAGTCAAACCCACCACGTTCTCCAGGCAGGGGATATGGACTGGCAGATCGTAGACGTGAGCATGATAATCACTTACGAATGGCCTTGTTACAGAGAGTCACTCTCATGAATTTTTGAGGAAGAAGATTGGTGGGGTGCACCTGCTGGTGCTTTAATTTCTGCTCTGCCTCCCTTGGAGTAAGTGCAGAAGATGGCCTAATATTGTCCTTAATACTCATTAAAAGGGGTGGGGTCAGCAGTGGGTGTTACTTGCAGAGGAGGCATGAAGACCTTCGGGTCTCAGCAGCAATTAGTATGAGCTTGATTGGAGGTGTAAATATTTGATTTAATTGCTTATTATTTTAAAAAGCTTTTGTTTAATAATTGACTTGTGTGAAGTTTGATCTTGTATATTTAATGAGCAAAATTATAATTAAATTCTTTCGATTTCGTTTTTCATATAAATTTAGAGTACCCAATTAATTTTTTCCAATTAAGGGGCAATTTAGCATGGCCAATCCACCTAGGCTGCACTTCTTTGGGTTGTGGGGGCGAAACCCACGCAAACATGGCGAGAATGTGCAAACCCCACACGGACAGTGACCCAAAGCCTGGATCGAACCTGGGTCCTCGGTGCCGTGAGGCTGCTGTGCTAACCACTGCGCCACCGTGCTGCCTCTTTCGATTGCGCATGATGTTCACTATAAATGTGAAAAGCATTTTTGCAAAGTTTTGGGTAACAGCCAAATCGTGCCTATTTTCAGCATTCACTGTTATTGGTTGGTTCTCTGTGTAAGAATGATTGAACCATCCAGATTGGAAGCAGAACTGGTTTTAATTGACGAGCTGCAGATCATTTTTATGTATTTACTGTGCCATACATTCCTATTGTTCACAATTTGGATGCAATCCAGTTTCTAGGTCTGTGTATCTGGTAGTCCGCCGTTATAGTTCCAGAGCCTGAACATCTTCAGACCTTTAATGCTGGAAGAGTTCCCAGTGATCTACTTGCCTGGAAACAATGAACTTTCTGATAGAGGCCATCAGCCCAAATGTAAAGGAGGATCGGTAAAGACTACACAAATTTTCAGTATCTGCTTCAAGTTGACAAAACCTTGCATTGGGAACATACATTTGTAAAATTGCAGCGTAAGTATCTGAAAGACACATGTACTAAATGAATATAGCCTAACATCCTCAAAGTTCCAGTTAACTCTTTAAGACTTGAATCAACTGGGGTTTTAAACTACTCATGTGATTGGGCCTGTTGTTACCTTCCACTGGTGATCCTTGAGGGGTTTTTGGGGTGAACCTGAAGGCAGTTCATTGAATGGTGCCAGCCTGGGCCATGACAGGCTCATCTCCGTGCCGACCTACTCCATGCAGTTAGAAAGTCTGGTGCCTTGCCACCATTGGTGATTGCTCAACCCTACCCTTTCCTCAAGGCCAAATGCTTAACATCATCAGCTGCCCTTATGATACTCTTAAACACAGAATATTCTTTAGAAATGGGATGAAATTTGCCTCGGATGGTGGCACAAGAATAAACATCAGTGGATCAATGTCCTGACATGCACTCGTCTGGTTGGAACCAATGGAAAAGGAAGTTGGCGACTTAAAACGGACAGCCAATTGGCTTTCACTCATTTTTCGTTACTGCTCAATGTGAATTTCATCCCCAGCAACCTTCCTGTCTTCTGGGGTGGCCCATCTGCATCATCTTTGGGGCTGAAGTACCTCCTCTCTCTGGATACCACCTCAAGAGTAATAGCATTTTCTCAGCAGTGGAAGAGAGAACTCCGAGTTTGGGGTATCTCTGCCCTTGACTCCGCCCACTTACTGTTACTGGCCTCACAAGGAGGAGGATGGAGGTTCAACACTTCATAACCCTAACTAGGAAGTCTCAGAATCATACAAGACCGGGGTCACTAAGTATTTTTTATTTTTTTATTTCGAAGGCTGTGCTGCCAGTTAGCAGAAAATTCAGGGCATTTATCAAGCTCCAGATTTAATGGTAAGGATTAATGGAGGGTTGAATGTCAAATCGAAACTAGCACCTTTGTAATAAAAACAAAAAATGCAAAAAACATTCATCTGCTTAGACAGCATCTGTGGAGATAGAAACAGAGTTAATGGGCTGGATTATGCCACAAGCTTTGGGATCCTGACATTGAAACCAAATTGAAGTCCCAAAGCTACACTTGCCAGGAGCAAACTTTTGGAAGACCACCTCTTAATTGGCCACCTCCAAGCGGGTATGCTCCTGATGCTGTCAGCCTAATCAAAGGACTGGCAGCTGTGGAGCCTTGGCATTCCTTCTGGGAAGGTGGGCACTGCTGAAACAGATCGGGGACCATGAGGGTGTCACAACATGGAGGTTCCTGACCTGCACATAGTCATCAGATAACGGAAATATAGGCTGGGATTTCCCCATCCCATCCACGACGGACCTGTCACAGGTGGTCCAGAAAGTTTGGCGACTCAGCAAGACATCCAGTGACTTTTGGTGGGAATTTCCCGGCAGTAGACAAGTACGTTGAGCATAGTAGAGCAGTTTATCAGTCGTGGGCCTTTCATGAATACAACCCCATCTTTGCAGCATGGAGTCTTTGGCTCCACTAGCACCCACCTCCCCCAAACCCCCACCCCTCACTCCCTCCCAGACTGCTGCAGGGAGGACGTCTTCAAGGAGATAGTGGCCTCCGCAAGTGCTTCATGCCAGCAAGAGCACAAAAATCACTCTGATTAGGGCCTTAACTACAATGGCTACCCACTTCAAGGAAGTGGGTAGTTGATCTAGTTCACAGCCTCCTCCTGGAAAGTTTCCTGGAAATGGGAGTGTGTCAGTGAGCCATTCAGATACAGCTTTACTCTATTCCACTGCCCCCACCACCCCCCTCCCCCCCCCCCCCACCCCCAAACTCACCATAATGGGGCCAGAAAAATGCAACATTTCATCAACCTGAAATGCTAACTCTGTACCTGTCTCCGCAGATGCTGCCTGAGCTACTTCGTATTTCCAGCATTTTCTAAGTTTTGTTTCAAATTATCAACATCTGCAGTACTTTGCTTTTGTGCTTACAGCTTTGGTGATGGTCCCGGGGAGGATGGTGGGAGAGTAGTGTTGAGAAAGCTGCATATTTGTAGCTCTGTGCTCCTGCAGAATGTGGTGGCAAGCACAAGGGGAGGCCTCTCTCAGCTAGCACTGCGGCTGACACAGGGACATGGCGGAGGGCTGTGAACCTGGCCCAATTAGATAAACAGTACCCAAACGATTTAAATGTAAAAATAATTTTTTATATATCCTGATGGGGATGAAAGCTACATTTCTATTAACTTTTTTAAAAGTAGAGAACATATAGCTGCATTAATTATGATCTGTAATTTGAGATAATTGTTATCTCAGGTTTTTTTATTCTTGCAATTTAAGTTACTAATTATGTCAGGTGGCACCCCCCACTTGTGCCATTTGCATCTAATTTGAGGTGCAGTAATTACAGTTCCTGTTTAAAAAGTTGTAGTTCATGGTTCAGGAAATTAGAGTTGAGTCCCCAAAGTCAAATCTGGCTACTGGTTTTTCCTACTTTAGTAGGAAAGACAGAAACGCAGAGTATTTCTTAAATGGTGAGAGATTGGGAAATGTTGATATCCAAAGGGACCCAAATGTCCCTGTTCGTAAGTCACTGAAAGCTAACAAGTAGAATCCTTCTTTAAGACTTCAATCAACCCCTTGCTGTGTCAGTAATGGAGAGCTCTCATGCATCAGGCTGGAGGGGTCATACATTTTGCATTTGTAGGAGTTCTCAGACATGTATTTCAAAAATAATCACATGATAACTACATAGGTAAAAACAGGGATGAGGTCCTGCAAACAGATTTTAGGGAGTCAGGAAAGAGACTGGGACTTCCAGGCAAGCGGAATCTCAAAGGTCCTGGATTGCTCCTGGTGCCATGGGATAATGAGTATAAGAATAAGAGGATGGGACTGATGAATGCATGGCTGGGGCCATTGAGCAGGAGGGAGGCCTTTAGATTCATGGGGTTTTGAGATCAGTTCTGGTGAGGTGGGATATATATGGGTTGCATGTAAACAGAGCTTTGCCCGGGACTTCCGGTTGCGGCTATGCGGAGCTAAGTCGCATGTCCAGCAGCTCCCGCTTGGAACAGACATTTGGGCTCTTTTCAGGGCCCCCAACGGCATTTATTCAACATTTCCCTGTGTGGGAAGAAGACTACAACATTCCCCCAACAGTGTATGGCTTGGACCAGGAGCAGGGCGACTAAAAAAGTGGTGGTGAAGCCAAAGAAAGTGCGAGGGAAGAAGAGCAAGATGGCGGCGGGCGGGGACCAGGCAGCGTGGATGCAGTGGGCGCAGGAGCAGCAGGAGGTTATCCAGCGCTGCTTCAGGGAGCTCAAAGCGGACCTGCTGGAGCCGATGAAGGCTTCTATTGATAAGCTGCTGGAGACCCAGACGGCCCAGGGGGTGGCGATCCGCGAGGTCCGACAAAAGATCTCTGATAACGAGGACGAGATCTTGGGCCGAGCGGTAAAGGTGGAGGCGCACGAGGCGCTCCACAAGAAATGGCAGGAACGTTTCGAGGAGATGGAGAATCGGTCGAGGCGGAAGAAACTGCGGATCCTGGGCCTCACGGAGGGGCTGGAGGGGTCGGACGTGGGGTCCTATATGGTCACCATGTTAAACCCGCTGATGGGAGTGGGGTCCTTCCAGGGGCCCCTGGAGCTGGAAGGGGCCGATAGAGTGCTGGCGAGGAGGCCCAAGGCTAACGAGCCGCCGCGGGCGGTGTTGGTGCGGTTTCATCGGTTCGCTGATCGGGAGTGCGTACTCAGGTGGGCTAAGAAAGAGAGGAGCAGCAGGTGGGAGAATGCGGAGGTTCGAGTATATAAGGAGGTGTGGGCCTTTGGCGTCCCCGGAGGAGGTGTGGGCCTTTGGAGGCTGGACACAAACTGAGGGTCGGGATGGGGCGTCGGGCGTGGGGATGGTAGGGGATTGCTGTTGTTGTGTTACATTTTGAGGGGGGGGTTCTTTGTTCTTGTTATGTTTTGGTTCGGTATGGGTGGTTAGGGTGGGTTGGGCACTGTTTTGGTTGGGGCTGTCGGGTGGGTTCTTGGAGGGGGGCAAGTAAACGGAGTAGGGGGTGGATGGCCGGTAGGGGGGATGGGCCCTGCGGGGGGGGGAGGCCCGAGTCGGGGGTGAGGGGACTGGGCCTGTAAAAGGAGCTGCGACAGAGGAGGCGGGGCTGGGCAGGTGGAAAATGCGGGCTATTTCCCAAGCTGAAGGCTGGCGGGGCCAGGGCGGGGAAGCGCGGATTTTTCCCCGTGCTTGGGATGGAAGGGGGAGGTGGAGAGCCTGCTGGTGGGTAATGGAGGGGGAGGGGAAGTCCCACAATGGGAGAAGTCGAAGGAGAAGCGGGAGCGGCCGGGGTCAGCAGGAGTCAGCTGACTTGCGGGAATGCAATGGGGGGAGCAATGCAGCTGGGAGGGGTCCTAGCTGGGGGGTGGGGTGGGGGTGGGGGTGAACCGGGTTGCTGCTGGAATGGTCAAAGGGGAGCTGGAGCGAGTAGAGGGTGTTGGGATGGGGGTCTGCCGCCGTGGGAAACGGGCCGGGCGTGGGGCGCGGGCGCGTGGCTGGCCGAGGATGGTTATGGCTAGTCGGCGGGGGAGAGGGGCGGGTAGCCCCCTGATCCGGCTGATAGCCTGGAACGTAAGGGGGCTGAACGGGCCGGTTAAGCGGTCCCGGGTGTTCGCTCACCTGAAGGGGCTGAAGGCGGATGTGGTCATGCTCCAGGAGACACACCTGAAGGTGGCAGACCAGGTAAGATTGAGGAAGGGGTGGGTAGGCCAGGTGTTTCATTCGGGGCTGGGTGCCAAAAATCGGGGGGTGGCGATCTTGGTGGGAGAGAGGGTGTCGTTCGAGGCGTCGAGCATTGTGACAGACAATGGCGGCAGGTACGTAATGGTAAGTGGTAAGCTGCAAGGGGGAAGGGTGGTACTGGTCAACGTGTATGCCCCGAACTGGGACGATGCGGGTTTTATGTTGGTGCGGATCCCGGACTTGGAAGTGAGGGGCCTGTCAATGGGGGGTGACTTTAACACGGTGTTGGATCCGGCCCTGGATCGCTCCAGGTCTAGGACGGGTAGGAGACCGGAGGCGGCTAAAGTGCTGAGGGGGTTTATGGACCAGATGGGAGGGGTGGACCCTTGGAGATTTGCAAGGCCGGGGGCTTGGGAATTTTCATTCTTCTCGCTCGTTCATAAGGCCTATTCCTGGATCGACTTTTTTGTTATGAGCAGGGCGCTGATTGCGAAAGTAGAGGATACCGAGTACTCGGCGATAGCTATTTTGGATCACGCCCCGCATTGGGTAGACCTAGAGCTGGGGGAGGAGAGGGACCAGCGCCCGTTGTGGCGCTTGGAGGTGGGGCTGTTGGCGGGCGAGGAGGTGAGCGAGCGGGTCCGAAGAAGCATAGAGAGATACCTGGAGGCCAACGATAACGGGGAGGTCCGAGTGGAGATGGTCTGGGAGACGCTGAAGGCGGTGGTTAGGGGAGAGCTGATCTCCTTTACGGCCCACAAGGAGAGGAGAGAGCAGAGGGAGAGGGAGAGGCTGGTGGGGGAGATGGTGAGGGTAAACAGGAGGTACACGAGGTGCCGGAGGAGGGACTGTTGAGGGAGAGGCGTAGCCTCCAGGCCGAATTCGACCTGTTGACCACCAGGAAGGTGGAGGTGCAGTGGAGAAAGGCCCAGGGGGCGATTTATGAATATGGGGAAAAGGCAAGTCGGATGCTGGTGCATCAGCTTCGGAAGCGGGATGCAGCTCGGGAGATTGGTGGAATTAAGGATAAGGGGGGCTGGGGGGAGTGTGGTGTGGAGTGGGGTTGGCATCAATGGGGTCTTCAGGGACCTTTATGAGGAACTGTATCGGTCCGAGCCCCCACTGGAGGAGGGAGGGATGGGCCACTTTCTAGACCAACTGAAGTTCCCGAAGGTGGAGGAGGGACTGGTGGCGGGATTAGGGGCCCCGATTGGGTTGGAGGAGCTGGCCAAAGGGATAGGGAGCATGCAGGCGGGGAAGGCACCGGGGCCGGACGGTTTCCCGGTCGAATTTTATGAAAAATATATGGACCTGTTGGGCCCGCTGCTGGTTAGAACCGTCAATGAGGCAAGGGGGGGGGGGGGCTTTGTCCCCGACGATGTCCCGGGCACTGATCTCCTCGATCCTGAAGCGGGACAAGGATCCCCTGCAGTGTGGGTCTTACAGGCCGATTTCATTGTTAAATGTAGATGCCAAGGTGCTGGCGAAGGTCTTAGCCACGAGGATTGAAGATTGGGTGCCGCAGGTCATCCACGAAGACCAGACGTGGTTCGTGATGGGGAGGCAGTTGAACGCGAATGTGCTGTTATCATGATGACGGCGAGGGAGGGAGAGGCGGAGATAGTGGCGGCGATGGACGCTGAGAAGGCCTTCGATAGGGTAGAGTGGGGGTACCTGTGGGAGGTGCTGAAGAGGTTCAGGTTTGGGGAGGGGTTCGTAAGGTGGGTTAGGGTGTTGTACGAGGTCCCGATGGCAAGTGTGGCCATGAACAAGAGGAGGTCTGAGTACTTTTGGTTGCATCGTGGGATGAGGCAGGGATGTCCCTTGTCCCCCCTGCTCTTCGCACTGGCGATTGAACCCCTGGCTATGGCACTGAGGGAGTCGAGGAACTGGAAGGGGCTGGTGCGGGGTGGGGAGGAGCATAGGGTGTCGCTCTGTGCAGACGACTTGCTGCTATATGTGGCGGACCCGGTGGGGGGAATGCTGGAGGTAATGAGGATCCTCAGGGAGTTCGGGAATTTCTCAGGGTACAAGCTCAACATGGGGAAGAGCGAGTTGTTTGTGGTTCACCCAGGGGACCAGGAGAGGGGGATTGGCGAGCTCCCACTAAAAAGGGCGGAGAGGAGCTTCAGGTATTTGGGGGTCCAGGTGGCCAGGAGCTGGGGGCCCCTGCATAGACTTAATTTCACGAGGCTGGTGGAGCAAATGGAGGAGGAATTTAAGAGGTGGGATGCGTTGCCGCTGTCCCTGGCGGGTAGGGTGCAGTCAGTCAAGATGACGGTGCTCCCAAGATTTTTGTTCCTGTTCCAGTGCCTCCCCATTCTTATCACGAAGGCCTTCTTTAGCCGGGTCAACAGGAGCATAACGGGGGTTTGTGTGGGCGCGAGGGACTCCGAGGGTGAGAAGGGTGTTCCTAGAACGGAGTAGGGATGGGAGGGGACTGGCGCTGCCCAACCTCTGTGAGTACTACTGGGCCGCCAATGAGGCGATGGTGCGCAAGTTGGTGATGGAGGGGGAGGGGGCGGTATGGAAGAGGCTGGAGTCGGGGTCTTGTGAGGGTATGAGTCTGGAGGCGCTGACAACGGCGCCGCTGCCGCTCCCTCCAAGGAGGTATACCACGAGCCCGGTGGTGGCGGCTGCCCTCAAAATTTGGGGGCAATGGAGGCGGCACAGGGGGGAAGTAGATGCCTCGGTGTTGACCCCGATACGGGGAAACCACCGGTTTGTCCCAGGGAGAATAGATGGAGGGTTTACGGGGTGGCACAGGGCAGGGATAAGAAGGTTGCGGGGACCTGTTTGTGGATGGGAAGTTCGCGACCCTGGGTGAGCTGGAGGAGAAGTACGGACTCCCCCCGGGAAACGCCTTTAGGTATCTACAGGTAAGGGCATTTGCCAGGCGGCAAGTGGTGGAATTCCCGCTGCTGCCGCCATGCACGGTACAATACAGGGTGCTCTCGGGAGCGTGGGTTGAAGTGGGGAAGATCTCGGCAACATACCAGGTGATGCAGGAGGAGGAGGAGGCCTCGATGGAGGTGCTGAAAGGTAAGTGGGAGGAGGAGTTGGTGGAGGAGATCGAGGAGTGAACGTGGGCAGATGCCCTAGGGAGGGTGAACTCTTCCTCTTCGTGCACGAGGCTCAGCCTCATACAGTTTAAGGTGCTGCACAGGGCACACATGACCGGGACAAGGATGAGCCGGTTTTTTGGGGGTGAGGACAGGTGTGTTAGGTGCTCAGAGAGCCCAGCAAACCACACGCATATGTTCTGGGCATGCCCAGCGCTGGAGGAATTTTGGAAGGGCGTAGCGAGGACGGTGTCGAGGGTGGTAGGATCCAGGGTCAAACCGGGCTGGGGGCTCGCAATATTTGGGGTTGCAGAGGAGCCGGGAGTGCAGGAGGCGAAAGAGGCCGGTATTCTGGCCTTTGCGTCCCTGGTAGCCCGGCGAAGGATTCTTCTTCAGTGGAAGAATGCGAGGTCCCCAAGCGTGGAATCCTGGATCAACGATATGGCGGGGTTTATTAAATTGGAGAGGGTGAAATTTGCCTTAAGGGGATCGGTGCAACGGTTCTTCAGGCGGTGGCAACCGTTGTTGGACTTCCTGGCAGAACGGTAGACAATGGTCAGCAGCAGCAGCAGCCCGGGAGGGAGGGGGGCGGGGGGGAGGTTCTATTTTATTTTTGTTTGTCTATACTGGGGGATCTGAGGGGATGTATATATTTGCTATGTTTGCCATGTATTTCGGCGGGTGTTAATATATTATTTATGTATGGGGGGGGGGGGCACTGGGTTGTTTTGTTTCATTTTGTATTTAATTCTATTGGGTTCCTTTTACATTTTGTTGTTGATATTTTGTGAAAACTTTAATAGAAATTATTTTTTTTTAAAACAGAGCTTTGCCCAATGCCCCATGGGGCGGTTTGCTAAGTGTTGTTGGGGAAGGTTTAAATTAACTTTGCAGAGGATAGGAACCAGAATGCAGCAATAAGAAGGTTAAACAAGGTGCAAAAGGATTGGGAAAATCAGATAGCAGTACAGTACAGTAAGAAATAGGATGGTATTAAGTGGGGTGAGACGAAGGGCGGAGTCTACCATTCTGGAGATGAATCCCGGTGACGGGCAGGAAAGTCACTTGACTCCGACTGGGTGGCGGGACAGCTAAACCTGCGCAATCTTCCGCTTTTTAGTTCATCATTAATACATCGACGAGGAGCTCAGCAAATCTTGTCACGGGATGGGCAAAGATTTATGTTTCGCAAAGTTTAAATGTTGTTTCGCACCTGATGTGACATAGGATTGCATGATCCAATTGACACCATTTTGGAGCAGTCTCCCACATTCCCCAACCCTCCTCGTTGCTGCCTCTCCAACTTGCAGCTTACCTAAACAACCCTGCAACTTGAACCTCCCTCACTCCATCGATTGCTTCCTGCCTCTCAACTCCTGAACCCTTAGCTTTGAGCTAGGATTCTGGAGAGGGATGCGGTGAGTGGGAGAGTTGGTGGTGACCAGGAAGGATCAGGGAGTTATTCCTCTTCTTATTAAGGGGATCAGGAGTTATGGGGAGAAGGCAGGAGAATGGGGATGAGAAAATATCAGCCATGACTGAATGGCGGAGCAGACTCGATGGGCCAAGTGGCCTAATTCTGCTCCTGTGTCTTATGGTCTTATGGGAGTAGGAGGGTCAGCCTGCAAAGAGGGTCAGGGAGCATGATTGGCGTGGAGCCAGTGGGACATGAAGTGGGAGGGGGGAGCCAGGTCAGCGAGTGGGAGATGTGGGGTGCTGGAGGGTCGGTGAGTGGCAGAAGTGGGAAGCCAGGAAGGTGAGGTGTGGAAGAGGCAGCAGACAGGTAAAATGGAAAGCAGGAGGCAAGTGAAAAGAGTTGGCATATTCCATTTATAGTTTAACATTTAGTTTATTTTTAACGTTATTTTGTTAATTGAAAGTATTTTAACAATGTACAGTGTTTAAACTTACAGGGTGCAATAATTTAATGTTTTTCCTGATGGGAAAGGTACTACGGGACTGAACTGAAGCTTTGACGTTGATTGTAATGGGAAATATGGTTCACTTAATATTATTTAATTTAAAGTTGCACTTCCAGAAGAATAACTACAATGTTAAGCGAGGAATTGCTGTAAAGAGAAGTACAGAAGAGAAATTAATGGTTCTAAAATCTGACAAATCCCCAGGACCTGATGGGTTACAATCTTAGTGTTTTAAAAGAAGTGGCTGCTGAGATAGTGGATGCATTGGTTTGATATTCCAGAATTCTCTAAATTCCATTATGATCCCCTTGGATTGAAAGGCAGCAAATGTAACTGCCCAGTTTCAAAAAGAATGGAGACAGAAAACAGGGGACTATAGATCAGTTAGCCTGATGTCAGAAGTAGGAGAAGTGCTAGATCTATTATTAAGGACATGAAACCAGAGCACTTGAAATATCACAATATTGTTATGTCCCAGCTGATTTTAATACTGGATAATTTAGATCCCACAGTGAAATCTGGCTTGATAGATCCTAACTCTGATTTTAGAAATTTTGGAGGAAGGTTACTGAACAAATTCACAGGAGACTGCAAATGAACTTTCAGCCCAAAGAATAAAATAAATGAAACAAGAAAAAGTAACGATATTACACCAGACCAGAAGGTGGAAAAGATCTCAATATAAACATGTGAAGATGCTTCAAATTCACACTGATCCTTTACCCCAGCACGATCTTTACAGATGCATTAACCAGTGAAGAGTTACCACTAGCTTGACACAAAGGCTTCTTGCTTGGGACTGGCACAGTGGCAAACAGTTTTCTTCTCATAAATCGCTGAGCATTCACTTGTTGCTTTTCACCCAACTCATGTGTCTCCCTGGGGCACCCAAAATCCACACACCAAACTTACTGTTTCTTCAACTGCAGAGCAAACAAATGAGTTCCCTGAACTCAGTCTTCCAGTAGCACCTCTGCTAAACTAATCACTTGACTGAATCCTAAAACCGACTGTTCAGTCAACTACTGTCCCTAAGAGATATGTAGTCCTTCTCATCAGAGAGCTTAAAATTCCTGTCCACTCTCTCTGACACATACTGAGCTCTTTGTTTTTCAGGCATTTTTTCTGTCTGTATCACTTTGACCAGTGTCGCTAGGCAACAATAAAAAATATTCCGAAGTCACTAAACTTTTAACCCCTTTTAATCCATCTCTTTAATTTCAATATACAAACAATACAAAGCAGATGGAAAGCAAGATGTGAAAGGACAAGGGTGTGGAACGATTACCTGAGTTGCTCTTGCTTAGAATTGGCACAGGCACAACAGATCAAATGGCCTTTTTCTGTGCTGTAGCAACTCTTTGATTCTACTCCAGTAGAACATATAGAGGTTTAAAAAGGATGTAGACTAGTTGCCTAAGAAGATGGCAGATAGAGTATAATGCGGAGAATTGATACTAATAGGAAGAACATAAGAATTGAATATTTTTTTAAAAGTGGTGACTGGTATATGTTGGAATTCAGAGGAATTACAGTGTCCCTTGTACACGAATCATGCAAAGCGACCATGTAGGTACAGCAGGCAATTAGTGGTATTGCAGGGAGGTTGCAGTGCTGTAAAGTATTTCTATAGAATAAGGTGATGGAATTTGTGCTCATGCCACTTGGGCTATGTGATGTCAGGGTAACCCCAATGTTTGGGCACACGTTGACTTTGCAGTTTCCAACTCAATGGAGAGCATTGTGAAGGTAGCAGCCCAGAACATTGTCCCCATGAGGAAGCCAGGCCTGCCTTCGTACATGATTGAATTTCATGCTTTTTGAATTTTCTTTGAGCAAAAAACATCTTTGAATTAATAGGTGTACACAATACTCATGTGCCTTAATTTAAAGTAACATTATGGCAAACATATATTGTAATATGCATTAACTTTAATTACATTAGTACAAACTGGTGTTTTGCATGTTTAACATATACACAAATAAATGTTTCTTACGATTTAATTCCCTAATACCTGAAAAAAGTAAAGTTTATATTGCTAAACTACAGAAGTATTCCTTTATTATTGACTTTATAGTCCAGCACTTCTTTGACTCCTTTATGAGATTAGGCATGATTATGTTGAGTGGACAGTAAAATGTATGCATGTATGTGTATTCTAGTTAAGACCAATGAATGACAATTGTTTCTCAAAGTCTCAAAAGAAAGTCTGTCTCAGACGGCATATATCCGAGAAGACAAGAATGGAAGATTTTGCATTCATATAGCCTCTTCAGAAAGTCCCACAATATTTAAAGGCAGTCAACGGTTCATTCAGTGTAGGCACTGTAAGGGAAATGTATTGGATTGTAAAAGTGAATTATAGGAGGCATCTAACATTTAAGTGCTGTTGATTGTGAGTTTATTTATTACAAAGGCAGGGGTACTTTATGAGCAGTACATTGGTTTACACAGTGTGCGGTTCTTTTTCTTAACTGTAGGAACATTTAGCCAGGTATAATTCATTTTTCCCCCAAATTATCGGGAAGCTTGTTTTTATAATTGAGAGATTATTGCTGTCTGTAGGGACACTAACTTGCATTTTGCCTTCGCTGATCTGTTTGAATTTAACTCGCTGGTTGTTCATATAAACGTCCCTGGTGTGTATTTTAACCCCTTTTTAAAAATAAACCGGTTAATGACTGTCCTAAAAGAGTACACATAATAAATGTAAATAAACACCGTGTGGCCAAAGGAAATGAAAACATTTGTCCTGAATTTCCTCAGACTTTCTGGCACTTAATCTTGTCAGAGGTGTAGTGGCAACCTCCTTTTGAGGCACAGGAATAGACAGATTTTCACAGTAACTTCATTGCAGTATAAATGTAAGCCTACTTATGACAATAAAGATTATTATTATATTATTATTATTATTATGAGTATGGAGAAGTGTAGGGTGCTGATGTTCACTGAGGCATTAAAATCATAGAAATTACAACACAGAAGGAGGCTTTTTGATCATCTACCGATTGTGAATGACGCTATGTCTCTGTCTGAATCGTCACGGTGTTAAAGAATTCCACTTTACAACAATCATACCCACATGAAAATGAAAAAATAAAAATCACTTATTGTCACAAATAGACTTCAAATGAAGTTACTGTGAAAAGCCCCTAGTCGCCACATTCCGGCGCCTGTTCGGGGAGGCTGTTACGGGAATTGAACCGTGCTGCTGGCCTGCCTTGGGCTGCTTTCAAAGCCAGCGATTTAGTCCTGTGCTAAGCAGCCCCTGCTGGGAAGAAATGTATAACTTTTCTCCTACCCCCAAGTTTGATTTCTTATAACAGACTTGAAACCAGCGCAAAAGATCTTCTACTATTTACCCTCTTACTTAGATACTCCCCAAATAGTCTCTGATTCAGTATTTAAAAAATCAAGCCTTTATTTATAACTAGAAACTTTCACTTCTTGTACTTCCTATTGAAGTTCTGAAACATGTGCTCCATAGTTTTAATATCATTCTTTTAATATCATTTAATATCAACCGGATGGAAAATCTTGAGAGTGAATATCAGAAGGTCCATCCTGCTTGTGTGATTCTGTGTCATCAGGAGGACTAAAGCTGTCATAATCCTGGATTTCCTCAGGCCCTGGATGCAATTCCAGGAAAGGTGCTAAAGTGTGTACAAGAGACCAGCGGAGGAGCAAAGTCAGACAAGAAATGCCAAGTCTCTGCATAGAAAATAATCAGCCAGATATCGCAAGGAGTGACGCCAGTGGGAGGGCTTCCTCTGCCAGATTTAATGTGACCCCTTTCTGGGTTGCCAAGCCTTTTATGTTCTCACGATTATCATCAGGAAAAAAGACCCTGGTGTTATAGATATGGAATTCTAAAGGCTCATGCCAAGTGCTGTTGTGAGGTTTCAGCAAACGCAAATAGAATATTCAAATGTATTGTTAGGATGCCGTGGGCAATATCTTAGTTAGAGCTGCATCTAAATCTCTTCCCCATTTTTATTTAAGCAATGTAAATCTTTTTTTTGTCAATACCTCGGACACAGGAACTGTAGCCACCAGTAGCACTATGGATCTGGACCTCTGGCCATTCTTCCAGTTGTTAACCTGGACCATAGTGTGAAAATGGAGTCATACCCATGGTTGGACTACCACAGGTCCACCTGCACCTGTATGAATACTAAGGACCATACCAAGAAAAGAGCCAAATAACGAGCACATAGTCTTTTTTGAGTGCTTCTAAGGAAGCAAAGGATCATCATTTGAAAGGTAGCCCACTGGGATCGATCACTTTTCTTGCCC
This sequence comes from Scyliorhinus torazame, assembly GCF_047496885.1. Taxonomy (NCBI): domain Eukaryota; kingdom Metazoa; phylum Chordata; class Chondrichthyes; order Carcharhiniformes; family Scyliorhinidae; genus Scyliorhinus; species Scyliorhinus torazame. The sequence goes on from NC_092709.1 coordinate 89,900,159, forward strand.
TGCACAAGACCAATGGCAGCTCTTGTATTATATAGGTCATGCTGGCCAGGTGGTTTATTTGGTGGAAGTGCTGGAGCAGCCTGGGACTGCTGACAGCAAATTTGCTGGAAGCTTAAGATCAACATTAGATCATAGAAATAGGAACCGGAATAAGCCATTCAGCCGATCAACTCTGCTCTGCCATTCAATAAGATCATGGTTTATCTGATTGTGGCCTGAACTTCACTTTCCTGTCTATGCCCATAACCCTTGACTCCTTTGAAAATTAAGGGAGCTGAAACAGAATGACAACCCAGTGGAACCAAATTCCCACCTTTCTCGAGGGCAATCTTTCTGAGACCTTTCCTCTGTTACCCCCAGAAATATATGCCCCACAGGTTTTTCATGTCTCTCACAGCAGTAGCTACTGCTTCTACTGTTTATGATTGAAACTTTAGTCCTTTACGTCCTTTATATTGTCATTCTTAGCCTCACTTTCTACTTTGATCTCAAATTGAATCCTATTATTGGAGTTATTACAAGAAGCTTGTATGATAAATGCTTCTTTTCTGCTAACCAACTTGTAATTCCATGAAAAGCCCAAAACTGACCAATAATTTCAGTTGGATTGTTGTATTTATGGAAGCTCTTCTAGCATTTTTCTTGCACTCCTGGTCACAATTGAAGGAAAAGTCTTCATAGAATTTACAGAGCAGAAGGAGGCCATTCAGCCCATCGAGTCTGCACCGGCTCTTGGAAAGAGCACCCTACCCAAGGTCAACACCGCCACCCTATCCCCATAACCCAGTAACCCCACCCAACACTAAGGGCAATTTTAGACACTAAGGGCAATTTATCATGGCCAATCCACCTAACCTGCACATCTTTGGACTGTGGGAGGAAACCGGAGCACCCGGAGGAAACCCACGCACACACGGGGAGGATGTGCAGACTCCGCACAGACAGTGACCCAAGCCAGAATCGAACCTGGGACCCTGGAGCTGTGAAGCAATTGTGCTATCCACAAGGCTACCGTGCTGCCCCCGGGTCTTCTCGGGTGATTACACTCCCTCAGCCTTTACATCTTTCTCCTTCACAGCCTTTTTTATCCCTCTTTTCTCCAGTACCAGGGGACAACCTGTGCACTTTTCTACTTTCTTTGCACTTTCTAAGTTGCAAATATAGCAATTTACATATTTATTTTCCATCGCCACTCCACTGTATTTCAATCAAAATTTATTATAAGTTGTTATTCTGACGCAATCTTTATGTGTGCATGAAAAATGTGGAGCTGCTTACTTCCTTAACCTTCCTACACTCTTCAGGCTTTTAACGAGGTTTCTCAATCAATATAAACAGGAGTGTTTGTAATGATGGGAGCTGGTGGCCACCGTCGCCAGTCCATAGGATGGGTCCAGGTTGCCACCCAGCCCCCCTCCTCCCGGTCGGTGCCCATAGGGCCCTGGGATTCACTTCGGGATGGAAGGTCAGTTGATTCAAGTCCTGGCTGCCCCTGCGTCATCTGGCTCGACCAGCCCTGGTTGCTCCCCATGATCTGCACCATCAGATCGATGCCCTCGGCGATGCTCCTCAATGACTGGGACATGCTCCGCAATTCCTCGGCAATGACCACCTATGACGAGGACAAGCTCCACAGCGCCTCGGCCATTCTCATCTGAGAGGGAGACATGTCCCGCAGAACCACATCAAGGTCAGCCTGGTACTGGGTCACATCCCCCAGTGAGTCGGACATTCTGCTGAAGCCCTCAGCAATGGCTGTCACTGACTGCGCTACGCCTTGGACACCTTCACTCATGGTGCCGACATTGTGCACCAGGCTCTCCACTGCTGTCGCCACGCTAGCAGTGCTGGCCTCGGTGCCACGCATTGCTGGCGACATGTCCTGTTCCTGTAGCCTCTGGGCCTCCTCCTATTTGCTATGGACCTGCTGGAGTATTACTGACATCTCCCTCTGGATGTCCAGGCCGCTCCCTCGCGTCGCCATCAGCTCCGGGTAAACCGGTTCTGGAGGCTCAGCATCTTTCGGGGACCCAGCTGGGTCCTGGGATCCAGCAGCCCTCTGACTGCTGTCTCGCCTGGGCATTCCTGCCTCCACCTGATGTACATCAACGACTCTGTGGTGCTCAGCAGATTGTGCCTCAGAATCCTCGTCACTAACGTTTCCCACCGAGGTGCGTGTATCTGCACTGGTGGGGATGACAACTGTAATACATTGACTGTGGCAGCCTCGGAGCTCTCCTCCAAGGTGGTCTCATGGGTGACTGGGGAGGGGGCCATCCCAGGTGGGCCAGCGCCGTCGACTGGAGGACCAGCAGGCGAACGAACACATGGTCAGTGGGAAGGATGGGTCAGTCTGTATGGCATTAACAACTCACTTGCAACAGTCCATCGGTGGGGCCCAATGGATCCTCACCTCTGCAGTGTGCACCGACCTCCGCATTGGTGACCGTTCAATCCTTGTCCACCCCCATAGTCTCCAAGGTTCAACCTCGCTTTAGTGGTCATTGATTGTGTATCAATTTAATAAGCTAGTTTTTTAAGACTAAAGGATGGAGCTCAAGCCGGAGTGTCTGCAACTTAGCCCCCACGTGGCGAACTCAGCGGCAATCTTTAAGCACTGGTGGGCGTGCTTTAAAGGGTATCTCGGGACGGCCGAAACGCATACCTGGCAGAGCAGAAACTGCACGTCCTGCACTCGAGGGCGAGCCCGGAGATTTACACCCTTATCGAGGAAGCGGAAGACTTTGATGCAGCAATAGAGCTGCTAAAAGGACACTATATCTGCCTGGTAAACCAGGTCTACGCCCGGCACCTGCTTTCAACAAGGCGACAAACCCCTGGGGAATCGCTGGAGGAATTCTACTGTGCACTCCTGGTGTTGGGAAGAAGCTGCAGCTGCCCGCAAGTTTCGGCGAGTGATCACATGGAACTCTTAGTCCGGGAGGCTTTCAATGCAGGTATGCTATCGTCATAAATCCGCCAGCGCCTGTTAGAAAAGGACACCCTGGGTCTCGGGGAGGAACGGGCCCTTGCAGGCTTCCAGGAACGCCCGCGGTTACGTTCCCCCTGGGCAGCGTGGACCCCTCCGCGGCTGACCCCGAGACTTTCCCCATTCCCCCATAGGCCTGCGCTGCAAGGCGGCCTGGCAACCCCGAGGGGCCCCGCTGCTACTTTTGCGGGCAGGCCAAGCACCCCTGCCAGCGCTGCCCGGCCCACGCATCCACCTGCAAGGGATGCGGCAAAAAGGGCCATTTTGTGGGGGTATGCCAGGCCCGTGCGATTGCCGCGGTCTCCGGCGGCGAAGGCGGACAGCAACCACAAACTTCTCCACGGGCCCCGTGCGGCCAGCGGTCACCGCCATCTTCATATTCCAGGGCCACGTGTGGACCCCAGGTGCCGCCATCTTGTTCCGCGGACGCCACGTTGGAGGGATGGGCGCCGCCGTTTTGTGCACCCCCAGCCATGTGCGACCAATGGGAGCCACCATCTTAGATGAACCCCCAGGTCCCCAGCTCGGCTGACCATGCACTGCCCGAAGAGAATTCTCAACTGCTGTGATTAGCCTCGGTGACTCTGGATCAGTCTCGGCCTCGAACACTCTCAACTGCTACGACGACCGTATTCATCAACGGGCATGAGACGTCCTGCCTAATCAACTCTGGGAGCACGGAAAGCTTCATACACCCTGACACGGTAAGGCGCTGTCCTCTCCTCATCCACCCCATTAATCAAAAAATCTCCCTGGCTTCCGGTTCACACTCAGTGGAGATAAAGAGGTTTTGTGTAGCAACCCTCACAGTCCAGGGAAGGGAGTTCAAAAATTTCCGTCTCTACGTCCTTCCCCACCTCTGCGCGGCTACATTCCTGGGTTTAGACTTCCAGTGTAACCTTCAAAGGCTCACCTTCAAATTCGGCGGCCCTATGCCCCCCCCCTTACTGTCTGCGGCCTCGCGACCCTTAAGGTCGACCTGCCTTCCCTGTTTGCGAACCTCACCCCGGATTGCAAACACGTCGCCACCAGGAGCAGATGCTACAGTGCCCAGGACCGGATCTTTATTAGATCAGAGGTCCAAAGACTACTGAGGGAAGGGGTAATTGAAGCCAGTAACAGCCCCTGGAGAGCCCAAGTAGTGGTGGTAAAGAACGGGGAGAAGCATAGGATGGTCATCGACTACAGTCAGGCCATCAACAGGTTTATGCAGCTGGACGCGTACCCTCTCCCCCGCATATCCGACCTGGTAACCAGGATCGCGCATTATAAGGTCTTCTCCACAGTGAATCTCAAGTCCGCCTACCACCAGCTCCCCATCCGTACTAGTGACCGCAAATACACTGCCTTCGAGCCAGATGGGTGGCTCTATCACTTCTTAAGGGTTCCCTTCGGTGTCACCAACGGGGTCTCGGTCTTCCAGCACGAGATGGATCGAATGGTTGACCGGTACGGTTTACGGGCAACATTCCCGTATCTCGATAATGTCACCATCTGCGGCCATGACCAGCAGGAACACGACACCAACCTCCGAAAATTTCTCCAGACTGCTAAAATCCTTAACCTTATATACAGCAAGGATAAATGCATGTTTAGCACCGACCACCTAGCCATCCTCGGCTACGTAGTGTGAAACGGAGTTATAGGCCCCGACCCTGAACGCATGCGCCCCGTTATGGAGTTCCCCCTCCCTCACTGCTCCAAGGCCCTGAAACGTTGCCTAGGGTTTTTTAGCTACTACACTCAGTGGGTCTCCAACTACGCGGACAAGGCCCGTCCCCTGATTCAATCCACAGCTTTTCCCCTGTCGATAGAGGCCCGCCAGGCCTTCAGCTGCATCAAAGCAGACATTGCAAAGGCCACGATGCACGCCATCGACGAGTCCTTCCCTTCCAGGTCGAGAGCGATGCGTCCGACGTAGCTCTGGCGGCCACCCTCAACCAAGCGGGCAGACCCGTGGCCTTTTTCTCTCGCACCCTCCATGCTTCCGAAATCTGCCACCCCTCAGTCGAAAAAGAGGCCCAGGCCATAGCAGAAGCTGTGCGACATTGGAGGCATTACCTTGTCGGCAGGAGATTCACTCTCCTCACAGACCAACGGTCGGTTGCTTTCATGTTTGATAATGCACAGCGGGGCAAGATAAAAAACGACAAGATCTTGCAGTGGAGGATCAAACTCTCCACCTACAACTATGAGATCTTGTATCGGCCCGGGAAGCTAAACAAGGCTCCTGACGCCCTGTCCCGTGGCACATGTGCCGCCGCACAAGTGGACCGCCTCCGAGGACCTCTGCCACCCGGGGGTCACTCGTTTTTTCCAATTTGTCAAGATCCGCAACCCGCCCTACTCCATCGAGGAGGTCAGGACCGCCACCAGGGACTGCCAAATCTGCGCGGAGTGCAAACTGCACTTCTACCGACCAGAGAAAGCACACCTGATAAAGGCTTCCCGTCCCTTTGAACGCCTCAGCATGGACTTCAAAGGCCCCCTCCCGTCCACCGACCGCAACACGTACTTCCTGAACGTGATTGACGAGTACTCCCGGTTCCCATTCGCCATCCCTTGCCCCGACATGACTGCAACCACCGTCATCAAGGCCCTCCATAGCATCTTTGCACTGTTCGAGTTCCCCGCTTCCATACACAGTGATAGGGGATCCTCCTTTATGAGCGACGAACTGCGTCAATTCCTGCTCAGCAAGGGCATCGCCTCGAGCAGGACGACCAGTTACAACCCCCGGGGTAACGGACAGGTAGAGAGGGAGAACGGTACTGGCCCAATGGTCCAGGAACCTCCCAGTCTCCCGCTGGCAAAAGTCCTCCCGGATGCCCTCCACTCCATCCGGTCATTGCTTTGTATGACCACCAATCAGACACCTCACGTACGGCTTCTTGTCTTCCCGAGGAAGTTCTCCTCTGGGACCTCGCTCCCGACCTGGCTGGCAGCACCCGGACCCATCCTGCTCCGAAAACATGTGTGGGCGCACAAGTTGGACCCGTTGGTCGAGAGGGTCCATCTGCTGCATGCTAACCCCCAGTACGCCTACGTGGCGTACCCCGACGGCTGACAAGATATGGTCTCCCTACGGGACCTGGCGCCCGTCGGAAGCCCACGCACATCCCAGCCACCAGTCCCACCCTCCCCTCCACCGCAGCACCGTACAGGAGGATCGGTCGTTCTGCCAGCCCCATCTAGGCCCCCCCACCCACCGACGCCCCATGCAGGCGTTCCCTTCCCAAGTCAACCGTTTTCCCCACCAGCGCCGTCTAGAGGTGCCGAAGCTGCCATGGAGATCGAAGCCATGCTCCCGGAGTCACAGACGACGGAGCCTCCACCGGAGTCACCACCGAAGCTCCGCCGATCACAGAGGACGACCAGGGCCCCCGATCGACTGATTGCTTCATTTTAATTGTAAACTTAAACCATCAAATGTACATAGCTATCAGAATTGTAAATAGTTACCAAACACTGTACGGAGGTATTACGGTACCTCCATAACTAATTATACCACTTTGCCATGTTTTGTAGTTTCAGGCCACCATCCCTGCCGGACTCTCTTTTTTTTAACAGGGGGTGAATGTGGTATTATAGGTATGACGGTACCTGATAGGCTAAAGCACCTTTGGTGGAAACTGTATGCTTTCTATTGGTTAGAATGTATGATAGCTCCGCCCTGCTAGGCGGGGTATAAGAACCCGTGCCGCCCCAGCAGCCTTCATTCTGTACCTGAGCAGCTCGGGCAAACATCTAGCTTATTAAAGCCTTCAGTTGGACTACAACCTCGCTTTAGTGGTCATTGATCGTGCATCACTGTGAAAACCCCCTCGTCGCCACACTATGACGCTTATTTGGGTACACTGAGGGAGAATTCAGAATGTCCAAAACACCTAACAGCACGTCTTTCGGGACTTGTGGAAGGAAACCGGAGCACCCAGAGGAAACCCATGCAGACACGGGTAGAACGTGCAGATTCCGCACAGACAGTGACCCAAGCCGGGAATTGAACCCCGTGCCTGGCGCTGTGAGGCAGCAATGCTAACCGCTACGCCATGAACTTACTGTGAAAATCCCCTAGTCGCCACACTGCGGCACCTGTTTGGGTACACTGAGGGAGAATTCAGAATGCCCAAATCACCTAACAGCACATTTTTCGGGACTTGTGGGAGGAAATGGGAGCATCCGGAGAAACCCACGCAGACATGGGAAGAACATGCAGACTCTGCACAGACAGGAATCGGACCTAGGTCCCTGGCGCTGTGAAGCAACAATGCTAACTACTGTGCTACCACGCTGCCCTATTAAAACATTTTTTTATAAATCCTTCTATTTTAAGAGAAATTCCCACCGGAATGCAGCAGAATGCGGAATCTGCTGTTTTACAGTACGTCTGTGGTTTAAAAAGTTGTCTGTTTTTGGAAACTCTGGAGCTCATGAATTCATGCTATGATTCAGAGGTTTCTGTACAAGCTGTGGGTTCTTTGCTGATTGTCTGGTGAAGTAATTAAACAGTGAAAATCTGTATTTGTATTTCTGAAAGCATTATGTTCAACCCTGCTTTAAACCCTTGCTGTGGTGAGAGATTTCCAATTGTAACAGAGACTCTCAACAAGTGGTGAAATGTCAGAATTTTTTGTAAGCTGTTAGATGTGTGCAACTTTGCCTGGTACGAAGGTCAGCCGTTTTCAATCAGAGGCCTTGTAGGAAGCAGATGCCATCTAGCAGACTGTTAGCCAGGTGGGTGTGGGGGAAGGGATTCCATGAATATCTTGCAGTAAGGAAGGCAATGGGTTCAGGGCATGGAATGCTTAAATTTACAAAAGGAAAAATACTGCAGATGTTGGCAGTGGAAATGCTCAGCAGGTCTGGTAGCATCTGCGGAGAGTGAAACAGAGTTAATGGGCGCTATTCTCCTCCCCCACGTCGGGTGGGAGAATCGCCGGGCGAATCGCGCCGCTCCGATCCCTGCACACAATTCCCCCCCCCCCCGAAACCAGCGGCGCGCAATTCGCACTGGGCCGCTCGGAGAACCGGCGAGCGGTGATTCTCCGGCCGGATGGGCCGAGCGGCCGCTACGATACGACAGGTTCCCGCCGGTGCCGTCCACCCCTGGTCGCTGCCGGCGGGAACTCTAATGCTAATTTCTTCCCTCACTGTCCTCTTAAATAATGATACAGGAAGCCATCTTTGCTTTTTTTGTACATCTAGAATCATTTTCATTTATCCCCACACTGATCTAATCATCCTAATCAAAACTTTGACAAGCTTTTGAAGTTCCCTGTATTCTTCCCAATAAACTTTTCAAAAGCTATGTTTCCATTTATATTTTGCAATCAGTTGTCTTGTTGCTTAACTTAGTGTCATATTTCTGACTCTACCATCACTGACTTTGTCAAGTATTTGACCTATTTGCTCTTATCAAACTCACAGATGACGTCTTGTGTAATTATGACAAGAGAAGAACTATTCCTTCTCCTCTTTCTTGACCTGTGTGCAGTCTTCCACACATCCTGCTCCAAAGCCTCTCCACTGTCATCCAGCTGAGTGGCAGTGCACAAGCCTGGTTTCATTGTTATTTATATAATCCTAGTCATAGGCCAGCAGTTTCTTCGATATTGGGAAGGGCCCATGTCGGGCGGGGAAAGCGGCATTGAATCCACCAACAGCAAATGGCGGGTTTTCTCCACCAGATAATGCAGCACTTGTAATTTTAAAAAAACCCTTCAAGGGTCCCACAACATACTGCTGGCGAGGCAACCTCTGTTTCACCTACCCCATCAGCAACTTAGACACTCAGTGATCCCAGGGTGCTAGTTTTAAATTCACCCCAGCCCACAGCTAGCAAACAGTTCACCCAGATACACCTCCCAGCATCCCCCTTGGCACTACCCAGGCATCAAGCTGGTACCCCCTGGCACTACCCAGGCAGGTAGTGCCAGCTTGTGCCAGGGTAGTGCCCAGACACTACCCGATCATATATCGCTCCTCCTTGAGCTCCCCTGGGAGTACTGCTCGCCAGGTGCACACCACCTAATTCACATTGTTCTACCATCACGCCACTGTGGATGGATTTTTAACTTGGGGAGGGAGAGGGGGGGGTCGATGATTTTGACACATGGGATGGATAATATGTTTATTTATTATAATGATGATCCCCGTGTTGACTGGCAGGAAACGCAGTATGTCACTGATGGCGGGGAGGGGATAATCGCATCATGCGTTCACGCCGACATAAACCACAACTTTACGTGTTATTTTCTGCTCCCACCGCTGAGCCTGCCTGATGTGAATGGGAATGAAAATCCCCATCATAATCAGCTGCCATGGCTTCTCTTCCTGCTCCTGCACCATTACCTCTTGTAACCCTGAAGTATCTATCCTTGGTACCCTTCTATTTCTCATCCACATGCTGCCCCTCAATACATCATACAAAAACACCATCAGTTTCCACGTGGATGCTGATGACACTCAGCTTTACCTCATTACCACCTCACTCAAACTTTTTACTGTCCCTTAATTATCAGATTGCTTATCTTATATCCAGTACTGGATGAGCAGTAATTTATCCCAGTTAAATATTGTCCAGAACAAAGCCATTGCTTTTTGACCCCCGTGACAAACTCCATTCCTTAGTACCAAGTCCATCCCTCCCTTTGACAACTGCTCTTGATGAGCCAGATTATTCGCAACCTTGGTGTTATTACAGACAAGAGAGATAGGCAAACTCAACTTCTTTCCTCTCACCAACTCTCCATAAGCAGATGGTATTTTAAATCATTTTTAGTGTGTTGTGGTGTGTTTTCCCAAACCCTCAGTTTGTGGATCCAATTTACTAATAACTCACAGCAACCTTGCATTATGGTTAACTCAGGAAGTTAGTTTATTCGCATTCAAAACTCGGGGGAAGGATTGTTCACAAAATCCCACTCCACTCCACACACAACAGAAGAGGAGGGGGTGGGGGGGTGGATTGAAAAAAAAAGTTTTACCACTATGGATAGCAAGAGTTAAAGAACCACAAAAATGAATATTTGTTCATGTGATTATTGGAGTCAAGAGAGTCCAATGATGAGTTCTTTCACATGGAAACTCGAGTTCAGCTGGCTGCAAGCAGGAGTTGTAGAGTTCTCTCTTCAGTTGGTGCTGATACCCAAGATCAAGTTGGTACAAAGAGACTGGGACAGTTCTACAGGCGATGGTAGGAAATTTTCCAGCAGAGACCGGCTTCGAGGAGTAGGCTGTTGTTCAACCTGGAGTTCTGCTTTTTAGTGGTTCACCAGTTGGATGTTAAACAGCAAACTGAGAATTTATCAGTTCTTAAAGGAACATAGAGATTTCAAAATGGTCACCCGAGTCATATGACTATTCTCCACATTGATTTCAAAAGGGGTGTTAATCCAGTGTCTGGAACTGACTCTGATTTCAGGACTGATAATGTCCCAGCCATTAGCTTCTGAAAGAGTTACCATCCATATTCCTGTTTTTCTGTGTCGGGAAGACATTCTCCAGGCAAACTTGTGACTCTGCTGTCATAATATACACCAGTATATCATGGTGCAGACACACACTGATGGACACACAGTGGGACCAATCAACACAAACAACACCGCAGCCAATCACCAGTGAGAGCACACGCACTATAAACAGGGGGCATCAGAGTTCCCGCTCATTCGAGCTGCAGCTAGCTAGTAGGACAGAGCTCACAGCCTGCAGCACAGACATTCACCATGTGCTGAGTGCATCGACTGGTTAGGACAAGGCAAAGGTCTTTAGTTAAAGCTAGTATCGTGTTAACCCACGAGAGTATGTTAAACAGTTAATGATTCAATAAAATAGTGTTGAACTATTTCAAGTGTTGGTGACCTGTATGTGTTTTACGGATCCAGAGCGCCCAACACAACATCTGCTATAGCAGTAAGCTGATCAAGATGCAAATGATGACCATTGCCCACTCAATGGTCCCCTTTCGGACTGGACTTGCATCGTTCCAGGTGTGAGATGAATCTGTTAACAGCTCTGCAGGCATAACGAGTTTTGACCTTAATTTTGTGATAATAATTTCCTTAAAATTGTGTGAGTCCACAATGAGAGGAAATTGTTGCAGACATCTTTTGTCATTAAGCAAAACATCAATTTCAAAAATGCAAAAACAATGAAGTTTGATACATACAGTTTTAGGTTTCTTTTCATGCCATATTGACAAAATAGTGTCATATTTGACCCCAAGATAACCTCTGAACAGAAATCTGCACCATCACTATGGCTGCATATTTCCCCCTCATTAACATTGCCTGATTGTGTCCTGTCTCAGCTCACATGCTGCTGAAGCCCTCATCCATGCTGTAGTTTAACTATTCCAATGAGGCCTCCTACATTCTCCCCTCTGTAAACTCTGCTTCCCATGTCCTGACTCCACCATTAATTCACCATTTTTTTCACTGCCCTACATTGATTCTTGGTTAAGCCACAGTTTGAGTTTAAACTTCCCATTTGTGTTTTCAAACATCTTTGTGGCCTTGCCTCTGCCTATCTCTAAAAATCTTCTCTAGCCACACAACCCTCCAAACTATCTGTTCTCCTCTACTTCTAGTCTCTTGAACTTCACTGATTTTAGCTGGTAGCTGTGTAGGTCTCAAGCTCTGGAATTACCTCCATAAACCTATCCATCTCTCCTCATTTAAAAGACTCCTTAAAAGATTGGTCCAGGAAACCAGCATGTTGACCCTTCAATCGAGATTAAACGTCCTTCTTAAAATGGAACTCTGTCATGTTAATGGTATGCTGATTATATTAAGATACACAGGCCAAGGGCATTGTTTAATTAAGTGCATAGAACACTTATAAAGAGAGAGCTTATATGATCAGTGCGATTCCCACCGGGTGAGTCGGCGTGATCTCAATCGCATTCCACCCACGCTCAGAATTTTTTGGGAGGGGGGGTGAGTTTTACACTGGCACTGAAAGGGCGGGGCCTAAGCATGCCAGCAAGCCCAGCTTCACAGGACACCATTTAAAAAATGCGCCCTGATCTTAAAGTGATAGTAAAGCCACCCCCCCCCCCCCCCCCCCCCCCGCCCCTCCCTCCCCCAGGATCGCTGGAATCAGGACACTGGACCCTTCCCAATAGGTCTCCCTTCACGCCCCCCCCTCCCCAATAACTGGTACCCCCTTGCAGGTGAGCCCAGACATCTTTGTATTGAACAACTCCTCAGCCTCTCATTTCCCTGCTTCTGCTCTTTCCTCCAACTTTACTTTTTATATAAACTATTTGCGCCCTTGATTGAACTTTCCTGTGGCTGGTCAGACCTGCAGCACAGCCTCCATCCACATGGGGTCAGATTGCTAATAGGGTCGGTTAGCCTGGAGCGTTCCCTCGCAGATACACAATACCGGCTTTAAGGGAAATCCTTTTCTACAGGATGAACTCGGCCCCAACCCATTTGAGGTCCTGATCTGAACTGCACTATCAGTGGTAGTACCTACACACACGAATAAAGGAAAAGAAAATTGTTGAACAGCCCATCAGTCTGCTGTCAGTTGTTTTCTTATAATTATTCTTATAGTGACTAGTATTTACAGAGGTTAATATATAGTCACACCCTCGTACCCTCAGAATCGGGTGTAATGAATGAAAATTGAAAGGAAAATACAAAATGTAAAAATTAACTTGGGGAGCAGGAGGGGATAATAAAGCGAGGTCTACCTTCCGTTTAATGGGCTCTCATTTTAGGTATTTGGGTGTGCAGGTAGCTTGGGATAGGGCCCAGCTTTGTAAGTTGAATTTTACAAGCTTGGTGGGTATGGTTAAAGCCGATTTAGAGATGGGTTTAGTCTCCCTCTGTCCTTGGTGGGCAGAATTCAATTAGTGAAGATGAACATCTTACCACGGTTTCTTTTTCTGTTTCAATGTTTGCTGCGTTTTCTGCCAAAATCCTTCTTTGGGGAATGGAGAGATTGATTTAGTCTTTAATTTGGGTGGGTAAAGTGGCTGGGATCCGGAGGACGATCCTTCAGAGGGATCGGCAGTCAGGGGGCTTGGCATTGCTGAATTTGATACATTATTACTGGGTGGCGAATGCGGAAAAAATGCCAGGATGGTGTAGGGATCCTGAGGCTGTTGGGTACGGATGGAGCCAGGGTCATGCAAGGGGGTCAGGGTTAAGGGCGTTAGTGACGGCCGCACTGTCATTTTCTCCAGGGATGAGAAATATAGGATTGCAACGTGGACAATAAATATAAGAATGCGCCAGCATATCGGACCAGACTAGGGAAAAGTGGCAAACATTTTTTTAAGACTCTTTATTTGAATGCATGCAGCATCTACGCCAAAATAATGGAATTGATGACACAGATCGGAAAAGATAAATGAGCATGACCTGATAGCCATTACAGAGACAGGGTTGCAAATTGATTAAGGCCGGGAACTGAATCTTCAGGGAAATCTGGAAGAATAGACAGAAAAGAAAAGGAGGCTCTGTTAACAAAGGTTGGAAAACGATAAACAGTGAGAAATTACTTTGGATCAAAGGATCAAGATGTCAAATCAGTTTGGGTGGGGATAACAAAGGAAAGTAGACACTGGTGGGAGTTGCCCTCAACGGTAACATTGTAGGACAGGGTGTATATCATGAAATAATGGGGCCTCGTAAGAAGGCTTACAGGAGTGATTTGCTTCAAGAGTACTTCATTGGTTGTAAAGCAATTTGGGCCATTTTGAGGTTGGGAAATACACTACATAAATGCAAGTTCATTCTTTCTTTTACCTATACTGGGGTTTGCATCTTTAAAGAGTTTTGTCAATCTTGATGTGAAGTTAATTGACCAAAAGTGATCATTTATTTCACTAAGCGGAAGTGATGTCCAGAAAATGATTGTCATTGTTATGGTGAAATAAACAGAATTCATCCTTCATGCATCTTTTTATGTCACGTTTTTTGAAAGAGGCACCCGACTCAGATCTGTCTTCTGGAGATCTATGTTTTGGCTTGAAAATTTGGCTCACACCCCATTTGCCAGACTCTAATTTGTCAATTGTACTTAAGTACAATCAGTCATACAAATGCACTTTGCAAAATAGTAATTTAAGTGCATTCAAATATGAGTCATCCTAGTTTAGCAAGTAATTTTCAGTTTGATGCACACAGCATAACCTTGTTATTTATGAAGAGGGCAATGGATGTATGTCTGGATTGTAGATGAGCCTCAGTAATATGTTCTGGGGCATTTTGCTCCTCCATTAGCAATAGACATTCGTAGTCTCATTGAGCATTACTTCAATCGATAGAAAGTCATTTGGCAGTCTGCCACTTCAGTTAGCTACATTTCTAGTCTAATTCTGCAGGTAAAGTTGCAAATCATAGATTACACGCTATTCCCGTAGTGTGCCACTTTATTTCAACCAAAAGCACGAAAAAAGCTGTTTTTTTCTCTTATTAACAACCTGATAATTAAGTCTTATTCTCAACGATCACACGTTTCAAAATTATGTGTCCATGATTTTGTTAGTAGGCTGTTCATTGTATAGGAATGTGAGCATTTAATGTTTTCAGTTAAAGGAACCTTGGGCTTTTGGTTTAATATTACATAATTTGGAGCATTCCATCATGAAACTGCTGTATCATATTTACAGTTCTATCAGAACATCCAAGTTTGGCTATGACTTTCCACATGGCTCTCTATTTACTGCGTCAAAGTCTTTATCAGGACAACCAAGGCACAGTAGAGTCCTATCTGTTGTTTGCGGCATTTTTATTTTGTATCTGCCAAAGAGTGAAGATCATGTTGCAAGCGGCTCGGCCTTTCCTGAACCCACTTTGAGTTTTTGACAGTACCTGTTCTGCTATGCAGCATAGCAGTCTGCTGAGTAGAATGTTTGCTACAATCTTACTAGCTATCACAAGCAATGAGGTTTCTTTGTGTTTGTCACATCTAGATTTTAGTCCTTTCCTTTGTATATGTGAACAATGGTGGCATCCTTTGAACTCCCGGGGAATGGTTTGTTGATCCCACATTCTGTTATATAATTGTGAATATCATGGGCATCAAATGGGAAGACAAAGTTACCAGCACTGAGATACTTCAAAGAGCAGAAATGTCTGGAATTGAAGTATTTATTATCAGAGCCCAGCTTAGATGGAACTGACCGGCAGTACATGTGGACTGATAATACACCTAAGGTGGTCACGTATTCACAACTTAAACTTGGGCACCACCTACAAGAAAAACTGAGATTAATGTTCATGGACTCCTTGAAGGCAAACCTCAGGAAATGAGGCATGTGTCCCCTGGACTGGGAGAAAGATGTACTGAGCACTCAAACGGTGGTGCTACTTCCATTGAACAACAAAGAACAGGGTGCAAAGGACAAAAGGCAAGCTAGTATGACCAGTAAGCAATTCCAACAAAATCAGACAATTCACCCTTGCCTGTACTGTGGAAAACCATGCAACCGGGCTCCACAGCAATACTAGAATTCACAACAGATGACTACACGTGGAAAAAACAGCCATCTTCGATAACAAAGGGGAAACTGATGACAATCACTCAAAGTATTGGTAAAATACCTTAATACGAAAGAGGACGGCACGGTAGCACAGTGATTAGCATAGTTGCTTCTCAGCTCCAGGGTCCAAGGTTCGATTCCTGGCTTGGGTCAACTGTCTGTGCGGAGCCTGCACGTTCTCCCTGTGTCTGCGTGGGTTTCCTCCGGGTGCTCCGTTTTTCTCCCACAGTCCAAAGATGTCCAGGTTGGGTGAATTGGCCATGCTAAACTGTCCTTAGGTTAGGTGGGGTTACTGGGCTATGGGGATGTGTGAGCTTTAGTGCGGTGCTCTTTCCAAGAGCCAGTGCATACTCGATGGGCTGAATGGTCTCCTTCTGCACTGAAAATTCTATGATTCTAGGACCAAAAAGTAAAAACAAGAAGGCATACGTTCAGAAAAGGCTGTTTGTTGGTTGTTATACTGAAGCTTTATAACATACTCTGGTGACTCCATCCACTCTGTTTAACCTCTTGAGTAAATTGTCTGAACTCTCCAGCCCCTGTCCTCCCCCTTCCCAACAAAATTAAATCAAGCAACATATGTATCCAGTGTTCAAGATGATTCTTCCTTGATTGGCTGCTTGACATACCATGAAATTTTAATGATCTCAACAACTGAAAAGCTACTGTTTTCCACACAGCATTTGACTACCTTCATCAGTTCTTTTTCTTAGAAGTACTAATGACTTCCAAAACCCAACTTTTTAATGGGGTTAATTAACCTGGCATTAACTGTCTTGGCTGGGAAACTATAACACATCTGAGCTGCTATTAAAATGTTTGCAATCCTCATGGAGGCTTATTCATTTTACACTATAGTCTGTGCTTACACTTGGGAATTTAATTACCAATTTGGTCCTGTGTACTATTCATTCTTGACATTTCATAGATACGTAGATACATAGAACATAGGAGCAGGAGGAGGCCTTTTGGCCCTTCGAGCCTGCTCCACCATTCATCACGATCATGGCTGATCATCCATTTCAATAGCCTAATCCTGCTTTCTCCCCATACCTTTGATCCCATTCTCCCCAATTGCTATATCCAGCCGCCTCTTGAATATATTCAAAGTTTTAGCATCAACTACTTCCTGTGGTAGTGAATTCCACAGGCTCACCACTCTTTTGTGTGAAGAAGTATCTCCTTATCTCTGTCTGAAATGGTTTACCCTGAATCCTCAGGCTGTGACCCCTTGTTCTGGACACACCTATCATTGGTAACATCTTCCCTGCATCTACCCTGTCCAGTCCCGTTAGAATTTTATAAGTCTCTATGAGATCCCCCCTCATTCTTCTGAACTCCAGCGAGAACAATCCAAACCTAGTCAATCACTCCTCATATGACAGTCCTGCCATCCCTGGAATCAGTCTGGTAAACCTTTGCTGCACTCCCTCGAGAGCAAGAACATCCTTCCTCAGAGAAGGAGACCAAAACTGCACACAATACTCCAAGTGTGGCCTCACCAAGGCACTGTACAATTGCAGCAACAAATCCCTGCTTCTATACTCGAAACCTCTTGCAATGAAGGCCAACATAACATTAGCCTTCTTTACCGCCTGCTGCACCTGCATGCTTACCTTCAGCAAATGGTGCACAAGGACACCCAGGTCCTGCTGCACACTCCCCTCTCCCAATTTACATCCATTCAGGTAGTAATCTGCCTTCCTGTTTTTGCTTCCAAAATGAATAACCTCACACTTATCCAAATTATACTGTATCTGCCATTGGTTTTCCCACTCGCCCAACCTGCCCAGATCTTGCTGTAGGATCTCTGCATCCTCGTCACAATTCACCCTCCCACCTAATTTAGTATCTCTGCAAACTTTGAAATGTTACATTTTGTTCCCTCATCCAAATCATTAACATATATTGTGAATAGCTGGGATCCCAGCACTGATCCATATGATACCCCACTGGTTACTGCCTGCCAATTTGAAAAGGAGCCATTAATCCCTACTCTTTGTTTCCTCTCTGCCAACCAGTTTTCTAACCACCTCAATACATTTCCCCCAATCCCATGCGCTTTAATTTTGCACAATAATCTCTTATGTGGGACTTTGTCAAACGCCTTCTGATAGTCCAAATATACCACATCGACTGGCTCCACCTTGTCAACTGTACTGGTTACCTCTTCAAAGAATTCCAACAGATTTGTCAAGCATGATTTTCCCTTCATAAATCCATGCTGACTCTGACTGATCCTGCCACTGCTTTCTAAATGTTCCGCTATAAAGTCCTTGATAATGGATTCAAGCATTTTCCCCACTACTGATGTTAGGCTTACTGGTCTATAATTCCAGTCTGTCTACCTCCCTTTTTGAATATCGGAGTGACATGAGCTACCCTCCAATCTGCAGGGACAGTTCCAGAGTCTATAGAATCCCGGAAGATGACCACCAATGCATCAACTATTTCCAGAGCCACCTCCTTAAGCACTCTGGGATGCAGATTCTCAGGCCCTGGGGATTTATCCGCCTTCAATCCCATCAGTTTTCCCAGCACCATTTCTCTACTAATGTTGATCTCCCTCAGTTCTTCCCTCTCACCAAACCTTTCATTCTCCAACATTTCTGGGATCTGATTTGTGTCCTCATTTGTGAAAACAGAACCAAAGTATGTATTTAATTGCTCAGCCATTTCTTTGTCCCTTATTATGCATTCCCCTGTTTCTGTCTGCTGTGGGCCTACATTTCTCTTTACCAATCTGAAGCCATGGATTGGCCCTCTTACCCGCTTTGCTTTTGTGCCAGACAGGAATGAACAGTTGCTGTAGTTCCTCCATGCGTTCCTTGAATGTTTGCCATTGTCTATCCACTGTCATCCCTTTAAGTAACACTCCCCAATCTATCAAGGCCAACTCACGCCTCATATCCTCACAGTTCCCTTTGTTAAGATTCAGCACCCTAGTCTCCGAATCAACTACTTCACTCTCCATCTTGATAAAAAATTCTATCATGTTATGGTCGCTCATCCCCAAGAGGTCTCGTACAGCCAGATTGGCAATAATTCACTTCTCATTACACAGTACCCAGTCTAAGATGGCCTGCTCTCTAGTTGGTTCCTCCACATATTGGTCAGGAAAACCATCCCGTATACACTCCAGGAATTCCTCCTCTACGACATTGTGGCTAATTTGATTTGCCCAATCTGTGTGAAGATTAAAATCACCCATGATCACCGATATTCCCTTATTACATGCATCACTAATTTCTTGTTTAATGCCATTCCCAACCTCACCAGTGCAGTTTGGGGGTCTGTATATGACACCCATTAATGTTTTTTGTCCCTTGGTATTTCTCAACTCTACCCATACAGATTCCACATTGTCAGAGCTAATATCCTTTCTCACTATTGTGTTAATTTCCTCTTTAACCAGCAATGCCACACCACCACCTTTTCTTTTATGCCTGTCCTTCCTAAATACTGAGAACCCTGGGACATTCAGTTCCCATTCCTGTTTACCCTGCAGCCATGTCTCCGTAATCCCAATTATATCATATCCATTTATATCTATCTGCGCGATTAGTTCATCCACTTTATTACAAATGCTCCGTGCATTAAGGCACAGAGCCTTTAAGTTTGTCTTTTTCACAATGCTTGTCTTGCTCCCAATATTTTTCTCTACTGCCCTGTTTGAATTTTGTCCTTGGTTTCTCCACCTATCACTTTTCTTATTCACTTTTCTACCTTTTGCTTTTGTCCTTGCTCCCTCTTTCTCTGACTCCTTGGGTAGGTTCCCATCCCCCTGTCATTTTAGTTTAAACCCTCCCCAACCGCGCTAGCAAATAGCGCCCCCTAGGACATCAGTTCCAGTCCTGCCCATGTGTAACCTGTCCTGTTTGTACAGGTCCAACCTCCCCCAGAACTGGTCCCAATACCCCAGGAATCTGAAACCCTCCCCCTGACACCATCTCTTCAGCCACATATTCATCCTATATATCCTGTCATTTCTACTCTGACTAGCACGTGGCACTACCTTGAGGTACGATTTCTTAACTTCCTTCCTAGCTCCCTGTATTCTCCCTTTAGGACCTCATCCCTTTTTTTACCTATGTCGTTTGTACCGATGTGTACCACCCTCCCCCTCCAGAATTTCCATGAACCTATATTTTCAAACATCTCCCTAATGAAAGCTTAATTCTGTGGATTTCTTGTTTCTCTTCCTGGAACCCGTCTTCATATCCTGAATTCTCTTGGAGTTGCAGTGGGGAAGTTATAGAGGCCGAGTGGAAACAGCTTGGAAGAAATTCCCAGCCTCAGTCTCAATTTGATTTTGAAAGTACATACATAGAACATAGAACATAACGTGCAGAAGAAGGCCATTCAGCCCATCAAGTCTGCACCGACCCACTTAAGCCCTCACTTCCACCCTATCCCCGTAACCCAATAACCCCTCCTAAACCTTTTGGTCACTAAGGGCAATTTTATCATGGCCAATCCACCTAACTTGCACGACTTTGGACTGTGGGAGGAAACTGGAGCACCCGGAGGAAATCCACGCAGACACGGGAAGAATGTGCAGACTTTGCACAGACAGTGACCCAGCGGGGAATCGAACCTGGGACCCTGGCTCTGTGAAGCCACAGTGCTATCCACTTGTGCTACTGTGCTGCCCAAAGTAGGTTGCACATAATACAATGAAAACTGTCTTATCACAGCAATCATGAGGTTAGGTGTTCTACGCAGAATATGCACGAAATATTCAATATTTTGTTACATCTTTGATCTCTAGATTGCTATCCAGGTAACAAACATTAGAACATCTAAATAAATTGTTTTGTCAATGTCTGTATATTGAGTATAGTCATGTTTACTCTTATGGGTTTAACACTTGGGCTCCAACTCCACCATATTGTCCAGACCTTCAATGAGATGTATTAGGGAAATGTAGTGCAAAATAGTACATGCAAGCTGAATAGATTGCCTGTCATACAAGTGAAAGTTGTATATCCACAAAAGAAAATTCAAAGTTATCTTGGAAGGCAAAAAGAAGCCTTAATATACATTAACTGCTCTGTGGAACTGTCCAAAAATTCAGGTTTCATGTATTCAGATGTTTCACCAATCGCCAATATTTTGTGCAAGATTGAATACATTGCTTTGACTGAGTCAGAATGCTTTCGAATGCTTGCCTTTTCAGATTATCTTCACATTGACTGATCATTATCAGTGAATTAGTGAATGATTATTAATCATATCTGAATGATTTTGCTTTTCCACTTTTGCTAATAGACGTTCCTTCTTTGTATGCATGTTTCAGGTTGTCTTCCATTATTCATTGTCTTACATTTATATCACCATTAAAATCAATTTGCTTGGGTGGTGCAGTGGTTAGCACTGCTGCCCATGGTGTCGAGGACCAGGATTCGATTCCAGCCCCGGGTCACTGGACATGTGGAGTTTGCATATTCTGCCCATGTCTTCATGGGTCTCACCCCCACAACCCAAAAAATGTGCAGGGTAGTGGATTGCCCACTCTGAATTGCCCTTTGATTGGGGGGAAAAAATTGGGTACTCTAAATTTATATAAAAAAGGAAGAAAAATCCATCTGCTTGTCCTGAATCCATCCATTTAACATGTCCAAATCTGTTTGAATGTATGCTGTCAGTTTCTCTAATGATTACCGTCTAACCACAAGAGCTTTGTGGGATATTTGCAAGGGAGGCTGGGAAACATCATTTTAGCTTTATCCTTCAGTAGGTCGCTGTAAAGTACAGTGCCCTGCTGTTTTAGAGACAAGGAGGTTCAATTCTGTCAAACATTTCTTGCTAATTACATGTTTTTGTTGGAAAGGGTCCCGTGCATGGCAAATTGTTGTCCTGGCAATTTTGAGATCTGTTCTGGTTTGCCTGTATGAAATTATGGCTGAAAATGTTTGGACAGGAAACAACATCGAGAGCACATAGTGACATCGGTGTTTCCATCTGACTGAATGAAGTACTTAAGTGTAGTCACGGTTGAAATTAAGAAATTTGACCGCTACTATGTGTAAACAAAGTTCCTGCAAACAGCAATCAGGGGCGATGACCGCCGACCGGCGCCAAAAACGGCACGAATCAGTCCGGCATCGCGCCGCCCCAAAGGTGCGGAATTCTCCGCATCTTGAAGGGCCGAGCCCTCACCTTGAGGGGCTAGGCCCGAGCCGGACTGATTTCCGCCCCGTCAGCTGGCGCGGAAATGACTTCGCCGGGCGACGCATGCGCGGGAGCGTCAGCGGCCGCTCACGGCATCCCCGCGCATGCGCAGTGGAGGGGGTCTCTTCCGCCTCCGCCATAGTGAAGACCATGGTGAAGGCGGAAGGAAAAGAGTGCCCCCACGGCACAGGCCCGCCCGCGGATCGGTGGGCCCCGATCGCGGGCCAGGCCTCCGTGGGGGCACACCCCCAGGGCCAGATCGCCCCGCGCCCCCCCCCCAGGACCCCGGAGCCCGCCCTCGCCGCCTTGTCCCACCGTTCGAAAGGTGGTTCAATCCACGCCGGCTGGCATGAACCAAAGGAGTTCATGCACGTGCCCTAGCCCCTAAAACTCATCTGTGCCCTGCACCCGTGCCAACTTACTCAGTGTCTAATTGTTTGGCCTTACGGGCCCTTTGACTACGTCTACGTGGTTCCCCAGACGGTACAGCAGAACTGGAGGTGGACTCCTGTGATTCCTGCCCTCTGACACTGGATCCCTTTGGCGGCCGTTTCCTTGGGCGTCCTGGCCTAGATGGGCCAGGCTGCGGCCCGGGCGACTGGGATGGCGAGCTGCCAACCTGTCCTGCCCGTTGCCCACCCGATGCACCTGGGACGGAAGGGGGGGAGTCCGAGGTGTCGCGGTGTACCAGGACCTCCCCTACAGAGGGAGCCGGGACGGACCACACCACCTCCTCCTCCCTCGGGGTGCCCGATGGCCCCCAGGCCTCTACATGGGTGGGGGATGCGAACGGACTGGCCATCCGACGTGCCCCCGACATCTGGCGCTGCCAGTCCTGGAGGCCCGTGCTGGTATCGACAGGGGTCTGCAGGTTTGCAGCCATGGAGCCCAGGGGGTTGTCAAACCCTGTCTGTGACAGTGCGACGATGCCCTCAGCGATGGCCTGCTGAGACTGGGCCATGGCCTGCAGAGACTGGGCCATGGCCTGCAGAGACTGGGCCATGGCCTGCAGAGACTGGGCTATGGCCTGCTGAGACTGGGCCATGGCCTGCTGAGACTGGGCCATGGCCTGCTGAGACTGGGCTATGGCGTTGAGCGCCTCTGCCATCTGGCGCTGGCACTGGCTCATGGCCTCCTGTGAGAGGGCAGCCATTTCCTGGGCCACAGACGCCGCCTGCACGGAAGGCCCCAGGCCTCGCAAACCGTTCCCCATGTCTGACACCGTCGCACCCATTGCTTCCACCGCGGACGCCACCCGTGCGGTGTCAGCCTGGGTGGCACGCATGACCGGGACCACTCCCAGCTCCAGGATGCGGGTGGACTCCTCCACCTGCGACCGCAGCCGCCGCAAGCCACCCGTCACCCTATTCGCTCGTCTCCGTGTCGGTGGTTGCATCGGATCTATGTGTGGGTGTGGTAACTGCAGGAACCCGGGATCCATCTGGGCGGCAGATGTTCGCTTAGCCTGGGCTGCCGTCCGACCGCCCGGTCCCTCTGCTGCTCCTACCTCCACCTGCTGTACCGGGACGGCTGTGTTGTGCGCACCAGTGAGTGTACCAGACGCCTCATCACTAAAGTGCCCAACCGTGGTGAGTGTTTCTGCGATGGTGGAGGGTGTTGGTGACAGCAGTGGCGTTGTGTCGTGCTCTTCGTCCCACTCTGACTCCATGGCACTTTGGGGTGGGGGTTCGTCTCCACCCATCCACTCTGAGTCACTGTCCGGTATTTCGTCTTCCCGGGTAGGGGTGTCCTGGGTAGTGCTGTCCCGGGTAGGGGTGTCCTGGGTAGTGCTGTCCCGGGTAGGGGTGTCCTGGGTAGTGCTGTCCCGGGTAGGGGTGTCCTGGGTAGTGGTGTCCCGGGTAGGGGTGTCCTGGGTAGTGGTGTCCTGGGTAGTGGTGTCCTGGCTCGGATGTGACGGGGGCCTGTGGCTGCCCCCCTCATCGCTGGGTGGTCGCTCCCGCACGTGACGGGGGTGTCGTCTCCCTGTTGCTCCAGGTCTCTCCGTCTCCCGTGGTGTGCGAGGGGCATCCTGCGGGCGTCGCATGCTGGAGGGTCCGGGTCTCTCCGTCTCCCGTGGTCTCCGAGGGGCATCCTGCGGGCGTCGCATGCTGGAGGGTCCGGGTCTCTCCGTCTCCCGTGGTCTCCGAGGGGCATCCTGCGGGCGTCGCATGCTGGAGGGTGCGGGTCTCTCCGTCTCCCGTGGTCTCCGAGGCGCATCCTGCGGGCGTCGCATGCTGGAGGGTCCGGGTCTCTCCGTCTCCCGTGGTCTCCGAGGCGCATCCTGCGGGCGTCGCATGCTGGAGGGTGCGGGTCTCTCCGTCTCATGTGGTCTCCGAGGGGCATCCTGCGGGCGGTGTGCATCTGCGGGGATGGGTGCCTGGACGTTTGGTCCTGCGATACACAATGAAGCATGCATGGTTAGACATCAGGCAGTGATCAGGTGATACGGGGGAGGGGGATATAGGGGAGGGGGGATATGGGGACGGGCTGTTGATGGCTCACTTGCTCGTGGGCCCCCGACCTCTGCATCAGCAACCTCCCGGTCCTCAGGTCCGCCAGCCAGTTCCAGGGCCCTTTCCTCGTGTACGGTCAGTGGCCTCTCATCAGCGGGCCCTCCTCCAGTCCTCACATGCTCCCTATTGTTGTGTGCGCGCTTCTCCTGTGGGGGGGGGGGGGGGGGGGGGGGTGGTGGCAGGGGTAAAAGGCAACAGTGTTAGGCAGGTATATGAATGCACGCCATCGGTTGCGCGTGCTATGCAGAGGTTAAGGTTAGGGCTGGATTCACTTGGGGATATGGGGGAGGGGGGGATATGGGGGAGGGGGGGATATGGGGGAGGGGGGATATGTGGGAGGGGGGATATGGGGGGGATATGGGGAGGGGGGATATGGGGGAGGGGGGATATGGCGGATGGGGGGGATATGGGGGGGATATGGGGGAGGGGGGATATGGGGGAGGGGGGATTTGGGGGAGGCTCACCCTGCCTGCTCTGACGAGGTCGTTCACCTTCTTGTGGCACTGGGTGCCTGTCCGTGGTGTCAGGGCCACAGCGGTGACGGCCTCTGCCACTTCCCTCCACAGACGCCGGCTGTGGCGTGGGGCAACTCTGCGGCCGTGCCCGGGATACAGGGCGTCCCTCCTCTGCTCCACCGCGTCCAGGAGCGCCTCCACATCGCGTGACTCGAACCTCGGGGCTGATCGACGGCCAGCCATCCAGTCGGGTGTTGCGGTCGGCTGTTCCGGTCGGGTGGGGGGGAGCTGCGCGGCCTTATGAGCCGTCACGCCGTGCAGCGCGTATGACGCTGCACGGCGTGAACCACTGCGCAAGCGCGGATCCCGTTACGTCGCTGCTAGCCCATTTCAGGCCGGAGACTATCGGCCCATTTTTATGACGTGACGCAAGTGGGATTTGCGCCGTTTTTTGCGCCGATCGGCGGACTTTCCGCCGATAATGGAGAATTTCGCCCTATGTTTTGATTTTTTCAAACATGCGTTGGTTGACTACGGTCAGTATTCTGCCTATTGATCACAGCCGATGATCCGCCAATCATTGGGTGTACCTGCCATTGCGCGTATGATACAGTCAGGATTAAGAAAACCTGGCTGCAGGGTGATCAGGGATGGGAACTGAATGTCCTGGGGTATTTAGGAAGGACAGTCAAAAAGAAAAAGGCACTGGAGTGACAGTGCTGGTTAAACAGGAAACTAAATCAATAGTGAAGAAGGATGTTAGATCTGACAATGTGGGATTTGTATGGGTAGAACTGAGAAACACTAAGGGGCAAAAAACGATAGTGGAGATCATATATAAACCCCCAAACTGCAGTGGTGATGTTGGGAATGACATTAAACAGGAAATTAGAGATGCATGCGACAAAGGAACATCTGTAATTATGTGTGATTTTAATCTGCAAATAGATTGGGCAAATCAAATTAACCACAATACCGTAGAGGAGGAATTCTTGAAATGTATACGGGATGATTTTCTGGACCAATACATTGAGGAACCAACTAGAGAGCAGGCCAGCCTAGACTAGTGGGCAAATCAAATTAACCACAATACCGTAGAGGAGGAATTTCTGGAGTGTATATGGGATGGTTTTCTGGATCAATACATTGAGGAACCAACTAGAGAGCAGGCCATCCTAGACTAGATACTGTGTAATGAGAACGGAAACATTGGCAATCTAGTTGTGCGAGACCCCTTAGTGATAAGCGACCATAATATGATAGAATTTTTCATCAAGATTTAGAGTAAAGTAGTTGATTCTGAGACTAGGGTCCTGAAGCTTAATAAAGGAAACTATGATGATATGAGGCATGAGTTGGCTTTGATCGATTGTGGAACGTTACTTAATGAGATAGACAATGGTAAGCATTCAAAGAGTGCATGAGGGAACTGCAACAATTGTTTATTCCTGTCTGGCACAAAAGTAAAATTGGAAAGGTGGCCAATCCATGTCTTACAAGGGAAATTAGAGATAGTATTCAATCCAGGGAAGAAACATACAAATTGGCCAAGAAAAGCAACAGGTCTGAGGATTGGGAACAGTTTCGAATTCAGCAAAGAAGGACGAAGGGATTGATATAGAAGGGGAAAATAGAGTACAAGAGTAAGCTTGTAGAGAACATAAAAACTGACTGTAAACGTTTCTGCAGGTATGTGAAGAGAAAAAGATTGGTGAAGACAGCCAGAAACAGGGGAATGTATAATAGGGGACAAAGAAAGACTGACGTATGAGGAGAGATTGAATCAGTTAGGATTGTATTTGTTGGAGTTCAGAAGAATGAAGGGGGATCTCAGAGAAACCTGTAAACTTTTAACAGGACTAGACAGGGTAGATACAGGAAGGATGTTCCCGATGGTGGAGGTGTCCAGAACCAGGGTAGGTACAGTCTGAGGATACGGGGTAGACTATTTAGGACAGTGATGAGGAGAAATTTCTTCACCCAGAGAGTAGTCAGCCTGTGGAATTTGTTACAGCAGGAAGTAGTTGAGACTAAAACACTGTATGTTTTCAAGAAGCAGTTGGATATAGCACTTAGGGAAATAGGAATCAATATGGGAGGTAAGCAGGATTAGGGTATTGAGCAGGATGATCAGCCATGGTCATAATAAATGGTGAAGCAGTCTTGAAGGGCCGAATTGCCTCCTCCTGCTCCTATTTTCTATGTTTCTGTGCACTGGCACTGAAATTCATACAACACATTACTCTTTTGCGTGGTAGGCTTGATGGGTTTCTTCGATGTGCCCTATTCTGACAGCTAACTTGCACAATGAGAAATGGCTCAGGACCTATTTATGAGACTGCCACTAAGAACAATTTTGTAGCGTGTGCAGCTGTAGAAATCCCAATGCAAATATTGACCAGCGAAGGTAGGCTTGTGGTATACAGTAGGCAGAATGAATATGTCCAGATATTGCACCTTTTTTAATAAACTAAAGCATGGGGCACAACAGCTCGCAGGTGCTTTCCTCGTGGCAACATCTCTACTAATCAGAGTCGACTTGCCAACCAATCAGCACCCTTTTTCTTGCACAGTATAAATTCTTGTTCTAATTGAAATTTGGCACTCTTGAATGTATGCTGATGAGTGCAAGACTAAAAGCTTTGACAGCATGTCTGTTTTTTCAATAATACTCAAGTACTGTTATAACAAGTGACTATTTGGACATCAAGATTTCATGCATGGGATTTACCGACCACCCCGCCAGACAGTCCTAAAATATAATTATTTTACAAAACTCACAATGTAACAATAGATGGTCTACCCCCCCCCCCAATAAAGAAAGTAATCTCTTTGCTCTGATCTAGTTTTTATCGTTCAAGGAATTAGACAGGTATGTAGTCATAGTATGAGTTCTGGGAAAAGTCATACTGGACTCAAAATGTTAACCCTATTCTCTCTCCTTAGTCATTGCTAGACCTGCTGAGTTTTTCCAGCACTTTTCAATTTTATTTCAGATCTCCAGCATCCACCGGATTTTTCTTTTATTATTATATGTAGTCAAACCTGATTTGATTTGGGGGGTGTATTTTAATGAATCATCCCAGCATTGAACTTCTCAGTTCCATTGATCAATGGGAAGTACTCATTTGGAGAATCTACTCCATGTTATAATGTGATGTAGTAGACTGAGAACGCAGAGAGCATATCTTGCAGAAATCTTGAGCTGTTGTGAGGTCTTGTGTCCATGGGATCTGGGCAAAGATGAGTAAAAACTAATTTTAGTTACCTTCTCAAAGCATGCTAAGGGTATCTCAGCTTGGAACATCAGTTCATGGGGATGTAGTTTTATTTTGTTTTGGTGTGAGGAAACAAGTGAAACCCCAGTGAGGGTAAATAATTATTTAGTAAAGTGAAGAAAAGACAAATACACACAAACTGGACTACTCTGCTCTCACACAATTAAGATCTATGAATTATTAAACTCATTGGGTTGGATTCTCTGCCGTCGGGATGCTCTGTTTTGCCGGCAGCCTGGGGGTTTGCCGACAGCGTGGGGCTGACCCACAATGGAAAACCCCATTGACCAGCTGGCGAAACGGAGCATCCCGCCGGCATGCTGAACCAGAAATCTGGCACGGCGGGACGGAGAAGCCCATCCATAGTTTCTATAGATTGTACCCTTGTTACAAACTATGTCTATGATATCTGAACTCTGTAAGACTTCCCCTTTTTCCCCTAAACAACATCCAAATTGAATAACCAGCTACAGTTGCCACATATTGCAGGGATGATACTCAAATCTGGGAACTGTCTATTTCCTGATCTAGCAAAGATATTTTGAAACTGCTGTTATGAAGGTTTTCTGCACTGCCTTGGCTCTAAGACTTAGCAGCTTGTTTGCTGTGAACTTGGTCTTCAGCTTGGTGGCTGGAAACTGGCTGTTCGCTTTCTGAGACTCTGAGATGTTAACTGCCTCCCTTCCTTATTGGGGACAGGTCAGATATACCTTTGTTGTTGTTCTTTGATTATGCCTCCTGCGTAATTGGCGTTCTGCCCCCATCAAATTCAAGTCCCGAAAGATGTGCTATTAGGTCATTTGGACATTCTGAATTCTCCCTCAGTGTACCCGAACAGGCGCCGGAATGTGGCAACTAGGTGCTTTTTACAATAACTTCATTGCAGTGTTAATGTAAGCCTACTTGTGACAATAAAGATTATTATTACTGCTACTATTATTACTTCACTGGCTGCGGTGATAGGGGAGACTTGCATAAGTATTCCAACATACTGACCTGCTCTGTTCCCTCTATTGCCTTTGTTTCAAAACAACAAATAATAGATTCCTAATTCTGCCAGAAATAAAAAAACAATTCTATATTATTATTGTTTTTGGTTGAAGAAATGGATTCAAAATAAAACGTTGTTTGCCCTGCAAAGTAGGGAATTGAACACTCTCTTTCGGCACATTACGATTCCTGAAGACACGAATGCCGTGTCGATTAAAACAAATTCTTGTATCCATCTGTTAGGAAAACATATCTATCCTTTCCATCTGCAAAGGTCTTCCTCGAGAGACATTCCATGTCTGTTCAAGAGCATATGTACATTTGGTTGTTGCTATTGCCTGTTTTCTGTCTCAATTATCACTCTTGAGCAATCAGACAAGTGTTTAATTACTTTGCTAAAAGCAAGTAATATTAATGAGCACCAAAAATAACTGTCTTATTGACCCTTAGCACAAGACCCTGGGCCTGAGCAAAACTGGAGCCATGTGTTGTAAACCAAGCCTATGTGAGGAAAAAATCGAAATGCTTATTCAGTGGAGTTGAAAAGTTTCAAAGAGCAGGCACATCGTTTACAATAGAAATCAAATCTTTTTTCTGAGAAATTTAAATCGGGGACAGATATGACACAATATCAGTGTTCGACCTGGCTTAAGATCAAACCCTCTTCGGCCCTTGAGCATGGAAATATTGACGCCCTTTTAGGGGCAGCTGATTTTTTTCAAGAAAAATGTATTGAAAATGTCTTTAGAAGAAAAAGCACATTATACAACCAAATTGTTCATACAGTATACAGTTTACATTTGATCAAATTCATGCCATGTTATACATTTTACATTTATTGATTATTTTAAAGGCAAGACAGTTAAATATCATTGTTTGGTCAAAGCTGCCTTGAAATATTGCTTTCTTATTGTGCCCTTTCTCAACTCTCGTAGCTGGCTTCACTCTCCCAGACCCAGTCCTATCTTCTGAACTTCTGTTTTTCACGAGGTCCTTTCTTATTTAGCATCTGTTCCCTTCGAAGGAGAAGGATCTTCAGGCATAATAAGCATTTGCCCCCTGCCCACGGAAATTTGCTTACCAGAACACACAATGTTATTGTGCTCTGGCCAGTCCTCGTTACTGAAGTGTTGATCACTTTGTCCAGATGGCTGATAACACAGCCTATTTCAGGAACTTCCAGACTCTAGTTTGTACCTATTAAGAGTGTAGCTGTCAGCATCATATACAGGTTTAAAATTCTCAAACCTTATATACTCTCTTTATGTTGCAGAATACATAATTTTTCCTCTGAAGTGATAAGCGTCAGAAATATTAAGCCAGAGAGCAATGTATCTCGAAGCTTAATAGTGAAGGATTTTGGCAGGTGACAACTGGACCAAAATCCTGGAGCTCCCTTACTAACAGCACAGTGGGTGTACTGCCACTTCAGTTCAAGAAGGCAGCTCAAGACCACCTTCTTGGGGAAAAATGAGCTTTTGCAACAACTGCTGACCTTGCTAGTGATGCTTACGTCCTATGAACAAATACAGGCATCTATTTATAGTTAATATAGTCCGTTCCATTTGCGTAGGATTAAATTATTTGTACACCAAAATATCGGCTGGGATTTTCCAGCCTTTTCCGGGGGTGGGTGGGCGGTGGTGGTGGTTGGGGGGGGGGGGGGGGGTCGGAAGTGGGTGGGTTTGAGGGGACCCACAGTGGAAGATTCGGTGACCCAGCCAAAGTCCATTGACTTTCGGCAGAACCAGATGATCCCGGCATCTGTAAAATCCTGCCTATTGCCTTTAATCTAAGGACACTTTGTCGTTGATACAGTTTTAAAAGAATGAAAAAGTGAGCCAGCATGCCCAGAATATATACCGCCTGACAGATACTTTATATAATATCCCCATCTCTCAAATCTACCATTATCACTGATTCCTCAAAAGAAATCAAGCTCTGGCCCCTCTCTTCTTGTATGTTCTTGTAAGCTATCAGCCCATCATCAACCTCCCTTTCCTCGATAATAATAATAATCTTTATTAGTGTCACAAGTAGGCTTACATTAATACTGCAATGAAGTTGCTGTGAAAATCCCCTTGTCACCATATTCCGGCGCCTATTCGGATACACTGAGGTAGAATTCAGAATGCCCAAATCACCTAACAAGCACATCTTTCAGGACTTGTGGGGGGAAACTGGAGCACCTGGAGCAAACCCACGCAGACACAGGGAGAACGTGCAGACTCCGCACAGACAATGATCCACGCCAGAAATCAAACCCAGGTCCCTGGCGCTGTGAAGCAACAGTGCTAACCACTGTGCTGCCGTGCCGCCTGTCCTTGAGACTGCTGTTACTCCCAACTTTCCTGCAACTCCATGCTTGAACCTTCCCAATCAGATTTTCTACCTGGCTCCTAATGTTGGAAAACTCTCATTAAAATGGCGCGAATTAGAAAGAGAGAAAGTTTTGCACTTCTCTAGCTCTTTTCAGGACCACAACATATCCAAAAACACTTTTCAGCCAAAATACGTTCAAAGCGCATTCAGTGTTGTAATGTAGGAAACACGGTCGCCAATCTTTGTACAGCATGCTCTCATAAACCGTATAATGACCAGATTCTATATTTTGTGGTATTGATGGAGGGTTCAAATATTGGCCAGAATAATGGGGATAACTCGCTGTTCATTTTCAAAATTTTGCTGTGGGATCTGTCCACCTAAGCAGGCCTCATGTCATCCAAAAGATTGGCACTTCTGACAGTGCAGCACTTTCTCAGTACAGCACTAAAAGGTCAACCAAGGCTTTTGCACTTGATCCTTTTCCATGCTGTGATTCCTCCTCATCCTTGTTGACCTATTTGCAGCATTTTACCACACCAATTCTCCTCAAATTTGTCCAGCTGGATGGGACTGCCTTTGCCTTGTTCCTATCTATCCAGACATAGCCGGGGAATTCCCAGTAATGCTTTCTCTTCCTGCTCCTGCACCATTAGCTCTAGAGAACTCGAAGGATCTGTACTTAGCTCTCTTTATCATCCCCATGCTGCACTTGAAAATCGCTTATTGTCACAAGTCGGCTTCAAATGAAGTTACTGTGAAAAGCCCCTAGTCGCCACATTCCGGCGCTTGTTCGAGGAGGCTGGTACTCGAGAGAGATGATCTGAAAACACATCAAGTATTTTTTTTTTTTTAAATGTTTATTCAAGTTTTCCAACAAAATTTTTGACAAACCCCCCGCCCCCCCCCAATAACAGAAGATAAAAGAAACGCAAACACAACAATTAACATTGTACATTGTGCAAAACATTTACATTGGGTTTCCCCATGTACAATACCCCCCCCCCATATGACATTTAACGGTACTCGTAGGGGAAGCCCCCCTCCCCGCCCCCCCCCCCCCCCCCATCCCAACCCCCCCCCCCCCCAACAAACCCCCCCCTCCCCTTCCCCACCCTAGGGTTGCTGCTGCTGCTGACCTCCTTCTAACGCTCCGCGAGATAGTCTAGGAACGGTTGCCACCGCCTGAAGAACCCCTGCACAGACCCTCGTAAGGCAAACTTTATCCTCTCCAGCTTAATGAACCCTGCCATGTCATTTATCCAGGCTTCCACACTGGGGGGCTTCGCGTCCTTCCATAATAGCAAGATCCTCTGCCGGGCTACCAGGGACGCAAAGGCCAGGATACCGGCCTCTTTCGCCTCCTGCACTCCCGGCTCATCCGTTACCCCAAATAATGCCAACCCCCAACTCGGCTTGACCTGGACTTTCACCACCTTGGATATAGTCCTCGCGAAACCCCTCCAAAACCCCTCCAGTGCCGGGCATGACCAGAACATGTGGACGTGATTTGCCGGACTCCCCGAGCACCTCCCACACCTCTCCTCCACCCCAAAGAACCTACTCATCCTCGCCCCTGTCATATGCGCTCTGTGAACAACCTTGAATTGTATTAGGCTGAGCCTGGCGCAAGAGGAGGAAGAATTAACCCCACTCAGGGCATCAGCCCACAGACCCTCATCTATCTCCTCCCCAATCTCCTCCTCCCACTTGCCCTTTAGCTCCCCTACCGCAGCCTCCTCCTCTTCTTTCAGCTCCTGGTAAATCGCCCAGACCCTGCCCTCTCCAACCCATACACCCGAAATTACCCTGTCCTGGGTCCCCTGTGCCGGGAGCAGCGGGAATTCCGTCACCTGCCGTCTCACAAACGCCCTCACTTGCATATACCGAAAAGCATTCCCCGGGGGTAACCCAAACTTCTCCTCCAGCGCCCCTAGGCTCGCAAACGTCCCATCTATGAACAGGTCCCCTATTCTCCTAATCCCTGCTTGATGCCAGCTCCGAAATCCCCCATCCATCCTTCCCGGGATGAATCGATGATTCTCCAGAATCGGGGACCCAACCGAGGCTCCCACCTCACCCCTGTGTCGCCTCCACTGCCCCCAGATCTTCAGCGTTGCCGCCACCACCGGACTCGTGGTGTACCTTGTCGGCGAGAGCGGCAGCGGTGCCGTCACCAGCGCCCTCAGGCTCGTGCCCACACAGGACGCCATCTCCAACCTCTTCCACGCTGCCCCCTCTCCCTCCATTACCCACTTACGGATCAACGCCACATTGGCTGCCCAATAGTATCCGCACAAATTCGGCAGAGCCAGCCCCCCCTGTCCCTACCCCGCTCCAGAAACACCCTCTTTACTCTTGAGATCTTATTTGCCCACATAAAACCCATGATGCTCCTGCTTACCCATTTGAAAAAGGCCTTGGGAATCATAATGGGAAGGCACTGGAACACAAATAGAAACCTCGGGAGGACCACCATTTTAACCGACTGCACCCTGCCCGCCTGCGAGAGTGGCAGCACATCCCATCTTTTAAAATCCTCCTCCATCTGCTCCACCAACCGCGTCAAATTGAGTTTGTGCAGGGCCCCCCAACTCCCAGCCACCTGGATCCCCAAGTACCAAAAGCTCCTTTCTGCCCTTTTCAGCGGCAGGTCGTCTATCCCCCTTCTCTGGTCCCCTGGATGCACCACAAAGAGCTCACTTTTCCCTACATTCAATTTATACCCCGAGAAGTCCCCAAACTCCCTCATGATCCGCATGACCTCCGCCATCCCCTCCACTGGGTCTGCCACATACAGCAATATGTTCTGCCACCTTCAAATATCTATGTTCATACACCCCACAGGGTCCCTCTGTCCCTGTACATCTTTAGAAGTGTGTCACTTAGTCAATATTGCCTCTTCCCATTCCTTCTGCCAATGTGCATCGCTTCATACTTCCCTGTATTAAATTTAATCTGTCACTCCTTTGCCCATTCTGCTAGCCTAGCTGTGTCTTGTTTCAGTCCACTGCTATCACTCCTACCATAACTTCAAGCTTGAATTATCAGTAAATTTTGAAATGTTACTCTGTATTCCAATATCCAAGTCATTTATAAATATAAATATATATTTAACGAAAACAGTGGTCCAAGGGGCACTGACCTTTGGGAAGCTCCACTGTTGAACATCCCCTAATCTGAAAAACAGTCATTTACCATGTTTTCTGTCCTGAAGCCAGTTTATTTTTTAATCCCAGTTGTCAATGATCTTCCTATTTCATGAGCTTCAGTTTGGTAACCAGCCTTTTATTTGTTGATTTGTTAAAGCCTTTCTTAAAATCAATATAGCCAATATCGATTGCTTTTCCTTTATCAACCTTCTCTGTTCTCTTCATCAAAAATTCAATTAGATTTGTCAAGCATGATCTGCCTTTTACAAATCCATGTTGGCTCTCCTTAATTAACTCAAACCCCTCTAGCATTTGTTGATTTTTTCCCCCCTGATTATTGTTTCGAAAATCTTACCCACCACTGGTGTTAAACTGACCAGCCTGTAGTTACTAGGAAGGTCCTTGTAGCCTTTCTTGAATAAAGGTGTCACAGATATCTTCTGGCACCTACCCTTTATCTAGGGAGTCTTGCAAGGTAATGGCAAGCCCTTCTGCTATTTCCGTTCACCCTTCCTTTATCAACCTATGCTTGAAGAAGACTACTTTTTAGTGTTATGGAGAAGAAAAGCTGGGGTTGGTATTAAATTGAACTGTTGATTCAAAGAGCCAGCATAGGGATGAATGGCTCCCCTCTCTGCTGGAAGGTCTATCTGCAGATGCTCCCCTGATCCACTACTGTGGTGTTCCAGGGTCCAAGGTTGCAGGCGGCTTCCATCCTGAACACTAAGGGCAGCCCCAGGCATTGTTCACATGAGTCCCAACGTATGCACGCCACATTGCTCCAGATATGTTTCATACCGGTGTGTTTTCCTGGCAGTATCATGGAGAATCCTACCGGGGGGATGGGGGGGGGTTATCTGCCTCCCATTAACGGGATACAAATTAGGGTCACGCGGCCTCTGGTGGTTTTTCCGAGCCACTGTGGCAAGTGCCAGCGGATGATCTTGCTGTAAATTCACGTTGGCATGAAACTGATTTTTGGGCCTACTGCCATATTCTTCTCTCGCGCCCGCCATCAAACCTGCAGAAGGGAACTTGGGAGTATTCTTTCCCATATCTTCTCCATCACTAAGATCACTTATTTCCACCTCCTCTCCTCTGCCCCTGCCTCAGCTCATCTATTGCTGAAACCCTCATCCATGTCTTTATTGTCTTGAAATTTGGAAATTCCAGCACACTCCTGCTGGTACCCCATCTTCTTCCGACATGTTTGTGAGATGAATTGGACATTCTGAATTCTCCCTCAGTGTACCCGAACAGGCACCTATAGTTCTTGCTTTCCTTCATGCCCAGAAATCTATTTAAACCGTGACTATACTCCGTCTCAGAGCACAGAGCCCTGGAGTAAAAAAAGCCCAAAGATTCACAGCCTTCTGAGTAACAACCTTGTTCAAATCTTAGTTATAGAGTCAGAGAGTCTTAGCAGCACAAATGGAGGCCTTTGGCCCATCAAGTCCATGCCAGCTCACTATAGAGCATTCTAAGCAGATGCATTCCCATGCCCCTCCATCCCAATGGCAATTGTTTTTTAATTTGCTCAAGTGCCCATCTGATTTCCTTTTGAAATCAATCAAACAGGGGCTGTTTAGCACAGGGCTAAATCGCTAGCTTTGAATGCAGACCAA
Source organism: Scyliorhinus torazame (assembly GCF_047496885.1). Lineage (NCBI taxonomy): Eukaryota > Metazoa > Chordata > Chondrichthyes > Carcharhiniformes > Scyliorhinidae > Scyliorhinus > Scyliorhinus torazame. The sequence continues at coordinate 89,936,156 of NC_092709.1, forward strand.
GGCAGGCCAGCAGCACGGTTCAATTCCCGTAACAGCTTCCCCGAACAGGCGCCGGAATGTGGCGACTAGCGGCTTTTCACAGTAACTTCATTTGAAGTTTACTTGTGACAATAAGCGATTTTCATTTTTTCTTTTTCATTTTCATTGTCTCCACTTACCCATCTTGGCAGGCAGTGAGTTCCAAGTCATTACCACTCACTGCATAATAATGCTTTTCCTCACATCCCTCTTGTATTCCTTGCCCCAAACCTTAAATCTGTGACTTATAAAATCAACTAACAGCTTTTCTTTATATTCCTTATCTAAACCTGTCATAATCTTCCTACAGTGTGGAGATCAGAATTGAAAGCAATACTTGAATTTGAATTGAGGATTAATCAAAGCTTTATTCAGGTTCAACATAAAATTACTCGATACCTCTACATATGAAGCTCAAGATCTTATATACCTTCGTAAAGTATTCTTAATATGTCCTGCCACCTTAAAACAGTGTTTTTCAAACTTCTTTTCCCTGGGACCCACTTTTGCCAACCGGCCGGCCTTCGCGACCCACGCTGGCCGACCTTCACGACACACGCCATGTTCCCTTACCTTTAGTGGTCTTCATGACCTGACTCCACTCAGGTTCACCGGAGGAGAAGGTAATATGCATATCATAACACTTCTCCCATAACCCGACTTCCAACTCTCCTCCCAGCTCTTCCTCCCACTTCCTCTTCACCTCCCCAATTGGGACCCCTTCCCACTCCATCAGTTCCTTATATATTTCTGAGACCCTGCCCTCCCCAACTCCTGTTTTAGACAACACCTATTCCTGTAGTCCCCTTAGTGGGAGGCGAGCAAAGCTCAGGACCTGCCTCCAGACAAAATCCCGTAGCTGCAGGTACCAGAACGCATTCCCACCCGGCAACTCAAACTCCTCGTCTACCTCCTCCAGGCTCGGGAAACCTTCCTCAATGAAGCGATCCCCAAATCCCTCAATCCCTGCCAGCTGCCACCTCCTGAAGCCCCCGTCCAGTCCCCCCCGGAGCGAACCGGTGGTTATCACAGATCGGTGACCACACTGACCCCTCCAGTCTTATGTGCTGACTCCATTGCCCCCACAGTTTCAGGGCTGCCACTACCACTGGGCTTGTGGAGTAACGAGCCGGGGGGAACGGCAAAGGTGCTGTTAACAAAGCCTTCAGACTTGTGCCCTTGAAAGATGCCGCCTCCATACCGACCCCTCCCCCACTACCCATTTCCTAACCATCGATATATTACCCGCCCAGTAGTAATTAATAAAGTTCGGAAGGGCCAAACCCCGCTCTTCGCGCCCGCGTTCAAGAGCAACCTTCTTCATCCTCAGGGCTCTCCCGGCCCATATAAAAGCCGAGATCGCCGCATTCGTCTTTCTAACAAATGCCTTGGGGACAAAGATTGGAAGACACTGAAACACGGACAGCAATCCTGGGAGAACTGTCATTTTGACAGTGACAGCAGGAACACGTCCCACCTACGGACGTCCCCTTTCAGTTGCTCAATCAACCTGTCCAAATTTAGTTCATGAAACTGACCCCAGTCCCTTGCCACTTGAATCCCCAGGTACTTAAAACTTCCTCCCACCACTTTGAACAGCATCTTCCTCAGTCTCGTCTCCTGCCCCCTTGGGATCGCAAAAACCTCACTCCTGCCCATATTCAGTTTGTAACCTGAGAACCGGCCAAATTCCTCCAGTATCCCCGTAACTCCTGCAGTTCCCCCAGTGGGTCTGTTATATAAAGGAGCAAATCATCCGCATAGAACAAGACCCTATGTTCAACCCCCCCTCTCACTATCCCCCGCCAAATGTTTGATGCTCTCAGTGCCATTGCCAAAGGCTCTAATGCCAGGACAAACAGTAGTGGGGAGAGTGAACACACCTGTCTCATCCCCCGGCACAAAATAAAATATTCTGATCGATCCCGGTTTGTCGTCTCATTCGCCACCAGTGCCTGTTATAACAATCGGACCCAATCCACAAATCCCTGCCCAAACCCAACCTTCCCAGAACATCCCACAAGTACTTCCACTGCACTCGATCAAAGGCCTTTTCTGCATCCATGGCCATCACCACCTCGAACGCGCGCCTCTCCGCAGCATTGTTATTACATGCCGAATGTTGGACGTCAGATGTTGTCCCTTAACAAATCCCGTCTGGTCCTCCCCATTACCCCTGGAACACAATCCTCTATGCGTATGGCCAAGATCCTTGCCAGCAATTTTGCATCTATATTTAACATGGAGATTGGCCTATACAAGCCACAGCTCTCCGGATCCTTATCCCGCTTCAAAATAAAGTAAATCGATGCCTGCGATAACGTTGGGGGGAGCACTCCCAGCTCCTTTGACTCGCTAAAAGCCTTTACCAGGAGCGGCCCTAATAGCCCTGAAAACTTTTTATAAACCTCCACCGGGTATCCGTCTGGTCCCGGGACTTTACCTGATTGCATCGTCCCCAATCCGTCTATAACCTCCCCAAGCCCAATTGGGGCTCGCAACTCCTCATCTATTCTCAGAAACTCCAGCCTTCTCAGAAATCGCTTCATATCTTCTCCCCGGCTGGGGTTTCAGATTTATACAATTTACTATAAAACCCCACCGGATCCAAAACCACCTTCCCTCCTGTATCCCTCACTTTCCCAATCTCTCTCGCTGCCTCCTGTTTCCTCAGCTTGTGCGCCAGCATCCTGCTGTCTTTTTCCCCATAATCATACACCGCCCCCTTTACCATCCTCAGCTGTTTCTCTGTCTTACCTGTGGACAGGAGCCCAAATTCCAGCTGCAGTCTCTGAGGCTCTTTCAAAAGGCCATCATCCGGAGACTCCGCGTACCTCCTGACCACCTGTACAATTTCGCCTACCAGTCTGTCCAACTCCGCTCGCTTCACCTTCTCCTTATGGGCCCGAATTGAGATGAATTCCCCCCTTAATAACCGCCTTCAGTGCCTCCCAAACCACCCCGTGCCATTGATCCCTATATATCACCAAATAGCCTCCCTCACCCGCTCACATACCTCCTCCTCTGCTAACAGCCCCACATCCAACCTCCATTGTTGGGTTAACCAACCTTTTATGTGGTACTTTGTGAAATGCTTTCTTAAAATCCATATAAGCAACATCTATTGCATTCTGTTACTTTATTAACATATTCAAGTTTGTTAATCAAGCACAGTCTGTCATTTACTCATCTGTGCCATCATCAATTTTCATTAGTCCACCATCGGTCGTTGAGCCTTTAGCTGCCTAGGCCCAGGTTAGTGGTGGGGAACCTGTGGCCGAGGGCCATATTTGGGTTATGAGCTTGACCCACAAAACATTTTGTTGTCCATTGTCCACGTGCATGGTTGCCACATTCTGTTGATTTCATAGTTTTTTTTCCTACCAGTATGGCTGAAGTGATATACACGTAAAGCAAGGGTAACTGAAGTGAGGTGCAGGCTGATTGCGCACAACATTGACTGTGAGAGTTGTGCACTTCCTCTGCACCAAAGTGTAAACATTTCTTTTGTTTTTACTATTTGAAGTTTATAGTTCTATTAATATAAGAATGACTATGCATTTTCTATAACTCGTTATGAAATATTCAGCATGTATTAAATGTATTTTGTCATTTTCATGGCTTTATGGTTAATGAACAAGCCTGATTTCAACATGGTGGCCTACTGAAATGAAGAAGGGTCACTCGTGTGGCCCGGTCATTAGCCTAGGTTGCCCATCATTGTCCTGGGTTCTGAAATTCCCTCCAACCTCTCTCTTTCTTGCAGACACTTTTTTAAAACCAACCTCTTTGATCACATCTAAGGTAATGGACAAACTCTCCCTTTCTCTCAGAATGAGACCGAGAGTCAGACACGCACAGAAAGAAATTGAATTCAAAGTAAATGAAAAGTAGTTATAGAAAGAGAGATTTTTCTGTCTGTGGAACATGCAATGAGTGATTAATTTATACAGCACACGATGGGAGGTTTCTTTGTGTGCCAGATGTAGTAAGATGGGAAATGTGTTCTTTAGAATTGAGTTTATGATTTTCCGACACGGAGCTACAGATTAAATCTTCACTTGTGTGCTGCTTGGTACATAATATATTTGTAGAAATGCATTGTTCATTACATGGAATCATGTCCATGTTGATATAAGAATGGCAGTCTCCAAGTCACAATTAATAATGCCACAAAAGGATTACTAGTAATGTCAATGATACCCCTTATCCGCAGAATTAAAAGCTTGCACCTATTGTGCACAAAATAATTTAACCACAGTTTGGAATGTTGACAGGAAGGATCATACTAACCTTTTTTTAAACTTGTCCCTTATCTCTGAAGCTCTGTCTTTTTTTGCTTTCAGTTTTAAGATGTAGCTTCTGTCCATCAATGGCTTAACTGAGATTGGCGAAATAAATTGCAACACGCTCTGGGGATTATAGTCTGGGATTTAGGAAGAAACAAGTTTGTGAACTCAATGGCACAGACCATTGTGTATCTCGAGACAACTGACCTTTTCAAACTACTAAAAGAACGGTGAGGTGAAATCACAATCAATAAACCTCACTGCAGATTGATACTGAAGTGACTTTGTAACATCCATAATTGGAAGTTTGTCAAAGAACAGTCTGTGTTTGTCTGACTGGCTTATAGACCATACACTGCCAAGGGTCAGGGCCTGAGGGGGGCCATACCCATGAAAGGAGGGTGGGGGGTTGGAGGGTGGGGTACGCAGGGCAGGTAAGTAGGGCCCTCCTGAAGGTTGGGGGGGGTGAAAGGTAGGGGTTCTGGAAGGGAAGTTCTGTAAGGGGGTTTGGGGGGCCTGAAGAGGGGGGGCCCAGGGGCCCCACAGTAGGGTGTCCCCACTTGGGGGTGTGTGGGGTTGTGCCCATGTGTGTGTGGGGGGTGACATTACCCATGGGTGGGGGTGGGGGGTGGGGGTGGGGGACCCACAAGCTCACTTAGAGATTGGTACACCCTTTCAAAATGGCGGCCCAATCTCCGCGTTCAGCTCCCCAGTGCTAAAAATAAATTCTAAGTTTGGGCTAAACCAACTCCCCAGGGTCCAAAAAATGATTAAGTGTCATTAAATAGCGGTGGGGAACTCGCCAGCAAAGCCGGTGGGAAACTCCCTGAAAACCCCGCCACCAATGAACTTAGAAATTTTTCCAGAGAATCGTGCCCAATGTCTACAGTTAGATTGTGTTTCTCATGATTGGTCAGCACCTTGCTGAACAATCCTAGTTCATGTAATTAGCTGTACTAATAACCAATTAAAGATAATCAGTCAAGCTTATGGTAGATGTTTGCTGGAAGAGACATACAATCATTCGCAATGACTCATTCAATGCAAATAAATGGAATATGTAATTAAAAGCTTTGTGCCTATTTTGAATTAACCAGAAGCTTATGGAGTCTATAGTTCCTCATTGCTTTCCCCATGGTAGAATCAACTTGCCAACCCTTTCGCTTGAAGTTGGGGCTTTTCACAGTAACTTCATTGAAGCCTACTTGTGACAATAAGCAATTATTATTATAAATTGTGATTGTTTGAAGTTTGGCATTCTCGCATTTGTCCTGATGAGTGGAAGGAAAAAAGTTACAGCAATATGTCTCTTTTCAACGATATTCAATTGCTTATAAGGTTATTGGAGATAGAGGAAAAGACTGTTTTACTGGATAGGGTGGTTGGAGAAGGGAAGTTATCGGGTGAAACTTCCAGGAATAGGTTCAACTGGAGTTAATAACCCAAGCATCGCACACATGGACAATTGTGTGCAAATTGCATCTGGCTCTTGCATGGTTGGGAAAAGAGAGTCCACAAAAGAAAGCAATTTAAAGTGTCTATTTTTCTCTTTTATCGGTTTCTGCATGACCCTAGAGCAGATTTTTAAATATTATTTTCCTTGTAGAGAAAGCTCTGAACTCCTTGTCATATCAATGTGGTTTTCAGATACCACTGTATAAGCGCAATTGTCAGGCTTCTGCCCCTGGGTGCCTTTTCAGCCATAAAATGGATTACTGACCTACACAAGGTTTTATAAATATCACATCAGAGAGAAGGATGTTGGTACACAGCCAAGGTCACGTCCAGGGAAATCCTACTTAATGCATAACCTATTGGACAGGGAACCTTATGCTGAGACCAGGATTACAATGGGATACTGGTTGGTAATGTAGAAATGATTGGAAAGAACCGACCCCAATCTGCACCTGAAAAGTACAAAATACTTTGATATTGCAACGGAGGCTCATGAGCTGGAGTTATCATAGAATTTACAGTGCAGAAGGAGGCCATTCGGGCCATCGAGTCTGCACGGGCTCTTGGAAAGAGCACCCTACTTCCACCCACACCTCCACCGTATCCCCGTAACCCTGCAATCCCATCTAACCTAAGGGCAATTTAGCATGGCCAATCCATCTAACTTGCACATCTTTGGACTATGGGAGGAAACCAGATCACCCGGAGGAAACCCACGCACACACAGGGAGAACGTGCAGACTACGCACAGCCAGTGACCCAAGCGGGAATTGAACCTGGGATCCTGGTGCTGTGAAGCCATAGTGCTAACCACAATGCTACCGTGCTGTCCGTTGAAGGTTTTTTTTAACATGCCGACGGCCTGGGGCTACACAGAACAGGTTATGTTTGCTTTATTACTTTAACTTCTGACCCAAGAGCTTTATTGGATCACTAAGCTGTTAACAATTTTGCAAAATTTGAGTTCATTTTACATGTAATTAGAATTATCATCTCTTAATCTTTTTGTCAAATTCTTTTCACAGGTTTTAGATGTGAATTTGTTTGCTATTTTTAGTCTCTTCCGCCTTTTCCAAAGTACCAGTAGCAAAGTAGAGGAGATGGGAAAAAGATGCAAATAAATTACGATTTTGCAGCTTATCCACCTATGAATAGGCTATTGCAGCTGCGTCAACCTTTAATTTTCACTATGTACAGCCTTTGTCAATCGAGGGAAAAATTTGCGTGGTGGATAATAAACTTTATGAATGTTTACATGGTGGTGTCTAGGCTGCCTTGAACCCCACTCTTTCAGTTTTCTTCCCTCCACCCAGAACTTGTGGTTTCTTTTAACTTCTGATGTATTAATATAGACAGTGAGGTTTGCCTGACTGTTTTACCATGTTACATGGCCAAGTATAATGTATGTTGTTACATTTATACAGCACATTTCACAGCGTCAAGAAGTCTCAAAACATGCTATAGCCAATAAAGTACTTTTGACTTGTAGCCACGGTTATAATGTGACAATTAAAAAAAAAAAATTTAGAGTACCCAATTATTTGTTTTCCCAATTAAGGGGCAATTTAATGTGAGATGTGAGACATATTTAATCAACTTACTGGAGTTCTTTGAAGATGTAACATGTGCTGCGGATTAAGGGGAACTATTGGATGTACTGTACTTAGATTTCCAGAAGGCATCAATGGTTATTACAGAAATTAAAAGCTCTTGGTGAAGGAGGTAATATATTGGCGTGGATAGAAGATTAGCTAATTAGCAGGAAACATAGAGTAGGCATAAATGGTTGGCATGAGGAAATGAATGGTATCAGGGATCAGTGATGGGGCCTCCAGTTTACAAATTACTTGGATGAAAGGACCAAAGGTATAGTTGCTAATTTTGCTATTGGCAGAAAGATAGCCTGGAAGGTAAGTTGTGAATAGGACATAAGGGAACTACAATGGGATATAAGCAAGTTACTGCAGATGCTGGAATCTGAAACCAAAGAGAAAATGCTGGAAAATTTCAGCAGGTCTGGCAGCATCTGTAGGGAGAGGAAAGAGCTAACTGGCAAAGGGTCATCTGGACTCAAAATATTAGCTCTTTTCTCTCCCCACAGATACTGCCAGACCTGCTGAGATTCTCTACAAAGGGATATAGAAAGGTTAAGCGGGTGACCAAACATCTGGCAAATGGGAAAATGTGTGAAATTGTCATTTTTTACAGGGAGAAAAAAGAAGCATGTTATCTAAATGGTGAGATATTGCAGATCTGAGATGCAGAGGAAATTAGGTGCCTTAGTGCATGAATCGCAAAATGCTGGTGCAGCAAGTAATTAGGAAAACTAATAGAATGTTATTGCTTATTGTGACGGGAACTGAATACAGAAGTAGATAGATTATCCTTTAGTTATGTAGGGCAATGGAGAGATGACATCTGGAGTATTGGTTTCCTGATTTAAGGAGGCATTTAAATGTGTTTCAACCATCAGTGAAGGTTGACTAAACTAATACCTGAAATGGGCAGGTTGCCTTATGAGGAAAGATTGGGCAGGCTAGGTTTGCATCTGCTGGAGTTCAGAGGAATAAGAGATGACTTGATTGAAAAGTAAAGATCCTGAGTGGTTTTGACAGGATGGATGTGGAAAGGATCATAGATTATAGAATTTACAGTGCAGAAGGAGGCCATTCAGCCCATCGAGTCTGCACCAGCCCTTGGCAAGAGCACCCTACCCAAGCCCACACCTCCACCCTATTCCTATAACACAGTAAACCCACTACACCTTTTGGACACTAAGGGCAATTTAGTATGGCTAATCCACCTAACCTGCACATCTTTGGACTGTGGGAGGAAACCGGAGCACCCGGAGGAAACCCACGTGGAGATTGCGCAGACTCTGCACAGTGACCCAAGCCGGCAATCGAACCTAGGACCTGGGAGCTGTGAAGCAACTGTGCTAACCACTGTGCTACCGTGCTGCCCCTTATGTTTTCCCTGTGGGTGATTAAGAACTTAGGTTCGTTATTTAACAATAAGGCATCATCCATTCAAGACAGATGAGGAGAATCTTTTACTTTCAGAGGGTCGTGAGCCTATGGAACTCTTCCTAAAAAAGCAGTGGAAGCAGAGGCTTTGAATATATTTAAGGCAGAGATAGATGCATTCAATATTAACAAGGGGAGGACTTCCGGTGGTGGCCATGGAGGAGTCGGTCGCATATTTGAGAGCTCCCGCCTGTGATGGACGTTTGGACCTATTGCCCCTGTTTTTTCCCGGATTTTATGGGATAAATCGGTGAAGAGTGAGACAGTGAGGAGAAATCCCCCTCCAGTGTATGGAGAATTGGATCGGAAGTGGCCGTGTGAGAAGAAAAAGTCCTATAAGGAAGACACGAGCAGAGCAGGCAATGCGGGAAAGCATGGCGGAGAGCAAGGGCCGCGGAGAGACGGCATAGTGGTCGACGGAGCAGCTGTTGAAGTTTTTCGAAGATTACTTCACCAAGCTGAAGAAGGACACGCTGGACCCGATCAAGGCTTCGTTTGATCAAGCGATGCAAAATCAAGAGACCCACGGAAGAGCGATCCAGGAGGTGGAGAAAAAGGTGTCTGAGCACGAGGTGGAGACCAAGGTGGAGATGATTAATGACTGCCAGAAAAGAATGCAGAAGAAGCTGGAGAACAGGTCCAGGAGGCAGAATCTTAGAATTGTCATCATCCCTGAAGGCAGTGGGGGATCGGATGCGAGGGCTTATGTGACGGACATGTTGGAGAAGCTGATGGGGGCTGAGGCGTTCCCTCGGCCCCTGGAAGTGGATAGAGCGCACAGAGCCGTCGCGAAGAAGCCCCGAGCGAACGAGCCGCCGAGGGCGATGGTGGTACGCTATTACCGATTCCTGGACAAGGAACACGTTCTGCGGTGGGCCAAGAAAGAACGGAGCAGCAAGTGGGAGAATTGTGAGCTGCGCATTTATCAGGACCTGGGCGCGGATTTGGCCAAGAGGTGAGCTGGGTTTAATCGGGCAAAAACGGCCCTCTTTAAGAAGGGGGTGAAGTTCAGGATGTTGTACCCAGCCCGTCTGTGGGTCACAAATGAGGAACGGAACTTCTACTTTGAAACACCAGACAAAATATGGACTTTTATTAAAGAGAAAAGACTGGAGGTGAACTAAAAGAAACCTTTGAGAGTACTGTGGTGGCGATTTGTTGTGCTTGATTGTATAAGTAAAAGTAGTGTTATGAGTAATAAGGGGCTGTTTTGATGGCTAACAGTAACTTTGTCTTGCAGGGAGCTGGTTAGAGGGGGTGGGGGGTGGTCTCTGGGGCTGGTTTTGTTTTTGTGGTTTTTAAAAAAGTGGCTGTTTTCTTCACTTTTTTCTGATGTTTGTTTAGTGGAGAATGTGATGCTTTGAATATGTTTGTCCAAGTGGGGGGAGAGGGGAGAGAACAATGGGGAGACAGACTGCTTGGTGCCATGGGTGGGCGCTATCAAGTCAGCATGGGTCAGCTGACTCACGGAAGCACAGTGGGGGAGCGAGCAGATGTTAAGCTGGAGCTTGACTTGGGGGGTTGGGTTTCTAGTGCTGTTGCTAGGGGGGGGGAGGGAGAGGGGGGATCTGCTTTGCTGACGGGGAGGAACTGTTACTAGGGGACAAATGGGAGGTCGGGAACGGCGAATGCCCGAGGGGGGGCTCGAGGAGGCCGAGGGCGCGAGCTGGAGGCTGGCCTACAAAGAGTGATGGCTAGTCAGCAGGAGATGGGGGGAGGAGGGGAGAGCCCCTGACCAGGCTGAGTACATGGAACGTCAGAGAGTTGAATGGGCCGATCAAGAGGGCTCGTGTGTTTGCGCATTTGAGGGGGCTGAAGGCGGACGTGGCAACGCTACAACTGACACACCTAAAGGTTACAGACCAGACGAGATTGAGAAAGGTGTGGGTTGGCCAAGTATTCCTCTCAGGGCTGGACTCAAAGACCAGGGGGGTAGAGATCTTGATCAATAAACGAGTGGCATTCAAGGCAGGGAGAATCGTGTCAGACAAGGGGGAAGTGGGAAGCTGGAGGGGGTGCGAGTGGTATTCGTGAACATATATGCTCTGAATTGGGACAATGTGGAATTTATGAGGCGGGTGTTAGGTAAGATAACCTGATAATGGGAAGAGATTTTAACACAGTCATTGATCCGGAATTGGACCTGTCAAAGTCCAAGACAAGGGGTATATGGAACAGATGGGGGGAGTAGACCCATGGAGGTTTGCGCTGCCAAGGGCAAAGGAGTTTTCTTATTTCTCCCATGTCCACAAGGTTTATTCTCGCATTGACTTTTTTGTTCTGAGCAGGGCGCTAATACCGGGGGTGGTGGACACTGAGTACTCAGCAATCGCAGTGTCGGACCATGCCCCACATTGGGTGGATCTACGGGTTAGTGTGGAGAGAGGGCAACTCCCGCTGTGGAGACTGGATGCGGGGTTGCTAGCGGACGAAGCGATCTGCGGGTGGGTTAACAAGTCCATCCAGAACTACCTGGAAACAAATGATGCGGGGGAGGTCTCTGCAGCGACGGTTTGGGAAGCTTTGAAGGCAGTGGTCAGAGGGGAATTAATCTCGATACAGGCCCACAGAGAAAAGGTGGAACTGGCTGAGAGGGATAGGTTAGTGGAGGAGATACTCCAGGCGGACAGGAGATACTCGGAGGCCCCGGACGCGGGGCTACTGAGGGAGCGGCAGAGGTTACAGGTGGTGTTTGGGCTGTTGACTACAGGGAAAGCGGTGGAACAGTTGAGGAAGGAAAGGGGGCGATTTATGAGTACGGGGAAAAGGCAAGGAGAATGTTAGCGCACCCACTCAGAAAAAGGGAGGCGGCCAGGGAGATAGGGAGAGTAAAAAGTAGAGGCGAGAATACTGTCCTGGACCCAGTGGGGGTGAATGAGGTGTTTAAGGACTTATATAGTAAATTATATGAGTCGGAACCCCCGGCTGGGGTGGAGAGGATGAGGCAGTTTTTGGATCAGTTGAGATTTCCGAGGGTAGATGAGGATCTGGTGGAAGGGTTGGGAGCCCCAATTGAGATTGAGGAAATAATCGAGGGGCTGGAGGGCATGCAGTCGGGCAAGGCCCCGGGGCCTGACGGCTATCCGGTGGAAATAAGAAGTTTTCAGATATATTGAGCCCACTGCTGGTGAGGACATTAAATGAAACAAAAGAGAAGGGAGTCCTCCCCCCAACAATGTTGCAGGCCTCGATTTCATTGATCCTGAAACGGGAGAAGGATCCGGAGCAATGCGGGTCATACAAGCCAATTTCTCTACTGAATGTGGATGCCAAACTGCTGGCTAAGATACTGGCCACAAGGATAGAGGACTGTGTCCCGGGGGTGATAGGAGAAGACCAGACGGGATTTGTAAAGGGCAGGCAACTCAAGGCCAATGTTCGAAGGCATTTAAATGTTATTATGATGCCCTCAGAAGGAGAGGAGATGGAGGTGGTGGTCGCGATGGATGCGGAGAAGGCCTTTGATCGGGTGGAGTGGAATTACCTGTGGGAGGCTAAGGTTTTGGTTTGGTGAGGGCTTCATTGACTGGGTGCGGTTGCTCTATCAGGCACCAGTAGCGGGTGTGCGTACGAACTGGCTGAGGTTGGAGTATTTTAAACTATACCGAGGGACGAGGCAAGGGTGCCCCCTCTCCCCGTTACTGTTTGCTCTGGCCATAGAGCCATTGGCCATGGCGTTAAGAGCCTCTAGGAACGGGAAAGGGCTGGTTCGGCCGGGGGGGGGGGGGAGCACCGGGTCTCACTTTACGCAGATGACCTGCTCTTGTATATTTCAGACCCGTTGGAGGGGATGGGGGAAGTAATGCGAATCCTGGGGAAATTTGGCAATTTTTCGGGGTATAAATTGAACATGTGGAAAAGCAAGATGTTTGCGATCCAGGCAAGAGGACAAGAGGAGAGACTGAGAGAGCTGCCGTTTAGAATGGTAGGAAAGTGCGTTCGGTGTCTGGGAATCCAGGTGGCCTGCGAATGGGAGGCACTGCACAAGGTAAACCTATCCCAGCTGGTAGAACAAATGAAAGGGGACTTTAAGAGATGGGACATGCTCCCACTACCAAAGGCGGGGAGGGTACAGACCGTGAAAATGACGGTCCTCCCCAGATTTCTGTTTGTCTTTCAGTGCCTCCCATCTTCATCCCAAAGGCCTTTTTCAAGCGGGTGAATAAGGTTATTTTGGGATTTGTGTGGGCGGGTAAAACCCAACGAGTGAAGAAAGTGTTGCTGGAGCACAGTCGGGGGGAGGGTGGGTTGGCGCTGCCGAACTTCTGCAATTACTACTGGGCAGCTCATATAGCCATGATTAGGAAGTGGGTAGTGGGGGAGGGGTCGGTATGGGAGCGGATGGAGGCGGCGTCATGCAAAGACGCAAGTTTGGGAGCACTGATCACGGCACCTCTCCGTTCTCACCGGCCCAATACTCCACAAGTCCGGTGGTGGCGGCTCTGAGAATCTGGGGGCAATGGAGGAGATATAAGAGAGTAGAGGGAGCATCGGTTTGGACCCCGATTTATAATAATCATTGGTTTTACCGGGTAGGCTGGATGGTGGGTTGCGGAAATGGCAAAGGACAGGAATTAGAAGAATGAGGGATCTATTTATAGATGGGAGCTTCCCCCAACTTGAATGCCTTGGAGGGTAAATTTGAATTGACAGCAGGGAATGGGTTTAGGTATTTGCAGGTCCGATACTTCTTGAGAAGGCAGGTTCCGGCCATCCCACTTCTGCTGCCACGGGGGATACAGGAGAGTAGTCTCCAATAACTGGGTGGGAGAGGGGAAGATATCAGATATTTAGCAGGAGCTGCGGGATGTGAAGGAAACCCCGGTGGAGGAGCTTAAGAGCAAGTGGGAGGACGAGCTAGGAGGAGAGATAGAGGCGGGTCTATGGGCGGATGCCCTAAGCAGGGTTAATACATCCTCATCATCTGCCAGGCTTAGCCTGATGCAATTCAAGGTAGTCTACCGGGCATTCATGACTGTGGCCTGGATGAGCAAGTTTTTCGGGCTAGAGGATAGGTGCGCGGGAAGCCCAGCAAACCATGTCCACATGTTCTGGGCATGCCCGAAGCTTAGAGGGTTCTGGCAGCGTTTCGCTAAGGCAATGTCCACAGTACTCAAAACACGGGTGGTGCCGAATCCGGAGGTGGCGATCTTTGGAGTGTCGGAAGAGCTGGGAGTTCAGGGGGCGAAAGATGCCGAGGTCTTGGCCTTTGCCTCCCTGGTAGCCCGGAGACGGATCTTGTTAATGTGGAGCCCCCGAGTGTAGAGACCTGGGTTAGTGACATGGCTGGGTTTCTCAGTCTTGAGAAAATAAAGTTTGCCTTAATAGGGTCAATGGTCGGGTTTTCCCGGAGGTGGCAGCCGTTCGTCGACTTTCTCGGGAAAAATTAAACTGTCACCAGAAGCAGTATTCCAAAGTGGGGGTGGGAGGGTGGGCATAGAGGGCCAGATTGTTGTTTCATGGTTGGGGTGTGTGAAGATTGGGATGGGGGGGGAAATGTTTATTTTAATTGTTCATGGCATTGTTATTGTTATTATTATAAAAACTTGCAAATACCCTAATAAAAATATTTTTAAAAAATATTAAAGAGGGGAAAGAAGGGGGCGAATGGTTATTGGGATTTGGTGGCAATGTGAAGTTGAGGTTACAAATAAATCAACCATGATATCATTGAATAGCGGAACAAGTTCGAGAGGACCAAGTGGCTTACTCCTGCTCCTAGTTCATATCTGACCCCCTCCTTATTTCCAGCAGTAGTTCTTGGCGTGCATTCAAGATTCGCAACCCTGCCTGGGGTTTTTCATGCAAACCAGGCACCTTTTGTGTAACCATGGCACCTTTGTAAAGCTCCAGTTGCAATCAACTAACTCAGCACAAACAGCCGAAAGAATTTGAATTTCCCCACTGAGCCATTGTAAGACTAACTTTAAAATTCTCTTCCCTAACATTCTCTATGTGAGTGAAATATTTGTAGGGAATTATCTTTTTTTATGTTTCATGCCTGACTTGAGAAATGTCTTCATTTACTTGTCTATTTACAGTTAGGACCCTGAAAACCTGTCAAGTGTTTGCTGCAGCTATTGCACTGGCTCTGGCAGAGACTGATCGCCTCACAAGTACACAATGACATAATGTGCATTCAGGCAGCACATATACCAGATCAATTTACCAAAGGGAAAATAAATATTGAAAGTGATGAACATAACATGACGATGGGGCGATTGCAATTTTCTGAATTGTCACAAAACTTTAAGTGCTAAAAGCAGGCACCAGTTTCAGCCATCCCTGTGTATCAATCCTTTATGCAGCTGAGACAGTCCTGGGAGGAGCAATTGTGGGTTAACAATTCATCTAGGTCAGTTTTGGGGACCAGAATCCGGGCTGTATGGTTAGCATGTGCACAACGTTTGATCAACACCATCTTTGTGGCTCCTCTGTAAAGGGGTGGGGAATGTGTGTGGGGGGGGGGTGCGGGGGGGGGGGGGGGGTGCGGTGAAGGTGTGCTGCTGGCAATGGTTCAATTTCCACAGGCAGTTCACCCAAAAGGAAAGCTCTACATTGTATTTTCGGGAAATGACAGAGGAGGATAGTGTGAGGTGTGAGTCACAGGAGGTAGCGCATGGGTGGTAGGGCAGTTGTGATAGCTGTGGAATCAGGGAGTACTCCTGCTTTTCCTAGCTTCATGGAAAGAATTTATAAAAACATATCCCGACTTATTTTGGTTGATAGCCACAGGGGCCATTGAATAATACTGACTGAGGCTGGCCATATCTCTGCCCCATTCATTGGGTACTAGTTATTTCATGATGTCCTCAACAGGCATTTTAAGGCACCTGCCTGAGATATCTAAAAAAAGCAAGTTCCATGAATTTGGTAGTAGGACCAATGCACAAACATAGAAAATAGGAGCAGAAGTGAGCAATTCAGTCTATCGAGCCTGCTGTGCCATTTGGTGTGTTAGGGTTAGGGTTATCTGAACATCATACTCTTGCTCTGCCCGTATACCCCTTGGTGCCTTTAGTCTCTAGAAATGTATCTATCTCAAATAAATTCAGTGACTTGGCCTCCACAGTCTTGCGTGGTTAAGAATTCCACAGGTTCATTACCCTCTGAGTGACGACATTTCTCCTCATCTCAGTCCTACCCGGTATCCTCGGACAGTGACCTCTTCTAACCCCACCTCCCCAGTGGCCTAGAAACTTTAAAAAAAAATAATTTACGGGATGTGGACGTTGTTGGTTAGACCAGCATTTATTGCCTATCCCTAGTTGCCCTTCAGCAGGTGGTGGTGTGCTGCCTTCCTGAACCGCTGCATTCCTTGAGATGTAGGTACACCCACTGTGCTGTTAGGGAGGGAGTTCCAGGATTTTGTCCCAGTGACAGCGAGGAACGGCAATATATTTCCAGGTCAGGGTGGTGAGTGACTTGGAGGGGAACCTCCAGGTGGTGGGGCTCTCGGGTTTCTGCTGCTCTTGTCCTTCTAGATGATAGTGGTCGTGGGTTTGGAAGGGGCTGTCTAAGGAACCTTGGTAAGTTATTGCAGTGCATCTTATAGGTGGTACACAGAGCTGCCACTGTTCGTCGGTAGTGAAGGGTTTGAATGTTTGTGAAATCCTCTCTTCTGGAAGATGCTCATTGCCTGGCATTTATGTGGAGCGAATGTAACTTGCCACTTGTCAGCCCAAGCATGGATATTGTCCAGATCTTGCTGCGTTTGGACATGGACTGCTTCATTATCTGAGGAGTTGCGAATGGTGCAGAACATTGTGCAGTCATCTGCAAACATCCCCACTTCTGACCTTATGATGGAAGGCAGGTCATTGATGAAGCAGCTGAAGATGGTTGGTCCTAGAACGCTACCCTGAGGAACTCCTGCAGTGATGTCCTGGAGCTGAGACCTCCAACCACCACAACCATCTTCCTTTGTGCCAGGTATGACTCCAACCAGCGGAGAGTTTTCCCCCTGATTCTCATTCACTCCAGTTTAGCTAGGGATCCTTGATGCCATACTTGGTCAAATGCTTTCTTGATGTGAAGTGCAGTCACTCTCACCTCACTTGAATGCGAATTTGCGAGGGGACAGAGCTACAAGCAGTTTCCCTGATGGACTTCACACCTGCCATTGTCTAAACCCTCCACAAATCATAAGGGCAATAGGCCTCGAGACTTTCTGACCCTAGAAGTGACCAGAAACATTGAGGGCCTAATACAACTCGTTATGCAAGTAGAATGCTGAGGATCTCTATCTGGTTCAAAGGCAACTTGATAGTTTTGACAATGGGAAATCAAAGTTCTTTCCTTGACATGGATCACTCTCCATTGTGAACCAATAGCAGCTGTCACATGACTGAAACCCCACTGTGAAAATCTATTATTTATAAGTCTGTCAGTAGACTCCAGTAACAGAAGAAGTTTGCAGAATAGGCCAGTAACACCATCTCTCACCCTGCTGTTTTCAAGTCCAGAGCTATATTGTGTTACATTTTGGAACATTATACATTATAGATTGAATTCAATTGAAAGACACACTGCCTGATGATATCATACTGGGGTCAATGGACAGAGACATTCTGGAGAAGGCTTCAAAATTCCAAAACAGCATTTTCAGGGAATAAAAAAAAACATGATCGCCGTTTAAAGAGGCGCCTCAACCACAAACAACAGCAAAGCACTCAATTTGTGAACTCTTTTTTTGTCTTTAATCATTGTATCTTAATTTGGTCAAATCTTAACCTCCTCTGCTGTATAACCTATAATCTAGCACGCGTGTTGGAACGTTCTCCACCCTGTTCTCATTTGGTCGTAACGATTTGTTACATATCTTGTAGACCCAGATATTTATTCTGTGCAGTTAAAATAATAGTGGCACTGGCACCTCATTGAATTAATATAGTCCTGCTTAGTAATGCATCATTAAGAAGTGCTTTAGCATAAGCATTGATGAAGGTGCAGGGTGCCTGCGTTTACTGCAGAAATATGTTTGCACTATGAGGCACTGGCATGGAACCATTTAGGGCCTTATCATCATTGCCAAGTGTGGCTCTGACGGATTGCCATATACTATGAAGCAGCTGTTTTAATTTACAAACCGCCATTGTTTATGTAGTTTGGAAACAGTTTGCTGCAATGTCAGCTAAATACTGAAACTGTTGTTTAAAACAGTGAGTAGTGGATTGAAATATCTCACTGGTGGCAGACAAGTTTGCTGCTGATTCCAGAATTGTTTCTGTGTGGTGGGAAGTGGCAACCAAACACTGTCCTAGCAGTTGAGTCATGTTGTAAATTTCAAAACGTTCAGCGTTATTTCTCTTAAGTGGGGCAATCCTGCACAACATGAAACCTAAAAAAAAACCTGAATACTGCTCTTCAGGCCTTTCCACTATCACAGGCCCTGCTGTAAAATCAAACTACTTTTTCAAAATGCCAGCCCCACTCATGGTGAGAGAGCAATTGGCAAGGACTGGCTAGAGTTGGGCATTGATTTTTTTTTACCTTCGCTGGCCACAGTTGTTTTGGGGATTGCTTTGTAGGCAATGTCTCTTACTTCGTGTTTCTACTCTTCAAGTTATTTCCCAGTGCTACTGTCCGAGTCTTTGGTACAAACTTTAGTAGGACTTCCTGCTGTCCTACACCTCCCTTGTTATAAACACTAGCTCCAACGAACATTGATCTACATGTACCTGACACTTTGCCTAGTGCGAGGCGGGCAGATTTAGGCACCTCCGAGCTCCAGGCTCAAAATTATTTGGATGCCGAAGGTCAAAGATGTTCTGCATGTCAGATTTTTCAGATTTATGTACCTGATTTCATTGATGTTAAGCTGACATTTTGAATTGAATGGGGGAATCATCAACTTCTGCTTGAATTGGAAACAATGAAGGAGGTTGAGAGGTGACTTAATTGAGGTCTATAAGATGATGAGAGGGATAGATAGAGTGGACGTTCAGCGACTTTTTCCTCGGGTGGATGTAGCTGTTACAAGGGGGCATAACTATAAGGTTCATGGTGAAAGATCTAGGAGGGATGTCAGAGGTAGGTTATTTACTCAGAGAGTGGTTGGGGCGTAGAACGCACACCCAGCTATGGTAGTGGAGTTGAACACAAGGAACTTTCAAGCGGTTATTGGATAGGCATATGGAGTGCACTAGAATGATTGGGAGTAGGTTGATTTGATATTAGTTTCAGACTAGTTCGACACAACATCGTGGGCCGAAGGGCCTGTACTGTGCTGTACAGTTCTATGTTCTATGTTCTAAAAATATAAGTCAGCCTAGTTGTCAGCTGTCCTACTTAAATAATTGGTAAAATACGATTGGCTCAGAGTGAGTAGGTCTCATTTACATGAGCCATTGGTAAGCATTATTGTGTTTTCTGATGGTATCTGTCTCTATTAACATGCCCGATGTTCCAGGAATAAAGACTTGTAACATGCCCAACTGCTTACCTGTACTTTGGAAGGGATGGTTAAACAGATTATTTCTCTGGGATATAATGCTCAGTATAGGGAAAACATTCCCAGAGAGTTGAAACCTTTTTTGCAATTACAATTACAGCACAGAAGGAGACCCATGTGGTCTCTGCTGCTTGTGCTGATACTCTTCACTGTATCCCCATTCCTCTCCTTTACCCCATCCACCCACCACAGGATCAGTTAGATTTCTGCCTTTTAAGTACATATCCTATTTCCCTTTTAATAATGTTCGGGTTTCTGTGTCTGAACAGCCACTTGTTATGAAGTATATTATGGATTAATGGCCCTTCGATCAAAACTCTTCTTTGTTCCTCCTCCTTTTGTTGTTTCAGTAAAAATCATCCATCTTCGACCCCTTATTATCTGCTGAAACAATCATTCACTAAAGTCCCTTTAGTAAAGTCCCCAGGTTTCTTTCACCCATTATGTGCTGCTGTTGTCCATCTCAGAGTGTTGGTTTCACTATCTGTGCTGCTACTGTTGCTATTGGGTGTGTTGAAACTGCTCGTTCTCACACACAATCCATTCCTCTCGCCCTTACCCCTCCTCCCCTTCACCCGTATTCTCCGGGTTCCTTCTTTCCCATTTACGCCCCTCCCTTAACTCATCGATTCTTGAGCCCTTCTGCCCAATTTCAAACCCTTTCCCCACCACTGATCCAAACTGTTGAATACCAGCTGATCCAAGCACTCAGTGTTATTTGAACTGGAGGAGGCTGGGTGGGTGGGCGATCACCCAGCCAGGAGCTAATTTGGAGCTGTGGATGGTGATTTAATGGAATGGGTCGCAGAAGTCTGAGAACACGCACTAACAGATTTAAAAAAAAACGTTAAAAGTTACAAACCTGGTGACTGTAGTTTATTGGGCTCAACTATTTTAAAATAAAATCTAATTTCACCTGTGTTGTGACTCTGGGTCAAATGGGGCTGGAATGGACTCTGCACTAGCCCAGGGTGTCATGACAACATCGTGAGAAGCCACAACCAGAATTCAGACATGTATAGCATTCTAACCAACCAAGAGCACGTATCAAACAGCGTAAAGACAAGATCCACAAAATATCCAGTCAAGCTATACAGCCAGATGATGAGAATAACCAGATCATCAGTCACACAAGGTGAGCTGACATTCTAGTGGATCCCAGCGATGGAATTTGCGAACCATTATACATGGTGAGTTTGGTGCTGGTTGGTCAATTCCTTTGGGCACCTAAATTTCAATGGATGAAGTGGAAGCAGGTTTTTACCTGCACAAATATCCCGTTTTGCATCTAGGTTATGCTGAGCCTTTAGCTGCAGGCATATAATCTGGATGGTGGCAAAGGCATGATGACCATCAAAGAATGTAGTGGCATGATGGTATCAAGCCTTTGCCACCATCCAGATTATATGCCTGCAGCTAAAGGCTCAGCATAACCTGTATGCAAAACGGGATATTTGTGCAGGTAAAAACCTGCTTCCACTTCATCCATTGAAATATAGATGCCCAAACGAATTGACCACCCAGCACAAAACTCACCAAGTATAATGGTTCGCAAATTCCATCCCTGGGATCCACTACCCTCAAGTGTCGCGACAAAAACTTGCACTGGTCACCGCAGATGATTTATGTTGTGGACACCATGAGTTAATGATCAAAGGCCTGCTGACGTCCACAGACTTGTCCTTCGATACCATCTATGGTATCAAGGGCAGCACGGTAGCATTGTGGATAGCACAATTGCTTCACAGCTCCAGGGTCCCAGGTTCGATTCCCGGCTTGGGTCACTGTCTGTGCGGAGTCTGCACATCCTCCCCGTGTGTGCGTGGGTTTCCTCAGGATGCTCCGGTTTCCTCCCACAGTCCAAAGATGTGCGGGTTAGGTGGATTGGCCATGATAAATTGCCCTTAGTGTCCAAAATTGCCCTTAGTGGGGTTACTGGGTTATGGGGATAGGGTGGAGGTGTTGACCTTGGGTAGGGTGCTCTTTCCAAGAGCCGGTGCAGACTCGATGGGCCGAATGGCCTCCTTCTGCACTGTAAATTCTATGATCTATGATCGAGCCCAATTCATGACTAAGTCCAGAAATGACAAGGGGCGCCATATGAAACCCTGTGATCATCTAACTCTGCAAAGCAGACCATCAGCCAACAGGCCACACAACACTCTTTGAACTGAATACGCATATCCATTCTGAATTTGCAAACTTCATCCTGCGGAACTAATGCAAAATTGCAATTTAGCAGACAAACCTCCCCAGTCGCCACATGTCCGGATCCCCAAGAGTACAAGATGTAATACTCTAAAAGCAGGAGAAGATGAAAAATGCCCATGACAGGCATCTGAGTAATGATATACCCAAGCTGAAAATCGGACAGAAAGTGGGTGTAACACCCAACTTGTAGCATCTGGAATCCAGCAGAAGTTGTCAGCATTGTCTCAGAACCATTGTATCAAGTATGAACACCAAATGGCATGATAGTGTGACATAACAGCAGCTAAATCAGGAGAACACAACAACTAGAAACACTGAATAATCCTCTTGCAGTGAGAACATGGTCTGTGGCACAACATAAGCAAAGCACAGCGAATCAGCATTCTGAAAACACACAGCAGCCTCCAGATCACTGTTACTGATGGATGTTGCATGGAACTGCTGATACATTTCAGAGACATGTAAATCTATTGTATCGTTTTAAAGAACATTCAGCAACAATGTTATTTTGCTTTGCCATCATGTAAATAGGGTAAACATTTAGTTAGGAAAAAGAGGGGAAGTTGTGATATGCTGTGCACGCGCCTTTGAGGCTAATTTTACACTATTGTCAATCATTACTACCTCAAAAGGATGGGAGGTGTTAATCCCCTGACTACTAGTCAGTCTGCAAACAGCAGTGGTAGAAGTCAGATGTGCTATACTTAGCCTCCCAGTGAATATTGTACATAGTGTTTATCGTTACATAAATAACCCACATCATTGTCACCAATCCTTGTGTCTGATTGATATGTTTCTGTCAAAGAAGAACACTGATATGTTGCCCAAAAGTCAAAATCAACTCCAGTATGGAAGAATCATGTAACCAGCACGGAAGATACGCTGGGGGCGTTCATCCTGCGGGGGGCTGATCCTGGGGGACTGTTAATAAAACATCGTAAAACGTGACGGCATTTACGACGGCGTCAACACTTAGCCTCAGGATCAGAGAATCTTGCCCCTGCCACTTGGTTTCAGAGTGTGGCGTGTCCGACCACAGGTCACCTATTTTTACATGGATTGCATATTTATTGTGAACATTAGTACATCTGTACATATCTATAATATCGAAACAAACCTGTTGGACTTTAACCTGGTGTTGTAAGACTTCTTACCATATCTATAATGGTATAGCTGTGGGTGAAGGAGTAGTGTAATATTGTTAATCTTTTCTTGTTTGGTAAATGTTTCTTTTCCTTTCGTTAGAAGTTCATCAGTAACCTCTGCGATTGTTCAGTAACCGCCCTCAATGTTTCTAGAGAAAAAATAAAAGTTAGCATCTATAAAACCGGGTTCCACCCTGGATCTGACTTGTTGAGTGGGAGCATCAGCTGGGATCATAACTGCTAATAAAAGACACATTAACCAGCTGGATTATGCTTAACTGTCAGCTAAACAGTGTTAAGTAATGGGTTAAGAGACATTGCAATTAGTTGTCTCATTTATGTTAAGTATCCATTAATTGACACTGAAATGTAAAGGTACTTCAGGTGGCCTCTGTCAGGTGATATATAGTGAGAGTTTTGTGCAAAGCTGTTGGAATGAAATAAATGGGTGTTTGTGAAAAAGGAACGGAACTTTAGACTCTTCATATCACAGCAACTAAAACGTCTAACAATTGGTAGCAGAGGATGGTTGCTGTGTAAATGTGAAGGGTTGAAAGATACAACTTTTCCAGATCAAACCAAGGAGTGAGTGAGAAAAGAAGAAAAAAAAAGGGATATATGGCTGAACCGAGGATAAAGATGGCTGGATATGACTATCCTCCCTTATTTTCTGAAAGGGAATCGTACGACCAATGGAGAAGTGCAGTAGTTATGTGGACTAAGGTAACTGCTTTGGGAAAGAGGAAACAAGGTATGGCATTGGCTCTTTCTCTACCATATGGCAGTAAAATCTGAAACAAAGTGCTTTCTGAGCTGGAATTGGAAGAGTTAGACTCAGAAGAAGGTCTGGAGACTTTATTATATTATATGGATAAGATTTATAAGAAAGATGACTTGTTAAGTGCGTATGAAGCATGGTCGGATTTTGATAAGTTCCGGAAAATGGAGGATATCTCCATGGAAGACTATATAATGGAATTTGGCAGACTATATAAAAGGCTACAGAAACACAACCTGGAATTTCCACAGTCTGTGTTGGTCTTTAAATTACTTGACTGTGCTGGAGTGAGCAACATGGATAGGCTCCTGGTTCTGACAGGAGTTCAGTTTACTGATAAGGATACCTTATTCGAACAGATGACAAAAGCTTTACAAAAGTTTCTGGGGAAACATTCGATTTGATGGCTCTGATGACCCAAATAGGTCAGCCTGCAATAAGGCAGAATATGGAAGATATACTACTAACAGGATGGCGAAATCGTATGGCTACGAACAGGGCTCAAGACTATAGAAGGAGACCGAGACAAGGAAATTATGAAGACAGAAACCCAGTTAGAACCTACAATAGGAAAGTGAACCCCAGAAATGCACAGGGCATGATAAATCGATGTTTTCGATGTGACTCTCAATACCATTATGCTTTCAACTGACCAACTCGTTATGATAGTGTTTGAAGCGACACATGACATGGAAGAGTCAGAAGAGGAAAAAAATTGTGACCAGAAAGAAGGCATTGTCCTATTGACAAGCAGTTTTACACCAGTTATGAGGGTGTTGGTTGCAGAATCCTTCAACTGTGCTGCTTTGGACAGTGGCTGCACATCTACTGTGTGTGGAATTGACTGGTTAAAATGTTACCTGGACTCTTTGAATGCTGAAAATCGTAACAAGGTTAAGGAATTTGAAAGTTCCACAAGTTTCAGGTTAGGGGATGATAATACTCTGAAGTCGCTGAAAAGAGTGGTGATCCCTTGCAATATTGCCGGAGTGAATCATTTCATTAGCACGGATGTTGTATCAAGTGAGATACCTTTGCTTCTGAGCAGACCATTGATGAAGAAAGCACACATGAAACTGGATATGGAACAGGATAAGGCAACAGTTTTTGGAAAGACTGTGGACTTACAATTTACACAGTCGGGACACTATTGTATTCCATTACTGACAAATAATATTTCAAGTAGAGTGGTTAAGGATGTGTTAATGGCAGTTGAAAATGGGGCTTTAGTTGATAAAAAGCTTGTGGTATTAAAACTGCATAGGCAATTTGCACATCCGTCTCCTCGGAGGCTGACAAATTTATTAAAGGATGCAGGGGTAAGGGATGACGACTATACTAAACTGATAGAACAGGTTAGTGACTGCTGTGAAGTTTGTAGGAAGTACAGAAGGACACCAGCACGACCGATTGTAACCCTACCTTTGGCCAGGGATTTTAACGACATTGTGGCCATGGACTTTAAGATCTGGGATAAAGCAAATAATATATTTATTTTGCATTTTGTAGATTTAGCAACCAGATTTAGTCAATCAACGATTGTATGAAGTAAAGAAAAGAGAGTAATTCTGGATCAAATCGTGGAAAAATGGATAGGGACAGGAATGGGTCCACCGGCAAAATTCCTTACGGACAATGGGGGAGAATTTGCTCATGATGAGTTTAGGGATATGTGTGAAAACATGAATATCAGAGTTATGAATACGGCTGCAGAAAGCCCATTTAGTAATGGTGTCTGTGAAAGAAATCATGCTGTCATCGATGACATGCTTTGGAAAATGTTGGCAGATTGACCAAATTGCAGGCTAAATTCAGCTTTAGCATGGGCAGTACATGCAAAGAATTAATTGCAGATGGTTGGGGACTATAGTCCTTATCAATTAGTGTTTGGTAGAAATCCTAAAATTCCATCCATTTTGGATGACCAGCCTCCAGCTTGGGAGGGGACTACAATTAGCTCTGGTTTTGCTGAACATTTAAATGCATTACATAACAGTAGAAAAACTTTTTTGGAAGCAGAAGTCTCTGAAACCGATTCCGTTTTCAGCAAGGAAGCATGGTCTACTATAAGAGAGACAATTCTAATGAATGGAAAGGTCTAGGGAAGAGCATAGGCATAGATGGCAAAACAATTATTTTGCAACATGGTGATCAAACTGTTAGGGTACATTCATCAAGGATAATGGGTACAGATTACAAATTTTCAAATTTAGACAGAGCAGACAGACATGACGAGGAACCAGAGTCATCTGGTACACATGTGTTACAGAACTATGAGGAGCAATTAACTGATATAGACAGGGTTTCTGTGGAGGAACACAACACTTCTGATTAATTAGAACAGGCCATTTTTCTGAAAATGGTACAAAAGTGACATACTTGCCTGAAGGGTCTAGTCAATGGAAGGATGCAACTGTTATTAGTAGAGCAGGAAAGACCACTGGAAAGTATAAACATTGGTAGAATGTACAGCATTCAGGGGAAAGAATCAAGACAATGGATTGGGAAAACAAAGTTCAAAAATGGGGGGCACAGAAACGCAGTGCCAGTTCAGATAGTACATCAGATAGTGAACAGGTCCGCAGGAAAAGGTCGAGAACTATTGAAATGACATCCCACAGCAGAAGGGAAAGATCAAGCAGTAGCAGTACAGAACGAGATACCAGGCGGGAAAGGGGAAGTAGTTTATCAAGATCTCGGAACATGAGTAAGACTATGAATACTAATAGGAGTAGAAGCCCACATGCATGTGAGATTCTGGTGGTTTCAAATAAATTAGATGAAAAAGTATCAAAGAAGTTAAACAGCAAGAACTGCATAGTTGGACTGAATTTGGGGTATACACGGAAGTACCGGATAGGGGACAAAGAGCTCTATCACACAGATGGATTTGCACGGAACAGGTTCTTCCGGATGGAACTTATAAGGCAAAGGCCAGGCTTGTGGCAAGGGGATTTGAAGAAAACTTAGAAGATCAGGATTTAAGAGGAGATTCACCTACAGCAGGAAAGGTTATTTTAAAGATCTTCTTGGCTCTATTAGCCACAAAGGCATGGGAATGCAAATCTATAGATCTAAAAGCTGCCTTTTTGCAGGGGCATCAGCTCCAGAGAGACATTTTTCTCCATCCTCCTAAAGAAGCAGCTAACACAGAAGGGGTACTCTGGAAGTTGAACAAGTGTGTATATGGATTAAATGATGCATCTAGAGTCAGGTATTTTTCGGTAAGGTCAGTTTTGTTAAAGTTAGGCTGTTGCCAGCTGAAAGCAGATCCTGCAATGTTTTACTGGCATTATAAAGGAAATCTTTCTGGCATTTTTATGATGCATGTCGATGATTTTTTGTGGGGTGGGACTAGTGATTTTGAAGCTATTATAATCTCTGGTTTGAGGAAAGAATTCAGGGTTGGAAGTCAGGCTTCCGGTGCATTTAAATATATTGGACTGGAAATTGGACAGACTAAGTTAGGGGCAACTTTACGTCAGCAATCTTATTTGGAAAGCATCAGCCCAATAGCAATTAGTCGTGGCAGAGTTTCGCAAAAAGACACAATGGTTTCAAAGATAGAAAAAGAGCAACTGTGAAGTTTAATTGGGCAACTGAACTGGTTAGGTAGACAGACTAGACCGGACGTGAGTTTTGATGTCTTGGAGTTGAGTACAAAAATGAATGATCCCAAAGTGGAAGACGTAATAAGAGCAAATAAAGCGTTGGCCAAACTAAAAATGCAGGAGTGTGTTTTGAAGTTCCCAGTTTTAGGTGACCTTAGGCACTTGTAACTCATAGTTTATAGTGATGCGTCCTACGCAAATTTATGTGATGGGGTTTCAAGCGCAGGAGGTTTTATAATTTTCCTTTTGGGGAACAATGGTAAATGTTGGCCGCTTGTGTGGGAAACAAAGAAAATAAGGGGAATGGTAAAAAGCACTTTGGCTGCTGAGACGTTAAGCCTTGTAGAGGCGGTGGATATGGCCTTTTATATAAGTATGATATTGACAGAAATTTTGGGATTGGGGATTTGGGTAATATACCTATTGACTGGCACATTGACAATAAATCCCTGTGGGAAAATGTGCACTCTACAAAAAGTGTCAATGAAAAGAGGTTACGGATAGACATCGCAAGTTTGAAGCAGATGTTGGACAGAGGGGAAATAACAAAAATTAAATGGGTCGACAGGAGCTATCAACTGTCAAACTGTTTTACGAAAAGAGGGGCGAGTTCACAGAAACCTTTGGGTATTGTTAATGAAGGGTGCTTGTTTCTGTGACTGTTTTTTCTTTATTTCTCGTCCAAACAAAAAAAAAACTTGGGGGAAATCATGTGTGTGTTTTTGAGTTTCTTGAAATTTTGTTTTCACCTAATTATTGTTTTTTTCTCCAAGGAAGGGGAGATTGTTAAGTAATGGGTTAAGAGACATTGCAATTAGTTGTCTCATTTATGTTAAGTATCCATTAATTGACACTGATATATAAAGGGGCTTCAGGTGGCTTCTGTCAGGTGATGTATAGTGAGAGTTTTGTGCAAAGCTGTTGGAATGAAATAAATGGGTGTTTGTGAAAAAGGAACAGAACTTTAGACTCTTCATATCACAGCAACTAAAACGTCTAACAAACAGCCTCCCTGCAACCCTGAAGAAGGGAGTGAAAACAAGGCACTGTTTGTAGATATCAGATGAGTTCTAAAACCAATGATACAAACCTATCAACAGAAGAAGAACCGAGAGAAGATGTAATAAAGAGACTGAAAGAGTAGATGGAGTTGTAGGGAAACACCAAGGGACACTCCTTTAACTAATCGTGATGTAGACAGAAGAAACTTTGAACCAATAAAGCCACATCTGTCTCAACTAAAACCACAGCGACTGGCTCAATTAGAGACTGAAATACAGTGCATGTGACATGTTGCAGAAACAAGTGAAAACGCTGTGGTCCACAGAATGCCAAGCAGAGTTTGAGAGATTGAAGGCCATGTTAGTTGGTGAACCAGTGCTTGCTGTCCCGGACCTTTAAAGCCATTTAAAGTGGCCATAGATGCCAGTGACCTGGTGGTAGGGGTTGTGCTACCAGTCCTTCAGCACTTTGAAGTGTATGTCATCATGACACAAACAAACCTTAATTTGTACAAACCATTAGCCACTTGTGTTTATGGAGATGTTTAAAACCTGGAATGCAAGGTTTGAGCGCTGGAGTTTATAATTACAATAGTTCAATGTCAATATTGTACACATCCCAGAAAGGGAATAATGGGATTGTGGCTGTTTTGTCACAGGTTTAAGGGCTGACTAGTTACCAATGTAGAGACTGGGAAGGGACATTACATAATGTGGATGGATTGGATGGATATGTGTTTGTGATTTATGTTTTGCATACCTCATAATGAAATGTCCTTTCTTTTAGAAAGGGAGCTATGTTTTTTTTAATTTAGCGTACCCAATTATTGTTTTCCAAATAAGGGTCAATTTAGCATGGCCAATCCACCTACCCTGCACATCTTTGGTTTGTGCTGGTGAGATCCATGCAGACAAGGAGAGAATGTGCAAACTCCACACGACAGTGATACGGGGCCGGGATCGAACCCAGGTCCTCGGCATCATGTGACAATGCTAACCACTGTGCCACCGTTCCATCCTTTGGAAGGGAGCTATGTAAGGGTCCTTCCTGTTCTCTTGTTTCCACTTTTATTTTCATTATCATTTTTGATCCATGGATAATTAATAGGCATGTATCTTTAAGTCAAACAGCAAAGAGGAGTGAGAAATTGAGAAGTTACAGGAGAGAACACTCTGCTAGTTTGAACTTTAGACTTCAGACTTCTCGGCACATGAGAGAGAGAGAGATGGGGTTTGATTGATTGACCGGTGGCTAGTGAATTGGCCAAAAGGCTGTGCTCTGCCTGGTAACAGGTGGTGATTGGATCCTCTCCCAGTGGGATGATTCTCAGAGACCTCAAGCAGCAGTTTAATTCCTGAAAGTGCAGGGACATGGGCCTGCTTCAGATGTTTTTCCAAGAATTATTGTTAATTCATTTGTGTTGCGACCCCGAGTCAAGTGGAGCTGGAATTGACCGCCCACTAGCCCAGGGTGTCGTAACACTAGCCATGGTCAAAAAGCACAAATGATGTGGATCACAAATGATCTCTAGAAACTTATAGCCAAGTTCCGCACACATGAGTGCGGCCTCAACTGGGACCTGGGATTCATGTCGCATTACATTCATCCCCCACCATCTGGCCTGCAAAATCCTACCAACTGTCCTGGCTTGATACAATTCACACCTCTTTAACCTGGGGTTACCCCATCTCTGGATCTGTAAAGATTTAATCACCTGCTAATGGTCGCATTCCTAGCATTGTTTGGCATCTTTGAATTTGTCTATATATGTGTTTCTGGAACATACCTCTTCATTCACCTGAGGAAGGAGCAGCGCTCTGAAAGCTAGTGACATCGAAACAAACCTGTTGGACTTTAACCTGGTGTTGTAAGACTTCGTAAAAAGCACAAAGGCAGCAGTTTTTTTTATTCCCACAATTGCCCTATAGAATCTCTTCTAGCTTGGTCACTGATTTATGAAAGAGGAAAAGCCATTACTGTAACAATTGAACATAGTTCTTATAGTTACATACTTGATCAGACACACTTAAGTGTTTTCATTGAATTGCTACTGTCACCTTACTTAGTGGATGTTAAACGAGTTATTCAGGTAAATTGGAAACTGCATCTCTACAATCCGATTTTACATTGATGGATTTTACATCAATACGCTGATTGCTCAGATGAAATATATTGTTTATGTTGACAATTTGCTTGTGCCTTTTGTTCCTCTTCAATTATCTCTTCTTTTTGCGATGACTCATGTTTGCTACTGGCAGCTCTTGCTACCTAGCACAAGTGAGCATTCTTCATCTTTGGAATTTGTTAGCAACGATGGGTATCACAAAAGAGCCATCACAGGCTGCTTTTTCCTGTGACCAACTAACTCTGAACAGACCAAATTTGTATCTGAGGAGAGCGGTGAAATTAGTTTTGCGGTAGAAATGGAGGGGCCCACTTGGTCTTATTGCTCCACCCAACTGATCTTGAGGCCTTTCCACCATCTCCCACTGTGTGGCTCAGGGGAAGCAGCTGCAATGGGGCAGATGTGAGGATAATGCTCTTGCTCCCACTCCTCTG
Source organism: Scyliorhinus torazame (assembly GCF_047496885.1). Classification (NCBI taxonomy): domain Eukaryota; kingdom Metazoa; phylum Chordata; class Chondrichthyes; order Carcharhiniformes; family Scyliorhinidae; genus Scyliorhinus; species Scyliorhinus torazame. The sequence continues at coordinate 89,966,703 of NC_092709.1, forward strand.
CACTAGCATTTGCAGCAGGCAACGATGAGGCAGGGCACAATGTTCTTGATGGTTACAGGCATTGGGGAGGAGGTGAAGGAATGGTGAGATGATGATCGACTTTGCTCATTGATTTTGCTGCCATTTTTGCTGAGATGACTCTACCTATGGGGTGAAAATTAGATGCAGAATTCTAGATTTTCATTTTGCCCACATAATGAGCTTTAAGAGGGGTACCTCACAGAATCACAGAAGGGCTTTGCTACTTTCGGAAATGGCTTCAAATCTGTGCTCTCTTGTTCTCTATCCTTTTTTTATTCACCACATTTTTAACATTTTCATCAAATAAATAACAAAGAAAAACAAATGAAAGACAAACACGATAACAATCCCCCAGAAACAACACCCCCCTGTTCCCGAAAGTGCATAATAAACAGACCCCATGAATTATAGAACCCCTCCTTCAACCCCCCAGCTCAAATTTCACCTTCTCAAGAGTCAGAAATTCAAGTAGGTTCCCCCGCCAAGCCAAGGTACAGGGTGGAGAAGCTGACCTCCACCCCAACAGGACCCACCTGCGGGCAATCAGCAGGCTAAAACATCTGCCCCTGTACCCACCTGCAGCTCAGGCCGGTCTAATACCCTGAAAATGGCCTCTAAGGGACCCATTCCGAGTCCATTTGTAGTACCCCCGAGATGACACTAAAGTCCTCCCTCCAATACCTCTCCAGCTTTGGACAGGACCAAACCATATGTACGTGGTTTGCGGGGCCCCTCCCACACCGCTCACATACATCCTTCACTCCCTCAAAGAGTCGGCTCATCCTCGCCCCATATATGACCTTCAGCTGTATCAGCCCCAATCTTGTGCATGAGATTGAGGCGTTCACTCTTCGTAGCACCTCACATCATAAACCTTTCTTCCATTACCACTCCCAACTCTTTTTCTCACTTGGCCTTAATCTCTTCCAATAGACAAACCGTCCTCCTCCAGAATCTTCCCATAAATCGCTGACATCACCCCCTTCTCCAGTCTCCTTGTTGTCAATACCTCTTCCAAGAACGAGGGGACCGGCGCTATCGGAAAGCTCAGAACCCCTTCCTTACGAAGTTTTGGAGCTGCAGGTACCTAAGCCTTTCCCCTTGCCCCAGTTCATACTTTTCCCCCAACTCTTCCAACCTCACAACCTGCCCCCCCAGGAACAATGTCTTTTGATATTCTGATCCCATTCTCTTCCCATCTTCGAAACTTCCCATCCAGCCTCCCCGGCTCAAACCTGTGATTCCCCCTAATTGGAATCTCCCCTGACCCAGCCCCCACCTTAAAGTGCTGCCTCCAAATCTTCAGTGTTGCCACCACATCGGACTCCGAGTACTTGCCTGGGAAGTGGCGCCGTTACCCTCAACCCCGACCCCCACACAGACCGTCCTCCATTCTAAACCCCGCCCCCCGGTAGCACATTCATTTTAATCACCTGCACCCGACCCGCCAGTGACAGAGGGAGGTTGTCCCACCTACCCAAGTCCGCTTTCATCCTCCCCACCAAACTAGTAAAATTGTACCTTGGGAGCCTCCCCAATCTCGCGCCACCTGCACCCCCAAGTACTTGAAATGGGTCGCTGTCCTGCGAAATGGCAGAACCCCCACTCCTGTCCCTACTCAAGGCTGGGACATCACAAAATACTCGCTCTTCTCCAAGTTTAATTTATATCTTGGAAAAGACCCAAATCTTTGGAGAAGTCCCATTATGTTCCCCACCGATGCACTCGGATCTGAGACAAAAAGCACGCTAGCACAGTGGGTAGTACTGTGGCTTCACAGCGCCAGGGTCCCAGGTTTGATTCCCCGCTGGGTCACTGTCTGTGCAGAGTCTGCACGTCCTCCTCGTGTCTGTGTGGGTTTCCTCCGGGTGCTCCGGTTTCCTCCCACAGTCCAAAGACGTGCATGTTAGATGGATTGGCCATGTTAAATTGCCCTTACTGACCAAAAAGGTTTGAAGGGATTATTGGGTTACGGGGATAGGGTGGAAGTGAGGGCTTAAGTGGGTTGGTGGAGACTCGATGGGCTGAAGGGCCTCCTTCTGCACTGTATGTTCTATGTCGGTGTTCTTCAAACTTTTTTTCCGGGGACCCATTTTTACCAACCGGCCAACCTTCGGGACCCAACCTGGCCGACCTTTGCGACCCACGCCGGCCAACCTTCACGACCCACGCCGGCCGACCAGCGCGACCCACCATTTTCTCTTACCTTGTTTGCTGCTGACAAAAATGGAGGTCCCTTTGGACCTCGTACATGCTTCTCCAATGGAACCTGTTGGATGAAGGTGAAGCCTTCTGGTGTCGGAAAGTATGGCGTCTCCATCTGTCCAAAGTTTTGAATTTTTTTCCTGTAAAATTTTATCAAATAAACCCCTCCCCCCACCGAACTTGTAAAAAAAAAATTAAATGAGTAAAATAAATGAAAAACATGAATAAAACCCCCCCGAACCTGTAAAAAAAAATGAATAAAATAAATGAAAATAATAAAAATTAAATGAATAAAATAAATGAATAAAAACCACTTCAGAGCTTGTAAAACAAAAAGCTGCAACTGTTAAAAAAAATAGCGGCCGCACTGTGCATGTGTGCCCGATTATCGGCGCACATGCGCAATGCGGGCGAATTTTTTTTTTTAACATGTTCGCGGCCAGTTGCAGCCGGTGTTATGAAAAGCCGGCTGCTGCGCGGGGATTTGCGCGATCGGGAGTGCCGTGGACAACAGTTCCGCGACCCTCCCGACACCCGTCCGCGACCCACCCGCGGGTCGCGCCCCCCGAATTTGAAGAAGACTGTTCTGTGTCAGCATACAAAGACCCTGGGCGCGATTCTCCGACCCCCCCCCCACCAGGTCGGAGAATCACAGGGGGTTGGCGTGAATCCAGCCCCCGCCGTAGCCCGAATTCTCCGGCACCAGAGATTCGGCGAGGGCGGGAATCGCGCCGCGCCGGTCGTCGGAAATCGCGCCGGTCGGCAGAAATCGTGCTGGTCGGCGGGCCCACCCCCGGCGATTCTCCGGTCCGCGATGGGCCGAACTCCCGCCGCTGTCGATCCGCGGGCGGGCCAGTGCCGTGGGGGCACTCTTTTCCTTCCGCCTTCGCCATGGTCTTCACTATGGCGGAGGCGGAAAAGACCCCCTCCACTGCACATGCGCGGAGATGCCGTGAGCAGCCGCTGACGCTCCCGCGCATGCATCGCACGGCAAAGTTATTTCCGCGCCAGCTGGCGGGGCGCCAAAGGCCTTTCCCGCCAGCCGGCGGGGCGGAATTCACTCCGGCGCGGGCCTAGCCCCTCAAGGTGAGGGCTCAGCCCCCCAAGATGCGGAGAATTCCGCACCTTTGGGGTGGCACAATGCCGGACTGATTCGTGACGTTTTTGGCGCCGGTCAGCGGACATCGCGCCGATTGCAAAGAATCCCGCCCCCTATGTTCAATTCCCCCCCATACTATCCCCCTCCACAGTCCCGAACTCCTTAAAATGATGGCCAAAGGCTCTATTGTTAATGCAAATAGTAGGGGGGACATAGGACACCCCTGCCAGGTACCCCGGTGCAGAGCAAAGTACCCCAAACTTATATTATTTGTGCGGACACTCGCCATCGGTTCCCTATATAGTAGCCATACCCATTCCATAAATCTCAGCCCAATCCGGAATCTCTCTAGGACTGCCATCAAGTGCCCCCACACCTATTCCGCAACTAGCACCACCACCACCTCCGTATCCTTTCCCTCGGCCGCGCCATGATTACATTTACTAACCGCCTGATATTCAAAAATAGCAGCCTTCCTTTCACGAACCCTGTCTGGTCTTCCCTTGTCACCTTCGGGAGACATCCCTCCAACCTAGCCGCCAGTACCTTGCCAGTATCTTGGCGTCAACATTCTGTCGCAACATAGGCTATGCAACCCATCGTTCGTTGGGTCCTTATCTCTCTTTAACAGCAGGGAGATCGAAGCCTGGCCCAATGTATGTGATAGTAACCACTTCTCTATCGCCATCTCAAACATACCCACCATCAGTGGTGCCAATTTGTCTTTGAACTTCTTATAAAACTCCACTGGGAACCCATGTGGCCCTGCCGCCTTCTCCGATTACATCTTCCCAATTGCCTCCTTTACCTCTTGCTCCCCCACCAACCCCTCCAATCTGGCCCTATCTTCCTCCTCCAACCTTGGATACTCCAACCGATTCAGGAATTCCTGAGCCTAACCTGGTCTTTCACCTTCAGATGGGTCTCTTGTAACGTGACAACACCGGTCTTTAAACTTCTTAGGTGTGCAAACACCCTCAATCCCTTCACTGGGCACCCCAAACCCCTCACGTTCCATGTTACTATTCTGACTGGGGATCTCTCATACCCCCGCCCCTCCTATCCACCATCATCATAACTCTGGGCCTTGCCCACTGGGCCTGGGCTGCCCCATCCCTTTGTAGCCACTTCCTCTTGAAAACACCTCTCCCAGTATCGGTCTCCTCCCCCCACTTTTCACACCTCCCAGGCCCATCGAAACCTGTTCGAAAGCTCTGAAGATCGTGGCCCCTCCCTCCACCACACTCCTGTTCACTAGCCAGTTTAAGCTTGCTAATGTGGTGGGTGCTGCCCAGGCCCCACTCCCCTCCAATTCCCTCTCCCCTACCCAGTCCCAGAAAACAAAGAAATTCCCTTCAAACAAACAAACCATTGCAAACGAACAAACCCCAGAAAACCGTAATTGCAAATTATCTGACCTCGTACCGCACCCAAACAAGCAACTTCACACCTTTAACACATATAACATGAAAAAAAAACTATATACAATCTTCCACCCTCCCTGCCCTCATTCCATGACTAATCCTTAGTCCCATTTCTCATTTTTGCCCCAGTCCTTCTGACTTCACAAATCCTCCGCCGCTTCCACCATCTCAAAATAAGTCTTTTGAATTGTAGATCACCTTCAACTTTGCTGGATGCACCACGCCAAACCGCACACTGCTGTTATACAGTGCCGTCTTCACTTGGCCGAAGGCCGCTCGCCTCCTTGCCAACTAAACAATTAAGTCCTGGTAGATGCATAAAGCGACTCCAGCCCGCTGCATCTCCTGCTTTTGCCCAACTCGGGACCTTCTCCTTCACAATGTACCTGGGAAAACAGATTATCACCACCCTTGGCGGCTCAATTGCCTTCAGTTTAGACCTCAGCGACAGATGAGCCCGATCCAGTTTGTACCAGGAGCGGTCTTCCCCCTCCTCCAACAGCTCCGCCAACATCTTGGCAAAGTACTGTCAGCCTCGGGCCCTCCACCCGTTCGGGCAGGCCCACAATTCTTAAATTCTGCCGCCTAGGTCGATTTTCCAGGTCTTCTACCTTCGCTTTCAGAGCTTTGTTGGCCTCCACCACCCTCTGCAGTTCCACATCATTGAGATGAGCTGATCACTGTGTTGCAACAAGACCTCCTCCACACCCTTCAGTTTTTCTCCCTTCTCCCACACCTCGCCCAATGTTTTTGACACTGCAGCCTCACTGCGCCTCCTCCACCAGTTCCTTCATTGCTGCCATCATGTCCTTCCTTATCACCTCCATATGTTTAGCAAACAGTTTTTTTGAATTCCACGGCCATCACTTGTTCATTTTCTCTACTGTGGAGGGCGGGGCCACAGTGACCCAGTCTCTGCCATCTTTCCAGCTGCCGGGCTGACCCTTTCGCACAACGGCGAATCTTCACTCGCCTCCTTCTTCCTGGTGGCCACCTTCTGAGTTTTAGACATCCCCCTTCCGCTGGATGTCTTCCTGCACCTGTTTGTTTGAAAATTGCCCCTGGGACCAGGCATTAAGTTCCAAAAAATCGAGTCCCGGGCAGGAGCCACCCAACCTGCGGCTTCCTCCTACATGCCGCCACCGGAAATCCCGTTCTCAATCCTTTTACAAGCGGGAACAGTTTCTTCCTATCTAATCCATCTAGCCCCCTCATAAATTTGAACACCTCTATCACATTTCCTCTTAGCTTCTCTCCAAGGAGAACAGGTCCAGGCTCGCCAGTCTTTCTTCATAACTGTAGCTTCTCACCCCTGGAACCAATCTTGTAAACTTCTTCTGCACTCTCCCCAATGTGTTCACATCTTTCTTTTAATGTATTAAAACAGTGCAGGCTAGAACTTAGGCAAAAGTGTGAATGATGCTTCTAAAAAGCAAACAAACACCCAGTAAATAAAGTCAATTTACTGGGTCCCAGGTTCGATTTCCAGCTTGGGTCACTGTCTGTGCGGAGTCTCCACATTCTCCCCGTGTGTGCGTGGGTTTCCTCCGGGTGCCCCGGTTTCCTCCCACAGTCCAAAGATGTGCAGGTTAGGTGGATTGGCCATGATAAATTGCCCTTAGTGTCCAAAATTGCCCTTAGTGTTGTGTGGGGTTATTTGGTTATGGGGATAGGGTGGAGATGTGGGCCTGGGTAGGGTGCTCTTTCCAGGAGCCGGTGCAGACTCGATGGGCCGAATGGCCTCTGTACTGTAAATTCTATGATTCTATGAAATGGAAAAGTATTTTTTAAAGCAAAACAATGTTTATTCTATGAATTCAAGTTAACCTTTTTAAAACAAACAGTGAACATCTTAGCAACCATTAATTCAAATACAACCCCCCAAAGAATACAACACTAGGTAATCCGTAAGCTGTCCTTTTAACATCCAGAAGACTTTAAAAAAAACCTTTAAACAGAAGCACATTAGGTTTATATTCACTACTGAGAACATTTATAATTCTGAATTCACCAAATGATCAGGAGATAGTCTTTTCATGGCAGAGAGATCAACAGTACAGCTGCTCTGTCTGGCTTCAGCTCCAACACGGAAAACGAAACTAAAACACACCCTGCAGCAAACAGCCTAAAATGAAAGTAAAAAGCTGACAGACAGCCCAGCTCCACCCACTCTCTGACATCACTGCAGTAACAAACACCCATTTCTTAAAGGTACTCTCACTACAGATATTTATATACACACCCACTTATAAACACCCATTTCTTAAAGGTACTCTCACATGACACTAGGTTTAACATATTCATTTATTTTAAGTTCATAGGATGTCCTTTGTGATGGTGTGAATTCTTTGCTTTCTTTTTTCTGAATTGCATTGAACCTAAATAACATTGCACTTGTATCAGTTCGGAAAACTAACTTGAAACCACCTAGTTTTGCTTTTATTGGTTGTTTTTCTGTACTCTGACATGATTTGCTGTTCCTTTTCATTCTGTAGACCCATGCAATAGACATATAACTCTTTGCCATATTATCATGAACTGTTGAGAAGAGTTTGAACTTATCTATTCACCTGTCATTACCATGCTCTGAATTATGATGCTGTTGCTTATCACCATGGCAATATTGTCAGGAGCCTCTGGTTACTACCCATGTATTTATGTTGTGCTACCTGCAAAACACAGATAAAGTATTGATCAGAGAACAATGGGAACATCCAACGTTTGATGATCAGGAAGGAGTAAGTGCTGAGAATATTTTGAGCATCCCACTCTAACTAAAGCTCCAATTCTAATCTCTGGCACAAACAGAACAGGTGGACAGAGAGGAGTAACTCACCAGGACTCCTCAGCGGGAGGCTTGGTCCATTTTAACTCTGGGGCCTCATTTATTTTGTTCAAATGTGCCTCCCAGCCAGGATTGATACCATTGACATCTTGGCAGTGGATTGGAACAGGAGTTCAAGTGGGAGCCGGACACATCTGGGAACCGAAGAGAATGGTTCCTGCCATAATGGAGACTATCTTGTCATTGACACTACCAGCAGCTTCCATAACAATGACTTTGAATTTGAAAGTGGTTAGCCGTTTTCCGAGGATTTGTATGATGAAGACTGAATCTCATAATATTTGTGAATTAACAGTTACCTCTTTGCATACAGGAAGACATCCTATACAAACAGTTTAAATGTCCATTTTATATTAGCAGTTACGTTCAATTCTATCACTCCTTGATCGAAAACCAAAACAAATCCGATCCATTTGGGGTTTTTATTTCTATCTTTTGACAATGAAAGGTTTACTGAAGCGTTTTTAAGGTTTACAATGTGCTTGAATTCGCAAAGCACCCCCTGTCTGCATCTCTTATCCTTTTCTATCTCGTTTTGTCACTACAATAGATTCTCTCTTTTTTATTTTGCCACGTCTCTTTCAATATCGCTGATTCTGTATATCTCCTGACCCTTCTCCTTTGAATCTTTATTTCTCTCTTAATCCCTTTCTTCTCAATCAGCCACTCACTCCTATTGATACAGATTGAGGAAATCGTTTATTAGAACTGACAAACGGTTTAGAGAGGGAATTCCAGAACTGAGGCAGCTAAAGGCAAATAAACCAATTGTGGAACAGTTAAAATAGGGAATGCAAAAGCAGGTAGAATTGGAGGAGGTAGAGACTGGAAGGAATCGTAGAATTTACAGTGCAGAAGGAGGCCATTCAGCCCATCGAGTCTTGTAAAGAGGACCCCAATTTAAGCCCACACCTCCACCCTATCCCCGTAACCCAGTGACCCCACCTAATCTGTTTTTGTGGATACTAAGGGCAATTTTGCATAGCCAATCCACCTAACCTGCACATCTTTGGACTGGGAGGAAACCGGAGCAGCCGGAGGAAACCCACGCAGATACGAGAAGAACGTGCAGACTCTGCACAGACAGTGACCCAAACCAGAAATCAAACCTGCCACCTTAGAGCTGAAGGGTTGTAGAGCTAATTATTATAATTCTCTTCTGCTTGTTATCCCCGTGGAACCGTGTTGAGAGCCATGGGATGACCGTCTTCCGTATTCGTCAGTGTAACCTACAGCTAGTACTTGCCAGCAATGATTATAAGGTAACTTAGGATTTTATTTTCTCAACCTGGCCAAGTCTGAAAACTCATGGAACGGAGGGGAGTTCCAGATGGAAACTTGCCTACTGGCACTCATTGATAGCTAGAATAATTGGCCTGAAATGCTGTCATAGTTTTCCCAACTTCTGCCACATCTTTGGTCGGAGCCCAGGAAAAATGGTGTAAATGTTTGTCAGACCTTGATTATGCTGATTCGCTGGAGTTAGCCACCATAGTTGGAGCAGGAGACCAGAAGAATTCACAAAGAACCTGAGGTCCATTTTGCCTATGTTAAATCTTGAGATTTGTCTGGAAAGGAACATATAGATGCTAACTCAGCACATGTTCTCTGCCTTGAAACTTGTTTTTTCAGAGAAAGGCTAGCTGAGATTTTGGAAATCCAGGCTACAGTGTGATCTGCCAGGTCAGGCCAATATCACTTTATTAGCTGAAATGCATTGTTTCAACAAACATACTTGTGCTAATTATAAGCTATCCCAGGGACAACATCTTGCATTTCTACAGTGTCTTTAAAGTGGTAAAATGTCAAAATCCCCACCATGGGATTGCAATTATTGATGCTGAGTTTAAAAAAAAAGAGATATTAGGACAGGTGGGCTTCTAGTGGTAGGGCACAAGAGACCAGAGTTTAAAGAATGTAGAATTCTTGAAGGATTATAGGACTGAATGAGTTCGCAAAGATGGGGAAGTGTAAGGCCATGGAGGGATTTGAACATGAGGACAAAAAAATTAAACTGAACTGTTGTAGGCCAGTGAGCACAGGGTGATGAGTGAACGGGACAGCAGATGGATGAGTTTAACTTTAGAGAGGGTGGATGGTAGAAGGCTGACCAGGATTGTATTGGAATGGTCAGGTGTGGAGATACCAAGCGCATGGATGAGAGTTTCAGCAGCAGAGGAGCAGAAGCAGGGACGGAGATGGAGATGTTACTGAGGCAGAGGTAAGCAGTTCCAAACAGGAAGCTATTCAGTAACATACTAATGAGGTAGAGCAGTATAATCAGCTTTATTCTATGGAATGTGGAAATCTAACCGAAACCAGAAGAGCCTGAAAGCAGCTGGCAGTTAAAACCTACTTCCTTTTCCCGCTCCACCGGCATCGCTCACCAAATGATGCAGATGAGAGGGAGGGCAGGGTGGTAATGAAACAAAGATTAGAGGAAATAAAAACGCTCAGCATACATTACATTTCAAAATAAAGCGGAGAGTTGTGAATATTTAATTCCAGCTCCATGGCCACACAGTGGGAGGCATGTTGCATAAGGGTGACATTGGACCAGCTGCCATTGACTTTGCATAGAAATTACAATCAGGCGAGATGTCAAACAGGCTTCCAGTTCGGCATCACCCCGTTTTGCACGATCGCACAAAGTTAAAATGACTCCCATTAAATTTAGTTCCCGTGCACTGTGCTTCAAACTTCAGAAACTGGCATCAGCTGTTCACACCACCGTGATGGATGCTCCTGTTTAGGCTTGACCAGATTCTGAAATGTAACTCGATATTTGTAAACCAAAGTCAAATTGGCACCTCAAGTTTAAATGGAAGCTCTAATTATCAGCTTGGCAACAATTTTTTTTATATCACAGCCTGACAGCTGTTACATGATTGCTTGTCAGAGCTTCCTTATCACCAGGCGTTATACAGAATGCAAGTACATCAAGTAAAAGTAAACTCAAGTGGGATTTTTGTTTAAATAAATTCTGTTCTTTATTTGGTCATTACCATATTTTATTGAATGTTTTGAGAGCTGCAGAGCTTATGAATAGTGTTACAAATAGAATTAGGGTCTGTTTAGCACAGGGCTAAATCGCTGGCTTTGAAAGCAGACCAAGGCAGGCCAGCAGCACCGTTCGATTCCCGTAACAGCCTCCCCGAACAGGCGCCGGAATGTGGCGACTAGGGGCTTTTCACAGTAACTTCATTTGAAGCCTACTTGTGACAATAAGCGATTTTCATTTCATTTCATTAACTTGAAGGCAACGGACAGCAAAATGGAGATATCTTTCTTGCTGGGATTTGTATTCATTTTAAAGATCCAATTTGAGCACCATCCCCCTACCCCCATACATGAGGCAGGATTGTCCAATAATGGGGCTATGTCCCCATGCCGGTGTGGAAACCGACGTCAACAGCCCCTGAAGGTGAGGAATTCTCCCCTTTCTAGGGGGCTAGGTTGGTGCCAGAGTGGTTCCTGCAGCTCCAGCTGGCGCCGAGCGGCCCGCGCAAGTCCACGCATGCGCGGAACGGCCGGCGTATTTCCACACATGCGCGGAATGGCCAGCATATTTCCGCACATGTGCGGCGGTTCCTTTCTCGGCGCCGCACCCCGGGCAATATGGTGGAGCCCTACAGGGGCCTGGCGCGGAGTAAAGTAGGCCCCACGGAACCAGCCCGCCCGCCATTTGGTAGGCATCAATTGCGGGCCAGGCCACCGTGCCCCCCCCCCACACCTCCCGGGATTGGATCCACACACCTCCCCCCCCCCCCCCCCCCCCCCCCACCCCCCCACACTCCAGGATGGCCCTCACACACTCACCTTCCAGGTCCCGCCGTGTGGGAGGTGAGTAATCCACGTTGGCGGGACTCGGCCAAACCCGTTGGCCACTCGGCCCATCGGGGCCCGGAGAATCGCCGGGGGGGGGGGGTGCTGTCAATGGCCCCCAACCAGCGCAGTGGGAATCCTGCCGGCACCCGAAAAACGGCGCCGGAGAATAGGGAAGCCGGCGGCGGGGTGGGATTCGCGCGTCCCCCCGGGGATTCTCCAACCCGGCGCAGGGCCGGCGAATCCCGGCCATGATGTGCATCTGCCTCAGTTTTTCTAAACCCCCATTAAGAGGACAAACATGCAGCCTGCCCTAAGCATCCTTAATGATGGGGCAGCCCAGCATGTCAGTGCAACAGACCTTAATGTTCACAACAAACCTCAGCCAGATGTGGCAAGTGATAAGCAACTCGGCCCCCTCCTGAGGTCCCCAACATCACGGATACCAGTTTGATTGACTCCATGTGGGGCTGAACTTTATGCTGTGGGCAAGGTCCACCTGCAATTGGCCATCTCACCCCATAGCCATTTAACGGCCTTCAGGGCATTAATTCACTTGAGGTGGCAATCTACTCCCCTTGGAGAAGAAGCCCGCCTCTGAGAGCTGTTGACCAATAAAATGGTTGTCAGCTCTCTGGTCCCAGCATCACCACCGGGAGCAGTGACCATTGGTGAGACTGGAGGTAGCCCCAGAGGGGGAAGTGAACTGCGATAGAGCTTGGATAAAGGTAAGATTGTGGTTCTGCTAGGGTTGGGGTGGATAGAGCAGAGGGAGGGGAGAGGAGAACATAGAGGTTGCTTTTATAGGCACAGGGTGTGCAAAAAGAGGGCACCCTGCGCCTTGCCTGCCTCAGGTCTGTCAGGTTTGTACATTTGGCACTGGCCTTCTGAGCTGCGGGTAAAATCCCAGCAGTGGTAAGGAGGAGGCTCTTAGACGCCAACTTTAGGGTCCCAGTTGGTCCATGGCAAGTGGGCCATCTGATGCCTCCTCCGCCGCTGGTAAAATTGCATTTGGGATGGCCAGGAATGGCACCACTGGCATGGTGTCCAATCGTACAGCCCACCCTGCTTACCATCCTGCCCTGGGCACTGGATTCAGTAAAGGCTATGGGCCCTGACAACATCCCAGCATTAGTGCTGAAAACTTGTGCACCAGCCCTAGTCGCACCCAAACTGTACCAGTACAGCTTCACACTGGCATCTACCTGACAATGTGGAAAATTACTAAGAAAAAAACATTACATCCTCTCCACAAAAAACAGGACAAATCCAATCCTGCCAATTACTGCCCCATCAGCTACTCTCAATCATCGGTAAAGTGACGATGGCTTCATCGATAGTCCTATCAAATGGCGTTTACACAGCAGTAACCTGCTCACCGATATTCGCTTTGTGTTCTGGCAGGGGTAATTGGTTCTAGATCTCATTTCACCCGTGGACAAAACATGGACAAAATGGCTGAAATTCAGAAGTGATTTGAGAGTGACTGCTCTTGAAATGAAGGCAGCATTTGACCGAAGGATGCTGAACAACATTAAAGTCAGTTGGAATCAGGGGGAAACTGTCCACAGGATGGAATTGCATTTAGCATAAAGTCAGATGTCTGTGGTTTTTGGAGGCAAATCATCTCAGCACCAGGACATCACTGCAGGAGTTGCTCAGGTTAACGCCTTAGGCCCGACCATCTTCAGCCACTCCATCAATAAACATCCCTCTATCAGAAGGCCAAAGTGGGAATGCTTGCTGATTGAAAGGTATGCAGTATCATTTGCAACTGCTCAGACATTGAAGCTATCTGTATCTACCTCTAAGTTGCCTTCCATACCACAGAGCATACTGAAGGATGGCCACTGTGTTGCCATTCTTTCACTGTTGCTGATATCAAAACCTGGAACCTCCTTCCTAACAACACTTGTTAAGTGTAAGTTAATGTGCCTAACAGACGCATGCAAGTATGTTTTCCGGTCCCGCCTGTCGCGGAATTGTAGTGGTCAAGACGGACAATTTGGCCATTTAAAGCTCCGTTCACCTCTGGCTGGAATTTTGGGGTGGGTGCAACTGGAAACCCCGCCCATGGAGTGCAGCAGTTCAAGAAGGTGGCTCACCACCATTTAGCACAGTGGACTAAAGAGCTGACTTTTAAAGCAGACCCAGGCAGGCCAGCAGCGCGGGTTCAATTCCCGTATCAGCCTCCCCGAACGGGCGCTGGAATGTGGCGACTAGAGGCTTTTCATAGTAACTTCATTTGAAGCCTACTTGTGACAATAAGCGATTTTCATTTTCATTTCATTTTTCATCTTTCTCTTTTTAAAAATTTTTTTTGGGAGAACCCAATTTTTTTTTCCAATTATGGGGAGATTTAACGTGGCCAATTCATCTACTCTGCACATCTTTTTGGGTTGTGGTGGTGAGACTCATGCAGACACAGGGAGAATGTGCAAATCCCACACACGGACAGTGACCCGGGGCCTGGATCGAACTCAGATCCTCGGCGCTGTGAGGCAGCAGTGCTACCCAATGCCCACTGTGCCGCCCACCACCATCTTTCTCGAGGTCAGTTATGGATGGGCAATAGATGCTGCCCATGCTGGTGATGCTCAATTTTTTGGAATGACTTGGGTGACTGTGTGAAGTTTGCACGTTCTCTCCTCCATGTCTGCGTGGGTTTCCTCCGGGTGCTCCAGCTTCCTCCCACGGACCAAAGATGTGCAGGTTAGGTGGAATGGCCATGGTGAAATTGCCCCTTAGTTTCTCAAGATGTGCATTTTAGGTGGGGCTATGGGATAGGGCAGGGTCTAGCTAGGGTGCTCTTTCGGAGGGCCATATAATTTACATAGAATCAGAGAATTTACAGTGCAGAAGGAAGTTATTCGGCTCATCAAGTCTGCACCGGCCCTTGGAAAGAGCACCTTACTTAAGCTCACATCTCCACCCTATCCCCTTAACCCAGTAACCCCACCTAACCTTTTGGACACTTAAGGGGCAATTTAACATGGCCAATCCACCTAACGTGCACATCTTTGGATTGTGGGAGGAAACCAGAGCACCTGGAGGAAACCCACGTAGACACGGGGAGAAAGTGCAAACTCCACGCAGTCACCAGAGGCTGGAATTGAACCTGGGACCCTGGAGCTGTGAGGCAGCCGTGCTAATCATTGTGCTTTCTTGCCGCCCCAGGGTGCAGACTCGATGGGTCAAATGGCCTCCTGCACTGCAGGGTTTCTGTGTGTTCTATGAATGAAACTGAAGCACACTGACAGTGAGCCTGAATGGGTGAGAATGGCCCTGGCAATTCATCTACAATTTTTTACTTTCCTTTCCACCTCGGTCTCCAATTTTGCATCTTCTGTTCTGATCGGACAGAGCACCTTCTACATGAGGAATTATTATTAAACTCGATGCTTTTTTTCTTATAAAAGCCCAAACCCTCATCATCCTATTTCATGGTTTAATATACCAGCATGCACATTTTCAAGAAGTTATGTACTTGGAACTCCTAGATCTAGGTGTTTGGCACATCTTCAAATCTTATTGCCATTGAGTATATACAGATCTGGAATTTTTTTGTGATTTGGCGATGTGATCTAAAGCATGTATTTATATTTGTGCAAATAGTTCATCTTTCTTTTTGAGAATGCTTTGCACATTCAGATAAAGAGCCATCAATTTTATTCTTTTACTCATATAATATTTGTGTAGACCTTATTCACTAATGCACAATTACTGTTAAACATGGATCATGACACATGGATCTATGTCCTCCCACTCCAAATACATCACCAGTTGCAAGGAAATGTTCTTATCCCTGGTACTGGGCAGACAACAGAACCTTCAGAATGCTTGACTGTGGCTGCAGAGAGCAGTAAATATCCCTCTGACTATAGTGTCCCCTATCATTACCGCATTCCTTTTCACTCTCCTCACAACCCACCCACCCCCCCAAGGCCTATTAGAATGGCACCCTGTATCATGGTGCAATAGTCAGTTTGTTCATTCATCTTGCAGTACTTCTTCTCACCCACACAGGTAGTAAGTACCTTGTGCGAGATTCTCCGAGCCCCGCGGCGAATCGGCGCAACTGCGCCACGCCGCCTCGATGCTGGCTTGCGATTCTCTGAGGAGCGGAGAATATTTGCGCCGGCGCATTTGGCGCGGTAGCGGGCCGCTGTCCACGGCCAGGCCGCCGATTCTCCGGCCTTGGTGGGCCAACGGCTGCGCGGAATCGGCAGAGTCCCGCCGCCGCCGTCCACACGCGGGAACTCTGCACGCAGGGTTGGGGGGGGGGCGGCATGTGGGGGAGGGGAGGGGCCTGACCTGTGGGGGAGGGGAGGGGGGCTCCTTCACCGGGGGGGGGCCTCCGATGGGGTCTGGCCCGCGATTGGGGCCCACCGATCAGCAGGCTGGCCTCTCCAGCCCCGGCCCTATTTTGTTACGCGGCTGGCCCCTGAACCCCCGCGCCATGCTGCGTCGGGGCCGGCGCGTTGAGGAAGTCACCCGCGCGTTGTGGAAGTCCCCCGCGCATGCGCGGGTTGGCGCGGCGCCCACTTGGCACCAGGAAGGGAGGCTGGAGCGGCGTGAACCACTACAGCGCCCTGCTGGCCCTTGGTAGTGCCCGTGCCCGTTTCGCGCCGTCGTGAAACACAACATCTTTCACGACAGCGTGGACACTCTGCCTCCATTTCTGAGAATCCTGCCCAGCCTGTATCTGTTGTTCAAAGTCGAGTGTTGAGACTGTTTCATCACGACATGCTGGATTCCCATACCTGTCCTAATTGCAGTCACATCCTCCTGTCCATGGCCATTGACTAACTTTAAAGTTTTACTTAACCTAATCGGTTGATTGCATCCTGGAACAAAGTGTCCAGGTGACTCTCCTCCATCCTGATGGCTTTGCAATGCCTACAGCTTGGCAACTCGGAGCAGAAGTTGCTCAAGTTGCAAACACTTACTGTAAATATGGTTGACTGCAAAGCATTTCACAATCTCCCGCATGTTGCACTCACAGCACACCTGCCATGTTTATCAAACCGTATTTTTTCATTTGACTGCTTTGCTAATTTAGTGATGAGTTAGCTAAAGTAATCACAAGTTACAATCTTCTAGACTGGTAACGATTGAAGAATATTCACCAGCTATTGGAGGTAAAATAAAAATAAAATAAAAAGCAGCATCTCCTTTCACCCTGGAACCGAATTGCCACTTGCATCAAATTCCCAGCTTAGTACTCAGCTTAAGCAGGACACTGTTCCAGGATCAACCTGAGCTTCTCCACAAATGGAAACTTACTTTGTGCTTTTGGAGGATGTCGCCATGGGGGAGTGTATGGGAAATAGGAGGGTGCAAGGATAGACCCTTGAGAAACACCAGAAGTAATGGTACAGAAGCAAGAAGAGAAACCATTGCAAATAATCAGAGCGATGAGAATGGAACGAGGCGAGAGTAGACTCACCCAGCCGGATGACGGTGGAGAGGCTTTGGAGGAGCTGCGTCAAAGGCTGCTGGCGGGTTGAGTATTTTTTCTCTTAAGACACTGGTGCAACTTTGGGACACTCTGAAAGTCTTGACGGCGGGGTCATCGAATATTTTTAAGGTGGAGGTGGACAGATTCTTCTTGGGTAAGGGAACTCAAGGTTATCGAGGGTAGATGGGAATATGGAATTTAAAACACAAACTGATCAGACACAATCTTATTGAATGACAGAAGAAGCTGAAGGGACAAAATGGCCTATTTCTGCTCCGAGTACTTATGCTTATTTGTTGGTAATGCAATAGGTTTTGGCTGAATAATGATCAACAAAAGCCGTTCACTTGAGTGTAAAATTCCCATTCCAGGCTTTGCCTTTATTGATAAAAGTGGACAATTTACAGGCCCACATACAGTAATATCATAATTAATTACCCATTGCTTCTTATTCTTTGTTGACAGGTCATCAGATTATGGAACCAACTATGTAAAACTGAACCTGCAGTCTGGCACCAGCAACATCATCACCAATTTCTACATTTGCCCGGCAAACAAAAGAAAGGTATGAGAGAATTAGAGTATGGAAAGGGGGCGGGGAGTGGGTGTTGCTCATTTTAATGACCTTTTTCTTCCTTTAGTTTTTTTCTCCAAAGCTACAATGCCTCCAACGCAAATTATCAGATGACCAGAGGACGAGGCTTTTTTTTCTCGCTGTTAGACGTCACTGCTAATTAAGTGCTCTGCACAGTGTAACAGGAAAATTTGTCACCAAAGAGCTAGTGACATTGCAAAAGACAGGAACACTTTCAGCTTTGTAAAGATGCATATTTTCCCCTCAGCATTTTACTTGCTCATAGGTTGACATATTGCTACCCAGCTCAAATTTTGCATCCCGAGTGTTTCCTTTCATTTTATAACTGTCCCAACACAGAAAATCGGGCTTGGTAAGAAATCGTATCAATGTTTACATTTAAAAATTCATGAAATCAAGCTTGTAATGAGATCCCTTGTCAGGAGTTAAAGCCATTACTAATCCAGAAACTTTGACAGCCCTGCACCGGTTCCCATGGTTTGTTCCAGCTTGTCCAATTAGTAAAAAAATGTTAATAAGATTATTTGTGTGACCTTATTGAAAGAATTGATACTCCAATTGCTGTAGGGAAGGGTTAAAATTCACTGTGAAATTACAAATATGTTCCTTGAATTTTGAAGCGTTGGGCGTGATTTAACCACCAGTTTGCACCCGGTATGAATCTGGTGTGACTTTTCATCTTTGAGGTCTTCAAGCCATCTTTAAATATTGTGCATACCCACAACAGGGGTTAACTACAGCTGCTGCCTGTCTCCGCTTCAACAAAGAGACATTGAGGCAACATGCACCATGTCCTCACTGACGTGCACCATGTGGAGGAGGAGGACAACCACTCCTGGTGGCCGAGAAGGTCACGGTAACATTGAACATTTATGCCACCGGTTCGTTCCAGGGCTGGAGTGGGGACTTGTGCAGCATTTCTCAAGCTATAGCCCACAACTGCATCTGTGAAGTCACTGTTTGCCCGGGCAACTGACTATATCAAATTTGAGTGGACTAAATCCACCAAGATGCCCAGGCAGCAGGATTCTCCGCCATCGTCGGGATACCCAAGGTCCAGGGGAAATAGATGGCACGCATGTTGTCTTGCACACACCGCAGCTTAAGGTAAGAGGAAGGGGCATTAACAGGAAGGGGCTCCATTTCCTGAATGTTCAACTCATGTGTGACCACCATCTCTGGATCATGCACATGTGTGCATGTTTCCCGGGGAGTGTGCATGGCAGCTATATCCTGGGACACTTGGAGTTTCCGGCGTCTTCGATGAACCACCCTAGGCTGACGGGTTGACTCTTGGGGGCATAAGGGACCGCTGAGGTCCTGGCTGAAGACGGCCGTGCAGAAGCCGGAGACCAAATATAATGAGGCCGATGTGCCACCCATGCTGTCATTGAGCGCTGCATTGGATTGCTCAAAATGCGGTTCCGATGCCTTGACCGTTCTGGTGGTGCACTGCAGTACACTCCACAGAGTGTCTCTTGCTTTGACATGGTCTGCTGTGCCCTCCACTACCTGGCACAGCAGAGGGACGACAGGCTGGCGGAGGAGGAGGAGGGACATGCGTCTCGTGTGAGGAGGACGCGGACAGGAGGAGATGGAGGACGCCCGGGCAGGACTCTCAGGAGGGGACGAAGGATGGAGGACAGGTGACAGTGAGGTTCCGGCTTGCCCGGAGGTACTGGGAGGCCCTCATTCTCATCAGATTCTCATAGGATGAGGCTTTGTCCATCAGCTCACCCCCTTACACCCATTCCCCTCCCAGGGCCTGTGCAACATCACCACAGGGTGATGGGCCTGTGTCGGCACTGTCAGCGGGTCAATATATAAGGCAGGATCATGATAACTTGCTGTGAGATTATCCCATTCCCCCTAGCTACAGATAATGCCACCCCCCAACCCTACCCCACCCCCCGGTACCCAATCAGTGATCTTCAATCCTCTTGATCTTACATGATCTACTGCTACATCTAGGTGTGTCCCCAAGATGCACATCAGAGTTATTATTATGTGGAGGCAGCCTGCTGCTTTTCGTGCCCTGTGGCCTTTGATGTGCTTTACGGGCATCCTCTGCTGGGCCTGGAGTTGGCTGGGGGCACCAACCAACTTACTGGTGTCACTGGCTTTGCCATGCTACCCTGTTCTGCCTGCTGTCCTTGAGTTGTGCCAATGTCAGGGTGGGGGGATGCGGAAGAACTAGAGACCACCGTCGTCTTCTTCGTGGCAGGCGCTGGGTTGGCCTCCAGTGCTTCTTCCTCTTTGACAGTGTCCGTGGGGCTCTGGGGGGGGGGGGGGGGGGATGGGATGGAGGGGCAACTGGAGTGAACACTAGAGGCTTCTGCATCATCTGGCTCTGCCTGTTCTGGTGCCTCCCTATTGTCTGCACTATGGTGTCAACGCCCTCATCGATGGTCCTCAGTGACAGTGCCCTGGCAATGCCCATCTGCATCTGGGACTCGTCCTTCAGCGACTGGGACATGCTCTGGAGTACCTCGGCAATGTTCACCTGCACATGGGACATGTCCCTCAGCGACTGGGTCATGATTTTGAGGCCCTCAGTCATGGTCGTCACAGACTGAACCATGCCTTGTACATCACCACTCAATATGCGGATGCCATGCTCCAGGATTTCGACCGTGGTTGCCACCCTAGCAGTGTTGGCCTCGGTGTCACACATTGGGCTCATAACCTTTTGGACTCCTCCAATCAGCTATGCACTCGCTGAAAGGTCTCTGACATCCCCTCCTGAATTTCACAGCTGTATCCTAGCATCTCCATCAGCTTTGGGATAACCTTGTCCAGAGGCTCGGCATCTGACTGGAACTCAGCTGAGTCCTGGAATCCAGCAGACCTCCGACTGCTGACTCCTTGGATGTTTCTGCCACCACCTGATGTGCATCAGCAACTGTGGTGCTCACCAGATTGTGCCCCAGCAGCCTGACCATTAATGTCACCCACCGTGGTGTATGTCTCTGTGCTGGTGAAAGGTGGGGACGATAGCTGTGACGCCTCGATGGTGATCTCCAGGGAGCTCTCCTTTGAGGTGGTCTCATGGGTGGCAGTGGGTGACGTGATGACTCCAGATGACCCGGCCCCATCAGATGAAGATCCTGCAAGAGAATTGACATGCGGTCAGTGAGAGGGAAGGATTATTTTGTCTGATGTGAACAACTCACTTGAGACAGATCATCTGGGTGAAGAGGCAGTGGATCCTCAACTCTGCGGCACAGGCCAATCTTGCTGGCAGTGACTGCTCTCTCCTCTGATTACCCCGCGATCTCCAAGGCCCGTTCCTCATAGGGAGTGAGGACTTGGATCTCTGGTATGGTGCCCACTTGGATTGGTCTTTTCAAGCTTATGATGGGCCATTTTCTCCTGTGCGGACAAAGAGAGGGCTTTGTGCAATGCGTGCTTGATGGATCAGGGTGGTTTATAGCAGGTTGCATGTGTAGGGACCGCAACTGGATATGACGGGGTGGTACTAGTGAGTATTAGGGAGTGCTGAGGAGCAAGCACGAAGATCAGATGTGGGGAGGGTGGGAGGGGTCAGCCAGTGATTTGTCGGAGAGGGAGGGTGGGGGGGTGGGGGGGTGGCAGGTTGGGAATTTGAGAGGTGGCAGGCGGAACTGATGTTAGGAGAGTGCTGGAGGTTGCTGGTCTTCTGACATTGGACGCTGGCCTCCTGGTCATGCTGCCCGCTCAACAGCCGCTGCCACTGCCTCCCAAGCTGCAATGGTGATGCTGCTGCTGGTCCTCGGGTGAACAGAATTCCCTGTCTCTCATTCACAGTGTAGAGAAGCCTGTCCCGGTCGTCATCCCCATGCAGCCATGCTTGTGTGTTGACTGGGAGTGACTGGTGAAAAATCGTTTAAAAGCAGCTTTCCCTTGTTAGCATTGAGACGCTGAGGCGTGAGCCTGGTGAATCAGATGGCAAGACAGGCAGTATTTGTTTCAAATTTAGAGTACCCAATTTATTTTTTCCAATTAAGGGGCAATTTAGTGTGGCCAATCCACCTACCCTGCACATCTTTGGGTTGTGGGGGCGAAACCCACGCAACACGGGGAGCATATCAAACTCCACACGGACAGTGACCCAGGGCCGGGATCGAACCTGGCACCTCGGCACTGTGAGGCAGCAGTGCTAACCATTGTGCCACTGTGCTGCCCAAGACAGCCAGTAATGGCAAGAAGCTTGTGGGGGCTCCGTTTCAGCACTAAGTGCTATTAGATACAGGCTGTGATTTCGCCAATGCGGCCGTCGAGAAACACCTTGCCAATCGCGCCCAAAATGACACTTAGAAATTTTTCCGTTAAGTTGTGCCGTGTTTCTGAAGTGTTAACTGTGAAATGTAATTTCAAGAGCAATGAAAATACCAGCTCTGTCACTACTCGAGTTATTTTCTTTTAAACTCTGCATATTTATTTTTAATTCTTTACACTTCTTGACCGAACTGCGAGGTCTCAGTCTGAAAACCAAGAATATATGCATATTGAATATTTTTGAATTGCATTTGTCTATCAGCAGGACACCATTTCAGAGCTTATCATTAATTCAAAAAAAGCCATCGTGTTGACAAGGTGAACAGTACAAATTGTAGCTCTATTTCTCTGAAGGGATGTGACAGTGGAAGCGCACCTTCCCGACATGCCTACATCACTCTGGCAGACTGGTTCAAAATAATTAGTTGCAATGTACTTTTTGCCACTGTCCTGTGGCAGCCTCTGTGGAATTGTTAGCCCAAAGCTCTCAGTTTGCCTCTTGGAGCATATGATGCATATACAATGTTTTCATAACTGGCTTTTATGTATGTGCTGTCTTCTCTCACAAACAAGACAAGTAAATCCCCTAAATTTGGTGCCTTGTGAAATGCTATTAGTCTTATCTCTATAGCTCTGCGCAGTGTTTAAAAGCGGTAGAAAGCTTACAAAGTCTCGTCATGTTAAATAAGAAAGTTAAACATTGTTAAGTGTTGAGGGAGCTACTGGAGATATCTGAAAATGACATTATGCTTACAAGCATTCAATGGCATTACCATCACTGAATCCCCCACTATCAACATCCTGGGGATTATCATTGACCAGAAACTGAACTGGACAAGCCATATAAATACTGTGGCCACAAGAGCAGGTCAGAGGCTAGGAATCCTGCAGCAAGTAATTCAACTCCTGACTCCCCAAAGCCTGTCCACCACCGACAAAGCATGAATCAGGGGTGTGATGGAAAACTCCCCACTTGCCTGGATGAATGCAGCTCCAATAACACTCAATAAGCTTGACACCATCCAGGACAAAGCAGCCTGCTTGATTGGCAGCCCTTCCACAAACATTCAATCCCTCCACCAGCTGTCATAATATACACCAGTATATCATGGTGCGGATACACACACACACACTGATGGACACACAGCAGGACCAATCAACACACACAACACCGCAGCCAATCACGAGTTAGAGCACACTCACTATAAAGACAGGGGGCATCAGAGTTCCCGCTCATTCGGGATGCAGCCTCCTACAAGGACGGAGCTTACAGCACAGATCCTCACCATGTGCTGAGTGCATAGACTGGTTCAGACAGGCATAAGTCTTTAGTTTAATCTAACATCGTGTTAACCCACAGTGAAAGTATGTTCAACAGTTTCTAACTTAATAAAATAGTGTTGCACTATTTTAAGTGTTGGTGGCCTGTATGTGTTCCACGGATCCAGAGCACCCAACACATCACCACCGACGCATAGTAGCAGCAGTGTGTACCAGCTACAAGATGCACTGCAGGAACTCACCGAGGCTCCTTAGGCAGCACCTTCCAAACCCAAGACCACTACCGTCTAGAAAGGACAAGGGCGGCAGATACAGGGAAGCCCCACCAGCTGGAGGTTTCCATCCAAGTCACTCACCACCCTAACTTGGAAATATATTGTTGTTCCTTCACTATCGCTGGGCCAACTCCCTCCCTTAATAGTAGTTGGTGTACATACACCACATGGCCTGCTGTGGTTCAGAAAGGCAACTCACCAGCACCTTCTCAGGGTCAATTAAGAATGGACAACACATGCTGGCTTAGCCAGTGAAGCCCACAGACCTTTAAACAAGTAGCACCAGGAGAAAATATTTTATAGTACATGAATTAAATAATTCCCCCTGATGACACTGCTCATGGGGTGAGGCGACAATTAGATTTACACTGGGTTATTTTAGTTTCTGATGTGGGCATCACAGAAGGGGTTAAATATTTTCTGAAAGTAGTAATTTTCTCATCATATACTACGAAACAAATGTTCCCTCAACAACATTTTTGCCTGTATTGCATACACTAGTGACAGAGCTGAAACCTTTTGAAGTGTTACCTCACCTGCTTTTGTGATGGCAAAAATAAATGCCTTTGCATTGTTTTTGGATGCTTTCAAAATTGGATTACATTCAAGATATAAATGCCCATCGTCCACATTTCCTAGCTAGCTTCTTGAATCCCATTTCCTCTATCTATACTTTGGAGATTACATCGTGATTTGTTTTAATGATGTGATTATGCCAACTGCATCAGCAACATGTCTATTTTCAGATTTATTGAATATTTTCATCAGGCATAAAATGCAGAAAGCATACAACAAGTATTGGAATAAAACACACTGTGGTGATCAATTGTGTGAGATTAACCTAAAAGCAGGCCAAATCTGACAAAATGCTTTTGTTTAACCTTATAATATCTGCATGTTTGAAGGACATTGGAGTGACATACATCCTCTTTTATTCTGTAACAGTGATTCTTGATTTACAATTAAAATCATTTCTCCACATCATGAAAATGTCACACAAGTATTTATTGCTGCTTGTTTTTTTCCCATTTTAGATAAATCAGATTTTTAAAATGTGTCGTTTTTCTGGTTTGTGCCTGTTTGGATTTCCATTAATATGCAAATCGTTGAGACATCTTCGTGTTTCAAATGTACTTAACTCTGTGAAGTTGAGAATTCCTGGTCAGAATAGAATTTCCATATCAGTGGGTTTTCATTCATGCACGCGCCTGGGTAAGCTCAGTTCGTAAATTTACAATGCTGTAATTTTAGCACTGGTGAAGTTCATGTTCTTCTGGATGAAATGTATGACGCAGTGCAAACATGTAGGGGTGGGCCTTTAAAAATGGAGGATGGGACCCGAATGCAGAAGCCACTATTTCTATTAAATCCCATTTTTGCAGGTGGGGGAAAGTGGGCAGGGCTTGAATCTCACTGGAGGGAAGCCTAAAATCGTCAGCACAATTTGAACTTAGTGCTGAGTTCAAAAGACTCTATTCGGCTGTTGGAAGGGACTTATCCCATAGTAGGGTGGCACGGTAGCATAGTGGTTTGCACTGTTGCTTCACAACACCAGGGTCCCAGGTTCGATTCAAGCTTGGGTCACTGTCTGTGCAGAGTCTGCACGTTCTCCCCGTGTCATCGTGGATTTCCTTCGGGTGCCCTGGTTTCCTCCCACAAGTCCCGGAAGACGTGCTGTTAGGTGAATTGGACATTCTGAATTCTCCCTCAGCGTATCTGAACAGACGCCGGAATGTGGCAACTAGAGGCTTTTCACAGTAACTTCATTGCAGTGTTAATGTAACCTACTCGTGACAATAATAAAGATTATTATGAGAATCACAAATTGATGGAATAGTAATAAACATCCTTGAAGAGCAGATAAGGTCTGCTTAAATGTTCTGATCTGATGTTTTTTAAATGCTCCATTCTTAAGACATTAAAATAACGGCCATAGTTGTCAGTTGGCGTTAAGACAAAGCTCTCTGCTGGATTGTTTACATTGACAGGCCCTCTGGTGTAAGAAAAATGTTAACTTCGCATTTGTTCATGTTGTTTCAATGGGTTTTTTGTTGACATTTCCCCAGCACTGTTATTACATCATTATGAATGCTTGGTGTTTGAAAAGCTACAATTATATTAAAAGGGTTTTATGAGTTCATAATTTAATTGACAGATATTAGATGCTATTAAAGGATTGGCTGCCTTTGACGTAGGATCTGAATAGGCGCTTGTCTGTTTTTACAGGAGATTAACTACTTGATGAAATTTTAAAACTTTGATTGACTTTCATGAAGATTTTTTGCCATCAAGTGTGTATATGTGACAGCTGTATTATATTAAAATATTTTTATTGTCTCTCCACATGCCCCCCGAGGCCTGCCCTTGGTGGATGCTGGGTGAATGGCTCTGGAGGTGGCATGGGGGTAAGAGAGGGCATGGGGTAGTTGGGGAGCATATGTTGGCATGGGGACTATGGGCACCATGCAATAATGACCAGATATTCTGTTTTCTTTGATGTTGATTTGAGGAATTATATTGGCCAGCACACTGGGGATAACCTTCCACAATTCTTTGAAATAGTGCCATGGAATCTTGTCATCTGCTATGGCAGTCTTGGTTTTAAGGTCTCATTTGGAAGATGGCGACTCCAGCAATGAAACCGTTTGTCTGTGCTGCGCCGATGTGTCAGCCTTGATCCCTGTGCTCAATGCCTGGAATGGGATTTTAACTCACAACCTTATGACTCAGAGTGCTACCAACTGAGGTATGACTGACACCAAGGAGATCATTTTTACACCTCTCCCAGCAATCCAACTTAGAAGTAGGTTATTTACACACTTCCTTTCAGCCAGGAAACAATGTCTATCTAGGAGTAAGAAATCAAAGGGGAAGTGACATGTTATGAAGTAATAAAAGCTTCCATAATGCCATTGCCGCAGTTAATTTCTGGGAAGACAAAAGTTATGAAGGGTTCTTTGTGGCCTCCAGATATATTGCAGGTTAGATCCAAAATCGGAAAGCCAACAACAGCATACTATGCCAGAGTTGTCTAATAGAAACCTCTAACTACAACAGTTGTGGCGATGACGGCACTGCTTTAACCACATACACTAATGGTAGTGAAAGATGCTTTTCACACAATGCAGGCAAATATACTTGGTGTCTACATTTACTTCATAAACTTCTACCTGCATTCAGTAACTATTGAAGTAAAGCACCCACAACAATCATAAAACATGAAAGCTCTTCTTTTCAGTTTACCATTTCACCTTCAAACAGACAAGAAGGTTAACATATACACGAGTCACTGTGTGAATATGAATATCATGATCATATGCCCTATGCTGGTATCTGTGGAATAGCTTTGCACTTCTATGATGACGTAAAATGGGTGATAGTGAATTGGCAGCTCAGTTTACATCCCTCCTGGTTCTTATTTCCATTGTAATCATAAAGAGTTGTTCAAATAGGCTGCTGACTCGTTATCACTCGTTTTACACTATATCACAAAGTCAAAACCTCCCTCATACTCATTTTTTATTTAGTAGTCAGAAATGACTTTAGCTGCATTTGGATTCCCAATTAACCAAATGTGTCTAATGGCTGATACATTGGACAAACCACCCCTTGGGTTAGCTGCAACTATATTTACTAAACATTTTGAAACAAAATATTTATATTGCCAAATTTCAGTCTGAATTAATAATTCTAATTGTTTAAATATAAATCCCCATATATTTTTAAACCATTAGCTGCAAATCATGCCATTCATAAAAATATTTTCAAAACAGATTCTCAAAAATATTTTGTTTTTTAAAAACTGAATTGTTTGTTGCTGATCACAGAGTGAAGACGGATAATTGCAAGGCACACTGTGTATACTGTTAAGGGTTTGGAGGCACTGTGTTGGTTTTTAATTTGCCCAATCGATTTCAGTAGTGAAAGAGCATTTAAACTGTGATGGTTCTCTGTGTTGTCATTAGCTGACAAACTGACATCGAAGATAAATGATTCTTGGAGTAATAATTCCCAGATTACTTGTACTGAGCTCCGCTGACTGCCAGCAAGGCTGCTATTGTTTGAATGTTCTCTGTTCGGATAAATAACCAGCTTTGAGCCATGGAACAAGCAGTGATTGTTTTCTGCACTGGGGCTAATACACTGACAGGCTGAGCAGTGACAATAATTAATTGGCCAGAGCAGGCTCGATTGCACTGATTAAATACATTTTCCCAGAAGCCTTTACATTGTGGGCTACTTACACTGTACCTGGCAATGCACACTGTATTTTGTGCATGTGTGTCCTGTCTAGTTCTGGGACTTGAAAGCCTTGCTTAACGTGATGAATTACATGGGACTGTACATGTGCATGACAATGTTGGAAGTCTATGTTTATATGACAAAGGTTCAGCTTTCTGACTGCAAGTTTCTGGAAAATTAATAGTAACTCATCAATTGCCGGGATCATTAAATATCATCCGAGGCGTGAAGTGATTCCCTAATTTCTTTTAAACATAGGAACGTGTAACAACTGTATTGAGATGAAAATTAGCTCAGTTTAACCTTTTACCACTTGGGATAGCAGATGCAGCAGTTGTTACATCTCTCACTTCATGGCAAATTAATATCTGGTTGATTTGGTGTTTCAAACATAGGAAAATGTAGATTTGACCATTCAACAGCTTGAACCTGTTCTGCCATTCAATTAGATCATGACTGATATGTATCTTCTTGTACCTGTGTTTGCTTCTGTGGTGACTCGAGACATACCCTGGAGGCTTCCAATAGTAAACAGAGGGGTTTATTGATGAAAGGCAAAGGACTTAAATAACAGGCACAGAACACGGTACAACAGGTCTTTATAATTCAGCTCCCTGGTCCATACTGCCCGGGGTCCTGCTCCCTGCCCAAACTCCCCATTGGCTGAGGTTTGTGCGCTCCCGCACAATCGGGCCCGAGCTGGTCACGTGGTCCATGGAGCCCATCGCCTTAAAGGGGCTATGCTACCACATCATTCCCCCCTTTATTTCCTTCACACACTACCTCAAAACTGAAAAGAAAAAAGTTGCAAAGCTTAACAGGGACAACCAAGGAAAGAGCGTGCATCAAAAAGTCAATTGGTGTGGAGACCTCTGGATTCTCCAGGACCTCTGAAGCCCAGCCACAGGTTTGGCACTCAAATGGTCCACAGTCAATGCCACCTCAGGAGGAACCACTTCAACGACAGGCAAACTAGCCTCAAATGATTGTTACACAACCTTCACCCAGGACAGACAAAGATTTTTGTTTAAATTTACTCCAAATTTAAACAAAAATCTTTGTCTGTCTTGGGTGAGCGCTGTGTAACAATGATTTTGGGTAGGGGCAAGAGAATTAATGCATCCGCATTAGCAATTTGCATCCCAGGCCAGTGCTGAAAAGCATAGTTGGAAGCTGCCATCAGTAGGGACTCAACAAGGCTTTGGGCTATATGGCTTATCTTCCCTTAACTGGCCCAGTATTGGCTTGTGCTCAGTCACAATGTCGAATCATTGACTCGATTCTGGCCCCGGGTCACTGTTCGGCTGGAGCTCTTTTTTCTTTTCTGAATTTAGAGTACCAAATTTGCTTTCCAATTAAGGGGCACTTTAGCATGGTCAATTCACCTGCTCGGCACATCTTTTTGGGTTGTGGGAGTGAGATCCATTCAGACACGGGGAGAATGTGCAAACTCCACACAGACAGTGACCGGGCTGGGGTTGAACCTGGCACCACGAGGCAACGGTGCTAACCACTGTGTCACCATGCTGCTCTTGTCCGTGTGGAGTTTGCATATTCTCCCCATGTCTGTATGGTTCTCACCCCAAAACCCAAAGATGTGCAGGATAGGTGGGTTGGTCACACTAAATTGCCCCTTAATTGGGAAAAAAAGAATTGGGCACTTTAAATTTATAAATAAAAATAAGAGCTGTCTTATTCAATTGGGCGGAACAGTGGTTAGCACTGCTGTCTCACAGCACCAGGGACCTGAGTTCAATTCCTACCTTGGGTGGCTGTGTGGAGTTTGCACATTCTCCCCGTGTCTGTGTGGGTTTCCTCCGGATGCTCCGGTTTCCTCCAACAGTCCAAATATTTGCAGATCAGGTGGGTTGGCCATGTTAAATTACACCTCAGTGCGCAAAGGTTATGTCGGGTTATGGGAATAGGGCTGTGGAGTGGGCCTAGGTAGGGTGTTCTTTCAGAGGGTCGGTGCAGACCCGATGGACTGGATGGCCTCCTTCTGCAATGTAGGTTTTCTATGATTCTCTATGTCTGCATTCAACTGATGCATTATATGCTCTTTTTCAGAGCTCATCTCCACTAAGTTCAGTGGATCTGTAGACTGCTGCTGCTGTTTTTTTTTGCATTGGTGCGCTTTGCCTTTGCTGCAACATGCCTGAATTTGCCCCCCTTGGTTGCATTGGAAGCACATGAAGTCCTGAATATAAGACCATAAGATATAGGAGCGGAAGTAAGGCCATTCGGCCCATCGAGTCCACTCCACCATTCAATCATGGCTGATTTCAACTCCATTTACCCGCTCTCTCTCCATAGCCCTTAATTCGTTGAGAAATCAAGAATTTATCAACTTCTGTCTTAAAGACACTCAACGTCCCGGCCTCCATCACCCTCTGTGGCAATGAATTCCACAGACCCACCACTCTCTGGCTGAAGAAATTTCTCCTCATCTCTGTTCTAAAGTGACTCCCTTTTATTCTAAGGCTGTGCCCCCGGGTCCTAGTCTCCCCTGCTAATGGAAACAACTTCCCTACATCCACCCTATCTAAGCCATTCATTATCTTGTAAGTTTCTATTAGATCTCCCCTCAACCTCCTAAACTCCAATGAATATAATCCCAGGATCCTCTGATGTTCATCGTATGTTAGGCCTACCATTCCTGGGATCATCCGTGTGAATCTCCGCTGGACCCGCTCCAGTGCCAGTATGTCCTTCCTGAGGTGTGGTAGGGCTCCTGGGGATAGTCCCATGCAACGAGAGTAGTCCACTTCGGATTCGGTTTAACACCCTGATTCCTTATCACCCCTTGAGTTCCGGTCCTGCCCCAAGGATCCTGTCTGGCTTTGAGCTGTGCCTATTGATCCTGCGGCAGACTTTGCAGCCGTACACCACCGTATGTACCTAATCTCCCCATCAGCCACACTTTTAAGCACAGTGGCGCCTTTTCTGGTGCAGTCCATCGCCTGAGCTAAGTCGATCGCTTTTTCCTACGTAATTGTGATCTCCCCAGAAGCGTCTTCTGGATATTAAGGTTATAGATCCCACAAACCAGAGTTTCACCCAACAGGTCCCAAACTCTCAACGCTCAGCAAGCTGGCAAAGCCTGGCCTTGAAGGCTGAGGCAGACTCTTCATGGTCCCTCACTGCAGAGTTAAAGTTATAATGTTAGGGGATTATTGAGAGCCTTGGGTTGTATGTTCTTTTACCAATTTCACTATCTGGTCAGAGGTCTTCGTGATGGGTGCCTCCAGGGATGTGAGTTTCCTTATCAAATATGTGTTTGGGGCCCATAAACTGAGAGTATGACCTTCTGCCTATGATTTCGTTCACGGTTAAGAAGAAACGGAGCGGTTTTATGTACTGACTCCATGACTCAATCCTTTGGTCAAATGGGTCTAGTTTCCCAATGATAGACATTTCCACTCATGGTTTAAATGATTCTGACTCTAGCTGGAGCTTCTCTACTTTCTCAACTGTTTTTGCCTTCCCTCCTCGATTAACGACGACTGTTGGCTGCTATCAGAAACTTTAACCTCGTCACCAATATGGTCGCTTGAGCCATATACTGGAGGCTTCCACTAGTTAACAAAGGGGTTTATTAATGAAAGGCAAAGACCGTAAAGTAACAAGCACAGAACACTATATAATAGGTCTTTACACTTCAGCTCCCTGGCCCACAGTGACCAGGGTCTTGCTCCCAGGACCCTATGTAAACTCCCCATTGGCCTGGGTTCACGTGCACCTGCGCGATTGGCCCAAGCCAGTCACGTGGTCTGTGGAACCCATCCCCTTAAAGGGGCTACGCGACCACAGTTTCCTAACTATTGATCCATTTGCCTCACAAATGTTGTTATACTTTGATGGAACAACAGTGTGACGATTGGAAGATTTTAGGAAAATTGGATTATAAATGTATTGGGCAATTTAAGTGTTGGGGGTTAGAATGTATTTGATTGCTCTGGTCATGTTTTTTTCAGAAGTTATATTTTGCAGGGCTTGGATGGTTTTAGCAGCCAGCAGGTGAAATTGATGAAGGAATGTGCTTTCAGTCTGGGCTAATGCATAGTGGTTTGCCTGGGGAAGTCCCTGGGGAGTTCATTTGCTTTTAGCTTGGGGAGATGAGATCATTGCTGGGTGGAGCAGAGAAAGACTAGCGACATTTTGAGAAGTTGTGGAGAAAGGCAGTTTTGGAGAAAGCCGTGGAGATGGAGGGCTTTTGAAGAAAAGCTTTTGGAAGTGAAATCAGATCTGAAAACCCTATAATGAAGTTTTGTTTTAGAAATACCAAAGCCCTATTTCTACATGCAATCAATCCTGAAGCAAATCACTCTTTCCACACACTCTTAAAATAAACTAAAATATTGGGGTTTCGGCCCAGTACACTTCTGTTTTAAATTTAGAGTGCCCAATTCAATTTTTCCAATGAAGGGACAATTTAGCGTGACTAATCCACCTTGCACCTTGCACATCTTTGGGTTGTGGAGGCGAAACCCACGCAAACACGGGGAGAAAGTGCAAACTCCACGTGCAAAAACTACCCTCTGTCTGACGAAATTCCTCCTCACCTCAGTTTTAGAGGATTGGCCCTTCAGTCTGAGGCCGTGCTCTCGGGTTCTAATTTTTCCTGCTAGTCATAGAAATCATAGAAACCCTACAGTGCAGAAGGAGGCCATTCGGCATTGTGTCTGCACCAGCCATTGGAAAGACCGCCCTACTTAAGCCCATTCCTCCACCCTATCCCCGTAACCCAGTCACCCTACCAACCTTTTGGACGCTATGGAGCAATTTAGCATGGCCAATACACCTAACATGCACATCTTTGGACTGTGGGAGGAAACCAGAGCACCCAGAGGAAACCCACGCAGACATGGGGAGAAAGTGCAAACTCCACACAGACAGTCACCTGAGGCCGGAATTGAACCCGGGACCTTGGAGCTGTGAAGCAGCCGTGCTAACCACTGAGCCACCATGCTGCCCTTAGTGGAAACACCCTCCCCACGTCCACTCTATCTAGGCCTCTCTATATCTTGTAAGTTTCAATACGATCCCTCCTCAACCTTCTAAACTCCAGCAAGTACAGATCCAGAGAACAACTGCTCCTCATATGACAAACTCTTCATTTCAGGGATCATTCTTGTAAACCTCCTCTGGAGGTTCCTTGTGTGTATTGTTTTATGAGTACACCATAGAAATCATACAGTGCAGAAGGAGGCCAACAACATGTGAAAATTTCACACCTTTTTAAAAACCATGAATAACCTCACACTGCCCCACATCATACTCCACTTGCCATCTTGTTTCTGACTCACTTAACTTGTGTATATCTCTTTGCTGCCTTTGTGACCTCCTCACAGCTTGCCTTCCAACCTTGGTTTGGATCAACAACAAGCTTAGATACATTACTCTCTGAATCTTTGTCTAAGTCATTAATACAGATAGTACATAGATAAGGCCCCAGCTGAGTCAGGAGGCACTCAACTAATCATATCCTGCTGACTTGAAAATACCCCATTTATCCCTACTCTTCCATCCCGTCTGTTTCTTGTTTGCTAGCCAATCCTCTATCCATGTTAATGATATTTTCATTATTTGTTTCATAGAACATACAGTGCAGAAGGAGGCCATTTGACCCATCGAGTCTGCTCTGACCCACTTAAGCCCTCACTTCCTCCCTATCCCCATAACCCAATAACCCCTCCTAACCTTTTTGGACACTAAGAGCAATTTAGCATGGCCACTCCACCTTAGCTGCACATCTTTGGACTGTGGGAGGAAACCAGAGCACCCGGGGGAAACCCACGCAGACACAGAGAGAATGTGCAGACTCCGCACAGGCAGTGCCCCAGTGGGGAATCGAACCTGGGACCCTGGCCGGAATTGAACCCGGGACCTTGGAGCTGTGAGGCCACAGTGCTATCCACTTGTGCTACCGTGCTGCTCTGTGTGGCTCCTTTATCAAATGCCTTATTGAAATCGGCCTTCTGGGCCCCCTTCATTAAACTTAGATTCTCAAAAAAATAATAGGTTTTCTCAAACAGGATATCCCTTTCATAAAACCATAATACCATGGGGTTTGATTATGTGGAAATTAGCATTAAATTAATTGACATGGAGCCCAATGTGACTTATTTATTTGAAAAGTGGTCACTTTCTGCTGAAGCAAAGCTTTCCAAAGTTGCAGGCTTTGTGAGGAGCTACTCTTCCTTTTCCCCTTCCTCATTTACGAAAAATTCTTACATTAGTATTTTATTTCCCCAACAGAATTATAAACTGCTAGCAGAGTCCCACAATATATTTGTGGGGAAATAACTAAAGATCATAGAAAAGCAAAGCTCTTTTTTTGAGGTGGGTGTCATTTCCCATCCCTAATTGCCTTTAACCGGAGTAGCTTGCTAGCCCAGTTCAGAGGACTGTTAAGAGTCAACCATGTTGCTGTGGGTCTGGAGTCACGTGTAGGCCAGACCAGGGAGAGGGAACAAATGTATTTCCCTACAGCATGTTTGTGAGCCAGATGGGTTATTCTGGCAATCAACAATGGTTTCACTGTCACCATTACTGACACCAACTTTCAATTCTAGATTTCTTTCTAGAATTCTAGATTTGTTTCCATTAATAGAAATTAAATTCCACCAGTTGTCATGGTGGGATTTGAACCCATGTCCCTAAAGCATTAGCCTGGGGCCCTGGACTACTAGTCCAGTGACATTACCACTATGCCACTGTCTCCCCATACGCTGACAACATCCAGCTTTACCTCACCACGACCACTTTCAACCCCTCATTGTTTCTAAATTGTTAGACTGCTTGTCTGACATGCAGTACTGGATGAGTAGAAATTTCCGCCAACTAATCATTCGGGAATTTAAAGCCATTGACTTTGGTCCCTGCCACAAACTCCATTCCATCGACGCTAACTCCTCGTGCTCCACTAGATCCATGGAAAATTAGTGGGAACTTGGGCCTGAATTCCTGATAAATGCTCCCAGTGAACAAAGTTCCATGCCAGAGATGTAAATTTGTAAAAATAATACCAATGCATATTTGAAAGAAATTGTGTCCCATTATCCAGCACTATCCCTCACACAATTCAGACAAGAGAGATGATAAATCTGACTGCTTTGTAAAACCTGTGCACCAACATATAAAGGAAACACATGATGAAACTTTGGAAGGAGGGGGTAGATTGTTATGAAAATGCATGTGTGAAATATTTTGGTGATGCTGGCTGTATTGACATTTACAAGATAATATAGTTCTGTATTGGTCTATTGTGAATGTTAATAAATTATAGATAAGATACAGCACACTTGACTCTACTTCGTGGTAAACTACCTTGTTCTGCTGTTATATGAAAGGGTACATAAATCTCATTAATTACTCGAGGCCTTTCATGCATATTTGAAACCATCATCCCTTTCAGTCTTTTGATACATTAAAGATAAAATTGGAAGGCTGACTGTTCATTATCATTTATGGCGGCGATCTGAATTGCTGAAATAAGTAATAAAAGACAATCTGAACTTAACTACACCAGCTGCATTAAGTACCTTCATCAGTGGTTTGAAGAGCATATCACACTATCCTTCAGCTGAGGGCTGCTTCTCCTTTACATCTTTCCAATGGTGTATCCCACTTCTCCCTGAAAAGAAATGAAAGACCCTCCTGCAAAATGGGTAGAACACAACGTTTGTTCTTTTGCTGTAAACCCTTCCCTGGGTTTCAAAGGCATTGAATACTGTTGAGCTGAGTTGTTAATCACGTACTCAAATGGCTTGTCAACTATAAAATGTTAACTGCTAATGCTTCTTAAATTAGCTGATTGCTGCCCACTCCTGTAAAAGCACAGTATGTGAAGGATTCTGAATCACAGCATAGATCTGCATAAGTTTCTACAATTCAGCTCATCCATCTAGAAAACACTGATTGCCCCTGTTCTGGTTTATGCTTTCTCCCAACACTTTCATATTTTGTTCCTGGCAAAAGGCAGTTTTCAGAAGCTGACTGAACACTGAGAACGCCACTGAATGTCCATGATTTACAAGAGCTCACTATTTGTATCAACTGCTCCTCTGTGTAATTCAACCTGTAAATATGCCCATCAGCTTCATCCTGTGAGCATTAATTTGGCTGCATGGTAAATTCCTTGAGGAAGAATATGGTGGGCATACCACATGGTTACATTGGATTCCTACCAAATGGGCGGAATTGAATCCAGCCTGGAAAGCTGCTGAGAGCCCTGTGTTGTCTCCTGAGGGAAGTACCGCCTCCTTGTACCTGCTGGCCAATCAGAAGCTGCAAACCCCCCCATTGCTATCAGCCCCACTGGGTGGTAGTTGCCAACAGGATCAGCGAGGGATCCTATCCACCAATGAGTGAGGGTGTGATGGGGGTTGCTGGTGGGGGATTGAAAGAAAGGGCAGAGGGAGGCTTTCTGGAATCCCTCCCATTTTCCGATGCTGGACCTTTTGTTCAGACACTGAGTGAAAATGCATTCAGAGTTTCCTTTCTGGGCTTCCCATGCGGTGACTGCTCCATCAGAGGTAGTGGGATTAGCCTCTTAAATGGGGAGTAAGTGTCCACTTCAGGGCTTCAATTCAATTAGGGCTAGGAAGGCCGTCCATGAGATCTCCGAGAAGGGATTCCACGATCCCTTACACTGTGTCTCTGCTGACACTACAACACCATCACTCAGACATGCTTTAACCAACCTTAACTATATGTTCCAAGAGAGAATGTGACCAAATTAGGCCGTACAACCCTGGCTTTCTTTATAAAAGCAAATTACTGCGGATGCTGGAATCTGAAACGAAAGAGAAAATGCTGGAAAATCTCAGCAAGTCTGGCAGCATCTGTAGGGAGAGAAAAGAGCTAACGTTTTGAGTCCGATGACTGGACCTTTTGAGTTCACCGAGACAAAGGGTCATCCGACTCGAAACGTTAGCTCTTTTCTCTCCCTACAGATGCTGCCAGACTGGCTGAGATTTTCCAGCATTTTCTCTTTCGTTCCTGGCTTTCTTTCATACTATGGGCGAAATTCTCCGGTATCGGCGCGATGTCCGCCGACTGGCGCCCAAAATGGCGCAAATCAGTCGGGCATCGCGCCGCCCCAAAGGTGCGGAATCCTCCGCATCTTGAGCGGCCGAGCCCCAACCTTAAGGGGCTAGGCCCGCGCCGGACGAATTTCCGCGCCGCCAGCTGGCGGAAAAGGCCTTTGGTGCCCCGCCAGCTGGCGCGGAAATGACATTGCCGGGCGGCGCATGCGCGGGAGCGTTAGTGGCCGCTGACGGCATTCCCGCGCATGCGCAGTGGAGGGAGTCTCTTCCGCCTCCGCCATGGTGGAGACCGTGGCGAAGGCGGAAGGAAAAGAGTGCCCCCACGGCACAGGCCCGCCCGTGGATCGGTGGGCCCCGATCGCGGGCCAGGCCACCGTGGGGGCACCCCCTGGGGCCAGATCGCCCCGCGCCCCCCCCAGGACCGCGGAGCCTGCCCGCGCCGCCTTGTCCCGCCGGTAAGGTAGGTGGTTTAATCTACGCCGGCGGGACAGGCATTTTAGCAGCGGGTCTGCGGCCTAACCGGGCCGGAGAATCGCGGGGGGAAGGGGGTCCGCCAACCGGCGCGGCGCGATTCCCGCCCCCGCCGAATATCCGGTGCAGGAGAATTCTGCAACCGGCGGGAGCAGGATTCATGCCAGCCCCCGGCGATTCCCCGACCTGGCTGGGGGTCGGAGAATCTCGCCCTATATGTTTTTTTCCCTTTATATTTTATAATATTCTGATTATCTTTTGAGACACTGCATGCTACTCCTTGGTAAGTGAAACAACAGGTGATATGCTGAGTTAGAGAAGTTGAAGAGATTTGAGTTAAAGGTTAACAGAGAGCAGCAGGCAACAATTAGAGAAAGGGAATTTGAAGGAACGGGAGCAGGAAAGCATAAAATTGACATTGAGCAACAAAATACAAGAAGAACCAGGGCCTGGAATTTTGTTCCTGTCATGGGTGGTGGAAGTCTGGCACACCACCTGATTGGCACACATTTATGGTTAAAGAGGAGTTAGGAACATTTCCTTTATTGTGGAAGGAACAATGTTGTGTTTATGCATTTGTTCTTTATTGAATGTTCCTGCTAGTAGTGTCCAGTGTTATGCTCGGCACTCTTGTGGGGAATGGCTGAACTTGTAGACTCAGCTGACTGCCGTTCTATGCATTGTAAAGGACATTGTCCGAGATTAATCTCAGCAGAGATAATTGAAACGTTGTAGGTGTACTCAAAGCCCTGTAAGGACTCTGCCAGTAGTACAGTGTTTAGCACTGTCACTTCACAGTGCCAGTGTCCCAGGTTCGATTTCCGCTTGCGACCCAGGTTCGATTTCCATTTGCGTGTCTATGTGGAATCTACACGTTCTCCCCGTGTCTGCGTGGGTTTCCTCCGGGTGCTCTGGTTTCCTCTCACAAGTCCCGAAAGACGTACTGTTAGGTGAATTGGACGTTCTGAATTCTCCCTCCGTGTACCTGAGCAGGCACCAAAATGTGGCAACTGGGGGTTTTCACAGTAACTTCATTGCAGTGTTAATGTAAGCCTACTTGTGACATTAACACCATGAGACGGGCACATGGACAGTACTGACACCTCTTTTAAAGCCCCTCGTTTTCTTTCACCATGTCCAATATGCCAGGCCCTTCACTACAAAGAACAAAGAAAAGTGCAGCACAGGAACAGGCCCTTCGGCCCTCCAAGCCCGTGCCGACCATGCTGCCTGTCCAAACTAAAATCTTCTACACTTTCTGGATCCGTATCCCTCTATTCCCATCCTATTCATGTATTTGTCCAGATGCCCCTTAAATGTCACTATCGTCCCTGCTTCCACCACCTCCTCCGGCAGCGCTACCCTCTGTGTAAAAAAGCTTGCCTCGTTCATCTCCTTTAAACCTTGCCCCTCGCACGTTAAACCTATGCCACCTAGTAATTGACCTCTCTACCCTGGGGAAAAGCCTCTGAGTATCCACTCTATGCCCCTCATAATTTTGTAGACCTCTATCAGGTTGCCCCTCAACCTCCGTTGTTCCAGGGAGAACAAACCGAGTTTGTTCAACCGCTCATCATAGCTAATGCCCTCCATACTAGGCAACATCCTCTTCTGCACCCTCTCTAAAGCCTCCACATCCTTCTGGTAGTGTGGCGACCAGAATTTAACACAATACTCCAAGTGTGGCCTAACTAAGATTCTATACAGCTGCAACATGACTTGTCAATTCTTATACTCAATGCCCCGGCCAATGAAGGCAAGCATGCCGTATGCCTTCTTGACTACCTTCGCCACCTGTGTTGACCCTTTCAGTGACCTGTGGACCTGTACTCCTAGATCTCTCTGACTTTCAATACTCTTGAGGGTTCTATCATTCACTGTATATTCACTCTTCCAAGTCCCTCCCCCCCCCCACCCCATTCTCTGTGCTTCCCCGGATTCCTCTGTCAGTCCTCCATTCCCAAGCCCACTCCACAAATCCCTTACCCTACCACTAACTTGCACTTGCTGCTCCAGAGCCCCTGTGCAAGCTGACATTCTCTTGCTCCCCACCTTGCTGGAGAGTTAAATAAGTAAGATTGCTGACTTTACGCACATCTGCACAAAGCTGACTGCTGTGTGTCATCTTTAAATGGTTGTGAACTGGGTGCCAGAAGATTCACGGGTATCACTGACCTTTTCTTTATTAAAAACTGTTTTGTGCTAATAAGTATAAATGATAAGCAAGTGCCATGTATGAACAAGTACAAACCTACCACAATAGGGCGAATGCTGATTTTAGCGTACTATTAGAAACAAACTTTGATTTATATGCCACTTTCATGTTGAAGGTAATATTTTGGATGTGATGTATAGCTGTATGATGAAATGTTACTGATGATAACGCTGGTCTGTATTGGTGTGGAACAATGCCCTATTTGAATAGCGTGATTTGACAAACCCACAGTTAAAATAATTTTTTTTTTTTTTTACATTTTTTTTATTCTCCTCCATTTTCACATTTTCTCCCCCATTTCCATCCATCAACAATAAACAATAATCAGCAAGATATGTCAGTCCCCATAATAACAACAACGATCCCATCTACCCACCAACCCCCAAACCTCAACCCGCATGTTTACATAAACAAATGACAAAAATCAATCAGGGATTACCCGTAGTCACCCTTAATCTTACACAGCCCCCCCCCCCCCCCCCCCCCCCACCCCCCACCCCCAGGCCTCCAGCTCCTCCCGTCCACTGCCTCTTGTAAAACTCCTCCCCCTACCCTCGGTTCCTTCCCCCCCAACTTTCCACCCCGGCTAGACCACTCGGACCCTGTTCTGCCAGGCTCCGATGGCCGCAGCCCCTCCCCCCACCTCACTCCCGTTCACTGGCCAGCACACACCGGCCAGCGTGGAGGCCCCCGCCCGGGTCCCTTTCCCACTTGCTCGGCCCCAGGAAAGCCCAAAGATCCCCTTTTAGCACACAAACCCCGCCTATCCACCTACACCCCAAAGAACTCTCATTTCAAGTGAAAGTCCCGTCCCTTCCCTCGTCCAAATATATACCACCTTGGCTCCTTTAATCTCTACACCCGCGCGCAGTGATACAAAAAAGAAGAAAATACAGTCATGAGGTTACATCGGCACATGGCCATTCCTCAGTTTGTCAGTTCTGCCACAGTCCTTCTGCTTTCGCAAACTCCTCCGCTGCTTCCGACGTTCCAAAATAAAAGTCCCTGAGCTTGTAAGTCACCCTCAGCTTCGCTGGATATACAATGCCGCACCGCACCTTGCTAATGTACAGTGCCCTCTTCACCCGGTTGAAGGCAGCCCGCCTCCTTGCCAGCTCCACCGTAAAGTCCTGGTATACACGTATACCAGCTCCAGCCCACTGCACCACCCGCTTCTGCTTGGCCCAGCTCAGGACCTTCTCCTTCACCCTGTACTTACGGAAGCACAGAGTCACTGCCCTTGGGGGCTCACTCGCCTTTGGTCCAGGCCTCCACGACCGATGAGCCCGATCCAGTTCATATCGGGAGGGGTCCTCCCCCTCCCCCAGTAGTTTTGCCAGCATCGCGGCAAAATAATCAGTTGGCTTCGGTCCTTCAACTCCTTCGGGCAGCCCCACAATCCTCAAGTTCTGTCGCCTGGATCTATTTTCCAGGTCTTCCATTTTTCCCCGCAGATCCTTGTTAGTATCCATCACCTTCCGCATCTCTTTCCCTATCGAGGCAAGTTGATCACCGTGCTGCAATAACGTCCCCTTCACTTCCTTCAGCGCCTCCCCTTGCTCTCGCACCTCCGCCACTGCGCTCGCCACCTCCGTCCTCACCGGGGAAACCGCCTCCTCCACCAGCACACTCAAAGCCTCCCTCATCTCCTTCCTCACCGTCTCCATGCATTTCGCAATCTGTGCCAACTGCTTTTCAAATTCCGCAGCCATCACCTTGGTTATTTCTTCAGCCGTAAGCAGTGCGGCCTTCCCTGGTGCTCCAGCCTCCATTTTTCCTGATGACCCCTCGGTGACCTTTCCACTCCCCGACGGACCTCCAGCTGATTTATTTTCGGCCGTTTTTCTGCTCACCCTCGACATTTTTCTTTGGGGTTTTTTTCCCTCCTGTGTCTTCTCAGTGCCTCCTCCGTGCCTTCTCCCTTCTTCTGCCGCCTCCGCGGACCCTGGGACCGGGCTTAAAGCCCCGAAATTGCCGTTCCCGAGCGGGGGCTCTCCATTGTGCGGCCGCCTCCCGCCCGCCGTCACCGGACGTCCTCCACAGTTAAAATAATTAATGTGGGATGAGGAACTGTTGCTAAAATAGGCTTTGTTTTCTTTTTTTCAATATAAATTTAGAGTACCCAATTCTTTTTTTTCCAATTAAGGGGCAATTTAGCGTGGCCAATCCACCTACCCTGTACATCTTTGGGTTGTGGGGATGAGATCCACGCAGACAGGTGGGCTTTGTTTTCTGGCTAAAACGGGATACAATTAGGATTCACTGTCTCTCACTGAACTGCACATCTAGACAATTGTTTAGCAGATTTAAAACAATAAATATTACTCCTCTATTACAGAGAAAGCTATGGGGCTTCATTATTCTTTCCTGTTATGCCACGCCTGATACATTTTTGATAAATTAAGCAAATCAGGTTTTATGCAAACAATCCTATGCTTGCATTGCACAATATGCACATTTAAAAGGGCAATAATGATATTATCATCATCTGACTTTCCACGATTATAACTATTTCTTGCTAATTGGCTGTGTGGAATTTAACGGGGGTTCTGTTTAATATGGGATTATGCTGTAACCCATCAGAAAGTTGCAACCATGAGGGTGGTATATCAGAAAGTTAGAGCTATAGCGTTGTAGCCATATCTTTAACGTACACCCTCTGCATTAGCAGCTTCACACTGAGAGCATGAGTTTGTGAAATCACCTTGGAACATTTAAGAAAAACACCCCACTATTTCATTCCTGCCTATAATAAGGAAACTTGTTGCAAAACCCTTGCGGGCAGAAGGCCATTTCAGGTCCCTCTTCACTCCCATACAAAGTTGCATTTTAATAAATGAGCTGTTTAATTCTTAATTGGCTTTGTACATAAGCCTGAAGCAAGCATTGATTGATCCCATGTTGTCGTAAAGATACTGATAACTAGTTGGTTGAATTGCCCAGACTCTGCAGAATAAAAACTAGGACATCCCTGAAAAAGTCCATTTAATGGGCTCCAGAGATATTGATAAATTCGCATTGAAACGGAAAGCAATAATTTAGGGGAGGAAATTGATGGACTATTTATTTCTATAAGTACTTCTATAAATATTTCTAAAAATGTAGATTTTACAGAGAAATTCAAAATTCAACAATTTCACATAGACTAATATCTGAACAAGAAATAAAATACTGCAGATGCTGGAAACGCGAAACAAAGATAGAAAATGTTGGAAACATTCAGATGCTCAGACAACACCTGTGGAGAGAACAGATAAGGGCCAAGATTCTCCGTTTGGGAGTCTTAAGTGCTCTGGCCAGAGGAGAATCGGGACTCGTCTCCACTGGCACTAGGAGTATTCCCAACATGCCATTCCATGGCACTTGGAAATTTCTTTTTGCGAATCAGGTTTTCTGTGCCATTCCATGTAACACTCCGGAATCTGCAACTGAGAAGGACGTGACCTTATCTCTCGGATAGGTTCCACCCCCCCTGAGATTGGAGAAGCATTTTTGAAGGGCGCTCCAATCTCCTTTAGCTGCCCCCCCTACCCCCCCTGGGTTGCAGGAAGGGACCACCACACCCTAATCACTAGAAAGAACCCCCCCCCCAAGCCCTCTTTGGCCCCCCTATTCAGCTCCCGCACCCTTGTGCTGGGCTTGAGGGGCTCAGGTCATGTGTCTTCCCTGGAATGGGGCTCCTATGGCTGCTCTCCACATCTGCAGCCTTTAGCCCGCATTAAACAGTCACTCAGTATGTAAGGGTTAAAGTTTTTCGATAATAAAATGAAAATGTGCTCATCTACACCCCTAAACCTTTTTAAAAAACTGTCAGTGTGCCAAGTTTAAAGGCCTGTGAGATGAATGTGAAAGTTGTGCCTTTAAAGTGGTGGGAAAATTGAAGTGGTTTACACACAGTGAGTGTCATTGTCTTTTGAAGTATTGAAAGCATTATATGGCTAGGAGGCCGAATGTTTTGAACTGGATTGTTTGCAATGAAATTCACACCCCATTGCCTGCTAAAAGCATCACGATTGACAGTATTCTGGAACTTCAAAGCAATGAATCAGATTGTTTATTTTTATAACTCTGCAGGGATCCATTAGGTCAGGGTAGCAGCTGTTTCTCAAACTAACTGTATTTTTTTATGAGTCTGCCTCTTTGTTTTCAAGGAAAGAACAGCTGTGGTGGCTGTCCCTTCACTTTCTATGAAGCAGTCAAGAGCATAGAGGCAGACTCTGAAATTGCCATTAGAGCTATTTGCATGGCCCCGTCGTGTCAGGGTGGGAAACCCACTTGGGCCATCGGGAAACCTGCTCTGGCCGGCAGCGAGGCAGTGGAGTATTCCAGCGGGTCTGGCGCCTGGCACCAATCCTGTTTTCGGATGATCTGCCATTCTCCATTCGTTCAGGAATCCCGATCCCGGCGTCAGACAATGGAGAATCCACCCTAAGGTATTTCAGTGAATTTCTTCCTCAACACCTACTTGTTCAATTCACGGATCTTCCCTGACCTGCTGAGTGCTTCCAGCATTTTCTGTGAATAACATCTCGATCCATTTTTTTGTTCCCGAGTTCTTGGCTCAGCAGCATAATGCTGGTAAATGAATTTAAAGTTTTAATTCCTTCACAGCAATGTGCATAAAACTCTTGTGAGGGATCCTGACATTGCTGTTCCAGAGTAAATCAATTGATCAATCACTGTTGTCCTTGGGGTCTTAGACGCAAGACAAAGCCAGGCACTTGCATTCTGTGTGACACTGATAAAAACTTGTGGGAAAACCTGCTGATTTTGGATTTGTTTTGATCATGTGGGGTTTTTCTTGTATTGGATTAAGAAGCCTTGATTCTGTGTTTTGTTACGATTATTGGGCAAATTGACCAAATTGGAAAAGTGATCGATCCACCAGGCTGCAATCCTGTCTTCATTTCTTCTAGTGGAAGAGTCTGTGTGCATGTTAAACAGAGAAGATGTT
Organism: Scyliorhinus torazame; assembly: GCF_047496885.1. Classification (NCBI taxonomy): domain Eukaryota; kingdom Metazoa; phylum Chordata; class Chondrichthyes; order Carcharhiniformes; family Scyliorhinidae; genus Scyliorhinus; species Scyliorhinus torazame. The sequence continues at coordinate 90,010,923 of NC_092709.1, forward strand.
TTACACATACACATGCTTTTTCCACTATGATTAGTTCCTTGGTCTCCATGGTGCAGGCACTATTCCTCATCAAAGAGGGTGCACAGGTGGCCTAAACTCCAGGGCTGTTCTATAAGTGTTCATTAGAGTGTGCATGAGAATGGCCTAATTTTACTTTGCTCCTTCTGTATAGTGCCTTTCCTCTGCTTGCCATTTATTCCTGATCCTTAAAAGCTGACATTGAGTTTTGAGTTTGTGCAGCACTGGGGGTGTGTGATTTTCAGATGACTTCTGTACTGCAAACTACATGTGATTCTTTTAACTTTGCAATAGGAGCTTGGATGCTGTCTCTTTTTTTTCTTACCCGCACTGTGTTTACTTTAAAAAGATACTCCAGGGTCACTTCAGGCAGAATTAAGTGGTTCCCTAGAGGGGAGAGAAAATTGGAGGGCGAGTCATCTCTGGTCATTGCCGCATACCTCCTAGCTGTCAGCTTGTGAATGGCATTGACACGAGGGCTATGAATAAATGCACTGCTTGTCTTGTTAGTGCAGGTGTGGCTCACTGGGACCAGAAAGACTGTGCGGGGCGGGGGGGGGGGGGGGGGGGGGGGGGGGGGTGGTATTGAGGTTTAATATCTTCACTGAAAAACAACATTAGTGTGTAATGCATTCTCAGTGAGACCTGACAATCTTTCCTGTATGGACACTGATGTATAAAAAAACTACACAGAGTCATATTGGGAAGATTTGGTTGTCAGTGAGGAAATCGATAACTATGATTAGTTCCTTGGTCTCCATGGTGCAGGCACTATTCCTCATCAAAGAGGGTGCACAGGTGGCCTAAACTCCAGGGCTGTTCTATAAGTGTTCATTAGAGTGTGCATGAGAATGGCTAGACCATGGTGCTATCAATGAATTGAATATCTGTTGTTCTTGCTAAAGATATTGATGGTTAGATATTACTAAAACAATGAAGGAGGCTTCTCGGGACACATTAGTTAGCGGCTTCTGCTAGCTGAATTCCATGCATTTTTCGGGCAGGAGTCGAGTTATCTTTAGCTCTTCCCACAGCATGTGACACTCAGCAGAGAGGGTGGCCAGAAAGTCTAATGATGCTGCTGTTTAGCCTCCATTGACAGGCCATTAGAGTCAATAAGGTGTATTCAGCTGTTCTTCTTTCACCCCTGGATGGAGAAATATTTGTCCCTGTTTATTGTCTCATTCTCCTAACACTCAATTCCTCTTATAGGGATATTGCGACTTCTCATTTCAGCAAGAATGGAAGAACGTCTGTTTTTCTTGAAAATTAGCAATCTATTGACAAAATTATAGATTCTCAGAAGTAGCAAAATGTAATGTGTGCATATCTACAATTTTGTCCGTAGTTCATTGATCATATTGGCAAATTTCCATCTTGCTACCTGGGTGTTAAACTAGTTTGTGAATCAACCACCCAATTCATTAAAACTGAGCATTGATTTTGATGCAGGTTTATAATCGAGCAGTTCATGTTATGAGCGGCTGGTGCACAAATCCAGGTCTATGCATGAGCAGTTTGTGAAAAGCTACCTCTTCCTCTCTCCCTGCCGACAAGGTGATTTGTCTCCATCTGAATTTTCCTTTTTCAATACAGTATTAGTAGCTGCTTGGATTGTATATCATAAGTTATGGCGACTGCATGAAGTACAAAAGTGTGCACAAACCTTGTCAGATACTCCAAGCCAGTTATGATGTGTCATGATCGAGGTTCAAGGAGGCTTGACAAATCCTGAGTGAGAGTTTTACAATTAATAAGAATAACTATGGGATTATACTGGAACAATAACATTATTGAGGAAGCAGGTTGCAGGTCGGATCGCTCCCGCCCGCGATGGGCAAATGGACCTTTTCCAACTGACTTTTTCGGGACCTGGCGACCTGAATCGGTGGAGGAGACGATAGGGAAGAGGCTTTACCCCCAGGGTATGGACAGCTGGACCAGAGGTGGTTGAGAGGAGCGGCAAAGATCGAAGCGGGAGCAGAGGGGACCCCAGACCGGGTGGCGAAGCATGGCGGACGGCAGGGACCATGGAGCGGAGGCTCACTGGCCAAAGGAGCAACAGACGGAGTTCTTCAGGAATTGCTTCGCCTAACTGAAGAGGGACACGTTGGACCCGATGAGAGCGGAAATGGACCGAATGGTCGAGGCACAAGCGGTCCAAGAGAAGGCACTCAGAGAGGTCGTGGTGACGCTCTCCAGCCAGGCGAACACGGTAACGGAGCTGGGGGGGGGGGGCAGCTGAGAAGTAGAGCAGAGGTGACTTAAGTGGGCAAGGGGGGGTGACCAGGGATCCCCCAAGGGAGAAAGTCGCTTGCAGACTCTCAGGGAACAGCGCAGGAAGCCACAGCAGCAGCACCCGAGGGGGGGGGGGTGAGAGCCAAAGAAAGCAGTACGTACGTTCCCCAACCGGAAACCATGTCTCAATCGTGAAATTGACTCTCTGCTGAAGGACAGGTCTGCGGCGTTCAAGTCAGACGACCCTAACCTATACAAGAAATCCAGGTACGACCTCCGCAAAGCCATCCGAGATGCCAACAGAGAATATCAGACCAAGCTAGAGTCACAGACTAGCGTTACAGACTGTTGGTGGTTGTGGCAAGGCCGAAACAACAGAATGGGCTACAAAGCAAAACCGAGCAGTATCTCCAGCAACAGCGCACCCCTCCCCGATGCATTCTATGCTTGGTTCAAGCAGGAAACCAACGGTCTGCTGTCGAGTGCCCCAGCAGCCCATCACTCACCCATACCCACCATCACAGCTTCCGAAGTCAGATTGGCCTTCCTGAAAGTGAACCGTTGGCAGGCAACAGGTCCGGACGGGATCCCTGATCGTGCACTCAGAGCCTGCGCGGACCAGCTTGCAGATGTGTTCGCCGACATCTTTAACCTGTCCCTACTCCGCTCCGAGGTCCCCACCTGCTTCAAGAAGACCACCATCATACAGGTGCCAAAGAAGAACCAGGCAACGGCCTCAATGATAATCGTACGGTGGCCCTGACTTCAGTCGTAATGAAGTGCTTCGAGAGGTTGGTCATGAAACGCATCACCTCCTTACTCCCAGAACGCCTTGATCCACTGCAATTCGCATACCGCCGCAACGGTCCACAGCAGATGCCATCTCCCTGGCCCTACACTCATCCCTAGAGCATCTCGACAACAGGACTCCTACATTAGACTCCTATTTTGACTACAGCTCCACCTTCAACACCATATCCCAGCCAAGCGCATATCAAAGCTCCTCACTCTGCAACTGGATCCCTGACTTTCTGACCCACAGACCACAATCAGTAAGAATAAACAATGACACCTCCTCCACAATAGTTCTCAATACCGTGGCCCCGCAAGGCTGCGTACTTAGCCCCCTACTATACTCTGAACACACATGACTGCATGGCAAAATTTGGTTCCAACTTCATCTACAGGTTTGCTGATGGTACGAGCATAGTGGGCCGGAGTCAGAATACAGGAGATAGAAAACCTAGTGGAGTGGTGCAGCGACAACAATCTATCCCTCAATGCCAGCAAAACTAAAGAGCTGGTCAATGACTCAGGAAGCAAAGAACTGTACACACCCCTGTCAGCATCAACGGGGCCGAGGTGGAGATGGTTAGCAGTTTCAAATTCCTAGGGGTAAATATTTCCAAACACCTGTTCTGGTCCACCCATGTCGAACGCTACCACCAAGAAAACACAACTGCGCCTGTACTTCCTCGGGAAACTAAGGAAATTTGGCATGTCCACATTAACAGCACGGTAGCATTGTGGATAGCACAATTGCTTCACAGCTCCAGGGTCCCAGGTTCGATTCCCGGTTTGGGTCACTGTCTGTGCGGAGTCTGCACATTCTCCCCGTGTGTGCGTGGGTTTCCTCCGGGTGCTCCGGTTTCCTCCCACAGTCCAAAGATGTGCAGGTTAGGTGGATTGGCCATGATAAATTGCCCATAATGTCCAAAATTGCCCTTAGTGTTGGGTGGGGTTACTGGGTTATGGGGATAGGGTGGAGGTATTGACCTTGGGTAGGGTGCTCTTTCCAAGAGCCGGTGCAGCCTTGATGGGCTGAATGGCCTCCTTCTGCACTGTAAATTCTATGAAACTCAATGAAACTCTTACCAATTTTTACAGATGCTCCATAGAAAGCATCCTATCTGGCTGCATCATAGCCTGGTATGGCAACTGCTCGGCCTAAGGCCGCAAGAAACTTCAGAGAGTCGTGAACACAGCCCAGTTCATTACACGAACCTGCCTCCCATCCATTGACTCCATCTACACCTCCCGCTGCCTGGGGAAAGCGGGCAGTATAATCAAAGACCCCTCCCACCTGGCTTACTCACTCTTCCAACTTCTTCCATCGGGCAGGAGATACAAAAGTCTGAGAACACGCACGAACAGACTCAAAAACAGCTTCTTCCCCGCTGTTACCAGACTCCTTAACGACCCTCTTATGGACTGACCTCATTAACACTACACCCCTGCATGCTTCACCCGATGCCGGTGTTTATGTCGTTACATTGTGTACCTTGTGTTGCTCTATTATGTATTTTCTTTTATTTCCTTTTCTTTTCATGTATTTAATGATCTGTTGAGCTGCTCGCAGAAAAATACTTTTCACTGTACCTCGGTACACGTGACAATAAACAAAAGCCAATATTATAATGGTCTTCAGTATATAAGAACATAAAAAAGGTTGGAGCAAGAAAAGGCCACCCAAAGGTATTAGAAATCCATTTCAGTCTATTGATGGTGTTACAGGCTTTCTTTCACTACCTGCTGATTCCCCAGTTTAAGAACACCAAGTTGCTGTGCTACCCACCTTGGTAAGAAAAATCAAGTGTCAAACTCACTTTTAACATCTTGTGACCAAAAACCTCCCATCGCAACACATATTGATTCAGGCACCTTATAAAAATGTCAAGTGACTTCAAATCAATCACCTTCTCATGAACTTATTCCCTGTCTACTATCCTATGCGAGAAAGGACTGACTTCTCAGCTCGAACCTTAGCCCGAATTTTCACCAAGACGGAAAGGCACCATGCCTCAGCCAAAATGGTGTCCGAAACTTGAATCCTGAGATTCCACCCACATATCCAGTACCCACTGTTTCAAAACGTGAGAATGGGACTCGGACATCTGTAGTTCAAGGAGGCAGCAGCACATTTAAAAATGCCACTGCTTTCACACACAAGCAATTTTCATCAAAGTGCTGCAGCATGACTTGTGGAATTTACGAATTTTAAGAAAAGGTCTAAACCTGTTGTTAAATCTATGCCTGTCTTTCTTATAACTCCATACTTGAATCCCTCCCAACAGGTTTCTGCCACTGCCATTGTATCAAAATGACTTTATCAAAGTCCCGAATTATAGCCTGCATGGCTGTGTCAGAGGTAAACTATCCCCCCTCATTCTTCTCGATGCCGAAAGCTTTTGAAGTAGTTGATCACACCATACTCCCACAATGCATCTCCACTATCGCCCTGCTGACTCGGATTGCTGTCGCCTGGTTCCATTCTTATCTATCTAATCAGATCCAGAATTTGACATGCGCTGGCTTCTCTGCTCAGTCCGGCACCATTAACTCTGGTGTTCCCCAAGGATCTATCCTTGGTGCCCTCCTATTTCTGATCGACATGCCTCCCCTCCGCTGCTGCCTCTGAAACGATGCCTGTTTCCACATCTATTTTTTAGATTTTCTTTAATGGGTTGTGGATGTCACTGGTAAAGCCAGCATTTGGTACCAATTTGGTACCCTTTTCCTTGAACTTTGTGGCTTGCTAGGCCAGACTAGGTAATGATGGCAGATTCTTTTTTCCCTAAAAGATATTAGTGAATTAGATGGGTTTTTACAAAAATCATAATCACCACCACTGACACTAGCTCAGTGGACTGGTCCATATTTAAGAACTCAGCGACCAACTTAAATGAGAATGCCACCACCGTCACAGACTTCATCAGCAAATGTGTGGACGACTGCGTGCCAAAGAAAGCAGTACGTACGTTTCCCAACCGGAAACCATGGCTCAATCGTGAGATTCACTCCCTACTGAAGGACACATCTGAGGCGTTCCAAGTCAGATGAACCTGACCTATACAAGAAATCCAGGTACGACCTCTGCTAAGCCATCCGAGATGCCAAGAGAGAATATCAAACCAAGCTAGAGTCACAGACACACTCTCGGCGGTTGTGGCAAGGACTAAACAACATAACGGGCTACGAAGCAAAGCCGAGCAGTATCTCCGGCAGCAGCGCACCCCTCCCTGATGAACTCAATGCATTCTATGCTCGGTTCGAGCAAGTAACCAACAATCCGCTGACGAGTGCCCCAGCAGCCCATAACTCACCCATACCCACGATCACAGCTTCCGAAGTCAGATTGGCCTTCCTGAAAGTGAACCCTCAGAAGGCGACGGGCCCGGACGGGATCCCTGGTCGTGCACTCAGAGCCTGCGCGGACCAGCTGGCAGAGGTGTTCGCGGTCATCTTTAACCTGTCCCTACTGCACTCCGAGATCCCCACCTGCTTCAAGAAGACCACCATCATACCGGTGCCAAAGAAGAACCAGGCATCGTGCCTCATTGACTACCGCCCGGTGGCCCTGACTTCAGTCATAATGAAGTGCTTCAAGAGGTTGATCATGAAACGCATCACCTCCATACTCCCAGGATGCCTTGATCCACTGCAATTCGCATACGGTCACAACCGGTCCACAGCAGACGCCATTCCCCTGGCCCTACACTCATCCCTAGAGCATCTCGACAACAAGTACTCCTACATCAGACTCCTATTTATTGACTACAGCTCCGCCTTCAACACCATAATCCCAGCCAAGCTCATATCAAAGCTCTAAAACCTAGGACTTGGCTCCCCACTCTGTAACTGGATCCTCGATTTTCTGACCAACAGACCACAGTCAGTAAGAATAAACAATAACATCTCCTCCACAATAGTCCTCAATACCGGGGCCCCGCAAGGCGACGTACGTAGCCCCTTACACTACTCCCTGTACACACACGACTGCGTGGCAAAATTTGGTTCCATCTCCATCTACACGTTTGCTGACGATACGACCATAGTGGGCCGGATCTCGAATAACGACGAGTCAGAATACAGGAGGGAGATAGAGAACCTAGTGGAGTGGTGTAACGACAACAATCTCTCCCTCAATGCCAGCAAAACTAAAGAGCTGGACATTGACCTCAGGAAGCAAAGTACTGTACACACCCCTGTCAGCATCAACGGGGCCGAGGTGGAGATGTCTAGCAGCTTCATATTCCTAGGGGTGCACATCTCCAAAAATCTGTCCTGGTCCACCCACGTCGACGCTTCCACCAAGAAAGCCCAACAGCGCCTGTACTTCCTCAGGAAAATAAGGAAATTCGGCATGTCCACATTAACCCGTACCAACTTTTACAGATGCACCGTAGCAAGCATCCTATCTGGCTGCATCACAGCCTGGTATGGCAACTGCTCGGCTCATGACCGCAAGAAACTTCAGAGAGTCGTGAACACCGCCCAGTCCATCACACGAACCTGCCTCCCATCCATTGACTCCATCTGCACCTCCCGCTGCCTGGGGAAAGCGGGCAGCATAATCAAAGACCCCTCCCACCTGGCTTACTCACGCTTCCAACTTCTTCCATCGGGCAGGAGATACAGACGTCTGAGAATATGCACGAACAGACTCAAAACAGCTTCTTCCCCGCTGTTACCAGACTCCTAAATGACCCTCTAATGGACTCACCTCATTAACACTACACCCTGTATGCTTCATCCGATGCCAGTGCTTATGTAGTTACATTGTATACCTTGTGTTGCCCTATTATGTATTTTCTTTTCTTCCCTTTTCTTCCCATGTACTTAATGATCTGTTGAGCTGCTCGCAGAAAAATACTTTTTACTGTACCTCGGTACACGTGACAATAAACAAATCCAATCCAATCCACTCCAGCTTCATTTTCCAGATTTGTTAACTGAATTTAAATTCCACCAGCTACTGTGGTGAGATTTGAACCCGTGCCCCCAGAGTATGGGCCTCAGGCTCACTAATCCAGTGACATTATCATGACACCACTATCTCCCCACATGCTGTTGACATCCAGCCCTACCTCACCATGACCACTCTCATACCTTCATCATTTCTATATTGTCAGACTGCTCATCCAACATCGAATACTTTCCTCCAGCCAAGCATTGGGATGCCTGACACCATTGGGCAGGATTCTCCGGTCCCCCAGCCCTGTGTTTCTCAGCGGTGTACCGTTCATTGTGATTCTCTACGTTTGTCAATGGGATTTCCCATTGACGTTGCCCAACGTCGCTGGGGAAATCCGGGTGGCGAGGGTGGGAACAGAGAATCCCAACATTTGGAGAATTCCCCAGGCACAAACTTTATGCCTTTCTAGCAAATGTCTGAGGCTGAACTGGGTCGTTCACAACCTCACTGTCGTATTTAACCCCAGAAGGGCGGCATGAGGCACAATGGTTAGCACTGGGACTGCGGCGCTGAGGACCCGTGTCCAAATGCCGGCCCTGGGTCACTGTCTGTGTGGAGTTTGCACATTCTCCCCATGTCTGCGTGGGTTTCACCCCCACAACCAAAGATGTGTAGGGTAAGTGGATTGGCCACGCTAAATTGCTCCTTAATTGGAGAAAAAATAATTGGGTACTCTAAATTAAAACAAAGAAGAAAATAAATTTGATCCCAGAATGGGCAGCACGGTAGCACAAGTGGCTAGCACTGTGGCTTCACAGCGCCAGGGTCCCAGGTTCAATTCGCCGCTGGGTCACGTTCTGTTCTCTCCGCGTCTGCGTGGGTTTCCTCTGGGTGCTCCGGTTTCCTCCCTCACTCCAAAGACGTACAGGTTAGGTGGATTGGCCATGATAAATTGCCCTTAGTGGCCAAAAAGGTTAGGAGGGGTTATTGGGTTACGGGGATAGGGTGGAAGAGAGGGCTTAAATGGGTCGGCGCAGACCCGATGGACCGAATGGCCTCCTTCTGCGCTGTATGTTGTATGTTCTAATGAGCTTGCAACCAAAGTTTGTGCCATCACTAAAACCACTGTTATAACCCACAGGGGTATTACGTGGTGGGAACAATTAACTTCCCCGTGAACCTTGCAGAATATGAGCTCCCCTGTTAAGTGGGTGGGGGTCCTCTAAACAATGTATAGTTGGATGGTAAATAGAGCCGGACAGTTAGGCACAGGCAAGGCAGACCCAGTTGGGATCTACCGTGTGATGTATATTATAGTGATTGTAAATAAACTAATTTTCTTTGAACTAATCAGTGTGGACCCCTTCATGGCCTTATATTTATCACATTTGTCTCTTGGTAGCATTGCCTAGTGGCAGCACGGTGGTGCAGTGGTTAGCGCTGCTGCCTCATGGCGCCGAGGACACGGGATCGATCCCGGTCCTGGATCACTGTCCATGTGGAGTTTGCACATTCTCCTCATGTCTGCGTAGGCCTCATCCCCACAACCCAAAGATGTGCAGGGTAGGTGAATTGGCCATGTTAAATTGTTCCTTAATTGGGGAAAAAAAATAATTGAGCACTTTAAATTTAAAAAAAGCATTGCCTGATTCCTGCCTCAGCTCATCTGTTGCTGAAACTCTTATCCATGTGTTTGTTACCCCTAGAGTTGGTGGTTTCATTGGATTCTTGGCCTACCTCCATAAACCTGAATTAATCCAAAACTATGTCCTCACATACGCTCAAGTTCCATTACCCCATCGCTCCTGTGCATGTTGCCCTACATTCGGTTAAGCAATATCTCAACTCAAAAAGTCTCTTCTTGTTTTCAAGTCCCTCTTAGCCCTGACTCCTCTGTAATATAAATACAAATTGTTGTTGTTGGTAATGTCAATGGACATCAATTGCCTTGCCTAAGTGCAATTTACTGATCTTCTACCAGAATTTCAGTCAACCAATTTTAGAAGTACGAATGGAGAATTGACTGGGAACTTTTATAATACCACACTGAAATAAAAAAATCACAGTGGTAATAGTTACCTTTCAGATACCAGCAGTGTTTCACTTGAGAGCAGTTTTGCACCTTGTTGGCACTGATACCTGAAGTATGGATTGTTTGTACTGTATTTCCAAAACCAACATAGTTATTTGGGCCCTGAAGTTGTCAAGAGTTTGAATTGGTGCCATTTTGTGCTATCTATCGACGTATGGTATATCTCTCATGGTCAGTATGCTCGATTTTCATCAGGATGCCATTGAAGAGAAGACATCAAAAGAGCACAGTTTTGTAAAAAGGACCATTGTGAATAGGAAAAATAAATATACTTTGGAATTCATGTACATCTGGGCAGTTAGTAGAATCGTTTGAAGGATAAATTAAATTGATTTTTTAAATTATTGCTGAAGAGATCAATAAATGCATATTGTCACAAAATTATAATGAAAGATTAGTGAGGCTTCTTGATAGCATTTTTATTGCACCAATACTGCTTTTGTAGTCTACATCCATTATTTGCCAGCAGTATTGACCAGAAAATGTGATTAAATTTAGTTTGGTGTGAACATAAAGAAAGAATCTGCATTGATATAACAGCTTATAAGAAATATCTCAAAGTATTTCACTTCCAGTTAATGAATTTGAAGGATGAACACTGTGGCTATGTGGGCAAATATAGCACCCACATGAAAGGAGTACTAATCAATCTGTTTAGCTCATGATCTTTGAGGGCAGAATATTGGTCATGCCACTGCAGTAATTCGATGGGCTGAATTGAATTGGTCAACTGCGGGCCGGAAAACGGGCGAGTGGACCCATAAATTGGGGTGCTGTGCCAATGGTGGTGAACCCGCAACTGGTCCACCCTCCCGAACCTCTATTATGATACAGGTAGCAGGGGAAGTGTCCGAAAGGTTGCCTTCCCGTGGCCCAATCAAGGCCCTTAATTAAGGACCTAATTCTACCATCACTCTGCTATAATGGCCAACGGGAGAGACCTGTGCCCAACATTCAGCCCAGCAGGCTTAACTGCTGGGCTGCTGATGAATGAATGAGCCCTTGTGCCAATCAGAAAAGCACCACCTCCCACAGCTTTACCTCCTCTTGTCTACCCAAACCCCTTGCCCAGTCCTGTACAGCATGTCCAAAATCTTCCCACGTTATTGGGTTTGTTAGCCTGGCCCCAGGGAAATCTTGGCTTTACTTGAATGCCCAGGTCGATTGAATGCCACCTTCTGCCCTGCCAGCAGCAGCAGCAGATCCACTGCTCTATGAGGTGGGACGTCATCCTCGAGTGGGAAGGAAGTCCTGCTTCATTCTAATTTAAGGATCTTGCCTTAAAAGTTAAAGTGGGGAGAGTAGGCCAAGCAGAGGTCGGCTCACCCCCAAGATGTACTCTGAGGTGCGGGGAGTCCGCCTCAGTATAAAACACAGCCCGATGTTCCGATTTGAGTACTGCATCGTTTTTTAAACTTATTTTATTACAAACATGAATGAAAGCAGATTACAGCAAGTAAAGACCCTGGAAAACACACTTCCCGACAATCAACTATACAGCCTGTACAGATTTTCCCCCTTTATCACCCCCCCCCCCCCCCCCTGCGACGAATAGCTCCTCCAACACGGTCACAAACATCCCCTACCTTTTCTCAAACTCCCCCGCAGAGCCCCTTAACTCATACTTTTATCTTCTCTAACCGTAGAAAGTCGTACAGGTCACCCAACCATGTTGCTACTCACAATGGCAATGCCGACCACCACTCCAGCAAAATTCGCCGCCGTGCAATCAGAGAGGCGAAGGCCACGACATAGGCCTTCCTCCTCCCTATGAGCTCCGGCTTCCCTGAAACCCCAAATATTGCTACCAAAGGGTCCGGGTCCACCTCTTCCTCCACTATCCTGGCTAAGACCGCGAACACTCCCGCCCAGAATCTTCCCAATTTTTCACAACCCCAAAACATGCGTGCGTGATTCGCTGGCCCCCGCCCACACCTCTCACACTGAAAGAACCCACTCATTCTCGCCCGAGTCATATGCATCCTGTGCACCACACTGCAACTTTGTAATGCCTGACACCTCTGACAATGTAATTTTTTAAAAAAGCAAAATACTGCAGGTGCAGTGCTGTCAATGGGCCATTAACCTGAAACAGTTTTGTTTTTCCACAGATGTTGTTTGACCAGCATGTTTTGATTTCTTCCCTTGTGGTGTTCTTTGTGATTCTTATTTTCAGGATGGATGTTGTAGTGTTCACAAAGACCACAGAAGCTAAGTTTAATAACAAAGCTAAAAATTATTACGCTACCTATTAAAGCTTGACCACTTACTCCTATAGCAAGCAGTAGTTACAATCTACACTCTACTAACACTGGTCTCTACCCTCTATCTATACTCTGCACTCTCTTCATTCTCTCCAGCCCTCTCCCAGAAGCCCGAGAGTCAGTGCTTTATATAATTCTGCCTTTAGCTCCATCTAGTGGTCAATTATGACATTACACTAACCCTTTTTATTCTAGACATTTTACATAATGTCATACCCCTCTCATCAAATCAGCCTAGATTACACATCTAAACCCTAGAGTGGGCCTTAATTGAGCCAAAATCTTTCATTCCTATGGCATGTGTGCCATCAGTTGACCTAAGGTGGCAATTCTCCTATGGAGCATCACTGAGGTAACTCCACTGCAGCTTCTACCACCGGCTGCCCCAGTCCCTTACATGTTGTCCCAGCCCCTAAGTGCTTCCTCAGTCCCAGGTCTTGTTGCTAACTCAGTAATTGCTGTCCAATCCCTAACTGCTGCTTCAATGCGCGTGTGTGTGTGAATGTGAATAAATCATTGTAAAGTGCAGGGATCATTTTAATCTTGAAAATCGAATTTGTTGTGAAATGTTACATGGATTGATAAGACACTACTCACTGTGTGGTTGAGGGAATGAGGCAATTCTGAATGTAGAGATAACCTGTTTTTCCCAAAGGACGTTAGGAAAATTGAGTTTAACTGAAGATCAGTGTTGAATGAGACCGAAGGTGTAAATTGTTTGGTCCTCCTATTTGAAAAACAGATTTAACGGAGGAATGAAGAAAGAAAGAGTTAGTAGAAGGTTTTGTGTCTGAATAATAGGTGGTGAAGGGGCCCTGTGCTAAAATTGTTCAGATTGCCACAGTTTAGCTAGCTTGTGAAACACAAGACAAGTCAATTGAGAATCTGTCATTCTGCCTCCCCAATATGTAATGCTAATAGAAATGTATGTCAATTTCACTTGAACATGTACAAATGGCTCTGAAATGTCTCAATGCTTTTTCTCTGTTCTCCCCTACGTTTATACACAGAACTGCTGGAAGAACAGTTGTAATTTGAAGGCTGGACAGGGCTTTTTTTTTACAAAACCTGATTTAATGCAATTGTGTGCTTTGCATGTTTCTTTAAAAACAAGAAGTATTGATAACATTGTATCTAAGGGGTAGGAACCTCTATAACATGGTGGATCTGTAGGTTATCTGATCAATGTTATGAATACAATATGTGCTGCTGGCACAAAAGTCTCATTTGCTGGAGTGTTTCTCTGGAAATTTGAGAAGCATGTGGCAGTAATTACACAATATGCTGTCCCAAAAAGTGAGGCTCTGCGCCAGGGGCAGCATTTATAAAATCTATCCTGATGCGCAAGCAATAATTCAGTATTATTATGATTCCACTGAACCATCATTGAATAACAAAATGGAAGTTTATTTTCCCCTGTTATTAAGCCCAAGGGTAAAATTGCTCCTGTCAAAACTCCTTAAAACTTCCTGAAGCTTTTGATACCAGGAGGAGACCACAGTTGGATTCTTTGGTGGCAACTTAGGCCGGTCACTGTCAGTTCACTTGTCTCTTGCCCATTGTGAAATTCATGGTGCTGTGCACAAGAAGACATCATGATATAGTGACAGCAATTTTTCCTGCAGATTCTTTACTTGATTGTACACTGCCCACCTCATAAATACTTAACATGCACAGTTCAAAGTAAGGACAAAGTAGAATGGATGTTCGACACTCAGCAATGTGCTGATGCATATTTCATGTGCAATTAAAATTATAAACTAGATGGGCTGTAACGATATACAAGCTGACAGTGGCTATGTCAATGTACTGCTCCGTCTTATTTAAGTGTCACCATTTGAACCAAGATAAATTGACCGAGATTTTCCTTCCACAATAATGGGTATTTATGTGCCAGTGGTAATGCAACGTCAGGCCAGGGGTAGGTTGCATGGTTACATATAAAAATCCAAAAGTTGCTCTTTGGTTGCCCCTCTCTGCTGTTAACCGATGAAAAGTAATCATCTTGAAAAGTTAACTCTATTTCTCTCCGCAGATGCTGCCTGACCTGCTGAGTATTTCCAGTATTTTCTGTGTTTGTTTCCGATTTCCAGCATCCAAAGTATTTTACCTTTGTATTTGTGTCCAGTCAGGAGTCTTTGCGGTGACGATCAATCACTTCATTGACCATTTTGTAAACCGGAAACCCAATCCATTTGAAACTCTATTACCATTTTGCAGATACTGCTAAAGGTCTGCCCTGGTTACTTTGAGAAAGTTGGTCACAATGTGTAAGATATGATTAATGCTCACTAAGGCCTTTACTTCTTCATCCTTCACTGTGTTTTTCCAGATATATCAGCAGTTATGTTATCTTAGTGGCAATAAAAAAAAGTGACAATAAAATAAAAGTGGAATTAATAAGGAAAACCACTCAAGGTGGGCAGGCAAGATCACTTCCACAGATGGCACAACTGAGCAATGTGCTAACACGTGCTGACAAAACCCTAAAACTTTCCAGAGGTTGCATTCAGCAACTACATTGGTTCGCCAAATTTATGACAAATTAATTAACTGTTATAACCTGCCCTTACCATTGGCTGGGGACTAATGACAATCCCACAATCCTGTGGGAGTATGAGCTTCCCCAATGAGGGGGGGACGGAGAAACCATTAGTAAACTCCTAGTATAAATAAAGCTGGCCAGTTTAGGAACCAGCAGGAAGGAGTGTGCAGCAAGGGAAGTTGCTGCTGCTGTTATATATATACATGTTATTGTAAATAAATGTTATTACTTTGTATCCTTAAAACTCGTGCTGGATTCTTCGTGGCCCTCACAAAACTGGTGACGAAGGTTAAAGTGAATAGCTGTCTACACTGCAGAAGCCACCTCCCTGGATTTTTGTTGGATACAGGTTGGAAGTTGTTTTCTATTATACCATGCCTCTGCATGGACGTTTGGATGTTTTTGATGCTGCGCTGGAAAGCTGGAACCAGTACACACAACGGATGTGTTACTATTTCCGGGCAAACAATATCACTGAAAACGAGCGCCAGGTGGTCATATTGCTCACCACCTGCGGCCCGCATACGTTTGGGGTGATTAGGAGCCTTACGTACCCAGCTGCGCCGGACACCAAAACGTTTGATGAACTTGTGAATATAGTGGGGCAACATTTTAACCCAACCCCGTCCACGGTAGTCCAGTGTTACCGGTTTAATACCACTGCGAGGACCCCTGGAGAATCCCTTGCCGATTTTTGATCCAGGCTACGCAGGATTGCGGAGTACTGTGACTATGGTGGGACCTTGTCCGAAATGTTACACGACCGTTTGGTTTGCGGTATTAACAATGCGGCCACCCAGAGAAAGTTGTTAGCTGAGCCAACATTGACTTTTCAACAGTCCATTCAAATAGTATTGTCCTGAGAGAGCGCAGAACGAGGAGTGCAGGAGCTACAGGGAATGGAAGTGCATGCCTTGGGGCGCAACCCCTTCCGTCCGAAAACGTCCCCCCGCACTCCTGCGGTACCTTGGGCGAGGCAACTTCCGGACCGACGCCAGTGGCTGTTGGACATTCCTCCCCGAAGGGAGCCTTCTCCAGAACCAATGGATGAGGAGCCATGTCCGTGTCAGACTTGTAGGCGCCAACCCCGTCGCGGACGGCGGTCCTGGGAGCGCCAGAGGCGCCGTCGTTCCGACCGAAACTGGGACCAGCCAGGGGCCGTAACTGGGACCAGCCCAGAGGCCGTACCTTCCATGTGGATGAACCTGCGGCGACTACTCCTGAGGACGTGGAGACGGAGGACGACTGCCTGCAGTTGCATTGTGTGGCAGCTCCCCGTGTGGCCCCCATTAAGGTGACAGCACGGGTCAATGGCCACCCGCTTGAGATGGAGTTGGACACTGGCGCAGCGGTCTCCGTGATTGCCCAGAGGACATTCGACCGCATCAAGCAGGGTATACAGACCCTTACATTAACCGACTCACAGGCCAGGTTGGCCACCTACACGGGGGAACCACTGGACATTGCAGGAACTACAATGACCCCTGTTGTTTATGGACGCCAGGAGGGGCGTTTCCCACTTATCGTGGTGCGCGGCCACGGGCCCAGCCTGTTGGGTCGGGACTGGTTGCACCATTTGCGATTGCAGTGGCAGCACATCCTCCAAACAGTTTCTGAAGGGTTGACTGAGGTGCTAGGACGATACCCAGATGTATTCCAGCCTGGTTTGGGGAAAATAAAAGGGGCCGTAGCCCGTATCCAAGTCGAACCAGGAGCCACGCCGCGCTATTTCCGGGCGCGCCCGGTGCCTTACGCCTTGCTCAAGAAGGTAGAAGGGGAGCTCACTCGTTTGGAGAGTTTGGGTATTATCAGGCCCGTCCGTTTTGCTGACTGGGCAGCACCAATTGTACCTGTAATGAAGCCAGATGCCACAGTTCGCTTGTGTGGCGACTATAAACTTACAGTGAATACGGCTTCCCGACTCGACCGATATCCAATGCCTCGCATAGAGGATCTCTACGCGAAGCTGGCAGGTGGACTCTCGTTCACAAAATTAGATATGAGTCACGTCTACCTGCAGTTGGAGCTGGACCCTGCCTCCCGACCATATGTAACGATTAATACACACCGGCGCCTGTATGAATATACACGGTTGCCCTTTGGAGTATCCTCTGCCTGCGCAATTTTTCAACGTGTTATGGAGGGCATTTTGAGAGGTTTACCACGTGTTGCTGTCTACTTAGATGACGTTTTGATCACAGGGACGTCGGAGCAGGAACATTTGGAAAATCTGGAGGCTGTCCTTAGACGCCTTTCGGAGGCTGGAGTCCGTTTACGTTGCACAAGGTGCGTATTTCAGGCAAAGGAAGTAGTCTACCTAGGTTATCGGGTGGACCGCGAAGGTTTGCACCCCGTCGCAGAGAAGGTGCGTGCAATTCAACAGGCCCCCGCCCCGACTGACACTTCGCATCTTCGTTCTTTTCTCGGTCTCGTAAACTATTACGGGAAGTTCCTCCCCAATCTGGCAACTACGCTGGCCCCTTTGCACCTTCTGCTAAAGAACAATCACACCTGGGTTTGGGGGTCAGCCGCAAGAAACCGCTTTCTGGCGGGTAAAGCAACAATTGTCGTCGCCTGGGTTACTAACCCACTATGATCCGGAAAAGCCTTTGCTCGTCACATGTGATGCACCCCCGTATGGTATTGGGGCCGTCCTGTCGAACAAGATGGAGAACGGGGCCGAGCGACCGATAGCTTTCGCCTCCCGCACATTGACTGCAGCGGAGAAAAAGTACGCGCAGATCGAGAAGGAGGGCCTGGCAGTGGTTTTTGCGGTGAAACGCTTCCACCAGTACGTGTATGGCCGCCATTTCACTATCGTGACTGATCATAAGCCTCTGCTGGGACTTTTCAGAGAGGATAAGCCAATACCGCCCATTGCGTCCGCACGGATCCAGCGCTGGGCTTTGTTGCTTGCTGCATACGAGTATTCTCTGGAGCACAAACCAGGTACGCAGATAGCAAATGCCGACGCACTGAGCCGATTGCCTTTATCGACCGGCCCCATGTCGAACCCACGACCGGTGAGGTGGTTGCAACCCTAAATTTTATGGTCACCTTGCCTGTCACGGCATCACAGATCCGTGAGTGGACCCTGACGGAGCCAGTCCTGTCAAAGGTTCGGTACATAGTCCTGTATGGTGGGCAGCATAGACAGCTCCCAGGCGAGTTGCGGGCATTTTCCTCCAAGCTGTCAGAATTCAGCGTGGAAGACGGCATCCTCTTGTGGGGGACGCGTGTGATTGTCCGGAAAAAGGCCAGGAGCTGATACTAACAGACTTGCACAATGGGCATCCAGATGTGACCAAAATGAAAATGTTGGCCCGGAGTTATGTCTGGTGGCCCGGCCTCAACATCGACATTGAGAAGGTGGCCCAAAACTGCTCCATTTGCCAGGAGCATCAGAAGCTTCCGCCGGCCGTGCCCCTACATCACTGGGAATGGCCAGGGCGGCCTTGGGCACGCTTGCATGCAGATTTTGCAGGCCCTTTTCAAGGATCCATGTTCCTTCTATTAATTGACGCCCAGTCTAAATGGCTAGAGGTGCATAAGATGCAGGGGACAACGTCCTGCGCAACAATTGAAAAGATGCGTTTGTCGTTTAGTACGCATGGCCTCCCCGAGGTGCTGGTCACGGATAACGGCACTCCATTCACGAGTGAGGAGTTTGCGAGGTTCACGAAGATGAACGGCATACGCCATATCCGCACTGCCCCTTACCACCCGGCTTGAAATGGGTTGGCAGAGCACGCAGTGCAGACATTCAAAAGAGGCCTAAAGAAGCAGTCTTCCGGATCAATGGACACGAGACTGGCTCGCTTTTTGTTTACGTATAGGACCACCCCTCATGCGGTGACTGGGGTAGCTCCTGCAGAACTCCTAATGGGCCGGAGACTTCGCACCCGCCTTCGTATGGTTTTTCCGGACATTAGCGCAAATGTACGCCGCACACAAGAACGGCAGGGACAGGGATTTTCTCGGCTTCGGCAATTTGCGCCCGGTGACCCAGTGTTCATTCGGAATTTTGCTGGTGGTGCCCAGTGGGTTCCTGGTGTAATCTTTCGGCAAACAGTCCCTATATCCTACCAGGTGCAAGCCCAGGGTCGTCTCCAGCGCAAACATGTAGATCACGTTCGGTCCAGAAGACTATCCCCTCAAAAGATTCCCCACCCCCGGAGCTCATTTCTACAGCCGCAGAGACCAGAGACAAGGGAAGGTAGTCCTCACAATCTTCCACTGGTGCCTCACTCGAAACCTGCGCAGGTCGTTACAGAACCGAATGGAGATCGAGACGCTGACATGACGGAGGCAGCAGACTCTGACTCCGAGATGGAGACACAGGATGCATCAGAGGGGGAATCCTCGGGTCCACGGGCCGTGGATGTACAACCGTTGCGCCGTTCATCACGGAAGCGCCGGTCTCCGTCTCGTTACACGCCGCCTGATCCAGCGCCGCGTGCAAATGGTGTCCGGCCTGCGGCAAAACAAGTCCGACGCCCTCCTTCGCCAGGGTCTTCGGTGGATTCCTTGGACTTTGAGGGGGAGGGATGTTATAACCTGCCTACTTACCATTGGCTGGGGACTAATGACAATCCCACAATCCTGTGGGAGTATGAGCTTCCCCAATGAGGGGGGCGGAGAAACCATTAGGAAACTCCTAGTATAAATAAAGCTGGCCAGTTTAGGAACCAGCAGGAAGGAGTGTGCAGCAAGGGAAGTTGCTGCTGCTGTTATATATATATATATATATATATATACATGTTATTGTAAATAAATGTTATTACTTTGTATCCTTAAAACTCGTGCTGGATTCTTCGTGGCCCTCACAAAATTAACCATCACACATTTCACAAGTAATCTAACCCTTTTCCTGTTATAGCACTCTGAGCCCAGAAAAAAGGAATGTTTCTGAGTTTCTCTGTTGCTTGCTTGATATCTTGGATCCATATAGCTGAGACCGTCAAATTTCTATTTATGGTAATATGGGCTGGGATTCTCCATTTCCCGTCGCTGCCATCGAGCATCCCCAAACACTTTGTTTGGGCGCTGGGCGCCATACCCATTGACATTCTCCGCTGCCCCGCCGCTGGCCATAGAGCGATGCCTGCCCTGTGCTGGTGGAAAAAATGCAAATGCAGGATAAGCATTTACAAATCAATGGACTAGAAGCCCGATTCTATGTTGCCACTCCCCCTCCCTCCCCCCACAGCAGGGAATCCATCGGGCTGGTTTTGGGGCGAGGCTGGCCACATGCTGCCCTAGCGAGGTGGAGCTCGAGGGGGTTCAAGGGGTCAGGGCACTGACAAGTTGCCTCTCTGCTGCTGCCAGGCTGCTCAGAGGCGACCCCAAGGGTCCTGGGGGAAAGGTGGGTGAGGATGAGGGTTGAGAGGATGATCCTGGGACACCCCCCAGGATAGGGATCCCCTGTCTGGTCTGCCTTATCGAGCCCTAGCCAACCTGAAGATAACCTTGACATGGTGAACTCAGGCAGCTTCTGCTGAACAGCATCCTCCTGGTCTGAGCTTTTAAATTAGAAGTTGGCCTCCTCAGTCTGAACTACTCTGTCTGACAGCTGAAGAGAGTTCACGCAATCCAGTAAGGAATCAAAGCAGAAACACTTTCCCTTTCCTAACATCTGCTCCCTCAGGCAAAAGGCAAAAGTGATCGTGCCGCCAGTTCAAAATGGCAGACTGATACGAGGATTCCGATAGAATCTGGCAAGCAATCCACCAGTCATAAATCTGCATGTTTAAAAAAATAATAATTTAGAATGCCCAATTCATTTTTTCCAATTGAGGGTCAATTTAGCGTGGCCAATCCACCTAACCTGCACATCTTTGGGTTGGGGGGCGAAATCCATGCAAACACGGGGAGAATGTGCAAACTCCACACGGACAGTGACCCAGAGCCGGAATCAAATCTGGGACCATGGCGGCGTGAGGCAGCAATGCTGACCACTGTGCCACGGTGCTGCTCTAAATCTGCATGGTTAAGGAGTGAGACTCGGGCAGCATGGTGGTGCAGTGGTTAGCACTGCTGCCTACGGCGTTGAGGACCCGGGTTCAATCCCGGCCCCGGGTCACTGTCCGTGTGGAGCTTGCATGTTCTCCCCATGTCTGCGTGGGTTTCTCCCCCACAACCCAAAGATTTGCAGGTTAGGTGGATTGGCCACGCTAAATTGGCCCTTAATTGGAAAAAAATAATTGGGTACTCTAAATTTTTTTTTTTTAAAGTAGTGAGACTCGCACCTGGCTGCCGCTCCTAGTGGCAGAGTGAACTTGCCGCGATTCTCCGACAGCGGGAGCACTTAGATTCCCAAACGGAGAATCCTGGCCTTGCGTTTTTGCTCAATCCCTTGAACTGTTGTTTCGACATTATCTGATTTATGTGAATATTTTTGGCTGCTTGAATTTTATACAACATAGGATCCTTTTTGCAACCTTGTTATCCAGTGTTCGGGTGGACTGCAGTTGTAAATCTTAGCTGAAACCATACAGTTCAGAATTGCATTGAGTCTTCCACTGGCTGTTATGGATTTAGAGCAGGAAACTCAATTCAGACGGAGACAAGGAAGACAAGTATAATCTCAGACATCTTCAAATTGTCTCATTTGGTTTTCAGAACCTGAAAATATCTAATTGGCCATATTTGAGGAAGCCTGCCTTAGTACACTGCCCACACTGAACAAGTGAAACTGTCATTATCTTATACTGGAGCCTGTTCTGCTTTTCTAGAAGCATCACATGGAGGAAGGAGAAAATTTAAAGAAAATATGGATTATGCCATCTTGACAAAATTCTTAAAGGGCAAGCTGGATAATTAAGTAGTTACAGGGTCGACACAGATGATACAATATTATTCAAGGGGAATGGTTTTGCTGGTGGTGGAAGCACAGTTACGCTGTCTTGAAACTGAATTGGGGAGACTTGAACAAATTCACTTGATCATCTTGGAAACAGAGGAGCAAAAATCACAGAGCTGTTTCGTCAGGATTTGTCTGTGTGGGCTCACCTCTGAGAATATTGGGGCGGGGGTACAGAGGAAGGAAATTAGAAAATCTATTGCCCTTCTGGGACATCTCCACCATAGGTTTAATGCAAGTATAGTGCACTGCTTGTAACGTAGGTGGAGGTGCATGTTCTTACAGCCTGTGTAAGGGGCACCCACAAGTCCTGAAAGACATGCTTGTTACATGAATTGGACATTCTGAATTCTCCCTCAGTGTACCCGAACAGGCGCCGGAGTGTGGCGACTAGGCGATTATCACAGTAACTTAATTGCAGTGTTAACATAAGCCTACTTGTGACGATAAAAAAAAAATTATTATTACAACCTCCACCTACCCAAATAATACCCTTGGCATATGAGAGATAAAGACTCCCAATGCCAGGAGTTCATGCTTTCTCTGCCTCTCAATAGTTTATGGATATTAGCAGACAATTCACTGGGTGAGGCCAGGCATAATAACCTAATGAGCGTAGCAAGTGGAGTCCACCTGGCCTCAAGATTTGAATCTCCGAAGAGGAAACAAATTGTTTTACACAATTCATTCCCCTTACTAGAGGAGTCAAGGAAGCATTTCTCTTTTCTTACTTGGGGATGGTCAGGGTGGCCAACCATCCATTATTTTATGGGATTATTGTTGGGAGGGTATTGGTCACTGAACAATGCCTGTTAAAATAGTCTTCATAGTCTTCTGTATGTTATCAGCAGGGACTTGTAACTATATACATATATACAGTAAAGGGTACAATCTGCATATGTAGGTCTTCACATGTCTCTGCTTAACACAATACTGACATAAGGTCTGGATCATGTGCTTCTTCCATCACTGTGTAGGTGGTACTGTAATAATAATATATTTATTAGTGTCACAAGTAGGCTTACATTAACACTGCAATGAAGTTACTGTGAAAATCCCCTAGTCGCCACATTCCGGTGCCTGTTCGGGTACACAGAGGGAGAATTCAGAAGGTCCAATTTACCTAACAAGCACGTCTTTCGGGACTTGTGGGAGGAAACCGGAGCGCCAGGAGGAAACCCACGCAGTCACGGGGAGGCTCACTCAGTTCCATATATATGCCAGACTACAATTGTCACGCAATTGACCCCCATAATGTTGTGCACGCACTGGATCCGATTCCCCTTTGTGCTCCCACGTCTCTGGCAGCATCCCTCCCACATCACTCACCTCTCCCCCACTCCCTCCCCCTGTAACCCCCATGCTCACAACTCTGGCAGCACCCTTTTTCTCACAGCCCCCCCTATGTAATGAGCCCCCATGCCAGAGTGTTACTTACTTTCATTCAAGAGAGTTGTTCACCCCGGGGGGTTGGGAGTGAAGAGAACCACAGTGTGCAGCCCCCTTTGATTGGTTTGGATACTCTCCTCATGGTGCCGATGTCTGCCATTTTTGTGAAAAGGACAAGCACCCCACTCCCTTAAATCCTAGCACATAAAATCCACTAGGGTCAGTAATAAAATTTCCTGGCACTAATGCCAGAATCCAGCATTCCAAACTCTTCAGCTCCTCAGTATATTAGGTGGAGTAAGCGATTTCCACCATCTGTGGAGGACTCAGATAATGTAGACCAAATAGCCCTTTCTAATTTCATATTTCTTATGTCTCCATAAGCAAGGTAATGTACTGAGATCCTCCAATGCCCTTGTGGCTTGGCTTCGGTGCACAGCTGACAGCAACAGTTTAATAACCATCTTGCTAAGCTAATACCGCAGGCAGAGTTTGTTACAACTTTGCATCCCCTCATCCTTCTCCTTTATCATTCAAATAGATAAAGTCATCTTAAATATTTCATGAGAACACCAAAACAAACTCTCGCTGACAAGCCTGCCAATACAGTAGTAACTTGCTGCTTCTGAAAGCTTTTCATTCTTTACCTGATTCCTGATGAGAGTGAAGGAATCTTTGCTTGCCCTAAATATGTGTAGTTAGGAATCTAAACAGCAGCTGACATTCTTTTCCACCTACTGATTCTTGTATATCCCAAGATGAATAATTTCCACCTAGGTTTGTTGCTGTTGGGATCAGAAATATTGGAATAGATTGTATGAATTAATGGTTCCAGCAAGGAGCTTTTCTCAACTGGAGCATGGAAATCTCAAGGTCTTGCAGGATTTTTCAACGAATACATTTTGGATAGTTCAAGTGAGGTTGAGAGCTAGTTGTACATTGAACGTATGAGGTAGAGAAAACCGAGTATCATCAACCTTACAATTCCCTGACCAGGTTTTGAACCTAGTGCAGACTATGGCGGTGATAGGCCCAATCTCCACTGCCTATAAAGGCTCATTTACATGAGGTTTGGGAAATGTCAATCACCCCGAGCCTCAACATATTTCAAAAATTGGATTCATGGAAATGCCTCAGCTGCACTTAAATCTGCCACCAATGAGACTGGAAGAAATTTTGAACAGGTCAGGTCTATGTCATTCACAAATTTCAGCTCGAGTTTTATTCATTACCTGCAAGGGGAGGCTCAAAATAAACTAATGGAAAGCAGTGAGTGGCCACTGGCGGAACCCTATCACCTTTAAGGAATCTCTGACCAACAAAGCTTCCTGTATTTAAACCACACTTTTGTAGATCACGAAGGAGCCTGCACCAAGTTGTTAAAAGGAAATAAGGGTTCATTCCGATAACTATTATTTACACAGCACAAAAGATCCCAGCCGGGTCTCTCCTGTCGGTACCCAAACTGGCCGACTTTATACAGAAGATAACTACACATGGTTTACGGTTCCCAGCCCCCTTTAACGGGGCAGCTCGTATTCGATGAGGCTCGTAGGGAATTTAATCATTTCCACCACTTAGGTCCTGTGCGGGTTACCCCCCCCCCCCCCCCATGACGAAAGACTCCTCCTCCGACTGCGTAGATGAAGGGCACTGGCCTCACTTTGTATCTGGCTGTGCTTCGTGCACCATCGGCACAGGTTTGGGCGGTGTGTACCAGGAAGGCGAATGTCGTTTTCGACTGGACTGCCAAGGGCTAATCGTTCAATGTCAGGCCCGGCCACCGAATGCAGCTGCGCGCTAACTTTTGCACCCCCGGGTGCCCATTGTGGAGGATTTGCAAGATCAAACCTTGGCCTTTTTCCAAGACGATGATACGCGTACCCCAAAGCAGAACATTTCGGACATTTTAGATGAGAAAGCCTGCAATTCACTGGGAAGCTGTTGATGCTGGCCCCTAAAGAACCCGAGATGTCGAACTTTGGAAAGAACCAAGTCTGTTTGGGTCCACTCAAGGATCCGAGGCTCAGTGACCGGCAACAAATCCGTAAAGTTAAGAGTGGCAACAAATTCATCTGCCCTGGGTTGAGATGGGAGGGCTAGTCGACGAGGGTAGTTGGCTCAATGCATCGGGTTGCGCAATCTGAGTTGCCTGGCCGATGTTCGAACGAGTACACATAGGTGGCCAACAAAAGGGCCTACCGCTGGATCCTTGTGGAAGCGAAAGATGGAATGGTATGTCCTCCTTGAACAGACCAATCAATGGTTTGTGGTCTGTGATGATGGTGAAATGGCAGTCGTACACGTATTGGCGAAATTTCCTTACTGTGAAAATTACCGTCAGGCCCTCCTTTTCTATATGTGCATACATGCGTTTGCCCATGGCCAGAGTCCGGGAATAAAAGCCATCAGCCAATCCCCGCCATCAGCCATCCTATGAGAGAGAGCGGACCCAATGGTGTACGGTGAAGCATCGCACGTGACGGTGAGTGGCTTGGCGGGATCATAGTGAGTCAAGAAGCGGGAAGACAAAAGCTGTTCCTTCACTTGTTTGAAAGCCATTTCCTGAAGCTTGATCCTTGCCCAGTCTTAGTTTTTCAAAAGTATATGCGGGGGGGACCAGCATCGTCAACAGGATGTACTTTACATAATAGTTCACCAACCCTAAAAACGATTGAAGCTCCATGGTGCTCGTAGGGGCAGGGGCCTGCTGCATGGCGTGCACATTCTCTGTGACTGGATGTAAGCCCTTACAGTCCACTGGAAAGCCCAAGTACATCACCTCTTTCAGGAGAAAAATACTCTTGGCACGCCGCAAGCGGATACAGTCGCTGAAGAACTTCCGCCAGCTTGTCTAAATGCTCCTGCTCGGTTGCTTCGGTAACCAGCACATCATCTAAATATACCGCTACATGTGGTGGCCCACGCAGAATGTTCTCCATCACCCGCTGGAATATGGTACAGGCCGACCACGCTGAAGGGTAACCTGGTGTTCTCATTCAGGCTGCGGTGCGTGCTGATTGTGACCTAACAGCAGGAGTCTGAGTCCAATTCGAGTTGCAAATATGCATGACTTATATCAAGTTTAGTAAACGAGAGTCCGCCTGCTAATTTAGGGTAAAGGTCTTCAATGTGGGGCATCGGGTAGAGGTCTAAACACGAAACCGTATTCACCGTCATCTTATAATCCTTACGTAACCGGACTGACTTGCCCGGCTTCAACACCGGAATCACCGGCGGCGCCCAATCTGCAAAGCTCATGGGCCGGATGATCCTCGATCCTTCAAGCCGTCTGAGCTTGCTTTCTACTTTTGTCAGCAATGCATAAGGCGCTGTGGGGGGGGGGGGGGATTGCGCAGCCGGATTGACATAGATTTTGGCCAGAACATCCTTTATTTTTCCCAGTCCAGGCTGAAAAACTTCAGAGTATTTTCCCTGTACTTCGCTCAGGAGACCCAGATTCAATTTGGAAGGTATGCTGCCAATCAAGATGTGGGCGGTTCAACCAATCACGAACTAGCAAGATGGGGCCATGTCTCTTCACTACAATTAGTTGTAGGCGCACCAGCTGCCATCCATAAACCACCAGGTTCCCGCAATGTCCAGCAGTTCATCGGTATAAGTGGCCAATCGAGTGTCAGTGTCCCTCAAGTCCAAGTGTTATACGTCTTTCTTAATGAGGTTGAAAGTTTGCCTTTCAATAACGGAAACTGCAGCAGCAGTATTAAGCCACTAGATACCTATTCACCTGCACTGTGATTTTGATTGGGGCAATCCGAAGCACGCCATGCAGTTGAGCTGCATGCAGTCTTCCTCCTTTGGGTCATCCAGACAGAAAGTGCCGGCCCTAGGCAGACTCCTACCTCTTCCAGGATGCCAGGACCTCTGGCCGCCCTGCGACCTGTGTTCAACTTGGGGCCTACGACCACATGCCCCACAATGGCCTGGTTCCCCCTCTGCAGATTCTGGGGAGGTATCCCGTCGGATGACTCGGTCTTCGGCCAACGGCCTGAGCCTGCACATGCTCGGTCCAGGGTTGGGTACCGCCCTGGGGGGAGGTCAGTCGCTGGTAGGGGTCGCATCCTAAGTCATTAACTTCCATTCCCTGGATTTCCTGTACCCCTTGCTCAGCGCTCTCGCGAGATCGCGAAATTTGCACAGCTTGCTGTAGGTTTAAGGGTGGTTGAGCGAACAATTTATTTTGAGTAGTCACATTATTGATGCCGCATACCAAATGGTGCGCAGCATTTCCAACAGGGATGTGCCATATTTGCAGAATTTGGCAATCTTTCATAATCTCGACAAAAACCCGGTGATGGACAAACTTGGGGTTCTTTCCATTGTTCTAAAGCAATATCTATGCACAATTATAGATGGTTTTGAGTTAAAATGTTGCCTCACCAGTGTTACTAGCCGCTGAAAAGTATGAGTGTCAGGTGCTGCGGGATAGGCGAGCCTCCGCATCACACCGCAGGCAGCTAGCAAAATTACTGTCCGCTGATCATTCTCCGGGATACCATTGGCACAGGAAAAAGTAGAACATTTTTTCCGCCTTATGAGTCCAAACTTCCAAGTTGGCCTCAAGCACATCTAATCTACCAAACAAAGGCATGGTAAATAAAAGATTCCAACCTTTTGTCGAGCTGGGTTAGGGAGGTGGCTTAATTGACAGGGTAGCAACATTGATAGCAAACCAGTTGAACCCTCGTCGCCAGTTTTGTAGACCACGAAGGAGCCAACACCGAGTTGTTAAAAGCAAATAAAAGATTTTCACAATTACTATTATTTACACAGCATAAGAGATCTCAGATGGGTCTCTCCTGTCGGTACCCAAGTTGACCGATTTTATACAGAAGATAACTTTTAATTGTTTAGGGCTCCCCCGCCCCCTTTAATGGGGAAGCTCTTATTCGGCGAGACTCCCAGGAGTTTAATCATTGCCATCTCGTAAGTCTCGCATGGATTATGACACGTACCTAATGTCGGACCAAACATACACCTGACTGGGCTAATGGGAGGACCCATTTGCTCTGCTGGCAAGCACTACCAGGAGAGTGGGTGCTGCTGTGGCAGACAGGCAATGAGAGGTTGCAAATTAGAGGCGATCTGAGGAATTGCAAATTATTTAAAATCTGCGAGTCTAACATTTGTGGAGGAGATTCCACTCTACAGCTTAGCCTAAGGCCACAGCTGTTTCCATGTGGCAGAAGGTGTTTGGAAGTGTTTAAATACTGGTGGCATTGCTGGCCCCCCTGATTGCCATCAGGAGCCAGGGTCCTGCTGGGATTTGCCCATAGCTTGGGACCTGTCTACTGTTGGTAAGATCCAGGTGGCATCCTCAATCTGACCCCAATTGGCCAGGTGATTTCCACTAATTGCACACCCACTCCTACCGGGCAGATAGCCACATCCATTGCACACCCATCTTTGGGAAGACCAGCCAAAGGTGGGAATGCTTTGGGCCATTCTCGAAAATCTCCCCACCCCCCCCACCACCTACCACCCAAGATACCTCCGCATGGCATGTAAGATTCTGCCCCATGCATATTAGGGGAAACTACCGAGGCCATAGATATTAGCAAGAGGCTCCACTGGAATTCAAAAATAATCATACGCACAAGATTAATGGAGAGTGAGAAGCAACTGCCTGGCTGAAGTGCAATATGCTTGACAGATTTACGATATCCTGGTCCAAATATAATGTTTACGGATGTCCTCTAAATTCCTGAGGTTATGCTGGAGATCTGAAATGAATTCCTTTCCATCTGTTATTATTGGAAAGATTAGTTGAACGTTTCAGCCATGTTTTTGCAATCTTTTTTGTTCATAGTCATTTGTTGGAAGCTATAAGAAAAGTAATCTTCACTTAATCTGCCTCTTTTTCTAAGTGCACAGTTGCCATCCACATGCTGGGTGCTAAAAATAACTTCCTTTCTCCTTGGCAGCACTATTTAAAAAGGCTTTTAACAGAAATTCAGGTAAATAATTCATTTTTCTGCTTTAGTTCATGGGGTACTTCTTTTTTGGTCCCTTATGAGCTTTTGAGATGCTTTGAAGGTGAAAGGACTGGACTCATCATGCATAGTAAGATGCATTAGTGATGTAAGCTTTACAGTAAATACCCTGAAGGTTGAAAGCAGATATTCTATATCAAACTTGCATTACACAGACAGTACTACATGTATGGAAAGGATTATCAGGTCGTGCTATGTGAAGCTGTTGAGTCAAACCCTATCTTAAGTAACAGTGCGTAGTTCTCCTCATCAAACAAGGAGACAGATGTTGACTTTGAGGAGACAAAGGCAAATTGCAAAAATGATTCTAGGTTTTGGAATGTTCAGTTGTGGGAAATAATTCAGGTAGTTGAGCTGAATCTGTGAAAAAGCCCACTTTGAGGTGATCTAGTTGAAGTTCTCAAGGTTTTAAAGCGGCCTGAAAAAATTTGTTCAAAAAGCATGTTTACCTTGCTGGAAGAACACGCAAGTTAAAAGTAAGAAGGTTAAGTGTTAAAAGGCAACTCGCAAGACTTCTGAGATATGTTACCAAAGAAGATAATCATACGCTTACATTCGATTGGACATATCTGTTGAGAGAGAAGGGATTATGGAATATGGTGCGAAGGTGGGGAAATTTGTTGGAGTGGAAGTAAAACAATCATATGTTTTAACAGAATGAATGGCCTTTTCCAAGTCTTACAGTAAGATTCTGAACATAAGAATTTTTAAGGGCCAGGTGACACAATGAATCACTGGAATAAACCTCCAATAATTTATAATCATACCAGAGATGCAAAATGAAACTTGTACCTCTGAACCACATCCAGCAGAAATGCCCTCGAATTAAATGTTGGGAGGACCAAAACCAATGTTTTTGGCCCCCACTCCAGAATCTGTTTCCTAGTTAGTGACTCCACTCCTCTCCCTTGCAACAGTCTGAGATGAAGCCAATCTGTTAGTATCACCTTTGACTATGAGATAGATTTCTAACTTAATATTTGTGCCATCACTAGCATCGCCTATTTCCACCTCTAACATTGCCCATTGTCTCAGCCCATCCGCTGCTGAAATCCTCATTCATGCCATCGTTACCTCTAGACTTCACTATTCCAATCTACGTTTTGCTGCTCACACACTTTCTCTCCATAAACCTGAGGTGATTCAAAGCTCTGCAACCTGTGTCTTAATTCACACTAGCTCTGTTTCCCTATCATCCCTGTGTTCATTGATCTAACTCCCTGTCAAGAAACATCTTGGTTGTTTGCCAGTCTCTCCTTGGTCCCATCTATCCCTATATCTGTAATAGCCCCACAACTATCTGAGATACTTGTGCTCCTCAAATTTTGCCCTTCCCCAATTTTAATTGCTCCAATATTGGTGGGTCCACCTTCTATTGGCTAGGCACAAAGCTCTGGAATTCTCTCCCTACACCTCTCCGCTTCTTTACCTCACTTTTCTTCCTTTAAAACATCCCTGAAATACAATCTTTTTTAACTCAATCGATCTAATATCTCCATGTCTGGCTCTGCCCCATGCTTTGTTAAACACTTTCAATGTTCCATTACCTTAATGGTGGTATATAAATATAAGTTGTGACGGTTATAAATATACATGTTACAATATTCCATTTTAAGTTGCGTCTGTGGTTGAATTAATTTTGGTTCTATAGTAAGGGTCATTGTAGCCTGGTGGTTCCTTTTAGTTCAGTGTTTTTCAAACTTTTTTTCCTGGGACCGACTTTTACCAACCGGCGGACCTTCGCGGCCCATGCCGGCCGACCTTAGCGACCCGCCATTATTGCTTACTTTTAATGTGACAGATTAGCCTGTTTGGTCCTCATGATCTCATTTGCTTTGTCATTCAATGTTACATTTCTGCTAAGGACTTAGCTGACTATTGGATTGGATTGGATTTGTTTATTGTCACCTGTACCGAGGTACAGTGAAAAGTATTGTTCTGCGTCCAGACAGATCATTCCATACATGAAAACTGAACATAGGACATACATAAATACACAATGTAAATACATAGACACAGGCATCGGGCGTAGTATACAGCAGTACTACTCAGTAGAGAAGATGTGTGAAGAGATCAGATCAGTCCATAAGAGGGTCATTTAGGAATCTGGTAACAGCGGGGAACAAGTTGTTTTTGAATCTGTCCAGTAGCTGCATCCATCCCAGTCATAGACTGCTGACCACTTCCCGACCAATACTTCATGTCGTGGGAATGCAAGCGGATGGTGTGCCAGCCATTGAATAGCTTGAAAATGGCGCCGCAGGTCGCATACTGCCTTTCAAGCAGCGCACAGAGGACGAACACCAGAGCGAAGCTTCAAGCTGGGGCCACCACTGTTAGCATCGTTCGCCCATGTGGATGCCGTCAGCCCCTGCCCCCCGCGTGTGTGCGGCGACGAGCACGTAGCCAGCTTCCCTGCCTCTTGAAATCCTGCAACTAATCGGGAGACTGCCCGCGGCCGGCATTCTTAAAAGCCAGTCGCAACCTTTGGGGTCTTCTACCCGCGGTTGGGAACACCATAACCGATTGCTATAGACCCTCCCGACACCCGCCCATGTCCCACCTGTGGGCCGCGACCCTGAGTTTGAAAACCCCTGTTTTAGTTGATATCCAACCTGAAGTATTAGTGACTGGGGTTGTTACTGTATGTTGAAAATCCACAGTTGAACTTCTGAAAATAACATTCAGTGTGTTGGACAAGTTCAAGAAACCTTGACTGGTACCTTGTGGTTATTCAAATCTCGGTTTGTTTCCTTGCATAGCTTCAATGTGGATGCAATACGGGATTAAACAAACATCAGCAAGAGGCGTAGGAAGACTACGTGTAAAATTAATGCAGCAGGAATTGGTTTTTAAGTAAGATTTAATGTTGACATTAGTTAAGGTAATGTATTTGGAATTACAATCCAGATACACAAGGGTAGAAATCACAATCAGCACTGTTTTTATGCAAATATTAAATGAGTTCCCATTAAATTCCTCTCTGTGCCATTTTAATGTAGGCATCAACTTTAACACAAATGTTAATTTGGTGTATAATCTGACATGAGTGCATTAAATGCTTGTGTCAGAATTATGGCACAACAATCTTTATGCCATAATGCTCTAAAGAACAGTCCATGAGGCACCATATACAACTATAAAAGCAGGAAATTAGACAGTCGAACCACCCCACTGAAGCTCATTTGTTCATTTTAGCTTTGGGTTTAATCAAGCAGTTTCCAGAACCTTTGCTATTTATTGACCATATAGTTCAGTAGACAAATACACAAAGAAGTGCAATATCACATTGTATAATCCAAGAAAGGTGGTCTTTGATCTCCGAATTGTGCAGTCATCTGATATCAGCCATGGTAGTTGGCACATGAAGGTGAAGTATAAAACACCATCAGGAGTGATACTGTTTCGGTTCTGTCATGAGAATGTCGCTTTAAGAAATGGTTAGATGCTCATGTTACTGCAGTGATGTCAGAGTGTGGGTGGAGCTGAGCTCTGGGGCGGGATTCTCCGACCCCCCGCCAGGTCGGAGAATCGCCGGGGCTGGCGTGAATCCCGCCCCCGCCAGTTGCCGAATTCACCGGCATCGGATATTCGGCAGGGGTGGGAATCGCGGCGCGCCGGTTGGCGCCCCCCCCGGCGATTCTCCGGCCCGCGATGGGCCAAAGTCCCGCTGCTGGAATGCCTGTCCCGCCGGCGAGAATCAAACCACCTCTCTTACCGGCGGGACAAGGCGGTGCGGGCAGGCTCCGGGGTCCAGGGGGGGGCGAGGGGCTATCTGGCCCCGGGGGGGTGCCCCCACGGTAGCCTGGCCCGCGATCAGGGCCCACCGATCTGCGGGCGGGCCTGTGCTGTGGGGGCACTCTTTTCCTTCCGCCTTCGCCATGGTCTCCACTATGGAGGAGGCGGAAGAGACCCCCTCCACTGCGCATGCGTGGGGATGCCGTGAGCGACAGCTGACGCTCCCGCGCATGCGCCGCACGGCAAAATCATTTCCGCGCCAGCTGGCGGGGTACCAAAAGCCTTTCCCGCCAGCTGGCGGGGCGGAAATCAGTCCGGCGTGGGCCTAGCCCCTCACGGTGAACGTCGGCCCCTCAAGATGCGGACAATTCCGCACCTTTGGGGCGGCGCGATGCCGGACTGATTCGCGCCATTTTTGGCGCCGGTCGGCGGACATCGCGCCGATTGCGGAGAATCCCGCCCCTGGTTCTGCTTTTTAGTTTCACTTTGAGAAAAGCTTCGGTGTGTCTGTCTTTTTGGTTTCGTTTTTCAGTGTGTTGCAGCTGAAGTCAGAAAAAGCAGCTGCATTGTTGATCTCTCTCTTCCATGAAGGACTATCTCTTAATCATTTGGTGAATTCAGAACTATAAATGTTTTCAGTATTGAGTGTAAACCCTGATGTGCTTCTGTTTAGAGGTTTGTTAAGTCTTCTGGTTGAAAAGAACAGCATACAGATTACTTAGTGTTGTATTCTTTGGGGGGTGTATTTGATTTAGTGGTTGCTAAGATGTTCACTGTTTGTTTCAGAAAGGTTAACTTGAGTTCATAGAATTGTTTTGTTTTAAAAAATACTTTTCCATTTCTGCTGTACCACACCTGTAGAGTGAGCTGTGTGCTCCCCATACCACAATCTATTAAAAGTTGTGGGCCAGGGGAACTCCATGATACATTTTGGGATTCTCTAAACCCTGACCCATAACAATTGAGGGCTCAAGGGGGATAAAAATCTATCTATTGGATTGGCTTAGTGAACCTAAAGACAGTGAGGGTTGAGCATATTGTGGTTGCTTTTCAGGTGTGGTATTTTAGTTTAAGTGGGGAGTGTGCTGTGGACAATGGTTCTTTTAGAGGCTCAGAAGTTTTTGGGGGTGGAGACGGTCACACGCAGTACCTTATGGACAGAGGCTAAAAGCAGACTGTTAGATTTGGCAAAAACATTGCAGGTAACATTACCTGACAAAATGCAAAAAGATGAGGTAATTGTGGTGGTGGTTATGCATTTAAAGTTGCCTGAGATACAGTTTGACTCATTGGAAATGGCAAAAATTCAGTTGCAAATTAAACAAATGGAACATGAGAAAGAATTAAAGCAGCTTGAATACGAAAGAGAGGAAAAAGAAAAAGAAAGAGAGAGAGATACAGAGGACAAAGAAAAGGATAGAGAAGACAGAAGGAAAGAAAGAATAGCCCTAGCAGAACAAAAAGAAAAAGAAAGGGAGATAAAGATCAGGGAAAAAGATAAAGAGAGAGAGTTTGAACTTCAGGAAATTGCCATGAAACATGATAGTCAGTTAAAATTGGCAGACGTAAAGGGAAACATACAGTTGGATGACAGTGATGAGGATAGTGAGAAAAAGCGTCATAGTCAAAGGCGTGGTGGGGATCTATTTAATTATGTCCAAGCATTGCCAAGGTTTGACGAGAAAGAGGTAGAAGCCTTTTTCATTTCATTTGAGAAGGTAGCTAAACAAATGAAATGGCCACAGGACATGTGGGTATTACTGATTCAAACAAAGCTGGTAGGTAGGGCCAGTGAAGTGTTTGCATCACGACTGGAGGAGGTATCTGGGACGTACGAGGAGGTGCAAAAATACATCTTAGGTGCATATGAACTAGTACTTGAAGCTTACAGACAAAAGTTTGGAAATTTAAGGAAAGAATTTGGTCAAACATACATGGAGTTTGAAAGGCTCAAACAGAGTAATTTTGATAGGTGGATAAGGGCTTTGAAAATAGACCAAACGTTTGAAGCTCTCCGAGAAATTATACTTTTGGAGGAGTTTAAAAATTCAATTTCTGATGTAGTGAGAACTCATAAGACCATAAGAAATAGGAGCGGAAGTAAGGCCATTCGGCCCATCGAGTCCACTCCACCATTCAATCATGTCTGATTTCAACTCCATTTACCCGCTTTCTCTCCATAGCCCTTAATTCCTCGAGAAATCAAGAATGAATCAACTTCTGTCTTAAAGACACTCAACGTCCCGGCCTCCACCGCCCTCTGTGGCAATGAATTTCACAGACCCACCACTCTCTGGCTGAAGAAATTTCTCTTCATCTCTGTTCTAAAGTGACTCCCTTTTATTCTAAGGCTGTGCCCCGGGTCCTAGTCTCCCCTGCTAATGGAAACAACTTCCCTACGTCCACCCTATCGAAGCCATTCATTATCTTGTAAGTTTCTATTAGATCTCCCCTCAACCTCCTAAACTCCAATGAATATAATCCCAGGATCCTCAGACGTTCATCATATTTTAGGCCTACCATTCCTGGGATCATCCGTGTGAATCTCCGCTGGACCCGCTCCAGTGCCAGTATGTCCTTCCTGAGGTGTGGGGGCCAAAATTGCTCGCAGTATTCTAAATGGGGCCTAACTAGTGTTTTACAAAGGTTCAGAAGTACATCCCTGCTTTTATATTCCAAGCCTCTTGAGGTAAATGACAACATTGCATTTGCTTTTTTAATTATGGACTCAACCTGCAAGTTTACCTTTAGACAATCCTGGACTAGGACTCCCAAGTCCCTTTGCACTTCAGCATTATGAATTTTGTCACCGTTTAGAAAATAGTCCATGCCTCTATTCTTTTTTCCAAAGTGCAAGACCTCGCACTTGCCCACGTTGAATTTCATCAGCCATTTCTTGGACCACTCTCCTAAACTGTCTAAATCTTTCTGCAGCCTACCCACCTCCTCAATACTACCTGCCCCTCCACCTATCTTTGTATCATCGGCAAACTTAGACAGAATGCCCCAGTCCCGTCATCGAGATCATTAATATATAAAGGGAACAACTGTGGCCCCAACACTGGACCCTGCGGGACACCACTCGTCACCGGTTGCCATTCAGAAAAAGAACCTTTTATCCCAACTCTCTGCCTTCTGCCTGACAGCCAATCATCAATCCATGTTAGTACCTTGCCTCGAAAACCATGGGCCCTTATTTTACTCAACAGTCTCCCGTGAGGCACCTTTATCAGAGGTCTTTTGGAAGTCAAGATAGATAACATCCATTGGCTCTCCTTGGTCTAACCTATTTGTTATCTCTTCAAAGAACTCTTATCAGGTTTGTCAGGCATGACCTCCCCTTACTAAATCCATGCTGACTTGTCCTAATCCGACCCTGCACTTCCAAGAATTTAGAAATATCATCCTTAACAATGGATTCTAGAATCTTGCCAACAACCGAGGTTAGGCTAATTGGCCTATAATTTTCCATCTTTTTCCTTGTTCCCTTCTTGAACAGGGGGGTAACAACAGCAATTTTCCAATCCTCTGGGACTTTCCCTGACTCCAGTGACTTTTGAAAGATCATAACTAACGCCTCCACTATTTCTTCAGCTATCTCCTTTTTAGAACTCTAGGATGTAGCCCATCTGGGCCTGGAGATTTATCAATTTTTAGACCTCTTAGTTTCTCAACCACTTTCTCCTTTGTGATGGCTACCATATTCAACTCTGTCCCCTGACTCTCCTGAATTGTTGGGATATTACTCATGTCTTCTACTGTGAAGACTGACGCAAAGTACTTATTTAGTTCCTCAGCTATTTCCTTGTCTCCCATCACTAGATTACCAGCGTCATTTTGGAGCGGTCCAATGTCTACTTTTGCCTCCCGTTTGTTTTTAATGTATTTAAAGAAACTTTTACTATCATTCCTAATGTGACTGGCTAGCCTACCTTCATATTTGATCCTCTCTTTCCTTATTTTTCTCTTTGTTATCCTCTGTTTGTTTTTGTAGCCTTCCCAATCTTCTGACTTCCCACTACTCTTTGCCACATTATAGGCTTTCTCTTTTGCTTTGATGCATTCCCTAACTTCCTTTGTCAGCCATGGCTGCCTAATCCCCCCTCTGATAACCTTTCTTTTCTTTGGGATGAACCTCTGTACTGTGTCCTCAATTACTCCCAGAAACTCCTGCCATTGCTGTTCTACTGTCTTTCCCACTAGGCTCTGCTCCCAGTCGATTTTCGTCAGTTCCTCCCTCATGCCCCTGTAGTTACCTTTATTTAACTGTAACACCTTTACATCTGATTCTACCTTCTTTCTTTCAAATTACAGACTGCATTCAACCATATTATGATCACTGCCTCCTAAGTGTTCACTTACTTTAAGATCTTTTATCAAGTCTGGCTCATTACATAACACTAAGTCCAGAATGGCCTGTTCCCTCGTGGGCTCCATCACAAGCTGTTCCAAAAAGCCCTCCTGTAAACATTCAATGAATTCCCTTTCTTTGGGTCCACTGGCAACATTATTTACCCAGTCCACCTGCATATTGAAGTCCCCCATGATCACTGTGACCTTGCCTTTCTGACATGCACTTTCTATTTTGTGGTGCATTTTGTGCCCCTGGTCCTGACCACTGTTAGGAGGCCTGTACATAATTCCCATTATGTTTTTTTGCCTTTGTGGTTCCTCAACTCTACCCACACAGACTCCACATCATCTGACCCTATGTCGTTTAGTGCTATTGATTTAATTTCATTCCTAATTAACAAGGCAACCCTGCCCCCTCTGCCCACCTCTCTGTCTTTTTGATAGGTTGTGAATCCCTGGATGTTTAAATGCCAGTCCTGATCCCCCTGCAACCACGTCTCATGTGGAAGAACAGAGGGTTAAAACTGCAAGATTAGCAGCAGAAATGGCAGATGATTGTGAATTAGTTCATAAATCAAAGCTTGGTTTCCGACATCAGTTTCAGCCTGTGGGATAGAAACTGGGGATATGAGAAATACTCAAGTGATAAAGGTAAAGGTGATCTGATGGGAGATAATAAGGAGAGTGTACCTCAGATGAAAAAAAAATCCAGGAGGGTAGAAAAGAAATGAAAAGTTTCAAATGTTTTCACTGCAATAAAGTAGACCATGTAAAGTCACAGTGTTGGTATTTGAAGAAAAGCACTGGGAAGGCTGATGTGGTAAAACAGGATAAGACAGTGGGGTTTGTTAGAGTGGTAAAGGAAAGCCCAAGGGAAGCTTTTGTAAGGGCCCCGAAGAATCCAGCACGAGTTTTAAGGATACAAAATAATAAAGTTTATTTACTATAACAATATATACATAGTAGTAGCAGTAACTTCCCTTGCTACCTTCTCCTTCCTCTTGGTTCCTGGACTGGCCAGCTTATTTATAGTAGAAGTTTCTCCGCCCCCCTCATTGGGGAAGTTCATACTCCCATAGGATTGTGGGATAATCATTAGTCCCCAGCCAATCGTCAGTAGGCAGGTTATAACAGAAGCAAAGAAGGTGCAAAAAATTGTACAGACTGTTCAAGAGGTGATTGATAAGAAGATGCCAGATGTCTTTAAAGAATTTACTTGTGTGGGTAAAGTTTACTCATGTGTATCAGGAGGAGCAGGTAAAGAAGTCACAATTTTAAGAGATACGGGAGCTAGTCAATCTTGAATGGTAAGAGATGAGGAGATATGTAGTTTGGGAAGAATGTTGCCAGAAAAGGTGGTAATATTCAGGATGAGAGGAGTAGCGTTCCATTGTATAAGGTACGGTTGGAAAGTCCAGTGAAGAGTGGTGAAGTGGTAGTAGGAGTAATAGAGAAACTATCTTGTCCAGTATTACAGTTTATCTTGGGTAATGATAAAGCTGGATGGCAGGTGGGAGTGATGCCGACTGTGGTTGATAAGCCAGCGCAAAATCAGACAACTGAAGTGTTGAAGGATGAATATCCTGGGATTTTTCCAGATTGTGTAGTAACAAGGTCGCAAAGTCACAGGTTAAGACAAGAGGAGAAATCAAAGAGTGAAGTTGAAGTGCAATTATCAGAAACGATTTTTGATCAGATGGTTGAAAAAGAACAAGAACAAGTGGAGGATGAGGCGGATATTTTTACTTCAGGGAAATTGGCGGAGTTACAACAGAAAGATATAAAAATAAAACGGATGTGTCAGAAAGCATATATGGAAGAGGAATCTGAGTGTATACCAGAGTGTTATTACCGTAAAAGTGATGTCTTGATGAGAAAATGGAGACCTTTACATATGCAGGCGGATGAAAAGTGGGCAGAAGTTCATCAAGTAGTATTGCCGTTAGGGTATAGAAAGGAGGTGTTGCGAGTCGCACATGAGGTACCAGTGGGAGGTCATTTGGGGATAAGGAAAACTCAAACTAAAATCCAGAAACATTTTTATTGGCCTGGACTACATAAAGATGTAGTTAAAATTTGTCAATCATGTCTCACTTGTCAACTGATAGGGAAACCTCAAGCAGTGATAAAACCAACACCCTTAATACTCATTCCAGCATTTGAGGAACCTTTTACAAGAGTCCAAATTGATTGTGTAGGACCGCTTCCTAAAACAACAAGTGGGAATCAATATCTTTTGACGATAATGGATGTGTCTACTAGGTTTCCAGAGGCCATTTCAGTACGTAATATTACAGCTAAAAGGATTGTGGAGGAGTTCCTTAAATTCTTTACTAGATATGGACTACCCATAGAAATACAATCAGATCAAGGATCAAATTTTACCTCAAGGTTATTCAAAGAAGTTATGGATAGCTTAGGAATAAAACAATTTAAATCAACTGCGTACCATCCAGAATCGCAGGGAGTGTTAGAAAGGTGGCATCAGACATTAAAGACAATGTTGAGGGCTTATTGTCAAGATTATCCAGAGGATTGGGATAAGGGAATTCCATTCGTACTGTTTGCAATTAGGGATGCACCTAATGAGTCAACCAAATTTAGTCCATTTGAACTAATTTTTGGTCATGAGGTAAGAGGACCACTTAAATTGATTAAGGAAAAATTGGTGGGTGAGAAATCGGAAATTACATTATTGCATTACGTGTCAAATTTTAGGGAACGATTAAATAGAACAGGTGAATTAGCTAGACAACATTAGAAAGTTGCACAAAATGTGATGGAGCGGGTAGTGGACAAGAAATCCAAAGTTCGTAGTTTTGCCAGTGGAGATAAAGTTTTAGTGTTGTTACCAGTGGTTGGTGAACCTTTAAAAGCTAGGTTTTGTGTACCTTATCAGATTGAAAGGAAATTAAGTGAGGTGGATTATGTGGTAAAAACACCAGATAGAAGGAAGACTCACCGAGTGTGTCGTGTGAATATGCTTAAAAGGTACTTTGAAAGGGAAGGAGAGAAAAAGGAGGCGGTTTTAATGATTCTAACTCAAAGTGACGAACCAAATCCAGATGACTGTGAGTTTGACATACCTCAAATTAAATTGGAAAACGAAGATGTTCTTAAAAATTGGGACAAATTGGTCCGTTCCCTTCCAGAGGAAAAACGGACTGACCTGAAAGAGTTATTGATATCACAGTTCACATTATAGGAATGACCACTTGGACAAGCAACTGGAGTACTGCTGGAAACCATAGAACTCTATAAATCAGTGCCATGAAGAGAAATTTGGAGGAAAATGTCCTGCCATTTTTTAATAGGAAAATAATAATAATCTTTATTGTCACAAGTAGACTTACATTAACATTGCAATGAAGTTACTGTGAAAAGCATCGAGTCATCACATTCAGCCGCCTGTTCGGGTACACTGAGGGAGAATTCAGAATGTCCAAATTACCTAACAGCACGTCTTTCGGGACTTGTGGGAGGAAACCAGAGCATCCGATTGTTCAATTAGAGGGTGTAGTGAGTGTCATAATAAATCTGCTTTAGTGTAAGACAGGCCATATGCATTTTGACTATTCTCACTCGTGATTGAGTCAAATTCAGTGTTTTTATCTTCCATAGTGATATCAATAATGCTACTTAATGACACGCAGTAATCAGACACTCATCACAGTACATTGCATAGTTAACGGTAGTCATCAGTGAACTCCCAATAAATGTATTCCGAGGCCCACTCATTCCACAGCTCAGTTGGGCACAGCTCAGCACATGGGGCGAAATTCTCCGGAAACGGCGCGATGTCCGCCGACTGGCGCCCAAAACAGCGCAAATCAGACGGGCATCGCGCCGCCTCAAAGGTGCGGAATGCTCCGCATCTTTGGGGGCCGAGCCCCAACCTTGAGGGGCTAGGTCGGCGGCGGACGAATTTCCGCCCCGCCAGCTGGCGGAAAAGGCCTTTGGTGCCCCGCCAGAAATGACATCTCCGGGCGGCGCATGCGCGGGAGCGTCAGCGGCCGCTGACAGCTTCCCCGCATGCGCAGTGGAGGGAGTCTCTTCCGCCTCCGCCATGGTGGAGACCGTGGTGGAGGCGGAAGGGAAAGAGTGCCCCCACGGCACAGGCCCGCCCGCGGATCGGTGGGCCCCGATCACGGGCCAGGCCACCGTGGGGGCACCCCCCGGAGCCAGATCGCCCCGCTCCAGGACCCCGGAGCCCGCCCGCGCCGCCTTGTCCCGCTGGTAAGGCAGGTGGTTTAATTTACGCCGGCGGGACAGGCATTTTAGCGGCGGGACTTCGGCCCATCCGGGCCGGAGAATCGCGTGGGGGACCCGCCAAACGGTGCGGCGCAATTCCCGCCCCCGCCGAATCGCGGGAGCCGGAGACTTCGGCAACCGGCGGGGGCGGGATTCACGCCAGCCCCCGGCGATTCTCTGACCCAGCGGGGGGTCCGAGAATTTCGCCCATGATTTGTGCCTGCAATTTCATGATCTAGTTGCCGGGTTTATCTTTACCCACTTTCTTGAACAAAGGAGCAACATCTGCAGTGCTGCGACCTTCTGACACCACCCTATATCTAAGGAGGCTTTTATACCTCATTGAACGTGTGTTTCAGCAGTGTCTGGCTAATCAGAGATTATAAGTATATAGACTTTGAAAATATATTTTTTGAAACTATCTTTATATCTAAACCAACATATATATTCACAATGGAAGAACATCGCAACAACAACTGTGGCTGTGCACCCCCCCCCCCCCCCCCCCCCCCCCCACCCCACCCCCCTTCCCGGTACTTATCTTACATACTTGATATTCTTCAACGTGACCAAGACACATATTTACAGACATTTATGTAAAGTGCTGGCTTCAAACAGGTCTTGGAACAAGTTGGTGAACAACTTCCACATCCTGGGGAAGTCTTCATCTGATTCATGGATGGCGAATTCTATTTTCTCCAGGCTGAGAAATTCCGCTAGGTCAGACAGCCAGTCTGCAGCGCTGCCAATCGCCAGCCAAGTAGGTTTCTTCGGCAGGTGATCAGGGAGGCAAAGGCTAGAGCATGTGTCCGCCCCCCCTGAAGAACTCTGGCTGATCTGACACCGTGATGACCGCCACTTTTTGGTATGGCTCCACCCTCACCTCCACAAACCTGCACATGGCCTCAAAGAAGGATGTCCAGGATCCATCAAGTCTGGAGCAGGACCAGAATATCTGGGTGTGGTCGGTCGGGCCATCTTGGCATTGTTTGCGTATGTCCTCCAACTCCGGGGAGAACCTGCTCGTTCGAGTTCTGGTTAAATGTGCTCTGTGCACCACCTTCAGTTGCATTAGGCTCAGCCCTGCGCACATGGGAGTGAAGTTTGACCTGCTCATTGCTTCAATCCAAAGTCCTCGCCCTATCTCTTTAACTAGTTCCTCCTCCCTATTTTCCTTGTCTCGTCCAGGGGTGAGCATTCCTCCTCCAATAGTCTCCCTCCTATACATGTCTGCGCAGTCCTCGCCCCGGGTCGCCTGCGTGCACCAGTCTTTCTACTAGTGAGTGTCCTGGTATCTGAGTGGTACGTCATTGTTTCTTTGCAGAGGAAGTTTTTGACCTGAATATATCTCATGTCATTTCCTCTCAGGAGCTGGAACCTGTCTGTGAGTTCCCCCAGGGGTGTTATTCTATTGTCCGTATACATGTCCCTAACTGTCAAAGTCCCCTCGTCCTGTCGCCACCTTTTAAAGAAGACGTCCATTATTGTGGGAGTGAACCTGTGGTTGTTGCAGATGGGGCCATGATGGACATTTCGGTTGGACCGAAGTGGTGCCTCATTTGGTATCACATTCGGAGCGTTTTGAGTATCTGGCCGGGAGAGGGGGGCTATTTGAGTGTTGGGCTGGGAGAGGAGGGTTGATAGGAGTGGGGCTTTGGCCAGGACTCGCAGACATTTCCCTGCGCAGGAACTCTCCTCCATCCTCACCCACTTTGCTCCTGAATCTTTGGCCCATTCCTACACTCTTTCTACAGTGGCCGCCCAGGGGTAGAACTGTAGGTTCGGGAGGGTCAGGCCTCCCACATTTCTGCTCCTCTGTGGGATCTCCTTTTGGATCCTGGAGTTCTTTCCCCCCCGCACACAAATGCCAAATGCCATGAGCAACAAGTGCACTGCTGCTATTTTTGAACATGCTGAAACTCCCAATTTTCTGTTGAAGAATTGACCCTTTAAAGGTCAGGACAACAGTGGGTGCTATGTAGCGCTGACTGTACTTCAAGGCGATGGCTACCTGGTGTCCATTGACAACGGTGTTTTGTGACTGCTCAGACATTTCAGCCATATTGCGCAGTGAACTCCCAATATTCTGGGGCTTTTATGAACATTGATAGTATGCAGTCTCTTGGTGCATTCGGTTCCAGCTGTGTGCATTGGGGTGTACAGAGCTCTGTGTGTTGGCCTTAACCTTCATACAACTTTATGCACCTGAAGCACTTCCACCATGCTATCAGACCAAAATTGAGCCATCTATTCTCTACAACAGGGTGATCAGGCCTAGTTTCCAATAGCCTGAAAAGCAACTCCTGATTCTTTGTATTAAAAAAAAGCTCCATACTCCAAAATAGCTCTCCATCTGAAACCGCTAACAGTTCTGTCTGCTTGTTTATAACTGCCAGATTGACTATTACAGCCAACAGATGTTTCCAGAGGTGATTGCTTTCATTCATGCTTCTCACTTTACTTCATGTGGCTTTGTGCCACATTGGAAGGGAATGCTCCAACTGGACCATAGCCAGCCTACCTTTCAGCAATCTAACTCAGCTCGTGTAAAGGTTCCCACAGGCTGTTGAACCTCAGTGTGCCAGCATCCTTAACCCACGGCAGACTGCAGTAAGCTAGCTAACAGGAGATAATCTGAATCTCCCTCAGAATCATTTCTCTCCACCCCTGACCATAGTGCGTACCATTGGTATTACTTGCAATCTACCTGAATTGAAGGGTGGACCAAGGGAGGCAGCAGGTAGGGGCCACACGGAAGGAGCAGAGAGAGGCAAAAGCAGAATGGGGTAAAAGAAAAAATAAAGGGCAGTAAAGGAATAGAGAGGAAGAGAAATGGAGATGGAATGAGGGAGGGAATAAACAAGGAGCCACACAGGAGAGGAGAGAGGTATGCAGAAGAGATGA
Source organism: Scyliorhinus torazame (assembly GCF_047496885.1). Lineage (NCBI taxonomy): Eukaryota > Metazoa > Chordata > Chondrichthyes > Carcharhiniformes > Scyliorhinidae > Scyliorhinus > Scyliorhinus torazame. The sequence goes on from NC_092709.1 coordinate 90,055,286, forward strand.
AGGGGAAAAAGAATTGCAGAAAAGAGGGGGATAAAAGTGAAGTAGTGGAAATGGTGTGAACTATCAATTCTAATAAATAGAAAATGGATAGTGCACTGGAAGGGGGTGGCACGGTAGCACAATGGTTGGCACTGTTGATGCACAGCGCCAGGGTTCCATGTTCGATTCCTGGTCATTGTCTGTGCGGAGTCTGCACATTCTCTTTGTGTCTGCGTGGGTTTCCTCTGGCTGCTCCGGTTTCCTCCCACAAGTCCCAAAAGACGTGCAGGTTAGGTCATTTGGACATTCTGAATTCTCCCTCTGTATACTCGAACAGGCGACTAGGGGCTTTTCATAGTAACTTGATTGCAGTGTTAATATAAGCCTACTTGTGACAATAAAGATTATTATTATTATTATTAAATGTTTAACCATTATTCTCTCTGATTCAGGAGCAGTTTAATGTCCCTTCACCCACATTATAGCTCTGACATGCAAACCTATCCTACCAGTCCGGAAGGTTGGACATTGCTGCACTACAAGATTATGACTGGAGCAGCACAGTAAAAGTTACCGACACTTGTTCCAGGCATGCTTATTTGTGCCTGTAACACAAGGTAATACAGCTGTGGCTCAATATTCTGTACCAATGGAAAAACCCCAGAGAGAATACGCTGGTGAGGTTCAAACACTGCCTCAGTTTCCTTAAGAAAGTTCACACATAGAGCATTGATATTTAACTCTGCATAACCTAACCCTAATATCGAACTTTGAATCTAGAATTATCTTGTTACACAATAAGCTCTGGAAAATCTATTTTCTGTTGGTACCTCAATGTAGATTTTGTGCTCCCACCAAACACCACAATTCATTGTGAGCCATTGCTCCTGTTGTCCAATTACACTTGCTGTTCTACTAGGTCAGGTATGTGAAAACATGCATTATCACTTTAGCAACACAGTCGACAGATGAGTCCTGAATTTGTTCAGGGTGCATTCTGATGCTGGTTACATCGAGATTGCATCTCATCATGCTCTCTAGCTGTAAACCTACTACAATTTGCCAGGTCAATGAAAGAGCATCCATGAGTATGTGAAAAGGAAGCAAAAGTGCACCTGTCCATTTCATACGAATGGAAATTTTGCTGTTAACTCAATCCTTGCTAGAGATTTCCCAATACCCTCCCCAGCACTAGCACTGTCCCACTATGTAGGGCTGACTCAGGAAATCCTTTCAGAAAATAGTTTTTCACTTTTCAGAGTTCCAGGTCTGCACTCCACCTGTAATCTGAATGCATTCTTGTGGAGTCTGGGAAACCTCATCTAAGTGGTTGTAATAGCAGAATCTTTTTGTGGAGCAGGATCCCTTGCCTGTCATTTGCCTTGTAATCATGGACAGATGTGAATGTGTAACCCAGTAAATGAGGAAGATCTCGTGTAACTAGTTCTCTGCCATTTTCCTGGGTGGGGGCACGGTTACACCAATTTCCCGGGTGGGGGCACGGTTACACCAGTTTCCCATTGGAACTATGCCAACAGGCTGGCATAATCTTCGAGAAATTAAGGCCGGCACGGTGGCACAGTGGTTAGCACTGCTGCCTCACAGCGCCGAGAACCCAGGTTCGATCCTGGCCCCGGGTCGCTGTGTGTGTGGAGTTTGCACATTCTCCCCGTGTCCGCATGGGTCTCACCCCCACAACCCAAAAATGTGCAGGCTAGGTGGATTGGCCACGTTAAATTGCCTCTTAATTGCAATAAAATAAAATAAATAAATAAGGTGTATAGAAACCAAAAGAGTGAAGGCATAGTGAAAGAATAACAACTCATATGTGCAGGGTAGGTGGATTGGCCAAGCTAAATTGTCTCTTAATTGGAGAAAAAAAGAATTGGATACTGTAAATTAAGAAAATAAATTAAAAGAATCTTCATGGAGTATAAGGCCATGGCTCCTTGGCAATGCAGTGGTGCTGCATGTTGGAGACCCAACTCACTGTAAGAAGAACTAATAGCAAATTAGTTCTCGCTTGTGATTCCCCACAGGGGCAGTTCCCAGTTTCAGCTGTTGAACTAGTGGGATTGTAAATAGATTTGATGGTCACCAGCAAATTATACCACTGTGCCAATTTTCATCCGTGTAATAATGAATCTTATTCATAATTTATGTGAAAATTCTTCAACTTCAACTCAACTGAAGAGTGAGTGTTAGTCACAGAGGATTACCCTAACATTTGTGAAGCAGGAGAATGGATATTAGAGCAGAGAAAATCAAGTAACTGATAAAATGCTAAAATATCACTGACAATGCTTATACAATAACATTGGGAGTTTGAGGATTTGTCCGATTGCTGCTAATGCCTGGAATTTTGGTGGAAAACTCAGTTACGGAGTCTGTGTCCCTAATGCACTACCCATACACTTTCAAGCAGAGTGGGGAATGTAAACGTGGGAGGACAAAGTGCTGAGTTGTACGGGCAGCACGGTGGTGCAGTGGTTAGCACTGCTGCCTCACGGAGCTGAGGTCCTAGGTTCTATCCCGGCTCTGGGTCAGTGACCGTGTGGAGTGTGCACATTCTCCCCGTGTTTGCGAGGGTTTCGCCCCACAACCCAAAGATGTGCAGCGTAGGTGGATTGGCCACGCTAAATTGCCCCTCAATTGGAAAAAAATGAATTGGGAATTCTAAATTTATTTTAAAAAAGAAGTGCTGAGTTGTATTGAATTGTAATTTTGCGTCAAATTCTCTGATTCTTGCAAGGAATGTATAATACAGTTTGAAAACAAGTGCTGCACTGACAGGAAGTCAGCACTTAAAGGAAAACCAGTGATTTTGAATTAATAGCAATTGAATCAGCAATTTAAGTGACATTTCTATTCAGATTATTTTGTCTGATTTGTATTTGGTACTTTTGTAGTTTTGGGACAAGTATTTTGACTTAAATATTTTTCTTTACTTCAACATGTCAAGCCAATGGGAATTGCACTAATTGAACAATGATAGGTCCCATTTCTTTCTTTCTTTTTAAAAAAAATATATTTTATTGAAATTTTTCGATTGTCCCATTTCTTTCAACTTACAAAACCTGATGCAACAACTTCCTAAGATGACTGTTTTGAAACTGATGGTGGTACATGCTTTATATGTTCCAGCTTTTAATCTTGAACTACCCCGAGGTGCTCTCTCAGTTGTTGGTGGCTTGCCACAATTATTAAAATTCCACAATTTCTACTGAGCCTGAACTACCAACCTATGTGTCACCCATTGTGAAGCAATTTATATCTGTTTATCTGAATCTCCCAAAGTGGATATACCTGTGCTGTACTTGGAGCAGGAATGAGTGATGCACAGCATTGTGAACTGCTATCTTCCTAGAGGCCCTGGAACCTTTCATCGCATCCTGTGGCACAACTATTAGAAAATCTGCAGCATTATACCAGAAGAGGGACAGATATTTTCTAAACTTAACATAGATCATAGAATAGAATTTACAGTGCAGAAGGAGGCCATTCGGCCCATTTTAGCCCATAGAATTAGCTGGAATATTGTGTACAGTTCTGGGTGCCACACTCTAGGAAGGATCATAGAATTTACAGTGCAGAAGGAGGCCATTTGGCGCATCGAGTCTGCACCCGCCCATGGAAAGAGCACCCTACTTAAGACCACGCCTCCACCCTATCATCTTAACCCAGCAACCCCACCTAACCTTTTTGGACACTAAGGGCAATTTATCGTGGCCAATCCACCTAACCTGCACATGTTTGGACTGTGGGAGGAAACCAGAGCACCCGGAGGAAACCCACGGAGACATGGGGAGAACGTGCAGACTCCGCACAGACAGTGACCCAAGCTGGGAATCGAACCTGGGACCCTGGAGCTGTGAAGCAACTGTGCTAACCACTGTGCTACCACGCTGTCCCTGGATGTGGATGTATTGGAGAGAGTGTAGAAGTGGTTTATAAAAGGGCAGCACGGTGGCCTAGTGGTTAGCACAGCTGCCTCACGGCGCTGAGGTCCCAGGTTCGATCCCGGCTCTGGGTCACTGTCCGTGTGGAGTTTGCACATTCTCCCCGTGTCTGTGTGGGTTTCGCCCCCACAACCCACAAATGTGCAGAGTAGGTGGATTGGCCACGCTAAATTGCCCCTTAATTGGAAAAAATAATTGGGTACTCTAAATTTAAAAAAAAAAGAAGTGGTTTATAAGAATGGTTCCAGAGATGAGAAATTTCAGTTATGAGGATAGATTGGAGAGGTTGGGACTGTTCTACTTGGAGCGAAGGCTCAGAGGAGATTTGACAGAAATATTCAAAATCACGAGGAGACTGTTCCCATTTTTAAAAGGATCAAGAACGAGACGGCACAGATTCAAGGTAAATTGCAAAAGACGCAAATGTGATATGAGAACATTTTTCACAGACCAGTGGTTCAGGCCTGGAATGCACTGCCTGGAAGTGTGGTGGAGACAGGATCAACTGAGGCATTCAAGACGACATTAGGTGATTATTTGTATAGAAACAATGTGCAGGGATTCGGGTAAAATGCAGAGGAATGGCACTAAATCATGATGCTCATTTGGAGAGCCAGTACAGTAATGATGGACCAAACGACCCTCTTCTGCACAATACTGTAATTCCATGAACTCCTGAAAGGAGTGTGTTACTTCATTACAATGGAAAGCACAAAATATTGATTTTTCTCCTCTTAATAATGGGGAAAACAGTCACATACCAAAGCTGGATCAATATCACTGATTAGAAGATTATGCCACTTAGTTCTTGTAGGCCTGAAGGTTTGCTAATTAGCTTATAGTGTAATAAGTGTGTGACTGCTGTCCCTGTCCTCCTGTACCTTTGGTGCAGTAATGTGTGTTTAAGGCATTTTGGAAAAAAACAACTAACATTCCAGAATGAGACTCTGAACATTGTTTAACACCCCCATCATGAATCATGGCTAGCATAGTTCTTCATGGAGAAATATCTGGGAATGGTGACCTCCCAGTCAGCGTCACTGAGATGTGGTCTGGGAGTGGTGTTCTTGCAGTCAGCGTCACAGTGAAGTTGTCTTGGGACAGTGTTCTTGCAGCCAGCATCACAGAGAAGCAGTCATACTTTTAAAAAGTGTTTTTTTTGGAAGGAGGGATTAACTGAGAAACAACACAAATAATAGAAGTCAGGATTGTTATGAAAAAGTAATATAAGTTGACAAAGTAGAGTAAGGGTAGTAAAGTTAGTGTAAAGGAGGCAAGTGAACCAAAATGGGATCAGTGCTGTTGGGGAGCATTTAAACTAACTTGGCAGGGGGCTGGGATCCTGAGCAAAGGTTCAGCAGGGGGAGATGTGCAGCCAAATTAGAGAAGACAGCAAGTGAGCCAGGAAGGCATAGAAGTTATAGGCCAGTTAATTCACAAGGAATTTTGGCAAGATTGGATAGCATTTATTTGGCACAAATTAAAACATCGAGGTATGATGTCATTGCTGTCACTGAGACATAGTTGAGAGAGGGGCAGGATTGGCAGCGCAACATTCCAGGACATAGGGTTCGTAGGAGAGACAGGGAACAAATAACAAAGAAATGTACGGCACAGGAACAGGCCCTTCGGCCCTCCAAACCTGTGCCGCCCATGCTGCCCGTCTAAACTGAACTCTTCTACACTTCCTCGGTCCGTATCCCTCTATTCCCATCCTATTCATGTATTTATCAAGATGCCCCTTAAATGTCACTATCGTCCCTGCTTCCACCAGCTCCTCCGGCAGCGAGTTCCAGGCACCCACTAGGAAGTAAAAGAAGAGGGGTGTCGTAATTTTGACCAGGGAATCAATTACAGCAGTAAGGAGGGACGGGATCTTAGGTGGTTCTTCAAATTAAGTCTTATGGGTAAAACCTAAAAACCAAAAAGGAACAATCACATTGCTGGGAGTGTTCTGTGGGCCTCTTACAGTCCGAGAGAAATAGAAGAGCAAATATGTAGGCAAATGACAGAGTCGAAAAGCAATAGAGTAGTGATAGTGGGGGATTTCAACTTCCCCAACATTAACTGGGGTAGTCAATAAGTGAAAGGATAAGTGGGAGTGGAATTCTTAAAATGCGCCCAGGAGAACTTTTTTTAGCCAGTAGATGGAAGATCCTACAAGAGAAGGGGCAGTTCTAGACTTAAGAAGCTAGGCAAGTGGTTGAAGTACCAGTGGGGGAGCACTCTGCACACATTGATCTTAGCTCCGTTAGATTCAAGATTGTTCTGATGCATTCAATCTTTAAAAAATGACTTTTTCAGAGTTACAAAGCCAGGGCTCAGAGTGTGGTCAGGGGCGAACCCCCAATCCAGCTCCCCGCCCGCTCCAAAAACCAATTCAAATTCAAATTGAATCCAATTCATGGTCCCCACAAGAGAGACATACCAGATCTGAGCCAAAAGGCAAAGCAGTTACTACACTTGATCTTAGCCAAAAGGCCGAGAAGCGATGTAGGACACATTCAAGAAGGAAATGGGGAGAATACAGGACCAACATGTTCTAATGGAGTAAAAGAGTGGATAACAAATCCAGTGAACCCTGGCTATCGAGGGATAAACAGCATTGAAGAAAAAGAAAAAAGGATGTTTACAGCAGATATCGAGGGCTCAAAACATCTGAAGTCCTAGAGGCATAAAGGTTTTAGTTATGAAGAGAGATTGGAGAGCCTGCTGTTATTTTCCTTGGAGCAGAGGAGATTGAGGGGGGCATGTTTGAGATGTAGAAACCTTCCCCTTGGTGGAGGGATCAGTGACCGGGGGCATAGATTTAAGGTAAGGGGCAGGATATTTAGAGGGGATGTGAAGAAAACCTTTTTAATCCAGATGGTTGTGTCTGGAACTCACTGTCTGAAAGGGTGGTGGAAGCAGCGACCCTCATAACATTTAAGTAGTATTTAGATGTTCACTTCCGATGCCAAAGCATACAAGGCTTATGGGCCAAGTGCTGGAAAATGGGATTAGGATACTTAGGTAGTTGTTTTTGACTAGCACAGATGCGATGTGCTGAAGGGCTTTTACTGTGCTGTCGATCTCTATGACTAAATGCAGGTGGAAAAGCAAAAGATGAAGAAAATGAACTGGTCTGAATAACTGTTTAAAATAAGTGAAACTCATACAATTTTTGAAGAACTGATGTATCCGGGTGATCTGCTAATGATAACCATAACAAACAGAATAGTTTGTGACAGTCCAACAGTTTGAAATGCAGGAGGTTAAATTAAAACTAAACAATGTATTCAGTCACTTAAACTTAGCCCTGTGTGGTCAGATCTAAAAATCACAGATTGAGTTTGAGCCATATATATCGAAACATATTTGTAACTATTTGCTTTCCTTCCACTGTCTTTTTTCTGAAAATTCTGAAAGTGAACATGTGCTACTGAAGACATCCCAGAACACTAAATTGAGGTGTTCTTGGAATAAACTTGAACTGAACCCTTGTGCTTGCGACATATGTTTTCTGCATGGTTATAACTAGCATGGTATCTCTAGGCACAAAATCTATGGCACTGCTTGAAATGCAAGACACTGCCTGCTGCTGCCTGTGCAACATGCCTGGTATTTTTTCAGGAAAAGGGTGCATCAGGGGCATCATTAGCAGCACTGGAATGCTGTGAATGAATGATATCCTGATGCCACATAGCCCAACAGGCTTATCCATGCCAGGTTACTAAATTTGGACCAGAGAGATGCCGGCAACAATTTCATCAATCACTTAGCAAATAACAAGTGTGGAGCTGCAAGATGTGCTCTGCACTGTGCCTCTGAAAGAGCACCCTACCTAGACCTAAACCCCCACCGTATCCCAATAACCGCACCTAACCTTTTTGGACAATTTAGCATGGCCAATCCACCTAACCTGCACATCTTTGGACTGGGAAGAAACCGGAGCACTTGGAAGAAACCCACGCAGACATTGGGAGAACGTGCACAGTCCACACAGACAGTCACCCAAGCCTGGAATTGAACCCGGGTTCCTGGCGCTGTGAGGCAGCAGTGCTAACAATAGTGCCACCATGCCGCCCATTTCCAAAAGGACCAGGCACCCAAATCGCAAGGAAGGTAATTTTTAGGAACTTATGCTATTGTAAAGTGTCTGGAATGACATAGTGTTTTTGGAGATGTAGTTTGTGAGTTCTTGGATTTGCCGAACAGTGTTGCTGCATTCACTTCAGAGATGACAGAGGATTAGGTGATTAGCCCACATAGAGGCTGCAACAAGTATGAGGATAGCAATAGCATTGTCTTTATAGTCAGCAGCAGGACAGAGAGATGGAGCAGGTCTTAACTGGTGGTTGTGAATAGCAGATCAAGTGATAGAGCCTGTACATCAATGCTATGCTGTTGCTGATTCTCTTCTTTCTTGGGCAGCTGTGGTTGAGCAGGCTGCTATACTTGGGTGTTGGAAATCAGAAGGGGAAAGTTGAGGTGAGGGAAGAGGGTGAGGTGGGAGGTCCATGGTTACACCATCAGCAGCTTGCACATTATGCCAGAGAGCACATAAGGCAGAAACATACCAGCATCCTTAATGTTCTCAGCGATGAGATGCCCCAGACTCCGAAATAGCTGACCCCATGATGCAGAGAGCAATCTCCTCCAGAGGATTCAAGGACATAGCCCATCCACGTCCTTCACTGGTTCTGCTCTGCTCCCTTGTACTGTGGGTCACCTTGTCTTCAAAGAGAGGGCCCAATGTTGGTGATAATGGAGAATTGTGAGTGGATGATGCTATAGCTGAAGAATTCGAGGTATGTGAAGGGCAGTGTGAGGCTGGCAACACAGTTTGGAGGGGTTTGGGGACATAATGGGGATCAGTTTGGCTCCATTATCTGCCAAAACCTGTTGGGACTGGGACCTTGTGACAGAAGAGACCCAGAAGGTATGTTTTAAAGTTTTATTTCTAGTTTCCTTCTGGTGCAGGAGTGCTCCTCTGGATCTCAAAAGGAAACAATTGTTGCCATGGCTGCAGCCTCCTGCCACAAATATCCACCCCCACCTGCTGGTTGTCAGGTCCGATCCTGCATACCTCCATTTAAATAAGACCCTGGGCGCGATTCTCTGAGCCCCGCGCTGGGCCGGAGAATCGCCGCAACCGTGCCATGCCGCCGGAGCGCGATTCTCCGAGGTGCGGACAATCGCCGCCATTTGCGCCGGCACGTTTGACGCGTCGCAGGCCGCTGTACGCGACGGGGCCACCGATTCTCCGGCCCAGATGGGCCGAGCGGCTGCGCGGAAAAAGCAGAGTGCCGGCGGCGCTGTCCACACCTGGTCCCTGCTGGCGGGAACTCTGCGCGAAGGGTCGGGGGGCGGCCTGTGGGGGGGCTCCGTCCCCGGGGGGCCTCCAATGGGGTCAGGCCTGCGATCGGGGCCCACCGATCGGCGCCCCCCCCCCCCCCCCCCCCGGGGCCTACTTTGTTGCACGGCCGGCCCCTGAACCCCCACGCCATGTTGGGTCGGGGTCGGGGCCGGCGCGCTGAAGAAGTCCCCCGTGCATGCGCGGGTTGGTGCGGCCCAACTGCGTATGTGCTGGTTGGAGCGGTGCCCATTTGGCGCCGGGAAGGGAGGCTGGAATGGCATGATCCACTCCAGCGCCGTCCTGGCCCCCTCTGGAGGCCAGAATCGATAGCACCCGCGTCCCTTTTGTGCCGCTGTGAAACGCGACAGCGTTCGCGACGGCGCGAACACTCGCCTGTCTCCATTTCGGAGAATTGCGCCCCCTACCTTTAAGTGGGCAGGGTCGCCACATACTCAGGCTTGCCGGATTCATCACACCCTACCAGGCTCCCCTACACCTTCCCCAGCTCCCCATTTATATCAAAACCTTTGTTTCTATGGATTGTCATTCAGAGGGCCATCACAGCGCATGTTAAAACATTCCGTGAAACGACCATGCACCTCAGTCCAAATTTTCTTTATGTGACAGGTCGGTGCTAATTGTTTGGCGGTTTGCCAGGCTTCAGTGCACAAATTTGAGCCCTGTTTTAATGAAGTAAACCCTGAAGTGATGGAACATTTGAACTCCACATCCGTTTACTTTCATGAAGACAAATCATGCAGAAAGCCTGACCTTCTGAGGGAGAAAGCCTGTGGTTCGTTTGTTGGAAAAAAATGTTTTCCTCTGCACTGAGTGAGTGCAGTCAGTTGGAAAAAGGACTGACAGGCACCTCTTGGCGCCTGTTTGGTGCTGTTGTCTTTCTTTTCATTACTCAAACTTCGACTCCATAGGACACTTGGTGCCTGTTGTTCAGTTGGCTTGCCGTGTTCATGCTTCTGGTTAATATGACAAAATGCATTTACTGAACAGAATATCATCACACCCTTAGATTAAATCCTCAACAGTGGCCAAAGCAGGCCTTTGTTAGCCAACTCCAAAATGCTGGTTGAATCATTGCTATATTTCAGCGGTTTGAAATCAAGCCCTCTGATGAAAAGTATCAATCTTATGAGAGGCTGAATTTAGTGACTTTATAAATTAATACATTTTTCCCCACTTGTGTGATGACGTAACAATCTAAAAATCATAATTCCACAGTTATGACTTCATAATACAAAGATGATTATCGCAAAACAACTTTATCTATCTATCTTAAATTTAAAACACTTTGAAGAAGAGTCATGCGCACTCAAAACATTAACTCTGTTGTCCTTCTCAACAGATGCTGCCAGATCTGCTGAGTTTTTCCTGTATTTTCTGATTTTATTTCATATTTCCAGCATCCACAGGATTATATTTCTTTCAGCGAAAAGTATATTGCAAGTATTATAAAAATAGTACATTATATTACTATTACATATTGCTGTGTCTGGTATATTTTAATTACATATATAGGGCTTACATTTCATTAAAAAATCATTGTCAGTACCTGCAGTTGTTATTCTTTTGGTGATGCCGTGATAGGTGTAATCAATGTTAAGTATGTCTTTGGCGTGACACGCAATGGTCGCTATTTTATCATGAGATTGCCTCACCATGTAATTGTGCACTATGGCTAGAGGATTCTCACAACACGCTCAAAAAGGTTCAGAGTTTTGTTCATCTGCCACTTCTTTCTCAATAACTGAAATTTCTAAAGTCCAAAACTCTATTTTTTCTCGTATTACTCACCACTGTTCCAGTGCAGACTCTGGCTCATGGGTTAAAGATCTTCAAGGCTATCTGGCTCTGGTAATAAAGGGCAAAATAATAAAACAAAGTTACAGAACATGTTTCACAGTAGCATTCGTAAAGTTATCCATTTAATTGCGTTTTGAGATTGTTAATGCTTTTATTTTACTTGATTGTCTTTTGCAAAAACCTTTGGTTGGACTTGATATTTGTTGGCAGTTGTTACTAAATGAGCTGACTTTGGATTGCATGAGTCTGAGCATGTGCAATATATCCAATTTCTCAGAATACTTCAGTGCTGTTCGGTTAGCTTGAGTGGTCGGATATTTTTCTTGAGATTCTGGTGCTCTCTTCCCATTAGCTTCTCTTCAAATATTTTGACAGGCAACAGGACAAATTTCAAAAGTATTACTGAGTTGCATGTTTTAAAAAGAATAGTGGAAGCATGCCTGCGTGTGTAAGAAAGAGGAAATGATAGAATTCTGGTGACACACTTAGAATGGCCTTAGATTTACAAGTGTTACTATACTAAGGGGGAGATTCTGGGGCTCATTTGACTTTTGAAACCAACTGGCCTTGTCCACTTGAGTTTTGTTGATAGAAAATGTCAATCTTTCCAACAAACTGGAGTGAAATTGTATTTTTAAAGCCTGTAAGATGGGGGTGAGAGAGAGAAAGAAGGGAAGAAAGATAAAGGAAGACACGCCCCTCTCCTCCTAATTTGACTCCTTTAAGGTTTGAAAGCATCTTTCATGGAATCAGAAAGGGAAAATGGGCCTGGTAGGAAGGTGGGGAGGAGAGGGAGACAGAAGAGGAGAAGATGGCAAAAGGATGTGGGAAGAGGAAGAGGGAAACTGTCTCAGCATCCACTTTTGTGAGATGTGTGGAGGAACGTAAATGGAGGCGTAAGTGCTTTAAGATATTTTGCTTCACCTGGCAAGGCCACAGTAATTGCTCATCTGTAATTGCCCTCGAGAAGGTGGTGGTGAGCCACCTTCTTGAACTGCTGTAGTCTTGTGCCGTAGACATACTCACAGTGAAAGGAGGTTCCAGAACTTTGACCAAGTGACAATGAAAGATTAGGGAAAGTTTCAAGTTAGGATTGCATGTGACTTGGAGAGGACCTTGCAGGGGATGATGTTCCCATGCGTCCACTGCCCTTGATGATCTAGGTACTTTTTCTAACTTTATCACCCTATAGGAATTGGCTCCTTCTCCACTACAGGGAAAGAAGCGAGCTATTTGGTGAGTACCCGGTAAGTGATTGAGGTCTATTCTATTCCTAAGATTTAAAATAGTATTGGACCTGATGGCAAGGTTAATAAAATATATAAAAGGAACTTAAATAATGGAATAATATACCAAAGTAGTTAAATAAAACACACTAAGGATGGCAGGACAGGTGATGTGTCATGGCTGCAGCGAATGGGAGCTCTGGGATGTGTGACGTAGGGCAAACATGCCCAATGTAAGTGATAAAAGCAAATTACTGCGGATGCTGGTCTCTAAAACGGAAGAGAAAATGCTGGAAAATCTCAGCAGGTCTGGCAGAATCTGTAGGGAGAGAAAAGAGCTAACATTTTGAGTCCAATGACTCTTTGTCAAAGCTTTGTCAATGTAAGTGTTTGTGGCTTGAGGAGCTTTGGCTCAGACTCATTGAGCTGGAGGCTGAGCTTCAGTCACTGTGGCACATCAGGGAGGGGGAATGTTACCTCAATGATTTGTACCAGGAGGCAGTCACACCCCTTAGGTTATGGCCTCATGATTTGGTCAATGACAGAAGGCTGTGACTGAAATTGCGCCAAGTAAGGGGACCCAGATGGCAAGTGTTGCAGGAGCTTCGACCTGTGCTATTATCCAATAGGTTTGAGGTATTCTCGGTTTGTTTGGATGATAGTGGGCTGCAGGGTAGATGAGCTGACTGACCATGGCACTGTGATACAGGAAACCATTCAAGTGGGAGGTGCAAAAAGGCATGTAATGGTAGTAGGGACAGGATAGTGAGTGGCATTGATACTGTTCTCTGCAGCAAAGAGCAAGAGTCCAGATGATTGTGTGGCCTCCCTGGTGCCAGCATGTGGGACATCTGCTCAGGGAGGGGGAGAACTTGCAGTGGGAGGGGGTGGATCCAGTCATTTTAGCCCATAGAATTATAGAATTTACAGTGCAGAAGGAGGCCATTAGGCCCATCGAATCTGCACTGACTCTTGGAAAGAGCACCCTACTTAAGCCCACGCTTCCACCCTATCCCACTAACGCAGTAACCCCACCAAACCTTTTTGGACACTGAGGGCAATTTATCACGGCCAATCCACCTAACCTGCACATCTTTGGACAGTGGAAGGAAACCGGAGCACCCGGAGGAAACCCACGCAGACACAGGGAGAACGTGCAGACTCCATACAGACAGTGACCCAAGCCAGGAATCGAACCTGGGACCCTGGAGCTGTGAAGCATCTGTGCTAATCACTGTGCTACCGTGCTGCCCTTCATGTAGGTATCAACGACATAAGTAGTACTAGGAAAGAAATGTTGCGGGGTGGAGAATCCCACCCAGTGTCTTGGACTAGCATGTTTTGGCGCCAACCAAACATCAGGCCAAATTTAACCTGGTATAGTGCAACAAGATAGGATTAATTACACCTCATAGTGAAGGCACCCCTAGGTAACAGCGATCATAATATGACTGAATTTTACATTCAGCTTGAGGGAGAAGAGTAAGTCGAAGATAAGTATTTTAAATCTCAATGAGGGCAATTATGGCAGGGCTATCTAAAGTGAACTGGAAAATTAGCTTAAGGGTTAGGTCAATAAGATGCAGTGCTGACATTTAAAGGAATATTTCAAAATATGCAGAATGGATGCATTCCAATGAGAAAGAAAAATTCCAAGGTAGGATCCACCATCTGTGGTTAACTAAAAAAGTTGCAGATGGTATCAAACATAGAAAATGCAAATAATTGCACAAAGATGGGTGACTGGTCAGAAGATTGGACAGAGTGTAAAAAACAGCAAAGAATGACTAATAGCATAATAAGGCAGGAAGAAATAGACTTTGATAGAAAGCGAGCTAGAAATATAAAGACAGATAGCAAGAGTTTATTTTGAAATTTAAAAAAGAAAAGAGTTCGACAAAGTGAGCATTATTCCTATAAAAAATGAGTCTGAGAATCAATAATGGAAAATAAGATTACAGATTAATTGAACAGTATTTTGCATCAGTCTTCATCTTGGAGGATAAAAGTAACGTTGCAGAAGTAGCTGTAAATCTGGAAATGGAATGGGGGGGGGAACGCAATAAAATTACAATCAGCAAGAAAGTGAGACTGAGCAAACTGTTGGAGTTGCGGGCTGGCAAGTTCCACAGGTCCTGATGGACTTCATCCTAGGATCTTAAAAGAAGTGGCTAGTGAGAGAGTTAATTGGAAAATAGCAGAGGGCATGAAATGAGATCTGGCTGAAGTGAACTGACAGAGTTCCCTTGTAGCAGGGTCAAAATGGTTTTCTGGAAAGAAATCATGTTTAACCAATTTATTGGAGTTCTTTGAAGAAGTAACATGTTCTGTTGATAAAAGGAAACTGGTGGATGTACTGTATTTAGATTTTCAAGTGATAAAGTACCTCATCACCTGTTATTGCGAAAAATAGCTAACTAAAAAAAAGAGGGTAGGCGCAAATGGGTCTTTTTCTGGTTGGCAAGATGTAATGAGTGGTGTGCCGTAGGAATCAGTGCTGGGGCCCACAATTCTTTGCAATTTATGCAAATAACTTGGATGAAAGCACAAAAGGAATTGTTGTTACATTTGCTGATGACACAAAGCTAGGTAGGAAATGTGAAGAGGACCTAATGAGGCTACACAAGAATATAGATAGGTTAAGTTAATGGGAAAAGATTTGGCAGATGGAATATAGGGCTGGATTCTTCCACCCCGCCCACAGCAAGATCACCACCGGCAGGTCGTGGGCCATGTAAAGGTCCATTGACCTCGGCGGGAATTTCCGCTCGCCGGGCGGGCGCGGCTGGAGAATCCTGCCTGTAATGTGGGAAAATGTGAAATTATCCAGTTTTGCAGGAAAAACTAAAAGAATCATATTATCTAAATGATGAGAGATTGCAGTGACTTGAGATGCAGAGGTGACCCAATGCACAAAACAGAAAAGGTTAATATGCAGGTACAGCAAGTAATTCGGAAAGTTATCATTTATTGTGATGGGGATTGAATACAAAAGTAGGGAGGTTCTGCTTAAATTTTACAGGGCATTGATCAAGTCACATCTGGAGTAACACTGAGTACAGGACTTCTTAATTAAGAAACTGCTTTGGAAGCAGTTCAGAAAAGATTTACTAGACCAATACCTAAAATGGGTGGATTGTCTTACATCAGCTGGAGTTCAGGAGAGTAAGAGGTGAAGTATATGAAGGACCCTGTCTGTGGTACTTACATTTTGTCACATACAGTTGCACGGTAGCACAGTGGTTGGCACTATTGCTTCACAGCACCAGGGTCCCAGGTTTGATTTAGGTCACTGTCTGTGCGGAGGCACATTCTCCCTGTGTCTGCATGGGTTTCCTCCGGATGCTCCGGTTTCCTCCCACAAGTCACGAAGGACGTGCTGTTAGCTGAATTGGATGTTCTGAATTCTCTCTCTGTGTACCCGAACAGGTGCCGGAGTGTGGCAACTAGGCGCTTTTCATAGTAACTTCATTGCAGTGTTAATATGAGCCGACTTGTAATAATAATAAAGATTATTATTATATTATTATTATTATGGTATGAGCCTAGATTAATATTTGAGTTGGTGGAATGTAGTGAATGATCAGAACATCAGGTAATGATGACCTGTACTCAGTGTTACTCCAGATGTGACTTGATCAATGCCCTGTAAAATTTAAGCAGAACCTCCCTACTTTTGTATTCAATCCCCTTCACAATAAATGATAACTTTCCAATAAAGCGGGTAATTATAGGCCAGTGAGCTTAACTTCGGTAGTCGGGAAGATGCTGGAATCTATCATCAAGGAAGAAATAGCGAGGCATCTGGATGGAAATTGTCCCATTGGACAGACGCAGCATGGGTTCATAAAGGGCAGGTCGTGCCTAACTAATTTAGTGGAATTTTTTGAGGACATTAACAGTGCGGTAGATAACGGGGAGCCAATGGATGTGGTATATCTGGATTTCCAGAAAGCCTTTGACAAGGTGCCACACAAAAGGTTGTTGCGTAAGATAAAGATGCATGGCATTAAGGGGAAAGTAGTAGCATGGATAGAGGATTGGTTAATTAATAGAAAGCAAAGAGTGGGGATTAATGGGTGTTTCTCTGGTTGGAAATCAGTAGTTAGTGGTGTCCCTCAGGGATCAGTGTTGGGCCCACAACTGTTCACAATTTACATAGATGATTTGGAGTTGGGGATCAAGGGCAATGTGTCCAAGTTTGCAGACGACACGAAGATAAGTGGTAAAGTAAAAAGTGCAGAGGATACTGGAAGTCTGCAGAGGGATTTGGTTAGGCTAAGTGAATGGGCTAGTGTCTGGCAGATGGAATACAATGTTGACAAATGTGAGGTTATCCATTTTGGTAGGAATAACAGCAAAAGGGATTATTATTTAAATGATAAAATATTAAAACATGCTGCTGTGCAGAGAGACCTGGGTGTGCTAGTGCATGAGTCGCAAAAAGTTGGTTTTCAGGTGCAACAGGTAATTAAGAAGGCAAATGAATTTTGTCCTTCATTGCTAGAGGGATGGAGTTTAAGACTAGGGAGGTTATGCTGCAATTGTATAAGGTGTTAGTGAGGCCACACCTGGAGTATTGTGTTCAGTTTTGGTCTCCTTACTTGAGAAAGGATGTACTGGCACTGGAGGGTGTGCAGAGGAGATTCACTAAGTTAATCCCAGAGCTGAAGGGGTTGGATTACGAGGAGAGGTTGAGTAGACTGGGACTGTACTCGTTGGAATTTAGAAGGATGAGGGGGGATTGTATAGAAACATATAAAATTATGAAGGGAATAGATAGGATCGATGCGGGCAGGTTGTTTCCACTTGCGGGTGAAAGCAGAACTAGGGGGCATAGCTTCAAAATAAGGGGAAGTAGATTTAGGACTGAGTTTAGGAGGAACTTCTTCACCCAAAGGGTTGTGAATCTACGGAATTCCTTGCCCAGTGAAGCAGTAGAGGCTCCTTCATTAAATGTTTTTAAGATAAAGATCGATAGTTTTTTGAAGAATAAAGGGATTAAGGGTTATGGTGTTCGGGCCGGAAAGTGGAGCTGAGTCCACAAAAGATCAGCCATGATCTCATTGAATGGTGGAGCAGGCTCGAGGGGCCAGATAGCCTACTCCTGCTCCTAGTTCTTATGTTCTTATGTTCTTATATGCACGCTTTCAGGCATCATTAGAAATTTTGTTTTTATTCATTCATGGGATGTGGCATCTTTAGCTGGACCAGCATTTATTGCCCATCCCTAATTGCCCTTGCACGGCTGAGAGGCTGGAGTCACGGTGGATCTGGAGTCACAGGTACGGTTGGCTGATTTTCTTCCCTAAAGGGGTATTCGTGAATCAGACTGGTTTTTGCAATAATTGGCAATGGTTCCATGGTCACCTTTGGACTTTTAATTCCAGATTTTTGTTCAAATCAAATTTTACCATCTGCCATGGTACAATTCAAACCCAGGTCCCCAGCATTACCTGGATTGCTAGCCCTGTGACAATCCCACAGCCAACAGATCAGATCTAAGATCTGCAGCCCAGGCACATTCAAGTCATGAATGGTGGTAGGCAATTAAAAACTCACTGGAGGAGGAGGCTTCATAGATATCCCCATCCTCAATGATGGAGGAGCCGAGCACATCACTGCAAAAGATAAGGCTGAAGCATTCCCAATAACCTTCATTGACCAGAACCTGATCTGGACTAGGCATATAAATACTGTGGCTTTACAGGCAGGTCAAAGGCTAGGAATCTTGTAGAAAGTAACTCAGGTCCTGACTCCCACAGCTTACCCACTACCTACAAGTCACAAGACAGGAGTGTGATGGAATACTCCCTACTTCCCTGGATAAGTGCAGCTCCAACAACAGTCAAGAAGCTTAACATGATCCAGGATGAAGCAGATCACTTGATTGGCAGCCCCTCCACAAACATTCACTCCCACCACCACCGATGCACTCTAACAGCAGTAACCATCTACAAGATGCAATGCAAGAGCTCATGAAGGCTCCTTAGGCAGAACCTTACAAACCCACGACCACTCCCATCTAGAAAGACAAGGGCAGTAGATACATGGGTAGCACCACTTGGAAGTTCCCCTCCAAGTCACTCACCATTCTGACTTGAAAATATATCACCGGTCCTTCACTGTCGCTGGAACACCCTCCTTAAAAGCAGAGTTGATGTACCACACCACATGGACTGCAGCGGTTCAAGAAGGCAACTCACCACCACCTTCTCAAGGGCAATTAGGGATGGGCAACAAATGCTGGCCTAGCCAACGAAGTCCACATCCTGTAAAAATGAATTTTTTAAAAATACCTCTATGCCAACGCCCCATTATATATGATTATATGACTACATATGATTATATGACTACATATGATTATAGTCATCCAGATACTAACCTGGCTGGCAGGCGTTAACTCAACTTAGAGTGGGAACAGAAATTGAATGGTCTTACACTATGGGACTCAATACAGTAGTACCATGGTCCACTAGATCGTTCGATTTCTTCTCATCAAAAGATGTGCATATTAGGAGGATTGGCCATGCTAAATTTAGTGTCCAAAAGATTAGGTGGGGTTACTGGGTTTCTGAGATTAGGGTGCGGGCATGGACTTAGTTAGAGTGCTCGTTCAGAGGGCTGATGCAGACTCTATGGGCCGAATGGCTTCCTTCTGCACTGTAGGAACCTATGATTCATTCTTATCTGAAAGCAGTGATTCAGTTCTGCATGTGTGTGTGTAAAAGCGAGAGACTATGTTTGACTGTTTAACAATGTAATATTGCACTGATGTATTTGAAAATATGTGAAATATTGAAATAAGTGCAATAAAATATATTTGAATTCTAGATCTGAAACAGTTAAACACTTCATCAGATTTTCCTTAGTTTTACCTTGAAGTTGCAATATCATTCTTTTCTACTGCCTACACTAGGCATATTTTTCTGGCAGAGAAAGGTGACAATATTGAGCCTATTTATTATTGTGTATCTACTTCTGTGAAAGCAGTAAGCTTTGGGCTCCACAGGACAGTTAGCTGCATAGCTAGGTAGAACAATTGAAAATAAATGTAACAAATAACTGCCTCTTATGTGGTGGTAAACACTGAACAGTCTGGTTACTATATTAAGTCAGTGTTTCACACAAGTTTTTACAATCTGTGAACTGGTGAAAGCACTGTTTTATTACCGAGCTGCAGAATGTGTAAACTGCAGATGTGACTTTTATGCTGCATTTTACAAGACTAATAATTCCAAGACCAATTCTTACAGTGCGACTTCTCTTTATAAGCATTTTGGATCTTTAAAGCCATTTAGTAGGACAATTATTGTCAAAGTAACCTGTTACCATAATAAGAACAACCTGTTTTAATTTTTTGTTTTGGTTTGCATTGTACATAGTAACAAACCACCAAAGAAACATTAGAAGATTAAACAAACTCTGTTTTAAAAGAAAACAAGCAGACTTGTGTCCTGTGTCACACACGGAGAATTTTTGTAATTTTAGTCATATTGTTTTGAAATTACTGGAGTTTAGGCTTCCCTTACTAAATAAAATGGGGAACATGTTGAGTGAAAAACAGGCTAGATTGATTGATCTGTAAATTAAATAGATGAAAGTTTTTATGTTCTGGCTGAGATTCTTTTTTTCCAATTAAGGGGCAATTTAGCATGTCCAATCCACCTAACCTGCACATCTTTGGGATGTGGGGGTGAAACCCACGCAGACACGGGGAGAATGTGCAAACTCCACATGGACAGTGACACAGGGCCGGGATTCGAACCCGGGTCCTCAGCGCCGCAGTCCCAGTGCTAACCACGGCGCCACATGCCACTCCTTCTGGCTGAGATTCAAAAAGTCTTGTTTAAGGCCCAGTCCCAGAAAAAGATTTGTCAGATTACTTACTTGAATGCTGCATTTTAGCTGTTCATTTGCACGGCACGGTGGGACAGTGGTTAGCACTTCTGCCTCACAGCTCCAGGACCCCAGATTCAATTCTGGCCTCGGGTGACTGTCCATGTGGAATTTGCATTTTCTCCCCATGTCTGCATGGGTTTCCTCCTGGTGCTCCCGTTCCCTCCCACAGTGCAGGTTAGGTGGATTGGCCATGCTAAATTGTCCCTTAAGTGTCCAAAAGGTTAGGTGGAGTTACTACATTACAGGGAGAGGGTGGAGGTGTGGGCTTGAGTAAGGTGCTCTTTCCAAGGGTCGGTGCAGACTCAATGGGCCGAATGGCCTCCTTCTGCACTGTAAATTCTATAATATATATGGGTGAAGTCACTTTTGAAACTGAATAAGAGCTGTGGAACTTTTCTGTAATTTTTAATTCAATTTCTGTAGTGATATGTATAGTGTAGGGAGTGTAATGGGTTAACAAGATGATGTTAATGTATCTCAACACTAGATTGCACCACAGAGTTGTCATATAAACATACCGTGATTCCTGGGATTCTGGGAGAAGGTGTCAGTAGCAGGTTGAGATAGGGTGTTCATTGTATTAGAGAGAGATTAGACAACATAGTTAGATATTATAGATTTCTGTAGCATAGATTTAATACTGTTATTTTCTTAGCTATTACTTAGTAAGGCGTGCAAATCATTTTCAAGTAGTGTAAACAAACTAGCTTAGTTTGAAATACATAGCTTGATGTTCTTTGTCAGCACTACGACTTTTAGCCACCTTGAGGGACTCAACAGAGACCATCACAGTTTCTGGAATTTACATTTGGATCTGTGCACTGCCATTGTGCTGTTTCATCCAAAAATGTACCACACAGCAAAATATATTACATAAGAGAGCTTTTTTAACCCCTTGTGACTTCATATTAAGCTGTTATGCATCCATTGCTCTTTCACCATTCACAATCAGATTGCAGCAGTCTAGGCCCCATGCCTTGGAATTCCCCCTCTAAAATTCTACACCTTCCTATCTCCTGCTTTTCCTTTAATACCCCCTTTTTAAATCCATTACTTCAACCAGGCCGTGCCTACTAATATCACCTTCTTTGGTTCAGTGTCGGATTTTATGCAATTCTGTTTCAATAAAGAGACTTGTAGTTTTTCCCCATTAAAGGCGTATAGTGCAAGTTGTTTTTATCACATTACTAGTTTCGACTGAGTAGTATTGTACTTCCAAATAAACATAAGTACCGGCTTTAGGTTTAATGTAAATGTCTTCATTATGTTTACTTGGGAACAGGAGAACATTGGGTGGGATTCTCCGGTCCGCCAGCTACGTTTTCCTGCGCGGCGTGCCCCCTGCCGTCAGCAGGATTCTTCGTTCCCGCAGCTGGCCAATGGGGTTTCCCATTGTGGCCACCCCACACCACAGGAAACCCGCGCACACATGGGTGCGCTGTTGGCGGACCGGAGGAGAATTCCGCTGATGGTCTTTTTAAATATACTGTGGCTAAGGGATTAACTTTTGCCACTTTGAACATGATGCACACCAGGACACAGGTTTTGCATTTGAGGAGATTGGGTTTATTTATGGAAATTGTCCATTCTTGCTGGGAATAAAAGTTAGAAGTACTGGAAAGTCGCCGAACTGTAGCATTCAACGTGATTTGTGATTTTCACCCAGTCGAACAGATGGTATTGAAGGAATAAAAAATATAAATATTGTCACCCTGTTGTGCAAGGATGATATGAATGGGCTAGTTATAGTGATTGAGTTGGCTTCACTGGAGTGTTAGGATACAGATTCACATCAGGAATAGGAATGGGAATTGTGAGAACAGGTCCGTTTGCCAAAAAGATTATCTAATTTGCAGTCAGTATCCTCAGTAAAAGGAACACTGTGGTAAGCGGCAAATGCACAATTCTAGATTGGAGGAAGTACGAGAAAATTGCTGGTTCGTACATAAGGATGTTTGCAGCCCTGAGCAGTGGCTTGTGAGCAGGTGAATGGATAAATGATACACCTGCTGCGAGTTCACAGTATGACAAATTGGATTTTGCATCAGTTGATTTAAAAAAAAAACTAGAATATTTCTGAACTGTTGATATCTGCACGTAATTAATCAATGATAAACAAGTTTTCATGAGCAATGAGTGATGGAGGTTGATTCTTATATATTATCGCACCAGTTCTGCCTATTTGTATGGGTTTCTATGGGTGTGAGCCTGCTGTCCAGCCACGGGTGAAGTTGGCTGGATGGTAGGTTTGTGCTGCGGAGCAACACCAACAGCATGGTATCAATTCCTGTGTCAGCTGAGGTTACCCACCATTTCAATCTTGCCCCTCGCCTAAGGTGTGGTAACCATCAGGTAGAATCACCATCACTCAGCTCTCTCTCAAAGTCCTTCGGTACTATGGTGACTTTCACAGATTGGTGGTCCCCTCCAAAGAAAGATCTGAATAATGTCCTCATTGGCTCCTTGTAAAAGTAGGCTGAAAATCTAAAATTAATATCTTATTCTTCAGGTATCCAGGCCATGCTCCTAACTTGGCCCCTCCAAAAGGTCCACGTTATTACAGGGGGAGCGGCCATTACAACTGGTCGTAACCTGTAAGATTCAGTCAGGTCTTTTCGAATAAAGAAATGTGGGGATGTCTCAGCCATGAGGTTTCCTGGCCTTAGCCCTGATACCTCATGTGCCAATAATATTGCTTGGAATGGGTGGGATGTTCACTTCCTTGGTTATGCAATTGTACAGCTAGATATTGGGCAAAATGAAACCGTGTGTTTCGAATCATAGGAACTTGTGGTTCATTCATCGAAGTGATTGGTGATGTTGAACCAAGAACAATTATCTTGGCTAAGGTGACTTGCATCACTTTAGCTCGGGCTTAATTCAAACCAAAGTTCCTTTTGTTCCAACCCACTGCGTAACGTGGTGCTATTCTTCTAGTAAAATCAGATCCATGCTGAAACTGCGAAGCCTTCCATGACTCTCCTGCGCATCTATTGCTGATCAGTGTGAACAATATGTTATTTTGTATTATAGAATTCTGAAAAGAATTTCATAAGCTTATCTGGGGTGCAAGATATTACACTGACTTAAAGCACTTAAATTCTGGAACCTTGATAAACAAATAAACCATACCACAGTGTAGCATTTTTCGCAACCTTTTCTAATGTGTTGTTTCATCACAACTGTTGTTTTCTGTAATAATATGATGATTAGCCATGCTGCCTTGGTTGAAGAAATTAGATAAAGCAGTTAAGTGTCAAATTTTAAAACAAAGATTTATCTAGTTGTTGTTGAGAATCTTAATGTGTGTTTATAATGGGCACACATCTCCCCAGTGTCACTTATCAGCAGCAATACTCACTTGGCCTGGTTTGAAAAAAAACATTTTTTGCATGTGTCACACATGGGAATAAACATGGCTCCTTATGTTTAAATAAGTTTGCACTCCAAATGTCAGACTGAATCCATTTTCCTGGTGTTGAAAGCTGTGAGAATACTGAATGGGTCAAAGTAGATAAACAGAGCTACAATGACTGCTTCACAGAAAGCAATTCTTTGCATGTAAAGTGCTCTGGGACATTCTGAGGAAATAAGACACCATGTAATTGCAAATCCATTTCCCCCCCCAACTCAATGGGTTAGAATAGGTTTCCAGTTAGTTGAGAACTTCAGATGGCACAAAAGTGGAAGAGCAAATCGAGATCATTTTGTTTGAAATATTGGGCGCGATCCAGCCAAATTGGAAACGAGTCCCGCGATGAACACCTTTAGCTGGGTGTTTCCCGGCACTCGCAGTGCCAAGAAATACCGCGCTATCTGTCGAGACTCTGTTTCAATTTGGGGATTCAGCGGAGAACACCCCACCAAGGCCGCACTTAGTCCCTTGCAGAGGGAGCGTGGGGAGGAATGGAAAGTCAATGGTAGGTCAGAGCTAAGGAGAGATTGACAAAGATGTCGTGAACATGAGCCACAGGGGCTGTTAATGGTGCCTTTAGGGACTGAAAAGTGTTAATAGTGGCAAAGGTAGGATAGCGGAATGTGCTAATAGGAGCACAGTGCTCTGGGAGCAAAACTAAACAAGGGACAGTAGTCATGTCGGAGAGCAGTGGTATTGTGTTGGGACAAGCCAGGGGAACCAAATAACAGTGAACAAAAGGAGGGAGTCAAGGTGGAGGGAAAGGTTCACAATCTAAAGTTGTTGGACTCAAAGTTGAGTCGAGAAGGATGTAACCTGCTTCATCAGAAGATGAGGTATTTTTCTTTCCGTTTGCGTTGGGTATCACTGGAGCATTGCAGAGGCCGAGGGCGGACATGAGAACAAGATGCTGAGTTGAAATGGCAAGCGATCGGAAGTTGGGGTCAGTTTGTGGACAGAAGTGAAGGTGTTCTGCAAAGAGGTCACCTAGTGTGCATTTAGATTCCCCAATGTGGAGGAGACCCCATTGAGAGCAGCGAATACAGTAGAACAAACTGGAGGAGGTGCAAGTGAAATGCTGCATTACCTGAAAGGAGTGTTTGGGGGTTTTGGACAGTGAAGAGGTAAAGGGGCAGGTGTTACATCTTCTGTGATTGCATTCGAAGGTACCATGGGAATTGGTTGTGAAGTACTTTGAAATGGCCTAAGTTTGTGAAAGGCATACAATTCCATGTTTTTTCTTTCCTCTTTATTTTTCCTTTGCTTTTCCATTTTCCCTTTTTTCTCCCCATCTAAAATTGACTTCAGCAGTGGTCTGTGAGATATCATTACATTGCTTATTCAGTTCAAAACATGCAGGAGAAAGGGGAACATGCAGGGATAATGTTAATCTAACCCACCCAGTGGAAAATTAATGGGATAGAATCCATCACTAGTTGGACACATACCATTGAAGCCCATGCAGAATAAAATTGAGCAGAGGGTAAAAATGACTTTTGATTTAATCTGTCTGCTCCCCACCAGGTAGGTTAAGTTAAAATTAGCTCACTCTCTCACCGTGGGTAGGGAGATATGTAATCTCTTATTTTGACCACCAGAATTGGCATGATGTGTATTTCTGCTAAGATTGCAGATGAATAATGCAAGTGAAGGACTGACAGTGACAACATTCCAGTGCATAAATGGGAAATGACAAATGTTGTTATTAAATAGATGCAATGACATAGTTGATTTATTCAATTTTAGTTTGTAACCTGTCATGTGAGAGTTCCTTTAAGAATTAGGTGTTTATAAATGGGTGTGTATATAAATATCTATAGTGAGAGCACCTTTAAGAAATGGGTGTTTACTGCTGCAGTGATGTCAGAGAGTGGGTGGAGCTGGCCTGACTGTCAGCTTTTTACTTTCGTTTTTGAGCAGGCTGCAGGTTGTGTTTTAGTTTTGTTTTCAGTGTTGGAGCTGAAGCCAGACCAAGCAGGTGTACTGCTGGTCTCTCTGCCATCAAAAGACTATCCCTTGATCATTTGGTGAATTCAGAATTATAAATGTTTTCAGTAGTGACTTTAACCTGATGTGCTTCTGATAAAGGTTTTGATTTTAAGTCGTATGGATGTTAAAAAGGAAAGCTTAAAGGTTTACTTAATGTTGTAGTCTTTGGCGGTTGTATTTGAATTAATGGTTGCTAAGATGTTCACTGTATGTTTTAAAAAGGTTAACTTGAGTTCACAGAATAAACATTGTTTTGCTTTAAAAAATACTTTTCCATTTCTGCTCTACCACACCTGTAGAGTGGACCGTGTGCTCCCCGTACCACAACCTAGTAAAAGTTGTGGGTCAGGTGGACTCCATGATACGCTTTGGGGTTCTCTAAACCCTGGCCCATAATTGGGGGCTCGAGGGGGATAAAAGTCTATCTATTGGATTGGCTTAGTGAACTTAAAGACAGTGAGGGGTGAGCATATTGTGGGTGCTTCTCAGGTGTGGTATTTTAGTTTAAGCAGGGAGCGTGTTGTGGACAACGGCTCTTTCAGAGGCTCTGAAGTTTTTGGGGGTGAAGACAATCACACGCAATACCTTACGGAGAGAGACTAAAAGCAGACTGTTAGATTTGGCAAAAACATTGCAGTTAACATTACCTGACAAAATGCAAAAAGATGAGGTAATTATGACGCTGGCTAAGCATTTAAAGTTGCCTGAGATACAGTTTGACTCATTGGAAATGGCAAAAATTCAGTTGCAAATTAAACAAATGGGAAATGTGAAAGAATTAAAGCAGCTTGAATATGAAAGAGATAGAGAGGAAAAAGAAAGAGAAAGGGAGATACAGATCAGGGAAAAAGATAAAGGGCGGGATTCTCCGCAATCGGCGCGATGTCCGCCGAATGGCGGCAAGAAAGGCGCAAATCAGTCCGGCATTGCGCCACCCCAAAGGTGCGGAATTCTCCGCATCTTGAGGGGCTGAGCCCTCACCTTGAGGGGCTACGCCCGAGCCAGACTGATTTCCGCCCCGCCAGCTGGCGCGGAAATGACTTCGCCGGGCGACGCATGCGCGGGAGCGTCAGCGGCTGCTCACGGCATCTTTGCGCATGCGCAGTGGAGGGGGTCTCTTCCGCCTCAGCCATAGTGAAGACCATGGCGAAGGCGGAAGGAAAAGAGTGCCCCCACAGGCCCGCCCTAGGATCGGTGGGCCCCGATCGCGGGCCAGGCCACCGTGGGGGAACCCCCCGGGGCCAGATCGCCCCGCGCCCCCCCCCCCCCCAGGACCTCTGAGCCCGCCTGCGCCGCCTTGTCCCTCCTTTCGAAAGGTGGTTCAATCCACGCCGGCTGGCATGGGTTGAAAGCGGCGGGACTTCGGCCCATCGCGGACCGGAGAATCGCCGGGGGTGTGCCCGCCGACCGGCGCGACGCGATTCCCGCCCCCGCTGAATCTCCGGTGGCGGAGAATTCGGGACACGGCGGGATTCACGCCGGCCCCCGGCAATTCTCCGACCCGGTGGGGGGTCGGAGAATCGCGCCACATGAGAGAGAGTTTGAACTTCAGGAAATGGCCTTGAAACATGACAGTCAGTTAAAATTGGCAGGCATAAAGAGAAACGTACAGTTGGATGATAATGATGAGTATAGTGAGAAAAAACATGATAGTCGAAGGCTTGGTGGGATCTATTTAAATATGTCCAAGCATTGCCAAGGTTTGACGAGAAGGAGGTAGAATCCTTTTTCATTTCATTTGAGAAGGTAGCTAAACAAATGAAATGGCCACAGGACATGTGAGTATTACTGATTCAAACAAAGCTGGTAGGTAGGGCTGGCGAAGTGTTTGCATCACTACCGGAGGAGGTATCTGGGACTTATGAGGAGGTGAAATAATCCATCTTGGGTGCATATGAACTGGTGCCTGAAGCTTACAGACAAAGGTTTAGAAATTTAAGGAAAGGATTTGGTCAAACATACATGGAGTTTGAAAGGATCATACAGAGTAATTTTGATAGGTGGATAAGGGCTTTGAAAATAGACCAAACGTATGAAGCTCTCAGAGAAATTATACTTTTGGAGGAGTTTAAAAATTCAATTCCTGATGTAGTGAGAACTCATGTGGAAGAGCAGAGGGTTAAAACTGTGAGATTAGCAGCAGAAATGGCAGATGTTTATGAACTAGTTCACAAATCAAAGCTTGGTTTCCGACATCAGTTTCAGCCTGTGAGGGATAGGAACTGGGGACATGAGAAATACTCAAGTGGTAAAGGTGATCTGATGGGAGATAATAAGGAGAGTGTACCTCAGACTAAAAAAGAAATCCAGGAGGGTGGATGAGACAGGAAAAGTTTCAAATGTTTTCACTGTAATAAACTAGGCCATGTAAAGTCACAGTGCTGGTGGTTGAAGAAAAGCACTGGGAAGGCTGATGTGGTAAAACAGGATAAGACAGTGGGGTTTGTTAGAGTGGTAAAGGAAAGCCCAAGTGAAGCGAAGGAGGTGCAAAAGATTGTACAGCCTGATCAAGAGGTGATTGATAAGAAGGTGTCAGATCTCTTTAAAGAATTTACTTATGTGGGTAAAGTTTACTCGTGTATCAAGAGGAGCAGGTAAAGAAGTCACAATTTTAAGAGATACGGGAGCTAGTCAATCTTTAATGGTAAGAGATGAGGAGTTATGTAGTTTGGGAAGAATATTGCCAGAAAAGGTGGTAATATGTGGAATTCAGGGTGAGAGGAGTAGCGTTCAATTATATAAGGTAAGGTTGGAAAGTCCAGTGAAGAGTGGTGAAGTGGTAGTAGGAGTAATAGAGAAACTATCTTGTCCAGGAATACAGTTTATCATGGGTAATGATATAGCTGGATCGCAGCTGGGAGTGATGCCTACTGTGGTTGATAAGCCAGTGGAAAATCTGACAACTGAAGTGTTGAAGGACGAATATCCTGGGATTTTTGCAGATTGTGTAGTAACAAGATCACAAAGTCACAGGTTAAGACAAGAGGAGAAACCAAAGAGTGAAGATGAAGTTGAAGTGCAATTATCAGTAATGATTTTAGATCAGATGGTTGAAAAAGAACAAGAACAGGTGGAGGATGAGGCGGATTATTTTTACTTCAGGAAAATTGGTGGAGTTACAACAGAAAGATGTAGAAATAAAACGGATATATCAGAAAGTATACACGGAAGAGGAATCTGAGTGGATACCAGAGTGTTATTACCGTAAAAGTTATTTCTTGAGAAAATGGAGACGTTTACATATGCAGGAGGATGAAAAGTGGGCAGAAGTTCATCAAGTAGTATTGCCGGTAGGGTATAGAAAGGAGGTGTTGCAAGTTGCTCATGAGGTATCAGTGGGAGGTCATTTGGGAGTAAGGAAAACTCAAGCTCAAATACAAAAACATTTTTATTGGCCTGGACTACATAAAGATGCAGTTAAATTTTGTCAATCATGTCACACATGTCAAGTGATAGGGAAACCTCAAGCAGTGATAAAACCAGCGCCCTTAAAACCCATTCCAGTATTTGAGGAACCTTTTACAAGAGTCCAAATTGATTGTGTAGGACCGCTTCCTAAAACAAAAAGTGGGAATCAATATCTTTTGACGATAATGGATGTGTCTACTAGGTTTCCAGAGATCATTCCAGTACATAATATTACAGCTAAAAAGATTGTGGATGAGTTGCTGAAATTCTTTACTAGATATGGACTACCTACAGAAATACAGTCAGATCAAGGATCAAATTTTACCTCCAGGTTATTCAAAGAAGTTATGGATAGCTTAGCAATAAAACAATTTGAATCAACTGCGTACCATCCAGAATCGCAGGGAGCATTAGAAAGGTGGCATCAGACATTAAAGACAATGTTGAGGGCTTATTGTCAAGATTATCCAGAGGATTGGGATAAAGGAATTCCATTTGTACTGTTTGCAATGAGGGATGCACCTAATGAGTCAACCAAATTTAGTCCTTTTGAACTAATTTTTGGTCATGAGGTAAGAGGACCACTTAAATTGATTAAGGAAAAATTCGTGAGTGAGAAATCAGAAATTACATTATTGGATTACGTGTCGAATTTTAGGTAATGATTAAATAGAGCAGGTGAATTGGCTAGACAACATTTAAAAGTTGCACAAAATGTGATGAAATGGGTAGCGGACAAGAAATCCAAAGTTCGTAGTTTTGCCAGTGGAGATAAAGTTTTAGTGTTGTTACCAGTGGCAGGTGTACCTTTAAAAACTAGGTTTTGTGGACCTTATCAGATTGAAAGAAAATTAAGTGAGATGAATTATGTGGTTAAAAACACCAGATAGAAGGAAAACTCACCGAGTGTGTCATGTGAATATGCTTAAAAGGTACTTTGAAAGGGAAGGAGAGGAAAAGGAGGACGTTTTAATGATTCTAACTCAAAGTGACGAACCAAATCCAGATGACTGTGAATTTGACATACCTCAAATTAAATTGTAAAACGAGGATGTTCTTAAAAATTGGGGTAAATTGTTGAGTTACCTTCCAGAGGAAAAACAAACTGACCTGAAAGAGTTATTGATATCACGTGGGCAAGTTTGTAGCGATAAATTGGGAAGTACTAAAATGGCTATACATGATGTAGATGTGGGAAATGCTGTTCCAATCAAACAACATCCATATAGACTTAACCCTTTAAAATTGGCACAGGTTAACAAAGAGATTGAGAGTATGCTTAAAAATGGCATAATTGAAGTGGGTTGCAGCCAATGGAGCTCACCCATAGTGATGGTACCAAAACCAGACGGTACCCAACGGTTGTGAGTGGACTATAGAAAGGTTAATGCAGTTACAAGAACGGACTCTTATCCTAGCCCACATTTGGAGTATTGCATTGAGACAGTGGGACAATCAGCTTTTATTTCCAAATTGGATTTACTTAAAGGTTACTGGCAGGTACCTTTATCCGAAAGGGCGACGGAGATTTCAGCTTTTGTGACTCCAGATGGTATATACCAATTCAAAGTTATGCCGTTTGGCATGAAAACGGCCCAGCCACCTTTCAACAGTTAACTAACAAAGTTGTTTCAGGATTACCCAATTGTGCGGTATACATCGACAATCTGGTAATTTTCAGCCAGACATGAACCGAACATTTGAAACATCTGATGGAGTTATTTGTTCGGCTTCAGGAGGCGGGTTTGGTGATAAACCTAGCCAAAAGTGAATATGGAAAGGCCCAAGTCCCTTTCCTTGGCCATACAATCCGACAGGGGCGAATGGTCCCACGGGATGTGAAAACAAAAGTTATTGGGGAGTTTCCGATACCCTCGACACGATGGGAAATAATGCGATTTCTTGGTATGAGTGGATTTTCATAGATTATCATCGAATTTACAGTGCAGAAGGAGGCCATTCGGCCCATCGAGTCTGCACCGGCTCTTGGAAAGAGCACCCTACCCAAGGTCAACACCTCCACCCTATCCCCATAACCCAGTAACCCCACCCAACACTAAGGGTAATTTTGGACACTAAGGGCAATTTATCATGGCCAATCCACCTAACCTGCACATCTTTGGACTGTGGGAGGAAACCGGAGCACCCGGAGGAAACCCACGCACACACGGGGAGGATGTGCAGACTCCGCACAGACAGTGACCCAAGCCGGAATCGAACCTGGGACCCTGGAGCTGTGAAGCAATTGTGCTATCCACAATGCTACCGTGCTGCCCCAACCTGTGCCAATTTTACCAGAAATTTGTACCCAATTTTAGCAGTGTGGTCGCTCCACTGACGGACTTGCTCAAGAAGCGTAACAAATTCCAATGGACAGCGGAGTGTCAACAGGCATTTGACGGCCTGAAGGCTCTGTTAACCACTGCTCCTGTTAGCCATCCCAAATTATTCGAAACCGTTCAAAGTGGCTGTTGATGCGAGTGATGTGGGTGTAGGGGCGGTGCTTCTACAAGACGATGACGAAGGGCTAGAGCGGCCTATTGGTTATTTTTCAAAGAAATTGAATTCTCACCAGAAAAAGTATTCTACGATTGAGAAGGCGACTTTGAGTTTGGTGCTGGCTTTTCAACATTTTCACATTTATGTGACCAGCAATCCGTCTGACACCATTATATATACTGATCATAATCCGTTGATGTTTTTGGAGTGATTCCGGAATAGCAATGCACGGCTGTTTCGCTGGATTTGATTGTTGCAGCCATTTCTGCAGCAGGGGCTGTTTAGCACAGGGCTAAATCGCTGGCTTTGAAAGCAGACCGAGGCAGGCCAGCAGCATGGTTCGATTCCCGTAACAGCCTCCTCGAACAGGCGCCGGAATGTGGCGACTAGGGGCTTTTCACAGTAACTTCATTTGAAGCCTACTTGTGACAATAAGCGATTTTCATTTCATTTTCATTTAAAAATTGTACATGTGGCAGGACGAGAAAACGTGATAACCGATGCTTTGTCACGAATGTGATGAACGGAAGCAATTTCAGCTGGAGGAGGAAAATAAAATGGACTATATTATTATACCTGTTTGCGTGTGTTGTTTTTTGAAACGAAAAAGTATATTTACTTATTTACTGTGTGCATTTCTTAAAGGATAGTGAAAAGGTGAAAAATGAAACCATCTTGAAGTTGATGGGTTTTTTTTCTTGGGGTGAGGTCTCATGTGAGAGTACCTTTAAGAAATGGGTGTTTAGAAATTGGTGTGTATATAAATATCTGTAGTGAGAGTACCTTCAAGAAATGGGTGTTTACTACTGCAGTGATGTCAGAGTGGGTGGAGCTGGACTGTGTCAGCTTTTTATTTTCGTATTTGAGCAGGCTGCAGGGTGTGTTTTAGTTTTGTTTTCAGTGTTGGAGCTGAAGCCAGACCAAGCAGGTGTACTGCTGTTCTCTCTGCCATCAAAAGACTATCTCTAGATCATTTGGTGAATTCAGAATTATAAATGTTTTCAGTAGTGACTTTAACCTGATGTGCTACTGATAAAGGTTTTGTTTTTAAGTCGTATGGATGTTAAAAAGGAAAGCTTTAAGTTTTACTTAGTGTTGTAGTCTTTGAGGGCAGCACGGTGGCGCAGTGGGTTAGCCCTGCTGCCTCACGGCGCCATGGTCCCAGGTTCGATCCCGACTCTGGGTCACTGTCCGTGTGGAGTTTGCACATTCTCCCCGTGTTTGCGTGGGTTTTGCCCCCACAACCCAATGATGTGCAGGATAGGTGGATTGAACATGCTAAATTGCCCCTTAATTGGAAAAAAATGAATTGGGTAAATTTTTTTTTTTTAAAGTGTTGTAGTCTTTGGGGGTTGTATTTGAATTAATGGTTGCTAAAATGTTCACTGTATGTTTTAAAAAGGTTAACTTGAGTTCATAGAATAAACATTGTTTTGCTTTAAAATATACTTTTCCATTTCTGCTGTACCACACCTGTAGAGTGGGCCGTGTGCTCCTCATACCACAATCTAGTAAAAGTTGTGGGTCAGGTGAACTCCATGATACACTTTGGGGTTCTCTAAACCCTAGCCCATAACAAACCATATCACGTAAACCCCCATAGATTGTTCTGGGTCCTGGAGAAATAATGGACGAGAGGAAAAAAATCATTATTAACTGTGAATAGAGAAATGAATTGTATAATGAAAGCAGTTGCTTCATAACCGCGCTTGAGTTTCCGTTTAATGAACCTGACACTAACATGATGTGATTGAGTTCATCAGAGCCGACTGACACCCCTCCAAATGTCATATCCACAAAGCAAAATACTGCAGATGCTGGAAAGCCGAAATAAAAATAGAACATGTTGGAAATACTCGGGCCGGTCCAGCAACATCTGCGGAGAGAGAAGCACAGTTAATGGGTGGGGTTTCCCAGCCTCTCCTGCCAGCGGGAACTTCCTGTCCCACAAAGTCGATTCCTCACAAGCGGGTTCCATGGCAATGGGGTGGCTGAGCCCCGCAATAGTCCACAGACTTCAGCAGACCGGAAGATCCTGCCGGTGGCCAATGGCTCACTACATCCGTCGTGGGGTGGGGAAGGGAGACTGCAAATTCCAGGTCAATATTTCAGGTCAATGATCATCAAATTTGCTGAGTATTTTCAGCATTTTTTAATTTAGTACCTACAGAGTCCCAGCCTCATCAAAGGTTGCACCAGCCGAAACAATTGAATTTCCAGTTTAAAAGATGATCATTTTAATCAAATCCAGTATTTTCTCAAGAGTTGTTTAATATTTTTTGATGAGGATCTGGGGTATAACATTTCCTCACTTTTGTGAAATCCGTACTCTACACACCTTTATTGAGCCATTGGCTGAAGAACAGTAGGAATTAACTGTGCATCAACCACTGTAAATATTATGTGATGGTTCAGTGTTAGTATTCTGTTTCTCATCATATAAATAATTCATTTCACAAAGACAAATTATAGCCTGATGAAATAATAATGAAAGACAAGGTGTGTATGCCCTGAGCATTTTACTGTGTTGATGAGATTGTGGTGCCACAAAAGGAAGCTGGTAAAAACACATTTACAAATGTAATAAGGAAATTGTCCCTGATTCTCCCCAGTGGGGTGGGGGTTCTGCAGAGCACACACTGTAACTCCAAATCTGCCATGCCACAATTGGTTTATAGCAGGTTACTGCTGTTTCAGATAGCTTTTCAGAGCTAACCACATCCCGGGCGCGATTCACCGATCCCCCACCGGGTCGGAGAATCGCCGGCGGCTGGCGTGAATCCCGCCCCCGCCGTGTCCCGAATTCTCCACCACCAGAGATTCGGCGGGGGCGGCAATCGCGCCGTGCTGGTCGGCGGGAATCGCGCTGGTCGGCGGGCGCACCCCCGGCGATTTTCCGGCCCGCAATAGGCCGAAGTTCCGCCGCTGTCAACCCTCGCCAGCCGGCGTGGATTAGACCTCCTTTTGAACGGCGGGTCACGGCGGCGCGGGCAGGCTCCGGGGTCCTGGGGGGGGGGCGTGAGGCGATCTGACCCAGGGGGGTGCCCCCACGGTGGCCTGGCCTGCGATCGGGGTCCACCGATCCGCGGGCGGGCCTGTGCTGTGGGGGCACTCTTTTTCTTCCGCCTTTGCCATGGTCTTCACTATGGCGGAGGCGGAAGAGACCCCCTCCCCTGCGCATGCGCGGGGATGCCGTCAGCAGCCATTGACGATCCCGTGCATGCGTCGCCCGGCCAAGTTCTTTCGCCGCCGGCTGGCGTGGCGCCAAAGGCCTTTCCCGCCAGCCGGCAGAGCGGAAACGGCTCTGGCGCGGGCCTAGCCCCTCAAGGTGAGGGCTTGGCCCCTAAAGGTGCGGAGAATTCCGCACCTTTGGGGTGGCCCGACGCCGGACTGATCCGCGCCGTATTTGGCGCCGGGTAGTGGACATCACGCTGATTGCGGAGAATCCCCCCCCCCCATCTTTTAAAGTTCAGTCACTGTTGAGAGGGTCGTGACCCTGAGGACATAGTTGGAGATGAGGGTGTAACATGTCGAGTGTCTTTGCTTCTTATGACTTATTGGCAATTCATCTTCGGTTTAGATCAGTGCTCTGAGAAAGTCTCCAGAGAAGCATAAGTGGGCCCCATAAGGGATCTAAATTGGAAACTAAAAATAAATCCTTGAAAAAAGCATGTGTGTCAGTCCCCTAATGCTAAAGGAAAGGAAAATGAGAAAAGAACAAACAGGATTGAGAGCTATTTTGCTAATAAACTGAGTGAACAAGTCGGATAATAGGAATAGATTGCTCCAGCATCCATTTTAGGGTTGGCAACTCTGACTGGACATATTCCATAAGACTTTGCGGAAGTGATGTCATGGAAAGCTGGTGGAGTGGTGGCAGTCAGCGAATTTCTTCAGTAGCCCAATTTCTCATCCATACCACCATCTCACCCCACTTCAATTTGCCACTCTCCCAGATTCAATTTTTTTTGGCAATTTCTCTTTTTGGTTTCACCTTTTTCTCATCTGCAACAATCACCTCAAGGTCTTTGTTGAATTCTGCCTTCCAACGCGAGCTCTATTCCACGCCCAAGATAGGAAGAAAATAAATCAAATAATACTGTGTTAAAAATTGACATCACTTCTATCACTGTCGCTTCGGAGTTGAAGTAACACACTCAAACCTGAACAACTCATTGAGGCGCAGGAAAGACCCAGGCTGAAAACAAGGCCACGGTTGTCATTACCCACTCTGCCGCTGCCATTTTACCACAGTCCTAGCTCCTGACAAGTCACCAATCTGAACTTTTTTTCAACAGAACGAAAGCGACTTCACAGACAAAAAGTTACTAACTTTGCACCTTCTTCAGTTATAGTGGTCTTAAGACAAGTGACCCTTTTAGGCCATTTTAATCAATGTAATCTTTCTAGTGCAACAGCTGGTCTTACCAGTCTTGAGATTTCCTTTTAGGAGCATGTAGAGGTTGACTCAAGGCTCAAACAGCGCCAGTCAGCATGAGCAACAATGTTTGTGAATGCAGTATGTGTGCGCAATCAGGTTGGTTACATTCTGTGTCATCACTCTGTGCCTGCGTGGTTGCTGTGAATGTTTTCATCAACGTTCATGAACAGCAATTTGGCTGGAGACCATGAATTATAGAATAGAATGACAGAATTAGCGTTTCAAAATCTCTGTGATTGCTTTTAATAGCCCCCAGGAGATTTATGGTGAATCTGGGCAGCACGGTAGCACAAGTGGATAGCACCGTGGCTTCACAGCGCCAGGATCCCAGGTTCGATTCCCCGCTGGGTCACTGTCTGTGCGGAGTCTGCACGTTCTCCCCGTGTCTGCGTGGGTTTCCTCCGGTTTCCTCCCACAGTCCAAAGACGTGCAGCTTAGGTGGATTGGCCATGATAAATTGCCCTTAGTGACCAAAAAAGGTTGGGAGGGGTTATTGGATTACGGGGGTAGGATGGAAGTGAGGGCTTAAGTGGGTCGGTGCAGACTAGATGGGCCGAACGGCCTCCTTCTGCGCTGTATGTTCTATGTTCAAGGCCATTCTGTGAAGGTTGGCAATCCTAGTCCATTTCTCGACTGTAAAGAGTAATGCTTGACACTCTTGGTAAGACCTACAACACTGTAAGCGGGGGGCAAGAAATTACATTGCCTAAATGCCTCTCGATGTTCAGAAAATTGATTGCCAGAAAGAAATTGCTTTGAATTTGAGAATTTGTGTGGTTCATCTGCTTTTTATTTTACATGATAGAGCATTTGGATAGTAAACTGGGGTAACCCAAAGATCTTACACTTAGAATTGTAAAACTGTACAGTTAATTAATTTTAGCGTGCTAATGTATAATGTGAACATTATCATGGTCATCTTGTGGGGAAATTAGTTTCTTTTCATCACCTAATATACTGAAACATTTGTATGAATGATGTCCTTGACAGTTATGATGCTGAGCTTAATGTAATAGGTTCATTAGACCAAAGGGATCTGCAACAACACATCAGATTAAAGCCCTGTGAAAAGGAGACAATCTCAAACTGACATTTGTGGGGAAAAGTGAGATTTCACAGATCGGAAAGGAATTGTATTCCATTCTTCAATTCTCTTGTGTGTCGTTGTTAGAATGAAATGGTGAATGTTAGTTTGTTCTACAACTATTGAACATACTGAAAGTATGACATAAAGGCTGCTTCTGGAACATACATTTTCAGGTGTTTCAATTTGTCCAATTTGTAATTTTTATCATTCATTTTATATTTACTTTGCAGTGAAGCAAAATTTATTTGAGGTTCTTGTGCTTGTGGGATGAAAGTGGGGCTGCAGGGTGGATAAGCGAACTGACCATGGCGCAGTGGCAGAGGAAGCCATTCAAGCATAGGGCAATGATGGGAATGAACGTAAGAATTAAGAGCAGTATTGGCAATTCAGCCTGCTCTGCCATTCAATACGATCATGGCTGATCTCACCTCGGCCTCAACTCCACTTCCCTGCCTGTTCTCATTAACCATTCAAACGTTACTAATTAAAATTCTGTCTATCTCCTCAAATTTACTCAATGATCCGGCATCCACCGCACTCTGGTGTAAGAAACTTCACAGATTCATGACCCTTTGAGTGAAGTAATTTCTCCCATCTCTGTTTTAAATCTGCTACCCCTTATCCTAAATCTATGAGCTCGCATTCTAGAGGAAACATCCTATCTACAACTAGCTTGTCAATCTCCTTTATCATCTTATTATATCAATTAGATCTCCTCTCATTCTCCTCAAACACCTCGGGCGGGATTCTCCGACCCCCCGCCGGGTCGGAGAATCGCCGGGGGCTGGCGTGAATCCCGCCCCCGCCGGTGGCCGAATTCTCCGGCACCGGATATTCAGCGGGGGCGGGAATCGCGCCGCGCCGGTTGGCGGCCCCCCCCCCCCCCCCCTGGCGATTCGCCGGCCCACGATGGGCCGAAGTCCCGCCGCTGTCAACCCACGTCAGCCGGCGTGGATTGAACCTCCTTTGGGACGGCGGGACACGGCGGCGCGGACGGGCTCCGGGGTCCGGGGGGGGGGGGGGGCCACGGGGTGAAATGGCCCCGGGGGGGTGCCCCCACGGTGGCGTGGCCCACGATCGGGGCCCACCGATCCGCGGGCGGGCCTGTGCCGTGGGGGCACTCTTTCCCTTCCGCCTTCACCATGGTCTCCACTATGGCGGAGGCGGAAGAGACCCCCTCCACTGCGCATGCGCGGGGATGCCGTGAGCGGTCGCTGATGCTCCCGCGCATGCGCCGCCCGGCAAAGTCAGTTTCGCACCAGCTGGCGGGGCACCAAAGGCCTTTCCCGCCAGCTGGCGGGGTGGAAATCAGTCCGGAGCGGGCCTAGCCCCTCAAGGTAAGGGCTCGGCCGCTCAAGATGCGGAGACGTCCGCACCTTTGGGGCGGCGCGATGCCGGACTGATTCGCGCCATTTTTGGCGCCGGTCGGCGGACATCGTGCCGATATCGGAGAATCCCGCCCCGCATCTCTGGAATCAATCTAGAGAACCTTCTCTGAACTGCCTCCAATGCAACTACATCTCTCCTCAATTAAGCAGATCAAAGCTGTACACAGTAATTCATGTACGGTCTCACCAGTACCTTGAACAGTTGTAGCAACACTTCTTTACTTTTATATTCTATTCCTTTAGCAATAAATCTTAAAATTCCATTTGCCTTCCTTTTAACCTGCAAACTAGTTTTCTGCGTTTCATGCACGAGGACACCCATATCCCGATGCACCAAAGAACTCTGACGTTTCTCTCCATTTAGATAATAAGTTGCCTTTCCATTTTTCCGACCAAAATGGATAACCTCACACTTATCCATGTTAAATTCCATCTGACAAATTTTGGCCCACTCACATTTGTCAATTCTTTATTTCTTTATGGGAACTTTAGTATGCCAGCAGATAAAGCTAGAGGTTGCGAAGATAGGGGGGAAAAAAGTCAGAATTAAAGGCTCTGTACCTAACTGCACTTAGTATTTGCAATAAAACGGATGAACTGACAGCTCAAATAGAAATTAATATGTATTACCTGGTAACTATCACAGCGATATGGCTGCAAAATGATAATGTTCGGGACCTTAATATTTAAGGATACATGAAAATTCAGAAGGAAAGTGTTATATTCTTTGCTATAGCCGCAAAGCTAAAAGAATCACTAATGGCACGTGTCCAGTTTGTATAACATAGCGCTAGGGGTTTATGTACAAGATGCTGCTGAAACAGGGTACAGTGGCTAACTCCGCAAAAGCCTGCAAATGCTCCGGTTATATCATTACATGAAATTACACCAACCAATGATGTTACTCTGATACATAATAGAAAAGAAGCTATGGTATATAGAACATAGAACATACAGTGCAAAAGGAGGCCATTTGGCCCATCAAGTCTGCACTGACCAAAAAAGCTAGACGGGGATCTAGCGGGGGGGGAGAGGAGAGAAGCGGGGGGGGGGGGGGGGGGGGGGGGGGGAGGGGGGGGGGGGAGGGTTGCTGCTGCACTGGCCGAAAGAGAACAGGACACAGAAGAGGTGGCTGGGACGGGGGTCCCCCGGCTGGGGGACTGGGGGAGTGAGGGAGGCGCGGACAAGGGACTGGCCCAGAAAAGGAGAGGGCTAGTCGGCAGGGGTGGGGGGGCGTTGTGAGAGCCCCTCCAATCCGGCTGATAACGTGGAACGTGAGGGGCCTGAATGGGCCGGTGAAGAGGGCTCGAGTGTTCGCGCACTTGAAGGGACTGAAGGCAGACGTGGCATTGCTCCAAGAGACACACCTGAAGGTGGCGGACCAGGTCAGGTTAAGAAGGGGATGGGTAGGACAGGTAATTCACTCGGGATTAGACGTGAAAAATAGAGGGGTGGCAATTCTGGTGGGAAAGCATGTGCCATTTGAGGCCAAGACTATCGTAGAGGATAATGGAAGGAGATATGTGATGCTGAGTGGTAGGCTGCAAGGGACGAGGGTGGTGTTGGTAAATGTATACGCCCCGAACTGGGATGATGCTGGATTTATGAAGCGCATGTTGGGGCGCATTCCGGACCTGGAGGCAGGAGAACTGATAATGGGAGAGGACTTTAATACAGTGCTGGACCGCTCCAGATCAAGGACGGGCAGGAGGCCGGCGGCGGCCAAGGTGCTCAGGGGTTTTATGGATCAGATGGGGGGAGTGGACCCATGGAGGTTTGCAATACCGCAGGCCAGGGAATTTTCTTTTTTCTCCCACGTACATAAGGTTTACTCCCGGATAGATTTCTTTGTTCTGGGTAGGGCGCTTATTCCGAGAGTGGAGGGGACGGAGTATTTGGCCATAGCCGTTTCAGACCATGCCCCGCACTGGATGGAAATGGGGCTGGGAGAGGAGAGGGACCAACGCCCACTGTGGCGGTTGGACGTGGGACTGCTGGCTGATGAGGTGGTGTGTGGGAAGGTGAGGGGGTGCATTGAAAGGTACTTGGAGGCCAACGACAACGGGGAGGTGCGAGTGGGGGTGGTATGGGAGGCGTTGAAGGCGGTGGTCAGGGGAGAACTGATCTCCATTAGGGCTCATAGGGAGAAGACAGAGGGCATGGAAAGGGAGAGGTTAGTGGGCGAGATCTTGCAAGTGGACAGGAGATACGCAGAGGCCCCGGAGGAAAGAGTACTTAGGGAACGGCGACGGCTCCAGACGGAGTTTGACCTACTGACCACGGGCAAGGCGGAGGCACAATGGAGGAAGGCGCAAGGGGCGACCTATGAGTACGGGGAAAAGGCTAGCCGGATGCTGGCGCACCAGTAAGAGGGCGAGGGAAATAGGGGGAATCAAATATGGAAGGGGAGCCACGGTTCGAAGTGCCACGAAAATAAATAAGGTATTCAAGGCCTTCTATGAAGAGCTGTACAGGTCCCAGACCCCAGGGGGGGAAGGGGGGATGAGGCGATTTCTGGACCAGCTGGGGTTTCCGACGGTGGAGGAGCAGGAGGCGGTTGGTTTGGGAGCACCAATTGGGTTGGAGGAGTTGAGCAAGGGTTTGGGGAGCATGCAGGCGGGGAAGGCCCCGGGGCCGGACGGGTTCCCGGTGGAGTTCTATGGAAAATATGTGGACCTGCTGGCCCCGCTGCTAGTGAGGACCTTTAACGAGGCAAGAGAGGAGGGAACCCTGCCCCAGACAACGGCGGAGGCGACAATCTCCTTGATTCTTAAGCGAGACAAGGATCCACTGCAATGTGGATCGTACCGGCCGATATCGCTCCTCAATGTGGACGCTAAGTTATTGGCAAAAGTGCTGGCCACGAGGATTGAGGACTGTGTCCCAGGGGTGATTCATGAGGACCAGACGGGATTTGTAAAGGGCATGCAGTTAAATACCAATGTGCGGCGGCTCTTGAACGTGATAATGATGACATTGGAGGAGGGAGAGGTGGAGATAGTGGCAGCTATGGACGCGGAAAAAGCCTTTGACCGAGTAGAGTGGGAGTACCTCTGGGAGGTATTGTGCAGGTTTGGGTTCGGGGGAGGGTTTATTAGATGGGTTAAGCTCCTTTATAGCGCCCCGGTGGCGAGTGTAGTGACGAA
The DNA here is from genome assembly GCF_047496885.1 of Scyliorhinus torazame. Classification (NCBI taxonomy): domain Eukaryota; kingdom Metazoa; phylum Chordata; class Chondrichthyes; order Carcharhiniformes; family Scyliorhinidae; genus Scyliorhinus; species Scyliorhinus torazame. Next base: position 90,096,881 of record NC_092709.1, read on the forward strand.
CCGGCGGAGGTCGGAGTGCTTTCGGCTTTACCGAGAGACGAGGCAGGGGTGCCCCCTGTCCCCCCTGTTGTTTGCACTGGCAATCGAACCCTTGGCCATATCACTTAGGGAGTCCAAGAAATGGAGGGGGATAGTCCGCGGGGGAGAGGAGCATCGGGTATCGCTATACGCGGATGACCTGCTGCTATACGTGGCGGTCCTAATAGAGGGGATGGTGGAGGTCATGCAGACTCTGAAGGAGTTTGGGTAGTTCTCAGGCTACAAGCTTAATGTAGGGAAGAGTGAGCTTTTTGTGTTACAGGCAGGGGACCAAGAAAGAGGGATAGGGGACCTACCGCTGAGGAGGGCGGAGAGGAGTTTTCGGTATCTGGGGATACAGGTGGCCAGAAGTTGGGGGGCCCTACATAAACTGAATTTGACGAGGATGGTGGAGCAAATGGAGGAGGATTTTAAAAGATGAGACATGCTCCCGCTCTCGCTGGCGGGTAGGGTGCAGTCGGTCAAAATGGTGGTCCTCCCGAGGTTTTTGTTCGTGTTTCAGTGCCTCCCCATCGTGATCACCAAGGGCTTTTTCAAGAAAGTAGGTAGGAGTATTATGGGGTATGTGTGGGCAAATAAGACCCCGAGGGTTAGAAGAGGGTTCTTGGAACGCAACAGGGACCGAGGAGGGTTGGCTTTGCCAAACCTAGAGAGTTACTACTGGGCAGTAAACGTGACGATGATCCGCAAGTGGGTCATGGAGGGAGAGGGGGCGGCATGGAAGAGGATGGAGATGGTGTCCTGTAAAGGAACGAGCCTGGGGGCGTTGGTCACGGCACCGCTGCCGCTCTCGCCGACAAAACACACCACAAGCCCGGTGGTGGCGGCAACGCTAAGGATCTGGGGCCAGTGGAGAAGTCACACGGGTGCAATGGGAGCATCGGTGTGGTCCCCGATTAGGGGTAACCACCGGTTTGTCCCGGGGAAGATGGACGGGGGGTTCCAAGGCTGGCATCGGGCGGGGATAAGAAGAATGGGGGACCTGTTCATTGACGGGACATTTGCGAGCCTAGGGGCACTGGAGGAGAAATTTGAGTTACCCTCGGGAAACGCATTTAGATATATGCAGGTGAGGGCTTTTGTGAGGCAACAGGTGAGGGAATTTCCGTTGCTCCCGGCACAAGAAGTTCAAGATAGGGTGATCTCGGGGGTATGGGTCGGGGAGGGCAAGATGTCGGAAATATACCAAGAGATGAAAGAAGAGGGGGAAGCGCTAGTAGAAGAACTGAAAGGTAAATGGGAGGAGGAGCTGGGGGAGGAGATTGAGGAGGGGTTATGGGCTGATGCCCTAGGCAGGGTTAATTCCTCCTCCTCGTGTGCCAGGCTCAGTCTGATACAATTTAAGGTGGTTCACAGAGCGCATTTGACGAGGGCGAGACTGAGTAGGTTCTTTGGAGTAGAGGATAGATGTGAAAGATGTTCAGGGGGCCCGGCGAACCATGTCCATATGTTTTGGTCATGCCCGGCATTGGAGGGGTTCTGGAGAGGAGTGGCGGGAGTAATATCCCAGGTGGTGAAAGTCCGGGTCAAGCCAAGCTGGGGGCTAGCAATATTTGGAGTAGTGGATGAGCCGGGAGTGCAGGAGGCGAAAGAGGCCGGAATTCTGGCCTCTGCGTCCCTAGTAGCCTGGCGAAGGGTCTTGCTATTGTGGAAGGAGGCGAAGCCCCCTAGCCTGGAGGCCTGGATTAACGACATGGCGGGGTTCATAAAATTGGAGAGAATTAAGTTTGCTTTGAGAGGGTCTGCACAGGTGTTTTACAGGCGGTGGCAACCGTTCCTAGAATACCTCGCGGAGCGTTAGAGGAAGTTCGGTCAGCAGCAGCAGCAACCCAGGTGGGGGGGGAGGGGGGGGGGGGAACGAGAGACTGTTTGAGGGGATGGACGAGCGGGAGATGGCATGAAGGGGGGGGGGAGAAATGGTACGCGCGGCCAAGAGCCAGTGTATAAAGCTATGTAAATATACCATCTTGCCATGTACATATCTTGCTCAGGGAGAATTTGCGTTATTTTGTTATGGGGGGGGGGGGGGGGGGTGTTATTGTATGTAAGGGGAAAAAATTGTGTTGTTAAAAAACCTTAATAAAAATATTTTTTTCAATAAAAAAGTCTGCACTGACCCACTTAAGCCCTCACTTCCACCCTATCCCCATAACTCAATAATCCCTCCTAACCTTGTGGACATTAAGGGCAATTTAGCACGGCCAATCCATCTAACCTGCACGTCTTTGGACTGTGGGAGGAAACCGGAGCACCGGGAGGAAACCCACGCAGACACTGGGAGAACATGCAGACTCCGCACAGACAGTGACCCAGCAGGGAATCGAACCTGGGACTCTGGCGCTGTGAAGCCACAATGCTAGCCACTGTGACACTGTGTGGCCCACAGGTACAGAGAGGTTGCTCTGTTAATTAAGGATGACATTGATACGTTAGAGAGAGATGACCTTAGTTATGAAGATCAAAATGCAGGGGGCAATTTAATGGAGACGTTTCTAAGTGCACTAAGAACACTATTTACAACGCCCAATGCTGCTCTTGCTCACGTATTTGCTTTGTTTGGCCCCTTGTTCTGCACTGTAACTAATCACTGTTTGTCAATGTATCATTTGTCAATGTTCTCTGTTGATTATTCTTTTTGTCTACTATGTACGGACTGTGTACGTTCCCTCGGCTCCAGAAAAATACTTTTCACTGTACTTTGGTACATGTCACAATAAATCAAATCAACATGCAATTTTAGGCTGGTTTGCCTGGAAGTTTATCCCCGGCTATGTTGACAAGTTCGCCACCGCTATCTAACCACATTGTCATTTTTGGGGCCCTGGGAAATTTTTCACTGGTTTAGCCCACACTTAGAATTTCTTTCAGCACTGGGAGCTGACTCCAAGATCAGGCTGCCATTTTTAAAAGGTGCCCTGATCTCGAGGTGAGCTTGCGGGTAACCCACAACCCTCCCCCATGGCAATGTCACCCCCCACACATGAGCATTACCAACCTCCCTCCAATGGATGACACCCCACTATGGGGTCGCTGAGGGCCTCCCCTTTATGGACCTTCCCACGTCCCCCCTTTCAGGACCCCCACCCTTCATCCCTCCCAACCTTCCGGAGGTCCCTTCATACCCGACCTTCACTCCCCACCCCTCATACGCCCCTCATCCCTTCTTTCATGGGCATGGCCCGCCTCAGGCCCTGACCCTTGGCAGTGCTACCCTGGCAGTGCCACCTGGGCACTTTGGCAGTGTCAGTGACAGTGCTAGGGTGCCATGCTGGCAGTGCCAAAGTGCCTGGCTGCTAGAGGGAGAGCCAGGGGCTACCCGGCCCTGTCCCTGACTGCCCAGCGGCCTCCAATGGCCTGGGAGACCCCAAGGTGCCGTTCCGCCTGGTCCATGTTTTGGGTGGACCTGGACTAAACAGCGCTTATTGCGAGGGAGAACCAGGGGGCTAGCCAGCCCTGTCCCTGACCACCCAACGGCCTCCAATGGCCTGGGAGACCCCAAGGTGCCGTTCCGCCTGGTCCATGTTTTGGGTGGACCTGTACTAAACAGCGCTTAGCTGGGAGTCTCCTTGGGAAGGCCGATAGATGCAGGGAGCTGGTTAGATCCGGCATCAGCATGATTAAGTGGGTTCTTAAACGGCTGGTAGATTGCGTTCATAGAATCTGTTGGGGTAAAGGTAAGAAACAGTAAAGATAGGAAGTTACTTGTGGAAGCAGTTTATAGACCCCCTAACAGTAACCACACTGTAGGATGTGGTATATGGCAAGAAATAATGGGGACTTGTGAGAAAGTTATGGTGACAGTGGTGAGTGATTTTAATCTGCATATAGATTGGATCAATCAGATTGACAAAGGTAGTGTAGAAGATGAGTTCATAGTGTTTTGGGGACAGTTTCTTTGAGCAGCACATTCTAGAGCCAACTAGCGAGTGGGCTATTCTAGATCTGGTAATGTGCAACAAGGCACGATTAATAATGTCCTTAAGGCATTCCTTTGTATCAGTGAACGTAACATGATTGAATTTTGCATTCAGTTTCAGGGAGAGAAGAGTAGGTGTAAGACGGGTATTTTAAACTTAAAAAACGACAATTGTGAGGGCCTGAACAAGACAGAACTGACTAAGGTGAACTGGGATATTAGGTTAAAGGATAGGTCAATAGAGGTACAATGGCAGATATTTAAGGAGATATTCATAACACTCTGCAAAGATGCATTGCAATGTGAAAGGAAAACTCTTTTGCACCATTCAACTAACTAAAGAAGTTGACGATAATATCAAATTGAAAATAAAGAATACAATTCTGTGAAGATTAGTGGCAGGTCAGAAGATTGAATGGAATATAAAAAGAGCAAAGAATAACTAAAAGAGTAAAGGAGGGCGAAATTAGGATATGAGGGAAAACTAGCTAGAAATGAAAAAAAAACAAAGTACGAGTAATTAAAAGGAAATGAAGTAAATTCAACATTGGTCCTCGAGAGAGAGAGAGAGAGAGTCTGGGGAATTAATAATAGAAATAAGGAAATGGCAGGTGTATTAAACAGATATTTGCATCAGTCTTCACTGTATATGATGCAGATAATATCTTAAAATATTTGTGAATTAAGAGATGAAAGAGAGGGAGGAACTTCAAAGGGAAAAGAAAATTATTGGAACTAGAAGTTGTAATTTTCCAAAATTCCCTAGATTCTGGAAAGGTTCCATCAGATAGGAAAATAACAAATGTAACTTCTCCATTCAAGAAAGGAGGGAGACAGAAAGCAGGACACTACATGACAGTTAACTTAACACCTATCATTGGGAAAATGCTGGAATCTATTATTAAGGTGGCTGTAGCAGGTTATTTAGAAAATTTCAATGCATGCAGATAGAGCCAAGATGATTTTGTGAAAGGTAAATTGTGTTTGACTAATTTATGAGAGTTCTTTGAGGAAGTAACAAGCAACATGGATAACAGGGAACCTGTGAACATAGTATATTTAAATTTCCAGAAGGCATTTAAGAAGGTGTTACAGTCAAAGGTTACTAAACAAAGTAAGAGCTCATGGTGGAGGGGGGTAACATATTAGCATGGTTCGAGGTTTGTTTAGCAATCAGGGAAACAGAGTATGCATAAATGGGCAATTTTCACTTCAGCAAGATGGAACAAGTGGCGTGCACAGGGGTTAGTGCTGGGGCCCCAAATTAGGCAGATGGTGTATAATGTGGGAAAATACAAATTTCCACTTTTGACAGTGTTTCAGTCCTTTTGATTTCCCTTTGTTTCCATTTCTTATGTCATTTTTGGTTTGTGGACTTATAATTGGAATACGCTTTTAAGCAGTAGACTTAAGCAGAATCAGCCTGCTTGTCAGGACAGTGTGTTGCAGGATTTGTTTTTGGAGAGGAGAATGAAGACTTGCCGGTACCAAGGGAATCTTAAGATCCAGCTTTGGAGGAAGTTGGTTTGATTGGCTGGCTGGCGACCTGTTTGTTGGCCAGGGAGAGTGTTCTGGCTGACAACAGTCAGTGATTGATTCATGCAAGATGCTCTGAGAGAGCTGGTCAGAAGTGATTAGACTTTGTAAGGAGAAGGCACTCACTCTCTCTCTCTGCTGAAGTAAAGGACTGCTTCATTGTTCTAAAACCAGTGAGTGCCTGGTGCATCTTTACTTTATAGTTGAAATGATCTTCCCTCTACAAAGAAAGTAGACAGCCTTGCAGAGAAACCCTCTCAAGCTTAGAAGGAAGAAGTATCGAAGCAAAAGCTTGACTTTAACTGAAAAGCATCATAGTAGACAATTTATTCTTTTTGCTTTATCAGTTTTCTTCTCTCTCCATCAGCGTTTCCCTCTATGTTGTCTGTGTGTGTGTATATATAAAAATGGGCAAGTTGAAAGGGGGGGGTTGGATAAAGGGTATTATGCCATCAGTTACATTTTACAGAATAGGAAAGCAGTATATTATTTAAATAGATTTGAATTTTTTTATTGTCACGTGTACTCGGGTACAGTGAAACATATTTTTCTGCGAGCAGCTCAACAGATCATTAATTACATGAAAAGAAAAGAAAATACATAATAGGGCAACAGAAGGTACACAATGTAACTACATAACACCAGCATCGGGTGAAGCAGACAGGGGTGTAGTGTTAATGAGGTCAGTCCATAAAAGGGTCGTTTAGGAGTCTGGTAACAGCGGGGAAGAAGCTGTTTTTGAGTCTGTTTGTGCGTGTTCTCAAACTTTTGTATCTCCTGCCCGATGGAGGAAGTTGGAAGAGTGAGTAAGCTGGGTGGGAGAGATCTTTGATTATGCTGCCTGCTTTACCAGACAGCGGGAGGTGTAGATGGAGTCAATAGATGGGAGGCAGGCTCGTGTGATGGACTGGGCTGTGTTCACGACTCTGAAATTTCTTGCGGTCTTGGACCGAGCAGTTGCCATACCAAGCTGTGATGCAGCCAGATAGGATGCTTTCTATGGTGCATCTGTAAAAGTTGTTCGAGTTAATGTGGACATGCCGAATTCCCTTAGTTTCCTGAGGAAATATAGGCGCTGTTGTGCTTTCTTTTTCTAATAAACAATTTTAATTAGGTATTTTTGGCATTACAAACAACAGTATAAAAACAATGTACAAAGAACAAGAAACATGGTGCAATCACCGACTCCCATCCCACCAAGACCCGACCCGCCTAATTGACCCCCTATTCTACACTACACCCCCCCCCCCCCCCCCCCAGCCGACGTTTAATTCTCCGCGAAGAAGTCGATGAATGGTTGCCATCTCCGGGCGAACGTAATCTTCTCTAGGCCGAGAAAGCTTGCCATGTCAGTTAGCCAGATCTCCGATATTGGGGGTTTTGAGTCCCTCCAAGCTAGCAGTATCCGTCTCCGGGCTACCAGGGAAGCAAAGGCCAGAACATCTGCCTCTTTCTCCTCCTGGATTCCTGGGTCTTCCGACACCCCAAAAATTGCCACCTCTGGACTCATTGCCACCCTTGTTTACAAAACTCTGGACATGATGTCCGCAAACCCCTGCCAATATCCCCTAAGTTTTGGACACGCCCAGAACAAGTGAACATGGTTCGCTGGTCCTCCCGCACATTTTACACACCTGTCCTCCACCCCAAAGAATCTACTCATCCGGGCCACTGTCATGTGGGCCCGGTGGACCACCTTGAATTGGATCAAGCTGAGCCTGGCGCATGTTGCAGTCGCGTTGACTCTGCTCAATGCGTCTGCCCATAAGCCATCCTCCATCTCACCACCAAGCCCCTCCTCCCACTTATGCATCAGCTCCTCGGTCTGCGTCTCCTCCGCCCCCATGAGTTCTTTGTAGATGTCCGAGACGCTCCCCTCTCCCATCCATCCCCTAGACACTACCCTATCCTGGATCTCCCTTAGTGGCAGGAGTGGGAAGGATGATACCTGCCGGCACAGAATGTCCCGCACCTGTAAATATCTAAATTCGCTCCCCCTTGCCAACCCAAACTTCTCCTCCAGCGCCCTCAGGCTAGGGAAGCTCCCCTCTAAAAACAGGTCCCCCATCCTCTCAATTCTCGCGCTTCGCTATACTTGGAACCCCCCATCCAAGCTCCCCGGGGCAAACCGGTGATTGTCACATATTGGGGACCAGACCGATGCTCCCACTGCTCCAACGTACCTCCTCCACTGACCCCAGATCCTCAAGGCCGCCACCACCATGGGGCTGGTGGAGTACCTTGCCGGCGGGAATGGTAGAGGTGCCGTTATCAATGCCCCCAGACTGATGCCCCGACATGAAGCTGCCTCCATCCGCTCCCAAAACGACCCTGCCCCCACCACGCATGTCCTTATCATGGCTATGTTAGCCACCCAATAATAATGACTAAAATTTGGTAGCGCAAGTCCCCCCTCCCTCCCATTCCGCTCGAGCATCACCTTCTTCACTCGCGGGGACTTACCCGCCCACACAAAGCCCAGGATGATTTTATTAACCCTTTTAAAAAAGGACCGCGGGATGAAAATTGGGAGACACTGAAATACGAATAAAAATCTCGGTAGAACTGTCATTTTGACCGTCTGCACTCTCCCAGCCAATGACAGTGGAAGCGCATCCCATCTCCGAAACTCGCCCCTCATCTGTTCAACCAACAGGGACAAGTTCACGCCACTTGTATCCCTAAGTACCTGAAACTGTCCCCTACTAACCTAACGGCAGCTCCCTCAGCCGACCCTCCTGACCCCTCGCCTGGACTACAAACATCTCACTCCTTGTCATATTCAGTTTATACCCCAAAAACCGACCAAATTCCCCCAAAATCGCCGTAATTTCACCCATCCCTGCCCCTGCATCTGAATCTGATACGTATAAAAGCAGGTCGGCTGCGTACAACGAGACCCTATGTTCCACCAGCACCCCCCCCCCCCCCCCCCCCCTCAGAGCAATTTGCCAGCGGCTCTATAGCTAACGCAAACAGCAGTGGGGAGCGGGGGCACCGCTGTCTTGTCCCCCGGTACAGTCGTACAGTCTAAAATAGTCCAAGGTCATCCTATTCATCCTCACACTTGCCTCCAGGGCCTGGTACAACGACCTGACGCTGTTGTGCTTTCTTGGTGGTAGCGTTGACGTTTTTGGAGATGTGTACCCCTAGGAATGTGAAGCTGCTAACCATCTCCACCTCGGCCCCATTGATGCTGACAGGGGTGTGTACAGTACTTTGCTTTCTGAAGTCAATGACCAGCTCTTTAGTTTTGCTGGCATTGAGGGATCGATTGTTGTCACTACACCACTCCACTAGGTTCTCTATCTCCCTCCTGTATTCTGACTCGTCGTTATTCGAGATCCGGCCCACTATGGTCGTATCATCAGCAAACATGTAGATGAAGTTGGAACCAAATTTTGCCATGTAGTCCTGTGTGTACAGAGAGTATAGTAGGGAGCTAAGTACGCAGCCTTGCGGGGCCCCGGTATGGAGGACTATTGTGGAGGAGGTATTGTTTATTCTCACTGATTGTGGTTTGTGGGTTAGAAAGTCGATGATCCAGTTGCAGAGTGAGGCGCCAAGTCCTAAGTTTTGGAGCTTTGATATGAGCTTGGCTGGGATTATGGTGTTGAAGGCGGAGCTGCAGTCAATAAATTGAAGTCTGATGTAGGAGTCCTTGTTGTTGAGATGCTCTAGGAATGAGTGTAGGGCCAGGGAGATGGCGTCTGCTGTGGACCGGTTGCGGCGGTATGCAAAATGCAGTGAATCAAGAGAGAGATTGCAGAATTCTGAAGTGCAGAGAGATTCGAGTGTCCTGATACATGAATCACAAAATGTTAGTGTGTAGATACAGCAAATGATCAGGAAAGCAAATGGAATATTGTCATCATTGCGAGGGAAATGGAATAGGAAAATATGGATGTTTTGCTACAATTGTACAGGATATTGCTGGGATCATACTGTGTACAGTTTTGGTCTCCTTATTTAAGACAGGACATACTTGCATTAGAAGCAGTTCAGAGAACGTCCACTCAACTGATTCCCGGGACAGGGGGTGTATCTTCAGGGAAGGTTGGAGAGACTGGGCCTGTATTCATTAAAGTTTAGAAGTGAGAGAGGTGATTTTATTGAAATGTATATAATCCTGAAGGGATTTGATTGGGTGGATGCTGAAATAATGTTTCCACTTGTGGGAGAGACACAGTTTTTAAAATAAGGGGTCTCCCATTTAAGACGGGGATTCTGAGGATTTTATTCTCTCAGAGGGTCCCATGATGTTTAAGGAACTCTCTTTCCTGGAGTGCAATGGATGAATGGTATTTTAACATTTTTAAAGCAGAGGTAGATTGATCCTTGACCAACAAGGGAGTCAAAGGGTATTAGGATTAGGCAGGAAAGTACAGCTAAGGCCACGATCAGATCAGCCATGATCTTATGAAATGATGGAGGGAGCAAGCTCGAGGGGCCAAATGGCCTGCTCCGAATTCATATGTTTGTATGTATGCTAACTATAGCTCCTAACTTTGATTATTTTGGTCGTTATTATCTGCCAGTGTTTGCAGGTATTCTCATGATATATATCCGTCCTCAATAGAGGGGGCAGTTGCGAGGCTGCTTATTACATTTGCTTGAGCAGTCTTAATCCAGTGCTGAAGAATGTAGCTCACAATACAAAACTGGCTATCATTTACTGTGAAATAGAAATAAATCACATTGATGCACTTAGGGTGAGCTGAGAAGCACAATGAAGCGCAGTTGATTTTCAGGAGTTGAAGCTGAGCCCGAGGGGAAGAATTAAGGAGACTTTGCACTTTATCTGACCCTGTCCTACCTGACTTCCCTGTTTCTTAATGATGACACTTGATGTTCAAAGTGGAAAATCATGCAATTCTCCAGAACCCAAATCAATTATGTTAATGGACATCATAAAACAATTTTAAAACTTAATGTAAAACATTATTGTTTAGCTGAAATCAGATTGTGAGCCCCAGCAGTGTGGCGCAGTATTTTAGTGCACTGATATTTGCCGAGTCTGTGTTACTTATCATCCACAATTCTTCAGAACCGAGAAAAGCCGTTGTGTCGAATCTTTGACAGAGCTTAGGTGAGGATACTATGATTGGCCTTAATACCCGGGAGAAAGAGAGAGAATGATGAGCCATATTCCATGCTGTCAATCACATAAGATGGCATGATTATTGGAGATGATCATTTAGCTCATCATTATTCACCAATCCAGAGAGATTATAAATTTTCTCCAATTCAGTATCCAATTATTTTTTTTAAGATTCCAAGGTTTTTCACCTCTATTAATCCGCCATGATTTCCATGCCATATGTTGATTATTTTTGCTGCGAAAGAGTTTTCTGACTTTACCGTTGATTAATTTGAACCTTTTTCTCTCTGCTCAACATTTGGACATTAGCAATGAGGTTAGTGTCTCTTCTCTGCTCCGCCCACTGTACTTGACTGTCTCTCTTGTATTTCAGAAAACAGGGCAAGGGGGCGGCACGGTGGTGCAGTGGTTAGCACTGCTACCTCACGGCACCGAGGTCCCAGGTTCGATCCCGGTCCCGGGTCAGTGTCCTTGTGGGGTTTGCACATTCTCCCTGTGTTTGCGTGGGTCTCACCCCCACAATCTAAAAATGGGCAGGGTAGGTGGATTGGCCACTCTAAATTGCCCCTTAATGGGAAAAAAAGAATTGGATACTTTTAATTTTTAAAAAAAGAACAATTTTCAAAGTCTGGTCTGTCCAGAGCCCTGTACAGATTGGTTACAATGTCCACTGACTTCATAGAGCTGATTATCCTGGGTCTGCCAAATATTCTTACCATTAATTAGAGTCAAAGGAAAACCCATTTGGTTCCTTTGCAGATTCTTGCTTCAACCTATCCAGATTTCCAGGTCATTCATTGCACTTGGACTGAATCAATTGAAATCTTTTATTTCAACGTCCTATTGATTGTGACTCTTCAATATTTGATATTTTCCACATGGAGTTTCCTAAAACATCTAGCTCTCTTTTTGCTGCCTCTTTGGCTTTTTCAAATCAAACCTGGAGTTTGCATGCCACTTATTTTACCCTCCTATATGCAGTACTCTGCTTTTAACCCAGTCAAGCACCTAAGTAGTCAACGACAGGCCTTCTCCAGGACCAAGGACATTAGTGGTGGAAATCTTGCTTCCCCAGAGCTGCAGGCCAATTAGATGCTGGCAGCTCCTCATTATCGTCAGTGCCAGCCAGGGGTGGCTATAGCTGCTGGCAATGCTCCCACCAGAGGCAGGACCAGCAAGGGTCACAGGTGAGTGAGGGCAGGATGGGGTTTGTTAGGATGGGTTCACTGATGTGGGGGGAACAGGAAGTGACCCCATCCTAAAGCTGGATTCCTCAATCAGGCATTGAGTGCCTTTGAATGAGCCACCGCCCTCACCCCAACATTTCTCCCCTCACAAGAGCCATTCAAGTTGCCTTTTGCTGCTGGATGAGGTCCTTAAGTGGGTATTAATTGGGCAGAGGTGGGAACATGGCACGGTCCCTACTCCACAGCAGTGCACCTGATTAACTGCCTCTCAACTTGACTGGGGTGGTGAGGTGGGCAACCAATTCTGTGCTATGCTTCACTTCCATGTTTTGTCCAACTTATTATGTATTTTCTGGTCTGCCTTATCTGATTCTACTCATTCCCCTAGCTTGATATCATCTGCAAATTTGACGATTTTGCACTGGTTTTTTGAATCCAATCAACAAATTAAAAATCATTGACCCCACCAGAAAACCTGGGGTGTTGCTCTTCTGTCCTACCCTCATGCTCCCTCCCGCCACTCCAGCCTCAACCTAACTTATGAAACCCTACAACTTTTAGTTTAACTAGTAGCTTTAGACTTTTGGAGGTCTAAGTATACCACATCACTGGGATTTCCAGAGCCACTGATGGTGTCACTTACTCAATTAAGTAATTGATTTCTTTTAAACCCATTTGTCGGCTGTTTAGTCTTATACAGATAATCCTTAAGCTTGTTTCTGATCATCAAATCCATTATTTCGCAGAAGTAGACGATTAATGGATCTATAGATTACTGTATCTGTAGAGATGCTCTTTTGCTCATGTCTTTGAATACTGTTGTTGACCAGGACCCTGCTTAATCAGCTTAGGTAGACACACTAAAGACATCTAAATTAATGCGGGCTACTTTATTCAAAAGAGCTTTAATTGAGATTTCTGAGAATTTAGTGCAGAGATGAGTCAGACTCACTACTGAGATTTAGCTATTGCCCGCACAGGTGAGGGCGCTGGCCAGGCTTCAGTCACTCAATACGGATTTCTTCTTCCATTCTGAGCACCGAGCTCAAGGTCTTCTTTCTGCAAATGTTCTTCTTCTTCTCTGAACTCTGAGATCAGGGTCCTCCTTCTTCAATCAGGGTCCTCCTTCTACAATGGTAGTTCTGAGCTCCGTGCTAGGGGTTCTCCTTCTGCAATGGTGGTTCCCAGGTTGTAATGCTCCAAGTGTCTGCGTGGGTTTCACTCCCAAAACCCAAAGATGTGCAGGGTAGGTGGATCTGCCACGCTAAATTGCCCCTTAATTTAAAAATAAACAAATCTTTAGAAACAGATGGCAGCCCGATATCTGTAATCCCCTTGTAATCCACGCCATACATAAAGTTGCATGGCACAGAATACAGAATTGCATCCTGCTTTACGACCTCAAGGGGATCATAAAACTAATGCAATTCAGCTCCAGCGGGAGAACATAGGGCGGGATTCTCCGTAGCCCGCCGCTAAAATCGAGTGGAGAATGGCTTACGACGCCGGATTCAGGGCAGGCACCAGTTTGACTCCGGGTTGCGATGCTCTGCCCCCTCCAAATCGGCATCATCAAGATGCGCGCCGCGTACAGTCACAAGGCTGTTGGCATGGCATCAGCCGGCCCACCCGCGATGCTCCGCCCCCGATGGGTCGGTTTCCTGACGGCACAGGCCACGTGTGGTCCGAGCGGCCGGGAACCTGGCATGTTGGCTGCGGACAGTGTCTAACGCCACCACACCCGGCCAGGATCTGTGCCGCTGGCTGGTGGGCTGCTGCTGGAGCTAGGGGGAGTGGTGGGAGGTGGCCAGGGGGTGGGCTATGGGATCGAGGTGGGTGGGTTAGGGTTCCAGCACTGCCGGCGCCATGTTTTTCGGCACGACCGGTGCAGGCTGTCAGCCATGTGCATGTGCGCAGCCCGGACCCAACGATTCTCCGGCCATTTTCCGCACAATCCGCCGGTGTTCCACATGGTACTGCTGCTAGCCGCTTATTGGTACTTGAATCGGTGAGGGGTTTGTGCCGATTTTCCTGTCGTGAATCACCTGCGGATTCTCCATTGGCGCCGATAGTCTTCCAAACGGAGAATCCAGACCCTTGTCTTTCAATGATCTTCTAATGAGTGAGCGGCTGTTTGAGTGCCATAGTGTGGGAAACATGAATTGGTGGAAGTTAAGGGTGTAACTTTCACTTGCTGCAAATAATTTCCGCAAATTAGAATTTGGGGAAATTTTAGCCTAATTTTCTGGTATATCCACTGGTTTATTGGTGCTTCCGATGTGGGTTGTGTGGTGATATGCATCACTGTAGATACACAAGGAGTTAATGTAGATACACTAGGACTAGGTAAACACTAGAGGGAGCACCAGAGACATCATGGCACACTGACATTCAACCAATAGGTCAGTAAGATAGGAAGCATCACACCCACCGCATGGATTAGAGCAGACTGGTTAGTTAGATTGAGTTACTATAGCAAGATCAGCAGGAGAGTCAAATTCAAGTAGGAGAATTGTTAACTGTTCAATAAATGTGTTAAACCTATCTCCAAGTCTGAACCTTCCTTTGTCAGAGCATACATCAAGAAAGCAGCTTATGCTACATGAAGAAGCATAACACAACAGGTTGTTTTCAATATTGCAATTATTTTTTAAAACTTTAGGTCTATTCAACACAGTAATAGTATCAGGCTTCTGCAACAGCTTGATCATGTGATCACATTGCTGACTGCTGACAACTCTCTCCTTTTAATGAAAAGTGTAACTGGCAACATCTGATCCTGTAGCAACACCTCACAACAATTCACCAGCTCCCTCTATGTGATATGAATTGAACAGCAAAGGAAATACAGCATCCTCTTTACAACATAGTACAAATCAGTCAAAATCAACAGAAGTGCACAATTGTATAACTGGGACTATCTTTTTCAAGGTCTTCACATACAACTCCACAAATGATAATGTTAGTTTCTTTTCCTATATTCAGGCTCTATGCTGGGTGACAAACACCATTACAAGCCTGAGAGGAAAGAAATAACTTTTATTATATTACTTCTTTCATGACCCCAGGATGCCCCAAACTGCTTTTGATGCAATGCATTACTCACTGATCTATCATCACTGTTCTAATAGATGGAAAAGTGATCACCAATTTTCGTACCCGAGAGTCACATAAGCAGCAATAGATAAATGAACAAATAATTTATTTCTGGTGATGCTAGGTGAGGAATTAATGTTGACCAGAAAACTAAGAAAAATAGAGCTGTACGATCTTTTATGTCCACCTGATAGTGCTGGTGGCCTAATATGTCAATGAGAAGACAGCTGCTTTGATGAATAGCCTTTCTCAATGCTGATAATCTCTTTCAAATGTTAACAGTCCTGGTCACTACGTCTCCTAATTTCCAGTAGACCATGACTAGAATTATTATATGCGAAGATCATATAAATGTATCCCTTGATCATTTTGTAGTTTATTCCTATAGCTCCTCCATAAGTTGTGATTTCAAGTGTTGATTAGTGTTGCAACACATATATTTTACATTAACTGCATTTTTGAGTCATGTACAGCCATGCAGATTTCACCATAACATAATTAATTTATCTATCAAATTGTTTTTTTGTGTATTCTAATTCCTTCATTAATGGCAATGGGAAAAAAGTATGAACTGGATATTTTCGACTAGCACATCTGCCCAGGTTAAATTAAACAAACTAATGATAGAATGCATGCGCAGGAGCATCAGCGGCCGCTGACAGCTTCCCACGCATGCGCAGTGGAGGGAGTCTCTTCTGCCTCTGCCATGGTGGAGACCGTGGCGGAGGAGGAAGGGAAAGAGTGCCCCCACGACACAGGCCCGCCCGCGGATCGGTGGGCCCCGATCGCGGGCCAGGCCACCGTGGGGGCACCCCCCGGGGCCAGATCGCCCTGCACCCCCCCCAGGACCCTGGAGCCTGCCCGCGCCACCTTGTCCCACCGGTAAGGTAGGTGGTTTAATTTACGCTGGCGGGACAGGCATTTTAGCGGCGGGACTTCGGCCCATCCGGGCCGGAGAATCGAGCCGGGGGGGGGCCCGCCAACCGGCACGGCGCGATTCTCGCCCCTGCCGAATATCCGGTGCCGGAGACTTCGGCAACCGGCAGGGGCGGGATTCACGCCAGCCCCCGGCGATTCTCCGACCCGGCGGGGGGTCGGAGAATCTCGCCCCAGATGTCAGGCTCAATTCCATGTTGGGAACCTGGTAAGATGATATGGCGGGATGTTGGCTGTGAACTCCCCATAGGTGCTATAATGTGCTGCCGGGTGGCTAATGAGGACCAAGTGGGACTTCCGCCCCTCACTTGGGGAAAACACATGCTCTCTGGAGCAGCTGGCTAATCTGGTTGGTTGGCAACTTGAGCAGTCTGGCAGCAACAAGAGCGCATCAATGGCAGCTGCTGGGCCTACAGGTGACAAAGGGAGAAGGCCTTGGGATCCCAGGAACAGTTACGTCCTGGGTCTTGGGTAGGAAGTGTTTGGGCAGGGAGGGGGGCATTGAGGCGGAGGTGGATTTAAGGCTGTGGGCGGGTAGGAAGGTAAGGGGGTTTGATCTTAAGGGGACTTCCCACAATCAACAGAGGGTAACGCAAAGGGCAGCCCCCAAAGATCAACCCCCCTCCCGCCCCACTCACTCATTCTTCCTACCCTTTGAAGAACTTTATTAACAAAATGTTAAACGCTGCCTGCTGCTGTCCAGAGGCCCTTGCCAAATGTTTTATGGCTTGACAGTGTATTTTCAGGGTCATCCGACTTGATAACAAGCCTAATTAACCTTGATTATTTATTTGAATATGTTGGGTGGAGGGCGGCATGGTGGCACAGTGGTTAGCACTGCTGCCTCACTGTGCTGAGGACCCAGGTTCGATCCAGGCCCCAAGTCACTGTCCGTGTGGAGTTTGCATATTCTCCCGTGTCTGCGGGAGTCTCACCTCCACAACCCAAAGATGTGCAGGTTAGGTGGATTGGCCATGCTAAATTTCCCCTTAATTGGAAAAAAAAATGAACTGGGGATATTACATTTATTTTAAAAAGCAACAACAAAAAAGATATGTTGGTGGGGGGGCTTCTGATGTTCACATTTGCCCACCCCACCATACAAAGATTTGTGAATGTACAAACCTCAAGTCCTCCTATTACACGCTTTTCAAAATAGTATCATTTAGATTTACTGCCTCTCCATGTTGTTCCCCTCAATGTTCATCACTTCAGACTCGTCTGCATTTAATTGCATTCACCTTGCTTCTGCCCGTTTCATCACGATGTCTGTCTGAAAGTTGTTACTATCCTGCTCACTATTTGTTGTATTGGCAAGTTCTGCGTCATCAGCAAACCTCAGAATTGTATCTCAAGTCTAGGTCATTTATATGTAACAACAAAAGCTATAACAACCTCTGGGGATGCATGAACCAGCACAACACTATCTGAGAGAATCATCTTTTTTCTGTTAATTACATTTACCTTTGCACTTCTTCTGAACTCTCATCTTTCTGTCCATCAGGAATAGAAATTATAGAAGAAACTTACTAAGCAAGAATAAAAAGATTGCATAGCTGAATGAGACCCTTACAAAGGAAAATAGAGTGAAGTATATTGTATAGTTTAGTAGTAATTTTGAATAATAGGTAATAACCATCTCCTATTATGACATGGAACTCTGTAGCTATGGAGTATTCACATTTATAAATAGTTTAAATTTTTTAAAGGCCCAATTTTGTTCGAATATCAATCTATGTAATGATGTGGATGGAGGAAACACCTTGTTAGATTCTGTAAAAGACATGTCGATTTAATGAGCAACTTTGAGATAACATAGCTCGGATGAGCAAGGAGCAACAAAGTCTAAATTCTTAAATAAACAGTTCAGTGATTCTTGTAATTCTGCTTTCTTCCTCTTTAAGACTATTTAAAGAAACTTCTTACTCAGATTTTCATATGAGTAGATTTGTCAGATTAAAGTCAGTGTGTTCTCTTCCTTTCTCTGATTATTTCAAGTTCTTGTTTTTTAAATTTTTTGTGTTACAACTAGCAACATGTCTTGCTTGTTTTTTATATAATATTAGCAGGTACTTGGTGGTGTCTCTCGGTCTCCTATTTTAACATTCAGGAATTCGGCTGAAAGACAGAACATCTGGCTGAAAACAGCCAGCATGCTGTTTCTCCAAATCCTGAATTTTATCATCCGGGCGTGCCCAAAGTTGGCACGGGTGGGAGCGGATGTGAAACCCGCTCCCTTCCGAGATCGCGTTGTTAAAGCAATATTATGCTTTTTTTAAATTTAAAGTTTCCAATTCATTGTTTTTCCAGTTAAGGGGCAATTTAGCGTGGCTATTCCTCCAACTTGCACATCTTTGTGTTGTGGGGGTGAGACCCACGCAGACATGGAGAGAATGTGCAAACCTCACACGGACCCACGGCGCTGTGAGGCAGCAATGCTAACTAACCGCTGAGCCACCGTGCCGCCCCAACGCAATGTTATGCTGGATGGCTAATTAACAGCAATCCAGAGTAAAATGTGCTCTGAGAAAGGCTCAGTGCTGCTGGGTAGGGCGAGCACAGGGAAAAGGGAGGGTGCAGGCTGACGTTGCCAATGTGTTCCCTCAGAGGGTCTGCCATTGCGGCAATGTCAGGGAGTTGCTGGCTTGTTAAAAAAAAATTATATCAGTGGAAAAGCTATGCCATGAGTGTCTGGGAAGCACAATCATACACAGACCTCAGTCCCCAGACACATTTGTTAATTTTATTTGAACTCTACCTTTCAACCCGCCCTAGATCGAGGTTGCAGCAAATAAGTAAAGGCAGCCTTGCCAATTGGCCTGCCTGCCATCCATCAAGGCAGACGGACCATGTAGACTCCTAGTCGGCTGCTGTCAAATTAATTAAAATTGGCTTCATGATTGTCGTATTCAGCCTTACGCCCGCCAACTGAAATATACCGTGGGGGTGTAAGTGTTCCAGATGAAACAATATTTAAACATTGTGCTGTCCATTGAATGCCGCATCACATTTAATATCTATGCCACAGGTGTACTTGGTTATACTCAGGGTGGAACGTTGGTGTGAAGCTGGGAGCATTTAAATTTGTCTTCATTGTGTCTTACCCAAAGCTGTAGGGAACCACGCAAGAGCCAGTGGTTGGGAGCAGGAATCCTGCAGGATACTAACTGTACTGACAGCCCAAGGGATCAGTCACTGTCATAATTTTGATGATCTGAATGGTGGTGGCAGCAGGGGAGGAGGGTGACTGCAAAAACATTCCTGTGGTGGGAAGGCAGAGGAAGAATGAAAAGGCCAATGGAAGAGCACGCCTACTTCTCCCTGTCAGAAAAATAAAAAGAACTTGCTTGGCTTCATCTGGTCTTTTAGGAGGTTATACTGTAGGATTTGATGTCATGCAGGCCTTGCACAATTTGATCTTAAATTAAGGTTGTGGAACCAATGCTGTTTTCAGGTTATTACTTTTCCAGGTAAAGTAGGTCTCCTGCCTTTTTTTTAAAATTTAGAGTGCTGTGGTGAATGGATTACGGCAACCATTCACCACTGTATTACATTACATTGTACTATGCTGATGCCCTTGTGGGCTCTGCCCCTGGCTTCGCCCCCTCGTGGAGGTAAATAGATCTGTTGCCTGTAGGCGGCTCTCAGTGCAGAGCAGTCGCAGGCAGGCACAGTTCTAGCTGATTAAAACCACTGTTCACTTCAACTCTCCGTCTCGTGTGAATTGATGGTCGCATCAATTTAATCAGCTACAACATCGCGATGGAAGCAGCCCTCAAACCTTTTTATTAAAGTTTTTCAAACACAATTTTTCCACTTTACAAATCAACATAAGAGATAACACAATAACTAATAAGTAACATTATTTAAATAAAATAGTGAACTGGCAAAGTAACAAAAAATAGTGCCCCCCCCTCCTCTCTGGGCTGCTGCTGCTGCTGATCTATTTTCCCTTAACGTTCCGCGAGATAGTCAAGGAACGGTTGCCACCGCCTGGAGAACCCCTGAACCGATCCTCTCAACGCAAACTTCATTCATTCCAGTTTTATGAACCCTGCCATGTCGTTTATCCAGGCCTCCACGCCGGGGGGTTTCGCTTCCTTCCACATAAGTAAGATCCTTCGCCGGGCTACCAGGGACGCAAAGGCCAGAATATCGGCCTCTTTCTCCTCCTGCACTCCCGGCTCTTCCGCTACCCCAAATATAGCTAACCCCCAGCCTGGCTTGACCCGGACCTTCACCACCTTCGAAATCACTCTTGCCACTCCCCTCCAGTACTCATCCAGTGCCGGACATGACCAGAACATATGTGTGTGGTTCGCCGGGCTTCCCAAGCACCTTCCGCACCTGTCCTCCACTCCGAAGAACCTGCTCAGCCTTGCTCCCGTCATGTGTGCTCTGTGTAGAACCTTGAATTGTATCAGGCTAAGCCTGGCACACGAGGAAGAGGAATTTACCCTACTTAGGGCATCAGCCCACAAACCCTCCTCAATCTCCTCCCCCAGCTCTTCTTCCCATTTTCCTTTCAGCTCCTCGATCAGCGCCTCCCCCTCGTCTCTCATCTCCTGATATATTTCGGACACTTTGCCCTCCCCGACCCATACCCCTGAAATCACTCTATCCTGGATCTCCTGTGTCGGGAGCAGCGGAAATTCCCTCACCTGTTGCCTCGTAAACGCCCTCACTTGCATATATCTAAAGATATTCCCCGGGGGCAACTCATACTTTTCCTCCAGCGCTCCCAGGCTCGCAAACTCCCCGTCAATAAACAAGTCTCTCAATCTCCTAATTCCTGCCTGATGCCAGCTCTGGAACCCTCCGTCCATCCTTCCTGGGACAAACCTATGGTTATTCCTGATCGGGGACCACACCGAGGCATCCGTCACCCCCCTATGTCGCCTCCATTGCCCCCAGATCTTTAAGGTTGCCACCACCACTGGGTTCATGGTATACCTTTTCGGGGAAAGCGGTAGCGGCGCCGTCACCAGCGCCTTTAGGCTCGTTCCTTTACAAGACGCCATCTCCAGCCTCTTCCACACCGCCCCCTCTCCCTCCCTCATCCACTTGCAAACCATCGCCACATTGGTGGCCCAGTAATAGTCGTCCAGATTCGGCAATGCCAGTCCCCCTCTGTCCCTGCTGCGCTGCAGGAACCCCCTCTTTACCCTCAGGGTCTTCCCTGCCCACACAAAACTCGGAACACTCCTACCTATTTTCTTAAAAAAGGCCTTAGTGATCAAAATGGGGAGACATTGAAACACAAAAAGAAACCTTGGGAGGAGCGTCATCTTTACCGCCTGCACTCTGCCCGCCAGTGAGAGCGGCAGCATATCCCACCTCTTGAAATCCGCCATCTGCTCCACCAGCCGCGTCAGATTGAGTTTGTGTAGAGTTCCCCAGTTCTTGGCTACCTGAATCCCCAAATGTTGGAAGCTCCTTTCCACTCTCCTTAACGGCAGGGCGTCTACCCCTCTTCCCTGATCCCCGGGGTGTACTACGAAAAGCTCTCTCTTCCCCATATTAAGCCTATATCCCGAAAAATCTCCAAACTCCCTCAATAACTGCATAACCCCTGTCATCCCCTCCCCAGGATCCGCCACATACAGCAGTAGGTTATCTGCATAGAGTGACACTCTATGTTCCTCTCCCCCTCTAACCACCCCCCTCCATTTCCTAGAGTCTCTCAACGCTATGGCCAGTGGTTTAATTGCCAGCGCGAACAGTAATGGGGACAGGGGGCACCCCTGCCTTGTTCCCCTATGTAACCGAAAATACTCCGATCTCTGCCGATTTGTGACTACACTTGCCACTGGGGCCCCATAGAGGAGTTTGACCCAACTGACAAACCCCTCCCCGAACCCAAACCTCCTCAACACCTCCCATAAATACTCCCACTCTACCCTATCGAATGCCTTCTCTGCATCCATCGCTGCCACTATCTCTGCCTCCCCCTCCGCTGGGGGCATCATTATCACCCCCAACAGCCGTCGCACGTTGACATTCAATTGTCTCCCCTTTACAAACCCTGTCTGGTCTTCATGCACCACCCCCGGGACACAATCCACATCCTCGTCGCTAGCACTTTTGCCAGCAACTTGGCGTCTACATTCAGGAGCGAGATAGGCCTATATGATCCGCATTGTAGCGGATCTTTATCTCGCTTCAGGATTAGTGATATCTTCGCCTCCGACATTGTCGGGGGTAGCGTCCCCCCTTCTCTGGCCTCGTTAAAGGTTCTCGCCAGCAGCGGGGCCAACAAGTCCACATATTTCCTGTAAAATTCCACCAGGAACCTGTCTGGTCCCGGGGCCTTCCCTGCCTGCATGTTCCCCAGCCCTTTAGTCACCTCATCCACCCCAATTGGCGCCCCCAGACCTGCCACCTCCTGCTCCTCCACCCTCGGGAACCTTAGTTGGCCCAGAAACTGTTGCATCCCCTCTTTTCCCTCCGGGGGTTGGGACCTATATAGCCTCTCATAAAAGGTCTTAAACATCTCATTTACCTTCCCTGCTCTCCGCTCCGTAGTTCCCGTTTCATCCCTAACTCCCCCTATTTCCCTTGCTGCTATCCTCTTATGAAGCTGGTGGGCCAGCAGCCGGCTCGCCTTTTCCCCATATTCGTATCTCATCCCCTGTGCCTTCCTCCACTGTGCCTCTGCCTTCCCTGTGGTCAGCAGGTCAAACTCCGTCTGAGGTCTTCGCCTCTCCCTATATAGTCCTTCGTCCGGGGCCTCCGCATATCTTTTATCCACACTTAAAATCTCCCCCACTAATCTCTCCCTTTCTTTGCCCTCTTTTTTCTCCTTGTAAGCCCTAATGGAGATCAACTCTCCCCAAACCACCGCCTTCAGCGCTTCCCATACTACCCTCACTCGGACCTCCCCATCATCATTGGCCTCCAGGTACCTCTCAATACATCCCGCACCCTTCCACAGACCCCCTCATCCGCCAATAGTCCCACATCCAGTCACCAGAGTGGGCGCTGTTCCCTCTCCTCTCCTAGTTCCAGATCCACCCAGTGCGGGGCATGGTCTGAAACGGCTATGGCCGAATACTCCGTTCCTGCCACCCTCGAAATCAGTGCCCTGCTCAAAACAAAGAAATCTATCCGGGAGTATACCTTATGGACATGGGAGAAAAAGGAGAACTCTTTGGCCAACGGCTTGGCAAATCTCCACGGATCCACTCCCCCCATTTGCTCCATAAGCAGCCCTCAAACCTGATCGACTGGAACTCGACCCACAGGCCGCTGAAGCCAAAGGGATTTTTTCACACTGGCTCCACTGTTGTCCGTCACCGAGGAACAGAAACTGAGCCGCTTCCACGCCCGAGTGAGCCATGGAATCTCCGTGCAGATCGAGGAAGCGACCACGTATGCAGATGCGGTCGCGATCCTGAAAAAGCAATACGTGAGGCCGGTGAACAAAGTTTTCGCGCGTCATCTCCTCACCCCTCGCCGTCAACGCCCCGGGGAATCGCTGGAGGAATACCTACGCGACCTGAAAGTACTCGCGCAAAACTGCAACTACCAGGACGTCACGGCCTCGAAGCACTTGGAACTCGCCATCCGGGACACCTATGTGGCTGGAGTCCGGTCCAACTACATCAGACAGCGCCTGCTCGAAAAGGGCACCCTCGACCTAGAAGAGACGGTAAAACTATCCACCTCCTTAGAGGTAGCTTTTCAGAGCCTCAACACTTTCCCCTCTGACCACGCAACCCCCTCGTGGACACCCAACCAGAGGGTGCCCCAGGCCTGTGCCGCACGGCTCCCCGCCCAACACGGGGGGCTGCCCTGCTATTTCTGCGGCCAGCACCAGCACCCCAGGCAGCGTTGTCCGGCTCGGAACGCGACCTGTAGCGACTGCGGCAAGAAAGGACACTTTGCCAAAGTTTGCCTGGCCAGATCCAAAATCTCTAACTCATAGGCCCGACTTTCAGACTCACGGGCCTGCAGACCCCGCAGCATGGCTGCGTGCCTGCCGGCAATGCCCCCTCCGGGCACATCATCTGCCTCGTGCTGTCCATGGGGGCAGCCATCTTTGACTCTACCCAACATGTGCGACTCATGGGGGCCACCATCTTGGCCGCCATCTTCATCGCCGCCCGACACGTGCAACCGACGGGGGCCGCCATCTTGGCTGCCATCTTCATTGCCACCTGACACGTGCGACCGACGGGGGCAGCCATCTTGGGACCACCCCACCACCTCCGACCACGCCGGCTACCCGCAACTCGGTGCGGTCACCCTCGACCAGTCACGCCCCAAGCACCTCAGGAACTCGATGATGACCGTCCGGGTCAATGGGCACGAAACGTCCTGCCTGTTTGACTCTGGGAGCACGGAGAGCTTTATACATCCAGACATGGTAAGGCGCTGTTCTCTCCAAATTTCCCCCGCATCCCAAACAATCTCCCTTGCTTCCGGATCGCAGTCAGTGCAGATCCCGGGGTACTGTGTCACGAACCTCGCGATACAAGCTGCCGAGTACGCCAATTTTAAACTATATGTCCTCCCCGATCTCTGCGCTCCTCTCCTGTTGGGACTGGACTTCCAGTGCAACCTCAGGAGCCTGACCCTGAAGTTCTGCGGGCCCCTACCCCCTCTCACCGTATGTAGCCTCGTGACCCTAAAGGTCGACCCGCCCCCACTCTTCGCGAACCTCACCGCCGACTGTAAACCCTCCGTCACCAGGAGCAGGCGATACAGTATCCAGGACAGGACTTTTATCAAGTCCGTGGTCCAGCTGCTCTTGAGGGAGGGGATCATCGAGGCTAATAATAGCTCGTGGAGAGCCCAGCTGGTGGTCGCCAGGACTGGGGATAAGAACCCGATGATTGTAGACTACAGCCAAACCATAAACCAGTACACGCATCTCGATGCGTACCTCCTTCCTGGATAGCGTACATGGTGAATCAGATTGCACACAACCGGGTGTTCTCCACGGTAGATCTGAAGTCTGCAGACCACCTGCTCCCAATCTGCCCGGAAGACTGCCACTACACGGCCTTTGAGGCAGACGGACGCCTCTTCCACTTCCTCCGGGTCCCCTTCGGGGTCACCAACGGGGTCTCGGTCTTCCAAAGAACGATGGACTGAATGGTGGACCAGTACGGGCTGCAGGCCACATTTCCGTACTTGTACAACGTCACCATCTGCGGCCACGATCAGCAGGACCACGACGCCAACCTTCAGAAGTTTCTCCAAACCGCCCAAGCCCTCAACCTCACTTATAACAAGGAGAAATACGTTTTCCGCACAACCCGACTGACCAATCTCGGCATGTCGTGGAAAACGGAGTCCTCGGGCCCGACCTCGACCGTATGCACCCCCTCCTGCAACTCCCCCTCCCCCACTGCCCCAAGGCCCTGAAAGGATGCCTCTGGTTCTTTTCGTATTATGCCCAGTGGGTCCCCAACTATGCGGACATAAAGCCCGCCCACTGATCAAAGCCACCATCTTCCCACTGACGACTGAGGCCCGTCAGGCCTTCAGCCGCATCAAGGCAGATATTGCCAAAGCCGCGATGCGTGCGGTGGACGAGTCCATCCCTTCCAGGTGGAGAGCGACGCGTCAGAGGTCGCCCTCGTCGCTACCCTTAATCAGGCAGGCAGGCTGGTAGCCTTTTTCTCCCGTACCCTCCACGCCTCCGAGATTCAACACTCCTCAGTCGAAAAAGAAGCTCAAGCCATTGTGGAAGCTGTGCGACATTGGAGGCACTACCTCGCTGGTAGGAGGTTCACCCTCGTCACTGACCAACGGTCGGTAACCTTCATGTTTGACAATACACAGCGGGGCAAGATCAAGAATGATAAAATCTTGAGGTGGAGGATCGAACTCTCCACCTATAACTACGATATAGTATATCGTCCGGGGAAGCTCAATGAGCCCCAGATGCCCTGTCCCGCGGCACATGCGCCAGCGCACAAGATGACCGACTCTGGGCTATCCATAACGACCTCTGCCACCCAGGGGTCACCCGGCTCCTCCACTACATCAAGGCCCGCAACCTGCCCTACTCCACCGAGGAGGTCAGGGCCATGACCAGGGACTGCCAAATCTGCGCGGAGTGTAAGTCGCACTTCTATCGACCAGACAAGGCCCACCTGGTGAAGGCATCCCGGCCCTTTGAGCGCCTGAGCTTCGACTTCAAAGGGCCCCTCCCTCTACCGACCGTAACGCTTATTTTCTCAACATCGTTGACGAGTACTCCCGCTTCCCCTTTGCAATCCCTTGCCCCGACATGACCACGGCCACTGTCATTAAGGCCCTGCACAGCATCTTCACCTTGTTCGGTTTCCCCACTTACGTCCACAGTGACCGAGGCTCCTCGTTTATGAGCGACAAACTGCGTCAGTACCTGCTCGGTAAGGGCATCGT
Source organism: Scyliorhinus torazame (assembly GCF_047496885.1). NCBI lineage: Eukaryota > Metazoa > Chordata > Chondrichthyes > Carcharhiniformes > Scyliorhinidae > Scyliorhinus > Scyliorhinus torazame. The sequence continues at coordinate 90,123,072 of NC_092709.1, forward strand.
CTCGAGCAGGACTACCAGTTACAACCCCCGGGGAAACCCCCAGGTGGAGAGGGAGAACGCGACGGTATGGAAGGGCGTCCTCCTGGCCCTATGGTCTAGGAATCTCCCAGTTTCCCGCTGGCAGGAGGTCCTCCACCGACACGCTCCACTCCATTAGGTCACTCCTTTGCACAGCCACGAACGAGACCCCTCATGACCGCCTATTTGTTTTCCCTGGGAAATCCACCTCCGGGGTCTCGCTTCCATCCTGGCTGATGACACCGAGGCCTGTACTCCTCCGAAAACACGTGAGGAGCCATAGGTCCGACCCCCTGGTCGACAGGGTCCAGCTCCTTCACGCCAACCCCCAGTATGCCTACGTGGCGCACCACGACTGCCGACAAGATAGTCTCCCTCCGGGACCTAGCACTCGCAGGCTCCCCTACGACCATCACCTACCCACCCCCCCCCCCCCACCCTACACTGAACAACGTCCCTGCCCCTGCGTGGCCTACACCTCCCCTCCTACACCCCCTCCCCCCATCGCCGACATACAGGGGTGAAGCTCCAGAAGACACGCTCCTGGAGTCAACACCCGTGCCCGCAGCGACGAGTTCAACACCCATGCCCGCAGTGACGAGTTCACCACCCGTGACCGCAGTGAAACCAGAGCTCAGGCGATCGCAGCGAAAGATCAAGGCGCCGGACAGACTCAACCTGTGAGCCACTTCACCCCCGCTGGACTTCAATTTTTTAACAGGAGGTGAATGTGGTGAATGTATTACAGCAAACATTCACCACTGTATTACATTGCATTTTAATATGCTGATGCCCTTGTGGTCTCCACCTATGGACCATTGTATTACATTACATTGCATTGTACTATGTTGATGCCCTTGTGGCCTCCTCCTATGGACCATTGTATTACATTACATTGCATTGTATCATGTTGGTGCCCTTGTGGGCTCTGCCCGTGGCTCCGCCCCCTCGGGGGAGGTATATAGATCTGCTGCCTGCAGGCAGCTGTCAGTGCACAGCAGTCACAGGCAGGCACAGTCTAGCTGATTAAAACCACTGTTCACTTCAACTCTCCGTCTCGTGTGAATTGATGGTCGCATCAAGTGCCCAATTCATTTTTTCCAATTAAGGGGCAATTTAGCGTGGCCAATCCACCTAGCCTGCACATCTTTGGGTTGTGGGGGCGAAACCCACGCAGACAGGGGGAGAATGTGCAAACTCCACACGGACAGTAACCAAGAGCCGGGATCGAACCTGGGACCTTGGCGGCGTGAGGCAGCAAGGCTAATCCACTGCGCCACCGTGCTGCTCTTGCCTCCTGCCTTTCTAGCTGGCTGTCCCGCCTTATCCTTAGGTCAGCTAAGATATTTGGGTTGGATGTTGAGAGAACCATCTTGTCTTTCCATTTCGACCATTCCAAATGGGTGGGCAGGTGTATGATAGACAGAATAAGAAACAGCATTTTACAAGTATGTGCAGATTTTAGCTCCCTTTTGTGAAAGCTCTCCCAGTGTTACAGGCCTAGCTAACAAAAGACAGCAGCAAGATTGAAGGCCTAGGAATGCAAGTTGAAGGAAATGGTTCTAATTTAAGACCATATTCAGATACTGTGTAAAATTTCTAGCCCCTCTGAAGCTGTCCCTTGAACAGATCCACTCATAGAATTGGCAGATTTCAGAGTTTCTCTGTATAATGGGTCAACAGGAATGACATCTTTCATCTGGGAATTAAAAAGCTGGAACTTATTAAAACTCATTTTGACGAAGCTGGCTTGACACTGGAGTCTTGGTTTTTGCTGAGCATTAAAATTAAAGGCAGAATTTTACAAACTGAAGGCTCCATTAGAGTTAGACATCCCCCCCCCCCCACCCCATCTCTGGGTATTGGAGCTTTAGGGGCCCCACCCCATTTGGCCTACAACCCCTCACCCCCCCGCGCCACGATCCTGGCCCTCCCAAACCCCCCACCCGAGGCGTCTCCTACCCTCCTACCCTGAGGACCCCTGGGATTTATCTTCTCCAAGCTCCCAGGACTTAGTTCCTGGCAGAACACTGCTGTGTCACTTCTGGCCATGGAAATCCTGCCCATTGCCAATCAACGCTCAAGTGGGTGTAAAATGGCAGTGGAAGTTATCGAGTCAGTGGCTGCACGGACTCTCAGGATGTCGAACACTGATTGCTCACCATCCTCAAAATTCTATGCGAAAAATATTGTGGTATATTTGAAATAGAAACAACCATTAACCAAAATTATGGCCAACAAAACAAACTGTTATGATAGTTCCGGCTACAACATGAGTGAGTGTTCATGGAATTTGGTTAGTATCCCTTTACTATACCAGAGGGAGAATGTAGTTCTTTTTAAAATTTTTATTTTTAAAATAAATTTAGAATACCCAATTCATTTTTTTCCAATTAAGGGGCAATTTAGCGTGGCCAGTCCACCTAGCCTGCACATCTTTGGGTTGCGGGGGCAAAACCCACGCAAACACGGGGGAGAATGTAGATCCAAGTTAAAACCCTGGTTACTATTGAGTTAGCTGATGAGAAAAATTGGCCCATGTTCCCTTTTTTGGGGGTCAATGTAGACTTTCAGGAAATAGTGTGTGCAGCCTCTCCTGGTTGGTCAGCTGCATCCATAGTGAAGAAATGGCTGAGATTTTGACGCACCAGCTTCACAAACATTGACCAGGGAACTGTGGACTACTGAATGTTCATCATGATCATCCTGATGGAGGTCACTGGAGTGAGTCTGCCAATGTCAGGCTGCCGTGGCTGCTAGTTACGTCATTACAGGGTGAGATGGGGAGCCTGGTGGTGGGTTGGGGGTGGGATTAAGAGGCAGCATGGGGGACACCTGCTTTTCTGGGGCCAATAAAAGTAATTGCAAATTGACATTTGCTGGGTCCCTTCAACGCCATTGTCCATGGAACTGGTCAGAGTGCATAGTGCAGATTTTGATCGGTCACAACCTGAAATGGCAATCAGTGGAGGACCCCTATTTGCATGTCAGAAGAAGCTCACTGCCTGAAACAGCTTGACAATCAGCTGTAGACTCCTTTTAAAATATCTCCAGCCTCTTCATTAATGTAAGTAAGGCATTAAGGCTACCAACCCATTACCAGGCTCTACGTTACTTTTGACTCGAGATGTTGGAAGAATATTCCTTCTTTCTCTTGAAATCTTTGGGAAGTACATTGTAAAAAAATTACTTTATTACATAGACTCTTTGTAACTAAAAAAGTGTGCATTAATTTGAAATGACAATGAGCACCAAAGACAATTATTACTTGACAATATTTGACATCTTTAAATGAAAAATAATCCATTTAATAAGACACGCCACACCATTATTACAATTACACAGTTCTTGTTTGAGACATTCCCTGCCTGACTGATGCTCTAACTACAAAGCTGAAATAATAAATATTTTTAATAAGGCCTTTTATGTCACTGAGAAGACTTCAGGATAATCCACATCAACAACCTATTCTGAAAACTCTGCTCTCACTTTGACAGCGATGTCAAATTCCAGCACAGCAGCTGAGACATTTTTCAAATTCTAAAATAAAAACAACATTCTGAAGAAAACAACCCACAAAATTCTTTAAAATAAGTCAATTAATTTCAGTGTTAAAGGATGCTGAAGAAAACATTGGGGGGAATTCCCCCCCACCCCCATTTTTAGGGGGCGGGAATGGCAGACAGGGCATAGAATCGAGCGAAGGACCCAAAACGGCTTTTATGCCGGCGGAAATTACCTGCTTGATTGTCCCCAAGCTCCCACCAATGACGTAACAGGGATCCCGAATTTAAAATTGGGATCCCCATTTACTTGGGAGGCAGTGGCGCAGTGGTATTGTCACTGGACTGGTAATCCAGAGACCCAGAGCCATGCTCTGGGGACCCAGGTTCGAATCCCACCGTGGCAGATGGTGAAATTTGACTTCAATAAAAATCTGGAATTAAAAGTCTAAAGGTGACCATGAAGCCATTGTCGATTGTCGTGACAACCCATCTGGTTCACTAATGTCCTTTAGGGAAGGAAATCTGGCCTACCTGGTCTGGCCTACATGAGACTCCAGATCCATGGCATCATGGTTGACTCTTACTGTTAAGTAATGGGTTAAGTGACATTGCAATTAGTTGTCTCATTTATATTAAGTATCCATTAATTGACACTGATATGTAAAGAGGCTTCAGGTGGCCTCTGTCGGGTGATGTATAGTTAGAGTTTTGTGCAAAGGCTGTTGGAATGAAATAAATGTGTGTTTGTGAAAAAGGAACAGAACTTTAGACTCTTCATATCACAGCAACTAAAAAGTCTAACACTTAATGCCCTCAGGGATGGGCAATAAATGCTGGCCCGGCCAGTGACACCCATATCCCATGAACAAATAAAAAAATCTAATTGACTAGGCATGCCAGCTGATCACCAGAGTGATCAGATCACCTTACTTGAAGCAGAAGTGGCGAGGTTGGTGGCGGCCCAGGGAGCGCTCAAAGAGAAGATGAAGGACCAGGAAAACAGGTTTTGCCGCCGAAGAACCTTTATGATTGTTCGACTGTCAGAGGGCACAGAGGGTAGAAACCCAACGGACTACATGGCGCAGATATTAGGAAAGCTGGTTGGGGCAGAAAACTTCCCTAAATGCCCTGAGGACCCACAGGTCGTTCCGGCAGTGGCCCACGGCAGGTGAACCACCATGGGTGATTATTACCAAGCTCCACCGATTCCAGAACAAGGAAAGGATCTTGAATTGGGCCAAGAACAGGCGGTCCTGCAAATGGGAAGGGCATATGATCCATATTTATCAAAACATTGGGGCGGACCTGGCCAAGCACCGGGCCAAGTTCAATGGAACCAAGGCAGCTCTATTCAGGAGCAAGGTACAGTTCAGGATGCTGTACCCAGCAGGACTTTGGTGACCTATGGAAATAGAGAACACTGCTTCACCATGCCAAGATAAACAGTGAAGTTTATCCCCAAGAATGGGCTGGGAAAACAGCAACAGTTATGGACATAATGTTCCTTAATTTACCAACAATGGTACATCCTTTGGGGGGGAGGGGAGAGAGAGAAGGCAAGGGTCCACCAAGAGGAGGAAGGAGGGGAGGTAGGGAAAATAACTGGTGGGGGAATCGCTTGTGGGGGGTGGGTGGGGGCACAACGCTGGCGAACGTGCTGGTACAGGGAAGTAAGAGGAAGAAGGGGGGGGCACGGCGCCGCTCCCAGAAGGAAGGGAGCACCTGGCACAAGGGAGGGAGCATGACACTAGGTCGAGGGGGGTAGGGGGAGGACAGAGAGGGAGGTGGGGCAGGGAAGGAAGGGAGGGGGAACCCGCAGAGACACGAGGAAGGAGGGGCAGCGGGGCTGAGGGGCCCATGGGGTGAGTGGGGAGGTGATGGGGGTTTCACTGGGAGTGTAAAATGCTGATTAAAACAGGTTGCACATGGGGATGGCTGGAACAAAGAAATCAATGGTGGCCATCGTGGATGGCCCCCAAACAACACGTCCACATGGTAAGTATGGCTGACCCCGTCAGGGGGCATAATGATCCGGTGACAAGATGCCCACCTGAAAAGTCTGAGGGCCGACCTAATCTTCATCCAAGAGACACAGCTGAGGGAGAAGATCCGACTGAGGGTAAGAAAGTGTTGGGTAGGACAGACGTACCAAGCATGATATGCAGCAAGGGCTAGGAAGCACTGACAGTAGGGAACTTATACATGGAAGGCAGAGTAGAGACCCCGGGGGAACACACGCGTAAGCTCTAGCTCCCGAAATTGGATGAGCTACGATATATACAAACAAGGAACTTCCTCCAAAAGGAAACAGCAATGATCCCCCAGCTACCACGACACTCCCTACTCGTCAGACTTCTGACCAGGGGTGAGCTAAGGGACAGTAACTGTGCTGACATGTACGGATGGCTACTAGAAGTGGTACAGTCACCACTGGACAAGATGCAGGAGAAGTGGGAGGAAGAGTTAGGCAGAGAGATCGGGGAAGACTCTGGATTGAAGCACTGCAAAGGGCGAACTCTAACCCCTCAGGGTGGTGCACAGGACGCACTTAATCAGAACACAGATGAGTGTGTTCTTCCCGAAGGTGGAGGATCAATGTGAACGATGCCAGGGAAGCATGCTCTGGTCTTGCCCCAGACTCGTTGGATACTGGACAGCCTTCTTTGAGGCTATGCCCAAGGTTGTGGGGGTGAGGGTGCAGCCATGCTCTTTAGTGGCGGTCTTCGGGGTTTTAGAGCAGCCAGAGCTCTTTATTGGGAGAAGGGCAGATGTCCTAACCTTTACCTCTCTTATCACCCGCCGAAGACTCCTCCTTAGCTTGCGATCAGCAGCCCCATCCAATGCCACAGACTGGCTGTCCAACTTGACAGAGTATCTCAAATTGGGAAAAAAATAAAATATGCCATTCGGGGGTCAGAGGAAAGCTTCCACAGCACATGGGGACTATTCACTAGTCCATTCAAAGACCTGTTCGTGAACAGCAAACAGTAAGTAGGGAGGTGGAGGGAGGGAGTACTGCATCGGACAACGGAGGGAGAGATGAAAGGTAGTCGGGAGGAGAGGATAGGGAGGGAGGGGATACTGGAGGGGGGGTGAAGACGCCCAGGCAAACACAGGGCAATAGGGCAGGGGAGCCAGAAGGGACAAAGGATGAAGGCACACATGGAAGTTACCGCAGAAAATCCGAAGCAGAAGCGGCCAACGCCAAACACACCCTCCCTGGTATGTTCTAGTACCCGGGCCAGCAGGGACATGAATAAGACAGTGCAGTGGTGGCAATCGATTCCCAGATCTCAAAAAAAGGCCCCCGCATGTCTATACATAGGTCCATTTGCGTGAATGTATAAAGGTTGGTTGTCCTTCATTATTTCTGTTTGTATATCCATTTTGTAGATTCCTCTTTCTCTTTTGTCTCTTTTATTGTGTGTCATCCATAACAAAGGTTACTGTAAATAATCTGGATCTGAATAAACATCTTGGCTAAATGATAATTAGGTCTTCCTTAGGTCATACTTTATCTGTGTACCAAGTGATGGATCTGTACTTTGTTAATCTATTTATGTGTCGCCGCACTATATATATATTTTTTTCATCAGTCCTTTTATTGGCATTTCCCATATTTATGAGCAGTTGTATATATACACATCACATTTTTCTCGCCCGCGCTAAGTTCCTTTACTATACAGAGAGGTTTAGTTTGTCCTTTGTTTAACTGACCCTCTGGATCGGTCCATTGTTCCTCCCGCTTCCCTGCTCAATACAAAAATGAAACGAAAGGAAATAGCTGTTTGCAAAGCAAAGTAAGAATAGGTTTCAAAGGTTAGGTTAAAAATGAATACGGAGAGAGTGAGAGAGCACGTTCTCTCCCTGTCTCATAATCTTTAATGTTCTGTCCCTTTTCTGACTGTGATTGGGTTAAAATAATTATAATTCATCTAATTCGACCGAAATGTCTGTCTATCTAGTTTTAAGAGATAATGTGGCATGGGAAAATTTCTATATGTTTCCATAATATGGTGTGATTAAACCTCCTGTTTCCCACCATGTTTTCTAGAACTGGGATGTTTGCCCAGTAATGATAATAATGAGTTTACTCTGCAACGTGGAAAGTCAGTTTTCAAACTGACTTCCTTATCTGATCTTTTCCCATGCTCTCAGCCTTTTCTGCTGTCATGGCTAATATATGATTTTTAATAGTATAATGTCACTAAATAATTTCTTCCTTTAAACTTTTAATACCTATAAGAAAAGTTGATTTCTATCACCAAGTTTCATTGAGTTCCATCTATTCGTTTTTGAAAAATGTTGTTTACAACAGCCAAGCAACAGGGCTGAAAACATTACGTTTGCCCACCTTCAGCAGCAGAGGTAAATAAATCAAGTGTTTTTCTAACCGTAAAGCAAGAGGGTTGGTTATCTTCCAGTGTCAACTGGGTAGAAGAAAAATGTGAGTATTTGATTAATATGATTTTGAAAAGAAAGCAATGAGAGAGTGATGCTCTCTATACCGTTGGAAGTAAAAGTAGCACACAGCAAATTTCACATCACTTGTAAAGAGAAAAGGTAGGTTCACATTTTGGGCACAGATCCTCTGAGCAAATACTTTCAGAAAAACACCTTGTAATTGCTCTGGAATAAACATTCAATAGCATTACTATCACTGAAACCCCCACTATCAACACCCTGGCAGTTACCTTTGACCAGAAACTGGACTGGACAAGCCATATCAATACTGTGACGACAAAAGCAGGCCAGAGGCTGGGAATTTTGCAGCAAGTGACTTACCTCCTGACTCTTCAAAGCCTGTCCACCATCTACAAGGCACAAGTCAGGAATGTGATGGGAAACTCCCCACTTGCCTGGATGAATGCAACAATCAAGAAGCTCGACACCAACCAAGTCAAAGCAGTCCGCTTGATTGGCATCTCATCCACAAACATTCAGCACCTGCAACACCGATGCACAGTGGCACCATCTACAAGATGCAATGCAGGAACTCAGCAAGGCTCCTTAGACAGCATCTTCCATGACCACTACCATCTAGAAGGCCAAGGAAAGCAGATACCTGGGAACACCACCACCTGGAAGTTCTCCTCCAAGGTGCTCACAATCCTGACTTGGAAACATATCACCGTTCCTTCATTGACGTTGGATCAAAATCCTGGAACTCCTGCCCTAGCAACATTGTGAGTGAACCCACACCACTTGGACTGCAGCGGTTCCAGAAAGGCAGCTCACCACCACCTTCTGAAGGGAATTTAGGATTGGTCAATAAATGCTGGCCTAGCCAGCAAAGCGCACATCCCTTGAATGAATAAAAGAAAATCAGTCTCATTGATGCATCCAAGGCCTGACACCAAACGTATCCTTCTTTTGCTAATTTAACCAGTCCAGCTGTCTATGATTGTAGATCTGGGAACTATTTCCAGAAAAGTTTACGCATGAATTTCCCTGAGAAATGTTTTGATTTCTTTTTCAAGATGATTTTATGGTCCATTGTGCCAGGTTGTCATCAAACACTAATTATGTGACAATCAAACTACCCATGGGAAGGAAGGGAACAGCTGCCTTGAGTTCTTTCTTATTTAAACAGACTATGTAAGAGTCCCATTTCGGATTTTACATTACTTCTTTAACATTAGGAACAATGCATTTAAGTTTTGCCAAGTCCACTTGCAGTGTCTTGCTGCAAAGCATAGCTATCTTCAGAACAGAGTGCTTTGACAAGCAAGTGGATGTAAAAACCCAAATTAGCACTTGGTGATATCTCCATTGGTATTCCAAGCACAATGTCAGAAACTGTTAGGGGACAGTCTTAGATCCCACATGATAAATTGTATTTTTGAATAGGGCTGAGTGGAGAGCTGCCTTTTCCCAGTGTTTTCCCAGAAAATCAAACCAGTGCCCTAAGGATGGGTCACCCAAACTGAGCATAAGTGATTGAGGGATGAAATTGGAGGTAAAACCGGACCAAAACTAAATTAAAAAACATAACCGTTGGAAATTTCTGAATGATTTTCAGGCTGCTCGCTCTCTTTTTTGAACATGCCCTGCGACAGCTGTACAACTTGCGTGCACCACGATCACTGACCTATCAGGCAACCCACTGTACTGGGAATGCAGTGCACAATACAACTGGTATTCAGTGGAAAGATTGGACTTGAAATTTCAAAATACTTGATGAACTGGGTACTGGCAGAAGATGCTCAACATGGCACGCAAGTGAGGATGACAAGATATGAGAGCCACAGCTGTACCAGAAATTTGTTCATTAATGCCTGAAGTTCTTGTCAAAGAAGTGGTTGAGTTTACAAACTTTCGTCTGAATTATGAACTTTGAAACTCCCTACAAATACCTCTTCTTCCATTCCAGAAGAGAAGACATTCATCTTCCCTCCGTTCTGTCACATGGGTCTTACCATGGGGATTACAATAACCATTCACAATACATATCCTTATGATTGAGGCAAATCCTTATGATTGAGGCAAACCCAGATGATGAGGGAGAGGAATAGAGAGTCCTGACATCTCTCCAGCTGATTGTAGTCCCAACTATATTTCAGTCCCTATTGGGTTCTCTAGCCTGGCTCTCCAGCATTTCCAAGCTTCTTCGTCGTGGTGGTTCAGGAATCTATTCTCCCATAGAGATATGGTACAGAGTCTATTATTGATGTGGGGGGTGATAGTGGTGGTATGTGGGAAGGGGAAACAAAGGACAAGTCAATGGTGACCATTCCCATGGTGCCATTTTACTACTAGTTTCATGCTCCCTAACTATCATGCAATTTTCTTCACAAAAGTGAGCAAGATGATTCGTACTGATTTGACCACAAAGACCTATCCCCGCACCTCTGCCCTCCACCGCTGTTGTACTTAATTAATGAGGACTGGCAGGAGGCTGAAAGTAGATTGTTCTCATGGTTTTGGAAAAGATAGCATGCTGTAGGGAGGCTCTGAAGTGAGAGAGGATTCAATAAATGGAAGAGAAAAATAAGTTTCCTAATATTTAGGATTTTACTTAGCTGGCTTTAGGGGGTGGGTAAAGCTTTTGTTTAAGTGGTAGCACTACTATTACCTTCCTCTTGTGGAAAGGTGCCTGCTCAACAGAGTTGAACATGGCAGCAGAAACATTGGGCTTGTCAAATTTATTACAACAGGTTTTGAAATGCCAATCAGCTCAAAGGAAGCTATCATTAATACAGGATAAGTAAGAGTCTCCACTGTCACGATGCTTCAGACACCTCTGCAATCTCCAAATGTGAACAAAACAAAGCTTTGCTTTTCAAACGGTGGCAACACGTATTCATTTGAATCACAATAATCCAGTCACAGCAATGCACTGGATCACAATTGAGGGCAGAGAACTTTATTGAAGGACTCAAAGGCAATTTTATCCCTCAATCAAATTGCATGTCACAATCTGTAGTTTCATTTGTGCTTTATTGTACAAGCCAGTCGCACATCACCGGCATAATGAAAGCCGTTTGGCTTAAAGCTTTTCCTGACAATTGCCTGAAGCCAGCCAAACTACATTGAAGTACAGGTGCAATGGTGATGTGATGAAGAGGAAGCCGTGTAATGGCATTGTATTTTTAAAAATGCAATTAGTAATACTGAGATGAAAAATGAAGTTTCACTCTTTCCCTCTTGACTGTAAATGGAGGCAGGGAGAAATGTCATCCTTGGGACTGAAATGTAATAAGCTTCAAAGTGTGAGAGAATGGAAATAATGAATCCTACATTTGCGGGTTCTATCCAACTTTCATCGAGAATAAACTGGCAAAAGGGACAAGTTGCAATGAGAAATAATTTATCCTTGGACAGGTTCATGTGTCCAACGGGCATATTGGCTATATTACAAACGTAGTTATTTTCCTGTATTTCCACAATTCCCAAGTCAGCAGTTCGTTTAACAGCCTCGTGGTTTTCAAAGTACAATAACAATTTCAGATTTTCGAAGAGCGAGTGTTGATCTTTACTTGGGATCAAGGGATAGTTTTAAAATTTATGCTCCCAGGGTTTTCAATGCTCCATCCCAGCAGTGCAGACTTATAAAATCCACCTTTGCACAACATTCATATCGTTGTCAGTACTTCCAGGTTACAAAATAAACAACAGTAAGGGACCAGCTCGCAGTGAAGACAATGTGTGAGATGGGTTCCGGAGATCTGGAAACACGAGCTTCTGTCCAGTGTGTAATATTTTTGGCCAGATAATTTAACATTTATTCATCATTAGTTCAAAATGTGTGCACTCTATTTTAATTATAACCAGTCACTGAATAAAGGGGTGAATTGTGAAGGAAGAGCCTTTGGGAAACGATTACTTTTCTCTGACTTTGGTGGCAAATGGAAAAGAACCTTGGGAGGAACATTTGCCTGAAGCCACATCTGGCATTCTATTGTGCATCCAATCCATTTCATTTATTCAAGATGTCGTAATGTTATGAATAGGGCTATTCAATCCCAAAAGAAGCAGACATTAAGTCAGCCTCAAGAAATGATTCCTTTCTCAGGTTACACAAATTTAATTATCTTGTTACCTTTCAACAAAAGATCACCTGTACCTCTGGGGATTAGAGTTTTTTTTTATAAAAAGAGCTGACTCTGAACCCTTTTGCCATTGTTTTATATTATTCTATTGTGGGGCATGTGATCAGTGTTAATTGCAAACAGCTTAGATTTAGCCTCTTTTTGCAGAATCTATGCTGAATAAATGTTTGCTGATAAAGTCTGAGATCTCTCGAGGTAATTTTGAGAGTTTGGCCTATGACAGAGTTTTGTTTGCTAGGAGCATGTATTGGGAATTTGCCTCTGCACTTCGACAATAAACCAACAATTTCCGGTCTCAAAAGAATTACTTGGTCAGCACTAATGGTACTTTCATGTTCCGCACCTGTCATTATTGATGTACCACACTACAATAAAATATAGAGATTCTCGGGGGTCTGGATTAAGTCATGCTGTCTGCTGGTTCAGAAAATTATTTTACTTCTTCCCCATTGAAAACTGTACCTCTTATTTAAAGGGCTGCAGCTGCCTTTAAGTAGCATTTCCCCCCCCCCCCCCCCCCACCAACTTTCCACCATACCAATCAGAGAATGGCTGATTGAAACTGTGATCAGTGACTTCTGATGGAGGCCATGGAGTGAGAGTTCGCACATTTGGTGTCTCGTGCTCAAGGCAGTTTTCTAGGTTCTTCTCCACCTGTATGGAGGTCTTTGTGAGGGCGAAAGGTGTGTGAGTGCCCAGGGAAGGTAATTCTCTTCTGGTGACACACCGGTGCATGGATCAGAGGACAAGACGTGTTAAAAGAAGAAGAGAACAGTTGAAACAGGACAGTCCTTGTGGTGCACCAGAGGTCAAGCTGGCGGAGGGTAAGCGGGCATCGCTGCCCGCCCAGTGGTCGATGGAGCAGCTGGTGGAGTTTTTCAATAATAAAGTTCCAATAGCAGAAGAAGGAAGCCTCGGAGGATCTGGCTAAGGTGGAGGAGCTGCTCAGGGCGGTGGTTGAGAAAGTGGGGCAGAGGTTGGAGGCTCAGGGCCTGGTGATAGAGAAGATGGAAGAGTCAGTGGGGAGCATGAGGAGCAGATGGCATCGCTAGCGGCTGAGTTAGGGATGGTATGGACAGCCAGAAGAAGCGGAGAGAGAAGTTGGAGGACCTGGAGAATCGGCCCAGCCAACAGAATTTAACGATAGTCGGGATTCCCGAGGGTATTGAGGATGCAGACCCTGCCAAGTATATGGCAAGGATGAAGGATGTTGGAGCAGTTGATGGGGGAGGAGGTTTGATTGGCCCCTTGAGGTGGATGAGTCGCACAGGGCGCTGAGTAGGAGGCCGTAAATGGGGATGCCGTCGAGGGCGATGCTGGTGTGGTTGCACCACTGTTTGGAGAAGATTTTGCAGTGGGAAAGGCAGACCAGGAGGTGCACCTGGGAAGGGAGTGAGCTGCGGATCTATCAGCACCTGAATGCAGTGCTGGCGAAGAGGAGAGCCGTGTTCAACCAGGTGACGTCTGCCTTCTTCAAGAAGGGAGTGGTGTTTGAGGTTCCCAGCCCGTTTGTGGGTGACTTATCAGAAGAGAGAGTGTTATTTTGACTCGTCGAAGCTGGTGATGGACTTGATGAGAGACCATGGGAGGAGTGTGAGGATACTGAGCATTGGAGAGGAGCTTTGGGTTTCTGGTGAAATGTTTGGGGTGGGTAGTTTGGGTAAGTTTTGACGAGGGAGCGCCAATGGTGAGTGTGTTTTCTTTGTTCTTTGTTTGGCTGGGGGAAGGGGTGGATTGGAGGGTATGGGGAGGTTACAGGCCATGGGCAGGGGCCACCATGCTAGCTGGGCAGGCTAGTTAACAGAAGTAAAGTGGGGAGGAAAGTCCAAGAGGAAGGCATGTGAGGGGGATGGGGTTGGTTCATTGGTTGTGCATGATCTTCATGTGGTTGTTGCACACAAGCTGGAGGTTCAGGGAGTGGAACCCCTTCCTGTTGATGTAGGGCACTACCTGATGGCCCGGTACACTCAAGGCAATACGCATGCCATTTATTACCCCTTAGATCTGGGGCATCCCGGCGATGGCGGAGAATCCTGCTGCCCAGGCATCTTGTTGGGCCTGGTCCATGTCAAAATATATATAGTTAGCTGCCCAGGCAAACGGGCACCCGTGACCTGACGGATGCACTTGTGGGCTGTAGCTTGTGAGCTGCCGCACACGTTCCCGTTCGAGCCCTGGAATGACCCTGAGGCGTAGAGATTCAGAGCTGCGTGACCTTGCAAGCCAATGGGAACGAGTATCCTGCTCCTCCACGTGATGCCTCGTCTGCAAGGATCTGGCAAAGGTGCCGCACCATCTCCCTGTTGAGGCGGAGTCTCCTGCGGCACACGTTGTCCATCATCTCCATCATCTATTCAAAAGCCAATGATACTTGTTTGCCTTGGGCCGACGCTGGCCTCCCCCTCTGGGTCCCTCGCTGGCCTGAAGGGCGGCCGGGTCTTCAGGGTGTGGGGCGGGGTCCTGCACATGGATCACCTCCCCGAACCTCTGTCGACGCTGCTGTCGCTGCCTTCTCCAGCGTCTGGCCGCCTGGCCAGCCAGCAGCACCGCGAGGTCAGCCTGTGTGGGGTTCAAGATATCACCCATCTCATGTAATACCTGTAAGGAATTGCAGAGGATGTGAGACTGACAACCGGCGGTGACTTCCACCCTGGGACCCTACATTCCCCATTGTTCCCCCACCCCCACCCCCCAATCCCCTGCCATCCAACACACCCGGCCACAGCGAGGGTCCCTGGTCATTTGACCCCGGAGCATGTACCCCGGACACCTGCACGTAACGTGACCTGGAGCTAGTCCCCTCCCTGGTGCATAAACCCACCCTCTGGTCACGGATATGCCCCCATGCTGGGGACCAGCCCTGAGGTGTTCGGATATTGGCTGCTCCATCTGTGGTGTTACTTCCTGCAGTGTTCAGGCACAGTGTCCAGGCATCACGGTTTGATTGGGATGCTAGGCAATAGCTCCCACATGCTACATGGCACGCCTACCGATGGAATTCCATTTGGAAGATGTGAAGTGCTTACTTAAGTACGATGCCTATTCCCTAATAGCGATAGCAATCAGCCATGTGACCAGAGGTCTCCACGGTCAGTGGGAGTTATGGGTGGTTGATGGGCCAGACAGACAGGGGCTGGGTTTGCCCCTGTAATGGGTGCCCACGATCCAGGGATGGCATGGTTGACCCAAGGGCGCTGAGACCCCCCCCCCCCCCACCGATGGTGGCCCAACCCCGACCAAGGCCGCCCCACCCCCCATGGGGGCTCCTCCAAGCCCTACCCCGAACACTGGGGCTTGCTGGGAGTGTGCGGGTAGATCGGGGAGGCTGTTAGATAGGGGTTTTCCCCCGTTAATTGAATGTAGATTCTCCTTAAGTGGTGATTATTAGTTACTCACCCACCATGGCGGGATGCTGATTTTGCCAACGGGAGTGGGCCAGTTAGCTCGCAAACTGATTGCTGCCCAACGCGGTTCTCAATTTTGTCCTCCCCAGTAATTTAATGACCGCATGTGATCTCACTCAAGCACAACGGTAGCATTGTGGATAGCACAATTGCTTCACAGCTCCAGGGTACCAGGTTCGATTCAGACTTGGGTCACTGTCTGTGCGGAGTCTGCACATCCTCCCCGTGTGTGCGTGGGTTTCCTCCGGGTGCTCCGGTTTCCTCCCACAGTCCAAAGATGTGCAGGTTAGGTGGATTGGCCATGATAAATTGCCCTTAGTGTCCAAAATTGCCCTTAGTGTTGGGTGGGGTTACTGGGTTAAGGGGATAGGGTGGAGGTGTTGACCTTGGGTAGGGTGCTCTTTCCAAGAGCCGGTGCAGACTCGATGGGCCGAATGGCCTCCTTCTGCACTGTAAATTCTATGATAATCTATGAAACGTGGCCATAAAATCGCTCCCCATGTTTTAGGCTTTTAAAAAAAAAAAGATTCTGACACAAAAGCCAATTTGAAACCATGTTCTGTTTTTAAAAATTTAGTCCTGTTGTATTTTGTGATGGAATCTGTGAGGAATTGTATCACATCATGCAGTCCAAGCAGGGAATGCAATTCCGCTGAATGTTGATTTATTGCACAAAGACCTCTGCTAATGGTGGCAGCTTCTGACATGGGGGCTCACACAGGAGGCTACAAGCCGGAAGTAAATAAGCTGAGACTTCTTAATACAGTGTGGAAGCTCTGGTAAAGACAGCTGCTATTTAGCACAATATAAAAGCAGCGTAAAGGGGCATAGGGTTAAGTTGTTAAAAAACATATGGCAGAAGATGAGGATTCTCCTCCCTGATGTTCTCTGGTAAATAGGCAGCCATGAGACAGAGAATTGAATAAGATAGGGCAGAAAGGTCTCCCATTCAATCCTCACTTAGAAAATTGGCAACCAAGATTTTCATACAGCTATCAACGTTAGCCACCCACTCAACGCCTCCCCTTATGTTTGTAAATAATGAAAGAGAGAATGTGGCTGATTTAATTTCACTCTGCACTGGGGGCAGAGGGAATGCCTGGAGGAAGAAGAGAGGCTGTTGAAGACAGGAGGATTGATTACTTTTTGTTGCAGACTAGGTAATCTGGCCAATTCTTCCTCCCCTAATCCCTCTATTTTGTGGTGGTTTTGTTCATTCAGTGCCAGCTCTAAATTGTGACTGGAGCATTTAGTGGGCTTTAGCTCATTTAAAATTGATCTTGCCAACTTTGGCTGCTTATTGGTGCTCCACTGTTGCCTCCCATTGAAGAGGCACCACTCGAATCTACTTAATTACATTTGTAATTGACTCTTAACCTAGAAAAACACGTGAGGATCATTGTGGGTTCAGATAGAACATAGAACATAGAACATAGAAAATACAGCACAGAACAGGCCCTTCGGCCCACGATGTTGTGCCGAACCTTTGTCCTAGATTAATCATAGATTATCATTGAATTTACAGTGCAGAAGGAGGCCATTCAGCCCTTTGAGTCTGCACCAGCTCTTGGAAAGAGCACCCTACCCAAACTCAACACCTCCACCCAACACCAAGGGCAATTTGGACATTAAGGGCAATTTATCATTGGCCAATTCACCTAACCCGCACATCTTTGGACTGTGGGAGGAAACCGGAGCACCCGGAGGAAACCCACGCAGACACGGGGAGGACGTGCAGACTCCGCACAGACAATGACCCAAGCCGGAATCGAACCGGGGACCATGGATCTGTGAAGCAATTGTGCTATCCACAATGCTACCGTGCTGCCCTTAAGAACAAATAAATCTACACTATATCATTTTCCCGTAATCCATGTACCTATCCAACAGCTGCTTGAAGGTCCCTAATGTTTCCGACTCAACTACTTCCACAGGCAGTGCATTCCATGCCCCCACTACTCTCTGGGTAAAGAACCTACCTCTGATATCCCTCCTATATCTTCCACCTTTCACCTTAAATTTATGTCCCCTTGTAATGGTGTGTTCCACCTGGGGAAAAAGTCTCTGACTGTCTACTCTATCTATTCCCCTGATCATCTTATAAACCTCTATCAAGTCGCCCCTCATCCTTCTCCGCTCTAATGAGAAAAGGCCTAGCACCCTCAACCTTTCCTCGTAAGACCTACTCTCCATTCCAGGCAACATCCTGGTAAATCTTCTTTGCACCTTTTCCAGAGCTTCCACATCCTTCCTAAAATGAGGCGACCAGAACTGTACACAGTACTCCAAATGTGGCCTTACCAAAGTTTTGTACAGCTGCATCATCACCTCACGGCTCTTAAATTCAATCCCTCTGTTAATGAACGCGAGCACACCATAGGCCTTCTTCACAGCTCTATCCACTTGAGTGGCAACTTTCAAAGATGTATGAACATAGACCCCAAGGTCTCTCTGCTCCTCCACAATGCCAAGAACTCTACCGTTAACCCTGTATTCCGCATTCATATTTGTCCTTCCAAAATGGACAACCTCACACTTTTCAGGGTTAAACTCCATCTGCCACTTCTCAGCCCAGCTCTGCATCCTATCTATGTCTCTTTGCAGCCGACAACAGCCCTCCTTACTATCCACAACTCCACCAATCTTCGTATCGTCTGCAAATTTACTGACCCACCCTTCAACTCCCTCATCCAAGTCATTAATGAAAATCACAAACAGCAGAGGACCCAGAACTGATCCCTGCGGTACACCACTGGTAACGGGGATCCAGGCTGAATATTTGCCATCCACCACCACTCTCTGACTTCTATCGGTTAGCCAGTTCGTTATCCAACTGGCCAAATTTCCCACTATCCCATGCCTCCTTACTTTGTGCAGAAGCCTACCATGGGGAACTTTATCAAATGCCTTACTAAAATCCATGTACACTACATCCACTGCTTTACCTTCATCCACATGCTTGGTCACCTCCTCAAAGAATTCAATAAGATTTGTAAGGCAAGACCTACCCCTCACAAATCCGTGCTGACTATCCCGAATCAAGCAGTGTCTTTCCAGATGCTCAGAAATCCTATCCTTCAGTACCCTTTCCATTACTTTGCCTACCACCGAAGTAAGACTAACTGGCCTGTAATTCCCAGGGTTATCCCTAGTTCCTTTTTTGAACAGGGGCACGACATTCGCCACTCTCCAATCCCCTGGTACCACCCCTGTTGACAGTGAGGACGAAAAGATAATTGCCAACGGCTCTGCAATTTCATCTCTTGCTTCCCATAGAATCCTTGGATATATCCCGTCAGGCCCGGGGGACTTGTCTATCCTCAAGTTTTTCAAAATGCCCAACACATCTTCCTTCCTAACAAGTATTTCCTCGAGCTTACCAATCTGTTTCACACTGTCCTCTCCAACAATATCGCCCCTCTCATTTGTAAATACAGAAGAAAAGTACTCATTCAAGACCTCTCCTATCTCTTCAGACTCAATACACAATCTCCCGCTACTATCCTTGATCGGACCTACCCTCGCTCTAGTCATTCTCATATTTCTCACATATGTGTAAAAGGCCTTGGGGTTTTCCTTGATCCTACCCGCCAAAGATTGTTCATGCCCTCTCTTAGCTCTCCTAATCCCTTTCTTCAGTTCCCTCCTGGCTATCTTGTATCCCTCCAATGCCCTGTCTGAACCTTGTTTCTTCAGCCTTACATAAGTCACCTTTTTTCTCTTAACAAGACATTCAACCTCTCTTGTCAACCATGGTTTCCTCACTCGACCATCTCTTCCCTGCCTGACAGGGACATACATATCAAGGACACGTAGCACCTGTTCCTTGAACAAGTTCCACATTTCACTTGTGTCCTTCCCTGCCAGCCTATGTTCCCAACTTATGCACTTCAATTCTTGTCTGACAACATCGTATTTACCCTTCCCCCAATTGTAAACCTTGCCCTGTTGCACGTACCTATCCCTCTCCATTACTAAAGTGAAAGTCACAGAATTGTGGTCACTATCTCCAAAATGCTCCCCCACTAACAAATCTATCACTTGCCCTGGCTCATTACCCAGTACTAAATCCAATATTGCCCCTCCTCTGGTCGGACAATCTACATACTGTGTTAGAAAAGCTTCCTGGACACACTGCACAAACACCACCCCATCCAAACTATTTGATCTAAAGAGTTTCCACTCAATATTTGGGAAGTTAAAGTCGCCCATGACTACTACCCTATGACTTCTGCACCTTTCCAAAATCTGTTTCCCAATCTGTTCCTCCACATCTCTGCTACTATTGGGGGGCCTATAGAAAACTCCTAACAAGGTGACTGCTCCTTTCCTATTTCTGACTTCAACCCATACTACCTCAATAGGGTGATACTCCTCGAACTGCCTTTCTGCAGCTGTTATACTATCTCTAATTAATAATGCCACCCCCCCACCTCTTTTACCACCCTCCCTAATCTTATTGAAACATCTATAACCAGGGACCTCCAACAACCATTTCTGCCCCTCTTCTATCCAAGTTTCCGTGATGGCCACCACATCGTAGTCCCAAGTACCGATCCATGCCTTAAGTTCACCCACCTTATTCCTGATGCTTCTTGCGTTGAAGTATACACACTTCAACCCATCTCCGTGCCTGCAAATACTCTCCTTTGTCAGTGTTCCCTTCCCCACTGCCTCATTACATGCTTTGGCGTCCTGAATATCGGCTACCTTAGTTGCTGGACTACAAATCCGGTTCCCATTCCCCTGCCAAATTAGTTTAAACCCTCCCGAAGAGTACTAGCAAACCTCCCTCCCAGGATATTGGTGCCCCTCTGGTTCAGATGCAACCCGTCCTGCTTGTACAGGTCCCACCTTCCCCAGAATGCGCTCCAATTATCCAAATACCTGAAGCCCTCCCTCCTACACCATTCCTGCAGCCACGTGTTCAACTGCACTCTCTCCCTATTCCTAGCCTCGCTATCACGTGGCACCGGCAACAAACCAGAGATGACAACTCTGTCTGTCCTGGCTTTCAACTTCCAGCCTAACTCCCTAAACTTGTTTATTACCTCCACACCCCTTTTCCTACCTATGTCGTTGGTACCAATGTGCACCACGACTTCTGGCTGCTCACCCTCCCCCTTAAGGATCCTGAAGACACGATCCGAGACATCCCTGGCCCTGGCACCCGGGAGGCAACATACCTTCCGGGAGTCTCGCTCGCGACCACAGAATCTCCTATCTATTCCCCTAACCATTGAATCTCCTACAACTATTGCTTTTCTATTCTCCCCCCTTCCCTTCTGAGCCCCAGAGCCAGACTCAGTGCCAGAGACCTGGCCGCCAGGGCCTTCCCCCGGTAGGTCATCCCCCCCAACAGCATCCAAAACGGTATACTTGTTTTGAAGGGGAACGGCCACGAGGGATCCCTGCACTGTCTGCCTGTTTGTTTTTTTCCCCCTGACTGTAACCCAGCTATTCTTGTCCTGTACCTTGGGTGTGGTTACCTCCCTGTAACTCTTCTCAATCACCCCCTCTGCCTCCCGGATGATCCGAAGTTCATCCAGCTTCAGCTCCAGTTCCCTAACACGGTCTTTGAGGAGCTGAAGTTGGGTGCACTTCCCGCAGGTATAGTCAGCGGGGACACCGGTGGTATCCCTCACCACCCACATCCTACAGGAGGAGCATGTAACTGGCCTAGCCTCCATCCCCTCTTACCTGACAGAATATAGCTGCTGTTTGGACTAACTAGATCTCCGCCCTCCGACTCTGCTCCCAGTCAGCTACACTTCCTGTAAACTCCTGGCTCTCTTCGCACGCTTTGCGGAAATGTCGGAAACAAAATGAAAGAAGCACCTTACTCCCTCCTCACCTAACTCCCTCGGTCACCAAACTCTCACTATCGCACTCAAAAAGCACCAAATTCAGCACTCCCTCGGTCACCAAACTCTCACTATCGCACTCAAAAAGCACCAAATTCAGCACTCAGTGCAAACCTTCGGCTGACTCACCTCCATTGGTGCTCCTTTCCCTGAGAAAATGCCTTATCGATCTTAGTGGAGCTGTAGTGTAAGCTATATTTAATATTGAACATAAATCTAGGGTGATTTATGCACCACTGAGATCCAAAAGTCCATGGGTTATTTTTCAGCATTATGGATGCAACAGGCGGGTCTGGTAAAAATGACTAAAACATTGTTGTGATGTGGAGATGCCGGCGTTGGACTGGGGTGAGCTAATGCGAGCATTAGCAGGTGATTAAATCTTTACAGATCCAGAGATGGGGTAACCCCAGGTTAAAGAGGTGTGAATTGTCTCAAGCCAGGACAGTTGGTAGGATTTCGCAGGCCAGATGGTGGGGGATGAATGTAATGTGACATGAATCCCAGGTCCCGGTTGAGGCCGCACTCATGTGTGCGGAACTTGGCTATAAGTTTCTGCTCGGCGATTCTGCGTTGTCGCGGGTCCTGAAGGCCGCCTTGGAGAACGCTTACCCTCGCATTCCTAGCATTGTTTGGCATCTTTGAATTTGTCTATATATGTGTTTCTGGAACAGACCTCTTCATTCACCTGAGGAGCGCTCCGAAAGCTAGTGACATTGAAACAAACCTGTTGGACTTTAACCTGGTGTTGTAAGACTTCGTACTAAAACATTGTTGACTGGGTTGTTCTGATGATCTCTATGTTGTACCTTTTTTTATTCGTTCATGGATTGTGGGCATCGCAGGCTGTGCCAGAATTTATTACCCATCCTTAATGGCCGTTCAGGGGCAGTTACAATTCAACCACATTGCGGCGGGTTTTCATAGAATTTACAATGCAGAAGGAGGCCATTCGGCCCATCGAGTCTGCACCGGCTCTTGGAAAGAGCACCCGACCCAAGGTCAACACCTCCACCCTATCCTCATAACCCAGTAACCCCACCCATCACTAAGGGCAATTTTGGACACTAAGGGCAATTTAGAATGGCCAATCCACCTAACCTGCACATCTTTGGACTGTAGGAGGAAACCGGAGCACCCGGAGGAAACCCACGCACACACGGGGAGGATGTGCAGACTCCGCACAGACAGTGACCCAAGCCGGAATCGAACCTGGTACCCTGGAGCTGTGAAGCAATTGTGCTATCCACAAGGCTACCGTGCTGCCCCTGTCTGTGCTGGAGTCACATATAGGCCAGACCAGATAAGAATGGAAGATCCCCTTCCCTAAAGGACATTAGTAAACCAGATGGGTTTTTCCGACAATCGACAATGTTTCCATAGTCAGCACCAGGCTTTTAATTCCAGATTTTTATTGAATTCAAATTTCACCATCTGCAAAGGCGGGATTCGAACCTGGGACCCCCGAGTACTCTAGGTCTCTGGATTACTAGTCCAGTGCCAATACCAATAAGCCACCGCATGCCCCATGCACGGCACAAACATTCAAAATGAGGGGAACAGAGGAACGAGAGGGGTCTTTGGTGTTGGTGGTCTCGGGTTGGTGTTGGTGGTCTCAAGAATTACCATTCCTGAAATTTAATTGAACTTTGGTGATACTCTGATGGTTCCTGTTAAGTTCGGTCATCCCCTCCAGAGCAATTGGTGGAGCTTCATTTATAATTGCCCTTGGGCTTCAGCAGAGAAGATTGATCACTATTTAGCATTTCTGTTGGGGAAGAGCAAAGGAAATGACTCACATTGATAGGTACCTTTCACATACTCCAGAACATCCCAATCAACAAATTATTTGTAAATTGCACTGACTGATGTTGCATCAGCAAGCAATTGTCCAGAGCAAGTTCCTGCAAATAGAGCGTGTATGAATGAATATTCAGGTTGAGGGAGGAATGTTGCTCAGGACAGCAGACTCTGACCCTCTTCAAACATGGTATTTCTGTGGAGACAGATGGAATCAGTGTAACATTCCTTCCAAAAAGCAACATCCACAACAAAACAGCACTCTCTCATTGCTGCACGGAAGCGTCAGTCTAGTTTCTGTGAGGGTTCGATGGAAATTAATTTGCAACATGCTGGAATGGGGTCACTGTCTGTGCGGAGTCTGCATGTTCTCCCCGTGTCTGCGTGGGTTTCCTCCGGGTGCTCCGGTTTCCTCCCACAGTCCAAAGACGTGCAAGTTAGGTGGATTCACCATGATAAATTGCCCTTAGTGACCAAAAATGCTAGGAGGGGTTATTGGGTTACGGGGATAGGGTGGAAATGAGGGCTTAAGTGGGTCGGTGCAGACTCGATGGGCTGAATGGCCTCCTTCTGCACTGTATGTTCTATGTATTGACTCACAGTGGAGAATGCCACAAACTGAATGAAAGACCGTCTGTAGGCGGTGGATGGTGACATGATTGACTCAGCCATGAAACCACTGTGAATGACAAGCATGACAACAATCCTAATCAAGGTTCACACCTAAAGGATAGCCACTTTGGTGAGGTCTCTACAACACACTGAATAATGAATGAAGATGAGTTCATGTCTTCAGAGATAGAAGGAGAGGAAAACAACAAGAACTGGTGGAAATCTTCAGAATCCAGATTAATTTTGTGTCTCTTCCCTTTGCTTTAGATTAAAATTGAAATGTGATATAGAAAATGGAGCTGAGGAGGTGAGACACAGGATTGGCACGGCGAAACATGTAAAGTTACACTCCTGAATCAAACATACCAATTTATTAACATGATTTAGATCACCACTGCACTGATGCAACAATTAGTTTTGTTCTCTTCATGAAAAATCATTATGGAATCTGAGTGAATTTGCCCAGTTGTGCCATTTAATGTAGTTTTATGCTGTAAACTTGCTTCTGCTGGGAAGCAAGTTAAAACTTCTCAAAATAATTGCACATGCGGCATGGACACAGTGGCCTCACAGCGCCAGGTTCGATTCTAGCCTTGGGTGACTGGAGTTTATATGTTCTTTCCGTGTCTACGTGGGTTTCCTCCAGGTGCTGGGGTTTCCTCCCACAGTCCAAAGATGGTCAAGTTATGTGGATTGGCCTTGCTAAAATTGCCCCTTTGTGTCCAAAGATGTGCAGGTTAGGTGGGGTTACTGGGTTATAGAGATAGGGCAAGTTGGTGGGCCTAGTTAGTGTGCTATTTCGGAGATTTTACTTATTAACATTTAGTTCAAATTTAATTAATTACATAATGATGGCAGACTTGTATTGCTAGGCTTCATAGGTTCAGAACCTGAACTTAAACAGTGGGAATGTTACAGAGGTCAACGTGAGTTATTAATTCCCTTTTTTTTGCTGGAGCAGATCCAGTCTGTCAGTATAGATGAAACAATTGAAATTAATAATAGCCAGCAGGACAGAGAAGCACAAGTAGGGTATTAGAAAGAGGGTGTGCTAAGTTAAAGATCCTTTTTGGGAGTAGGCTAAGAGTATTTTATTTTATATTTGCTGAATTAGATAAGTAAACTATCTGATTTATTACAGACTGGCATATGGGTAAGGGTTGATAAAGAGCTATCCAGACTCCAATCTTGAAACAGGCATTAAGCAATTTGTATTTGTAAATGAGAGCAAGCATTTCAGTGGACAAGCAGACTAATTTCTAGGCTGGGTTTTTCAGATTTACATAGATTGTTGGTTTAATAGAACGACAGGAGGAAATTGGGATACCAATGTTTCTTAAGTAATGACACTTCGAAGTAAAGAACAATAACTGTAATTTTTAACTGGAAAATAAATCTTTTATATTCTCTCTTTCTTCCCATCTACCCTCATTTTGTGTTCTTTTCCATCCCTGTAACTTCACACCACCACCGTTCCCTAACCTTACTTAACCGAATACTTCAGTCATTCCCTTTGCCTTGTCGATCAAAACTCAACATCTAGTCAATTTTTCACACTGCGAGCTCAATGAAGCTGGTGTCTGTTCACTAACCCAGTCGCTGCTAGTGCCACAGAAACAGCTGATTTAACTGCCTTGTGTGTTTCATAATTAACATCCTTAACGAGAACTTAAACTTTTCTTCAACATCCCGTCTTTACTTTGAGGATGCCCTCCATTGTGTTGTGTGGCACTACCAACATGCTATCGAGGATAGATTTTGAACAGATCTAGCAACTCAAGGCTGGGCAACCATGAGATGGTGTGGGCCATCAGCAGCAGCAGAATTGTACTCAACCACAATCTGTGACCTCATAGCTTGGCATGCCCCTCCCTCTGCCATTGCCACTAAATCAGGGTATCATCCATGGTTCAGTGAAGAATGCAGGAGGGCATGCCGTGAACAAGGCCTAAAAATTAGGTGCCACCCTGGTAAAGTCTACTTGTGTGCCAAACAGCAAAAGCAGCAAGTGATAGACAGAGCTAAGTAATTCCACAACCAACGCCTCAGATCTAAGCTCTGCAGATCTGCCACATCCAACCATAAGTGGTGGTGGGCAGTGAAACAACTCATTGCAGGAGGAAGCTTCAAAAATTTCCCCATCCGCATTTGTAGGGCAACCCAGCACATCAGTGCAAAAATTAAGCCTCAAGCATTTGCAGCAATTTTCAGTCTTCAGGGTTGAGTGGATGATCCATCTTGGCCTCCTCCGGAAATCCCCAGCATCACAGTTGCTTAGCAGCAACCTGTTCAAAGGTGCTCAGTTTGGGTTCTGCCAGGGTCTCTCAGCTCCTGACCTCATTACAACCTTGAGTCAAACATGGACGGAAGAACTGAACCCCAGAGGTCAGGTGAAAGTGGTTGTCCTTGACCTGAAGAAAACATTTGACTGAGTGTGGCATCAAGGATCCCTAGCAAAAGGAGTTGGTGGGAATCGGGGGGGGGGGGGGGGGGGAAATTCTCCATTGGTTGGAGTCATACCTAGCACAAAGGAAGGTGGTTTGGTTGCTGGAAGTCAATCAGCTCAGTTCCAGGACATCACCGCCCGAGTTCCTCAGGGTAGTGTCCTAGGCCCAAACATCTTCAGCTGCTTCATCAATAATCTTCCTTCCATCGTAAGGTCAGAAGTGGGGGTGTTCACTGATGATTGCACAATGTTCAGTGCCATTTATGATTCTTCAGACACTGAAGCACTCCATGTCCAAATACAGCAAGTCCTGGACAATATCAAGGCTTGGGCTGACAAGTGGCAAATAATAAGTGCCAGGAAATGTCCACCTCCAACGAGAGAACCTAACCATTCAATTATATTACCGTCACTGAATCTCCCATTATCAATATCCATTGACCCGAAAATGATCTGGACTTGCTATATAAATACTGTGCCTACAAGCGCAGGTCAGAGGTTGGGAATTCTGCAGACAGCAATTCACCAAAGCCTGTCCACTATCTACAAGGCACAAGTCAGTAGCATTATGGAATACTCTCCAATTGACTAGATGAGTGCAGCTCCAACAACACTCAAGAAACTCAACACTATGAGGACAAAGCAGCCAGCTTGATTGGCACTTCACCGGCAAAACTTTATTCTCTCCACCACTGATGCACAGTAGCAACAATGTGTACCATCTACAAGATGTACTGCAGAATTTCACCCAGGCTCCTTAGACAGCTTCTTTCAAACCCATGACCACCACCATCTAGAAGAACAAAAGTGGCAGCTGCATGGAAACAGTGCCACCTGGAAGTTCTTCTCCAAGCCACTCACCATCTGGACTTGGAAATATATTGCTATTCCTTCACTGTCGCTGAGTCAAAAGCCTGGAATGCACTGCCTAACAGCACTGTGGGTGTACCTATACCACATGGGACTGCAGCAGTTCAAGAAGGCGGCTCACCACCACATTCTCAAGGGCAATTAGAGATGGGCAACAAATGGTGGCCAAACCAGTGACGTCCACACTCCACAAATGAAAAAGAAATGCAGTAATCTAACTGTGGTCTACCTTGGGTTTTATATAGGTGTCGCAAAATAATCGCTAGTTAGGCCGTAAAATACATTGCCCAGTTACACACTGCTCTGAAGCATATTTTCAGTGGCATGAATGGCCCTTTAAGCATTCCATTCATCTATATCTTTAGTTTAGCATATTTTGAGTGGATCTTTTTTCTTTCCTGGTTCTTTTTACCACTAATAGGCACCTCCCAGCAAGATGTTACTTAAATTATACACTTCAGCAATTCTAAGAACTCTTGCTGTTTCTGCATCTTATATAATTGTTAGAATTGTCACCCTCCAAAATGGAGTGAAGACTTTTAAAATAGTATATTAGATTTCTCTTGCTGGGCTCGGAGCAGGGTAGCTTATTTAACAAAAGGCTGTAATTTGTCTTTTGTATTTTATGTCGCAGCACAATCCTGTCAGATAGTGGGAGGGAGAGGTGTGAAGTGTTGGGATCACAATTCGGGATGTTCAATGGTGTTTTAAAGCCACTTCACCAATCTAAAAGTACTTGGATTCTTTCCTTATGAAAGTACAGATGGCTTTGTTTATTTAAAAGATCAACTGCGGTTGTTCCTGAGATTGAATTAGCAGCAATCTTTGATGTATAAAAGCAGTTATTTAACTGTCTAGACATTGCTGCAGATAATTTTGTGTCCTTTTATAGTTGTATGGTGTGAATTAGGATGCGCACAGTTATATAACTGTCTTTTTTTGTGTTTGATGTACTTCATATTAAGAAACATTGATTTCAAAAGTTCTGGCAATTTCTGCTGTTTGAGAAAAAAAAAACTGTTCAACTCTGCTTGAGGAGGATGCGACTGAAATGTGATGAGATTAGAAACGTTGCCAGTTATTGGTATTGTTGTTATATTACTGGTTTAGTAATATATTTTGTTACTAATTGCTGTTTATCCAGAAGGGGCTGATGGTGTGATCCTGAAGAAACCACGAGTCTTCAACTTAAAGCAAACTAATTTATTAAGTAACGATTAATTATAACTGAGTTCGACACTCTACAGAACTATCACTAGTAATCAAGTAATTAAATATTATTTAATAACTGATTCAAAACTACACATGCAAACTATGCTGTGATCTATCTCTCATACACTACTGCTGTCTAGTCACTCCTGGGTGGAAAGAGAGCAAGATCCTCTGGGAGTTGATACTTAAAGTGGGATCTAGTGGTGCCCTCTAGTGTTACAGTTAGATGTTATCAATAACCCTTGAGTTATCTACATATATACATATCATTACAATTGTCAGTAACCAGGACTTGGGGCACGATTGAACGAATTGTGAACAAAATCCCATGGCGAGTGCATTTAGCCACGGGTTTGCTGACGCTCGCAGTGGCGAGAAACACATGGCTCCGTTGTGTAAGGGGCCTCAGCGGGGAACACGCGGCCGAGGCCGCACGTAGTCTTGTTTTGTCCATGCAGGAGGCCAGAAGTTTGACTATGAGGCAACGTGCCATTTTAAATGACGTCCTGATCTCCAGCGACCTCCAACAACCCCCCCAGCCCG
This sequence comes from Scyliorhinus torazame, assembly GCF_047496885.1. NCBI lineage: Eukaryota > Metazoa > Chordata > Chondrichthyes > Carcharhiniformes > Scyliorhinidae > Scyliorhinus > Scyliorhinus torazame. The sequence continues at coordinate 90,151,899 of NC_092709.1, forward strand.
ATCACACAATGGAGGGTCACTGCCCCCTCCCCTGCAGCACCCACGCAGGGCACCCCCAGCCTGATTGTGCTCAAAAAATGCCAGGGTGTCACCAGTAGTGCCAGGGCACCACCATGCCCAAAGGGCATGCAACTGGAATGCCTCCGATCCGTTGGGAGACCCCCACAAGTGCCATTCCAACTGGTCGCGGTTTGTGGAGACCAGTATCAAAAGGCTCTCGCCTGAGGTCTTCAAGGCAAGGGAGATTGATCCCAAACCATTAGGCATCTCCGGAATCTGCACAATAATGTGAGACTAGCTGTCTCACTTTTATATGCAGATTTTCCAAAAAGTGATCCCGATCACAATGGGCAGTATTTACATCGCAACGTCTCGTGAGGCGTTGCAAGTTGGGTAGATCCTGGGAACAGGGTCTCCTGTCTTTTATCATCCACGCTGCGCCGCGGCAAGCTGACTTTCAGGTGCAGCGTGGAAATTAGATCGTGCCTTTGGTTTTTTCCACTGAAAAAACATTTACGGGAGCGAATTTACTTGAGGTCTCCATTAGTCTACTACTGTAACTTTGGCAGAATTCCCATTTAAACACATAAATGTGCATACTTCGGGTGATCAACCCATCCCGGGTTTTTCTTATTATATTTATGTGTCCTGTTTATAATGTACTATTTGAGCACTTTGCATGTAAGTAAATATATCGTCCGGAGGTGGCAGCCGGTCATCGACTTCTTTGGGGAAAATTAACCGTCAGCAGAAGGTTTAGTTCAGTTTAGAGTAGGGTGGTCGAAAAGGTGGGACCTGTGAGGGAGGAAGACGGCTTTTGCACTATGTTTATATTTGTATGTGCACTGTTTCTTCTGTTATTGTTATAAAACCATAAATACCTCAATAAAATGTTTATTTAAAGAAATGTAAGTAAATATACACCTTGATGCTGAACTGTTTCTGAAATGAGGATGAAACATGAGGCATTGGTCAACTTTTCTCCACATTGACTCATGGTCAACCTTCTGACCTTTTAAGGATTTTGTTGATCACTTTTCTGCAGAAGAATCTTTATCCCAAAATATTGACATTTAAGTGATGCATTTAAAAAAAAATAAATTAGCACAGGTTTAGAAAGCTGTGGATTGCAGCCACTGAGTTAGAGTGGGACTTGGGGTATTAATGAATTAAGCATTGAATTGGTTTCTGTAACGGTGGGAACATTTTGTAACTTTATATCTCATCAGCTCCTGACCTCATACAGCCTTGGTTCAAACATGGACAAAAGAGCTGAATGAGGTGAGAGTGACTGCCCTTAACATCAAGGCAGCATTTGACTGAGTATGGCATCAAGGAGCCCTAGCTAAACTGGAGTCAATGGGAATCAGGGGGAAAACTCTCCACTGGTTGGAGTCATACCTGGCACAAAGGAAGATGGTTGTGGTGGTTGGAGGTCAGTCATCTCAGCTCCAGGACATCATTGCAGGAGTTATTCAGAGTAGTGTCCTAGGCCAAATCATCTTCAGCTGCTTCATCAATGACCTCCCTTCCATCATAAGGTCAGAAGTGGGGATGTTTGCGGATGGCTGCACAGTGTTCAGCATCATTTGTGACTCCTCAGATAATGAAGCAGTCCATATCCAAATGCAGCAAGACCTGGACAATATCCAGGCTTGGGCTGACAAGTGGCAAGTTAAATTTGCGCCATACAAGTGCCAGGCAATAACCATCTCCTATAAGAGAGGATCAACCATCGCCCCTTGACATTCAATGGCATTACCATCGCTGAATCCCCCACACTCAAAATCCTGACGGTTACCATTGATCAGAAACTGAACTGTACTAGTTACATTAATACTGTGGCTAGCAGGGCAGGTCAAAGGCTAGGAATCCTACGGCGAGTAACTTACCTCCTGACCCCCCCCCCAAAGCCTATCCACCATCTACAAGGCACAAGTCAGGAGTGTAATGGAATACATTACACTCCTGGATGAGTGCAGCTACAACAACACTCAAGAAGCTCAACACCATCCAGGACAAAGCTGCCCGCTTGATTGCTTCCCCTTCCACAAACATTCAAACCCTACACCACCGACGTACAGTGTACCATCTACGAGATGCACTGCAGTAACTCACCAAGGTTCCTTAGACAACACCTTCCAAACACACGACCACTACCATCTAGAAGGACAAGAGTAGCAGTTAGCTGGGAACCCCACCACCTGGGGGTTCTCCTCCAAGTCACTCACCACCCAGACTTGGAATATATCGCCGCTCCTTGACTGTCACTGGAGCAACATCCTGGAACTCTCTCCCTAACAGCACTGTGTACCTACACCTCAAGGACTGCAACAACGGTTCAAGAAGACAAGTTACCACCACCTTCTGAAGGGCAACTAGGGATGGGCAATAAATGCAGGCCTAACCAGCGATGCCCACCTCCCATAAATGAATTTTAAAAAAAGATGGGTTTTGGCAAGTCAAGTTGGAAAATATTCAGCTCAGAATTCACAGCTGTTGTAGTCACAGTATTTATATGACTAGTCCAGTACAGTTTCTGGTCAGTGGTGATCCCCAGATAGAATACTGATGGTGGGAGATTTGGCGATTCTGTTGCCATTCAATGCTGAGGGGAAAGGTTAGACCCAGGTTCGATCCTGGCCCCGGGTCACTGTTGGTGTGGAGTTTTCACATTCTCCTTGCGTTTGCATGGGTCTCAACCCCCCACAAAGCTAAAAGATGTGCAGGGTAGATGGACTGGCCATGCTAAATTGCCCCTTAATTGGAAAGAAAAAATTGGGCACTCTAAATTTTTAAAAAGATTCTTCGTAATATGTGTGAGTCCAAGCAGTGAAGAGTTTTCCCCCTGATTCCCATTTATTTCACTTTTTCTAGGGCCCTTTGATAGTATATTTGGTCAAATGCTGCCTTGATGCCAAGGACAGTCATTCTCACCTCATATTTTGAATTGAGCTCTTTGGTCCACATTTAGACAGAGGCTGTAATGAGGCCTGGAGCCAAATAGTCCTGGCAGAATCCAAACGGAACACGGGTGACCAGGTTATTGCCGAGTAAGTGCCAGTTGATGGCACTTTCGTTGTCACCTTCCTTCAGTTTGCAGATGATTCAGAGTTGAACCGAGATATCTGACGAAGACCAGAGCTATGTGTGTCATATGGAAAACGTTATATTAATGGGAGCTGTCATGAAACTATACTATGAGAAAGTAGGAACAGTTGTCCTAAAATTGGAGCACATCATTTGAATGGAAAGGAAATATCACATTTGTCACTGACAGATCTTATCTGCGCTGCAGGAAACGTTATATTATAGCTTTCTTTGTTTAATTGTTCTTTGCAGAAGTGCTTTCAAACCGAGGAGAAAAATGTGTTTTCATTTTGTTAGCTAGACCATATAATGTTCTTGTTCAATCCCTCTTAGTTGGAAACATCAAAACATGTTACATAGTTTATATATCCCAAACGTAATATATCCGAAAGCTGCTATGGGTAAGCAATGCAAGGGACTGCACCATGTGGTGTGTTTACTGTAGTTGTGCGAAATACAGTGAGTGAAAGTCGGCTTGGGTGGTAGTGAAAATAAAAATTGGGCAGAATGTAAAGCATGATACCGATTCACCTATTGTATGCTACTTCCAAGTTGAATTTCAGCCTTCCTGATAGCTTTTGTTGTGAAACCTTTTTACTTAGAAACCTAAATCAGGTAATGTTTTAGAATATGCTTCAGATACATAAGCGCATTCACTGGCCACTGGGTATGCCCCATTGCTCTTCTGCCACACCCCATCATTCAAATTCTGGAGTTTTCCCTCCTCTATACATGAGTGTACCTTTGGAGCTAAACAAACTATGTTACGGTACATAAATTGTTCTAGATCTGATGAGCCCTAGTAATTCTTCTGTCACCATGTTTAATCTATGGTATCTTCGTCCTTGGTTGTTGTTTGAGTTGAGGATGACACCTACTCAGGATCACGGGTTACTGCCATGGTCTTCATGTGACTCAACATGCTGATTCTCCACCTACAGATCATTGGGTACATGGAGTAGGACATCTTGTGAGGTAGTGGGATCCAGAGTGCAGAATTTGCTTCCTTTTCTTTCCTTCTCTGCTGTCACTCTGTCTCATCATTAACGCGTTTTGACTCATAAAAAGGATACCGCTTGATCGACAAATTGTTGCCATTTTCAATGATTGGTAGCAAGCTCCGCCCGGTCATTAATATCAATGCGGTTCTGCTCAAGGAGAGTGCCAAGGTGTTTTTAAAGTGTTTTCTTTGTCTTTCTGCGCAACACTGGCCATTTGAGAGTTAAGAAAATAGGACCTGGAGGGGTAAATACATTTCAACCATCCGGACACAGTGTCCATCCAGTCCATCATAGTTGATTTTTCAGAAGTTCCACCTGAATACTTTGGAGCTGAATTAAAGAAGGACACTGATGATGCCAAAATAAAACTGTTCTTTGACATGTATAGAAAGTGGACTATCTGAATGACCAGATGTGAGTTGACATATGAAACTCTGAAATATGAACATTTCCCATACCTTGCTAGTGGCTCGATTGCTAGAGCGAACAGCAGCGGGGACAGTGGGCATCCTTGTCTGGTGCCCCTGTGCAGCTGGAAGTATCGGGAGTTGGTGTTGTTTGTCCGTACGCTAGCCATGGGAGCGTTGTATAGGAGTTTTACCCAGGAGGTGAATCCTGTTCCAAGCCCGAACCACCCCAGGACCTCTATGAGGTATTTCCATTCGACTCTGTCGAAGGCCTTTTCTGCATCTAGGGAGACGATCACCTCTGGTGTTCTCTCCCTGGATGGGGTCATTATCACGTTTAGCAGGCGCCTGATGTTCGAAGTTAGCTGTCTACCTTTGACAAAGCCCGTCTGGTCCTCTGCGACCACCTCTGGCACGCAGTCTTCTAACCCTTTGGCTAGAATCTTGGCCAGTATTTTGTCATCTGCGTTCAGTAGTGAGATGGGTGTGTATGACCCACATTCCGTTGGGTCTTTATCTTTCTTAGGTATCAGCGAGATTGAGGCCTGTGCTAACGTGGGTGGCAGTGTGCCCTTCGCCAGCGAGTCTGTGAACATCTCCCGCAGGTGCGGGGCCAGTGCTGTCACAAATCTTTTGTAGAAGTCCGCCGGGAACCCGTCTGGTCCCGGCGCCTTCCACGCCTGCATGGAGCTAATGCTGTCCATGATCTCTCCCAGTGCTAGTGGTGCTTCCAGGCCCCATTTTCTGCCCTCCCCCACGACTGGTATGTCCAGTCCATCAAGGAACCGTTTCATCCCAGACTCCCCCATTGGGGGCTCTGAGGTGTACAGCCCTTGGTAAAAGGCCCGGAAGGCTTTGTTGATCTTTTCTGATTCTGTTTCTAATGTGCCTCTAGTATCCCTGATTTGTGCAATTTCTCTGGTGGCTGCCTGCTTTCTCAGCTGGTGTGCCAGCAGGCGGCTGGCTTTGTATCCGTGTTCCTATAGGGTCCCACGTGCCTGACGGAGTTGAAGCACTGCTTTCCTAGTGGAGAGCAGATCAAAGTTCCTTTGTAACTCTTTCCTCTCTGCCAGGAGGTCTACAGTCGGGGCCTCGGAATATTTACGGTCTATCTCCAGTATGGAGTCGACCAGCTGCTGCCTCGTCACCCTTTCTTCCCTATCTCTTCGCGCTTTGAAAGCGATGATTTCCACTCTTAGTGCGGCCTTTAGCGCTTCCCAGAATGTAGAGGGTGAGACCTCCTCGTTCTGGTTGTTCTCCGTGTACTCTGCTATGGCCTGCGATATCTTTTTGTTGAAGGCCTTGTTAGCTAGTAGGGCAACGTCCAACCTCCATGTGGGGCGTTGGGTCCTGCCCGTCTCCAGCCTCACGTCCATGTAGTGTGGAGCGTGGTCTGATATCACAATTGCGGAGTATTCCACTTTGTCGATCATCGGAAGCACCGTTTTCCCCACCACAAAGAAGTCAATTCTGGTGTATATGTTGTGCTCTGGGGAGAAGAAGGTGAATTCCTTCTCCCCCGGGTGGGTGAATCTCCAGGGGTCCACCGCTCCCCCCTGTTCCATAAAGTGACCGGATTCCCTTGCTATGCTTGAGGTTTACCCTGTTTTGGGGTTTGATCTGTCAGGCATTGGATCCTGTACACAGTTGAAGTCCCCCCCCATGATTAGCCGGTGCGTCGCTATGTCAGGGATTTCTGCCATGGTCTTCGTGATGAAGCTCGGGTTGTCCCAGTTGGGCGCGTACACGTTAACTAGTACTACCGGTGTCCCATCCAGGGCTCCGCTGACCATGACGTACCGCCCCCCTGGGTCCGTAACCATCTTTGTCGCCCTAAACATCGTCCATTTTCTGATCAATATGGCCACCCCCCTGGCCCTTGTCCCGTAACAGGAATGGTAGGTCTGTCCCACCCAGCCCTTTCTTACCCGCAGTCTGTCCTGCTCTCTCAGGTGCGTCTCTTGGAGGAAGATTATGTCTGCCTTCATATTTCTTAGGTGGGTGAGGACTCTGGATCTTTTCAGTGGGCCGTTGAGTCCCCTTACGTTCCAAGTGTACTCCAAGACAATTAAAGAGAGTTGGCAATAGGTTGTCCTGCTGTGAAGGATGCACTGGCCAAATTTGGGGGAAACTGTAACTGTGCAGGGTACAAACTCTCTGACTTTCAACCTTCTAATGAAAGGCACTTTGACCTTTGGGGAGTGGTTATACAGTTAAGTCTGTACAAAAGGACACCCAAAAAGTGGATATCAACAGAAAAAAACACTTATTTATTGACAGTCCCAAATAATTTGCATTGTAATAGCTATAAGTTGCACTTGACAGTGAAGCCAAAGTGAGTTGCAAAGTAACAGTGGGTGAAGGAAACACCTTTTTTGAAATGAAGATCGTTTATATCCAGCATCCACAGTGGCAGGGAAATTGACTTATGGGTATTTCTATTAAATGCTTGCAAGATTTTGTCCCAGGGAAAGAGTGACTCTGCCACTATGTGTATGAAACTGCACATTCTAACTCGCCTTCAGTTGACATTCAGCTGTCCTTGGCTCTACTGTGTAATTTCCTCCCTCTGACCTGGTGTTATCATCCCCAACAGTACAAAGAGCCGGACTGGCAGAAGACAGAGAGTGGGGCTAAAAGGGTCTTTTTCAGGATGGCAGCCAGTGACTAGTGGTGTGCCTCCGGCGACTGTACTGAGACCACAACTTTTCACAATATACATTAATGATCTGTAAGAAGGAACTGAAGGCACTGTTGCTAAGTTTTCAGATGATACAAAGATCTGCAGAGGAACAGGCAGTATTGAGGAATCAAGGGGGCTGCAGAAGGATTTGGACAGGCTAGGAGAGTGGGCAATGAAGTGGCAGATGAAATACAATGTGGAAAGGTGTGAGGTTATGCACTATGGAAGGAGGAATTTAGGCTCAGACTATTTTCTACATGGGGAAATGCTCAGGAAATCAGAAGCACAAAGGGACTTGGGAGTCCTTGTTCAGGATTCTCTTCAAGGTTAACGTGCAGGTTCAGTCGGCAATTAGGAAGGCAAATGCAATGTTAGCATTCATGTCAAGAGGGCTAGAATACAAGACCAGGGATGTACTTCTGAGGCTGTATAAGGCTCTGGTCAGACCCCATTTGGAGTATTGTGAGCAGTTTTGGGCCCCGTATCTAAGGAAAGGAAAGATGTGCTGCCTTGCAAAGGGTCCAGCTTGTCGTATGAGGAACGGTTGAAGACTCTGGGTCTGTACTTGTTGGAGTTTAGAGGTATGAGGGGGGATCTTATTGAAACTTACAGGATACTGCGTGGCCTGGATAGAGTGGTTGTGGAAAGGATGTTTCCGCTTGTAGGAAAAACTAGAACCAGAGAACACCATCTCAGACTAAAGGGATGATCCTTTAAAACAGAGATGAGACGGAATTTCTGCAGCCAGAGGGTGGTGAATCTGTTGAACTCTTTGCCGCAGAAGGCTGTGAAGGCCAAATCACTGAGTGTCTTTAAGACAGAGATAGATAGGTTCTTGATTAATAAGGGGATATGGGGTTATCGGGAGAAGACAGGAGAATGGGGATCAGAAAAATATCAGCCATGATTGAATGGTGGAGCAGACTCGATGGGCCAAGTGGCCATTCAGCTTTTATGTCTTATGGAATTGGCTATTCATGAGCCTGGAGAATAAGGATCTACATGAGCACGTGTTGGGATCAATCAAGGACTGGGAATCGGAGGAAATTCAGGACTGGTAATTTTGGAGGCCCCATGAATTAGTATTGCAGAGAGATAGGTACTGGCAAATGCAGGCTTGGGGAGGAATGGGAGCTCATGATCGGGTATCACATGATCGGGTATCACATGATCAGACATTTTTGTGGTCTGAATATCACATGATCAAAACTCCAGGAATTCCTTCAATCAGAGATGGGAAGCTTAAGATATCCCACTCCACCGGTACACAGTCCCCTATCCACCAACTTTTCACTTAAAATGTTAGCAGCTGCAGCACGCAGATAAAAAGGACCCAGATAAGGATCCATAGGACATCAATTTCACCTTTCCTACACAGCCAATTTATCTGGGATCGCCCAGACATTCTTCCTTTACGATAGCTACCTGACCCTGTGCATGATGTGGAGATGCCGGTGTTGGACTGGGGTGAACACAGTAAGAAGTCAGTAAGAATGTAATGTCGCATGAGACAATTCACATCTCTTTTAAATTATATTCTGCTTGCAGGGCTCCAGAATTCAGCACAATCCCAGCTGAGGGGTGATTTAAAAAAAAAAGAAGGGCTGTATTCTCCATTGGCTGATGCCGAAACCGTGAAACACGATTGGGCAGAGAATAGGTTCCAATGCTAAAATCGTGGCGGACGCCTATTTGATGCCAAATCACAATTCTCTGTCACCTTGACAGTGGCGTCGATAGGTTCGCAACGCACATACAATAGACACCGTTTGCATATCATTGGCGGGCCTGACCCGGTTTGCTCCGGGGCCTCCACAATGCTCTGCCTCCGATAAGCTGAGTTCCCGATGGCGCGGTTCACTTGTGCTTTTAGAAACCATGAAACTGGCATCGAGGATGCTGAGGGAGAGAGAGAGAGAGGCCGGGGGGGGGGGGGGTTGGGGGGGGGTACAGTAAGTGTCCAACATCGTCATAGTTTGCTGACACTTATGCCGCTGACTGGGCGGGCTTCTGCCCGGGCCAGGGTAGCGGGGGGGGGGGGGGGGGGGGTGGCCAGGAGGTGGGCTGTGGGGTTGTGGTGGATGGACACGGAACACCATCGCCTCAGCCGGCAAGGCAGCCATGCAGATGCACACACCGCTAACAGCCCACTGTGAACTTAGGACCACTGGCTGTACAGGTGCCCCCCCAAGCCACCCCCCCCCCCCCCCAGGTGCCCTCTGACCCCAGATGACCCATCAGCAATACGGGAGCGCTCCAGCATAACCAGTGCCATTTTGTTGGCTGTGATTGTTAAGTAAAGGGTTAACACGTCCTCGTTATCTGAGATCTTTTGTCGGACCTCGCCGATCGCCACCCCCTGGGCCGTCTGGGTCTCCAGCAGCTTATCAATAGAAGCCTTCATCGGCTCCAGCGGGTCCGCTTTGAGCTCCCTGAAGCAGCGCTGGATAACGTCCTGCTGCTCCTGCGCCCACTGCATCCACGCTGCCTGGTCCCCGCCCGCCGCCATCTTGCTCTTCTTCCCTCGCACTTTCTTTGGGTTCACCACCACTTTTTTAGTTGCCCCGCTCCTGGTCCAAGCCATATACTGTCGGGGAAATGTTGCAGTCTTCTTTCCACACCAGGAAATGTCATAAAATGCCGTTGGGGGCCCTGAAAAGAGCCCAAAAGTCCATTCCAAGCGGGAGCTGCCGAACGTGCAACTTAGCTCTGCATAGCTGCAACCGGAAGTCCTGCATAGCCGCAACCGGAAGTCCTGTATAGCCACAACCGGAAGTCCTTGGCCAGGGATTTTAACGACATTGTGGCTGTGGACCTTAAGATCTGGGATGAGGCTATTTTTCCGAAAGGACAACTACCAAAAGTTGGTACAAAGGTGACATACTTGCCTGAAGGACCTAGTCAATGGAAGGATGCAACTGTTATTAGAGCAGGGAAGGCCACTGGTAAGTATAAACATTGGTTGAATGGACAGCATTCAGGGGAGGGAGTTAAGACAATGGATTGGGAACACAAAGTTCAAAAATGGAGGTCACAGAAACTCAGTGCCAATTCAGATAGTACATCGGTTAGTGAACAGGTCCGCAGGAAAAGGTCGAGAATTTTAAAAGGACATCCCACTGCCGATAGGAAAGATCAAGCAGTAGCAGTATAGAACAAGTTACCAGGCGGGAGAGGGGACGTAGTTTATCAAGGTCTCGGAACATGAGTAAGACTACGAATACTAATAGGAGTAGAAGCCCACATGCACGTGAGATTTTGGTGGCTTCCAATAAATTATATGAAAAGTTATCAAAGATGCTAAACAGTAAGAATTGCATAGCTGGAGTGAATTTGAGGTATACACGGAAGTACCGGATGGGGGACAAAGAGCTCTATCCCACAGATGGATTTGCACGGAAAAGGTTCTTCTGGATGGAACTTATAAGGCTAAGGCCAGGCTTGTGGCAAGGGGATTTGAAGAAAACTTAGAAGATCAGGATTTCAGGGCAGGAAAGGTTATTTTATAGATCTTCTTGGCTCTATTAGCCACAAAGGCATGGGAATGCAATCTATAGATATAAAAGCTGCCTTTTTGCAGGGGCATTAGCTCCAGAGAGACATTTTTCTCCGTCCTCCTAAGGAAGCAGCTAACACAGAAGGGGTACTCTGGAAGTTGAACAAATGTGTATATTGGTTAAATGATGCATCTAGAGTCTGGTATTTTTCGGTAAGGTCAGTTTTGTTAAAGTTAGGCTGTTGCCAGTTGAAAGCAGATCCTGCAATGTTTTACTGGCACTATAAAGGAAATCTTTCTGGCATTTTTATGATGCATGTCGATGATTTTTTGTGGGGTGGGATGAGTGATTTTGAAGCTATTGTAATCTCTGGTTTGAGGAAAGAATTTGGGGTTGGAAGTCAGGCTCCGGTGCATTTAAATATATTGGACTGGAAATTGGACAGACTAAGTTAGGGGCAACTTTACATCAGCAATCTTGTTTGGAAAGCATCAGCCCAATAGCAATTAGTCGTGGCCGAGTTTTGCAAAAAGACACAATGGTTTCAAAGATAGAAAAAGAGCAACTGTGAAGTTTAATTGGGCAACTGAACTGGTTAGGTAGACAGACTAGACCGGACGTGAGTTTTGATGTCTTAGAGTTGAGTACAAAAATGAATGATCCCAAAGTGGAAGACATAATAAGAGCAAATAAAGCATTGGCCAAACTAAAAATGCAGGAGTGTGTTTTGAAGTTCCCGGTTTTAGGTGACCTTAGGCACTTGAAACTCATAGTTTATAGTAAAAAGCACTTTGACTGCTGAGATGTTAAGCCTTGTAGAGGCGATGGATATGACCTTTTATATAAGTATGATATTGACAGAAATTTTGGGATTTGGGCAATATACCTATTGACTGTCACGTTGACAATAAATCCCTGTGGGAAAATGTGCACTCTACAAGTGTCAATGAAAAGAGGTTACGGATAGACATCGCAAGTTTGAAGCAGATGTTGGACAGAGGGGAAATAACAAAAATTAAATGGGTCGACAGGAGCTATCAACTGTCAGACTGTTTTACGAAAAGAGGGGCAAGTTCACAGAAACTTTTGGATATTGTTAATGAAGGGCGCTTGTTTCTGTGACTTTTTTTTTCTTTCTCGTCCAAACAAAAAAAAAGGGGCGGGGGAAATCATGTGTGTGTTTTTGAGTTTCTTGAAATTTTGTTTTCACATAATTATTTTCTTTTCTCCAAGGAAGGGGAGACTGTTAAGTAATGGGTTAAGAGACATAGCAATTAGTTGTCTCATTTATGTTAAGTATCCATTAATTGACACTGATATGTAAAGGGGCTTCAGGTGGCCTCTGTCAGGTGGTGTGTCGTTGGAGTTTTGTGCAGAGGCTGTGGAAGTGAAATAAATGGTGTTTGGCGAAAAGGAACAGGACTTCTGACTCTTCATACAACGGTAACTAAAACGTATAACAGGGATAAGTGTGTGCAGGGATTGTAATGTCTATATGTGGCTGCAGCTTTTCAGCCTCCCGAGTGTCAGTCACAGCACAGCGAATCCCGCACCATTTTTCATTGGAATCGATTGTGTTGCAATGGCGCCGCTGCTAGCCCCTCCAAAGTTGCCGAATCGATCCAGTTTCAGCGCCAGTTTTGCTGTCTTTAAAGTCCAAGAATTCCGCGTCAGCGTCAACACTTCGGGCTTTGGGGCTATATCCAGAGGAAGTGTCTGGTCTTACGACCAAAAAGTTGGCGCCGCCTCTGCACCCAATGCTCCACGCTGTGGGGGGCTGGTAGCTGCGCCATGTGAAGCCCCCAGCTTTGCTTGCAGATATGGACGAAGAATGGCTGGGTCTGTGGCTGCGCGTGCGCCCTGCGGCGGCTGCGCCGTACAACATGGCACCAGCCGCGCGTGGACCTGGCCTGCCAGATAGAGCCCCACCTGCAACCCCCCTCGCCACCACCACCCACCAATCCCTCCAGCTCCCGCCGAAGCCCCCCCTGTGAGCGGAACGGCTCTCTTCCACCCCCGACTATGGCAGCGCTGGACACAGTCTGCAGCCGCCACGCGAGGTCACCGAAAATTGAGCGGAAACGCGAGCGACGCTGTGGGGAAGTCGGCCCATTGAGGGCGGAGCATCGGGGAGGGCCTCAGCTGACGTCCTGAGGCCGGCCTAACGGCGTGCAGTTTTTGAGGGGACGGAGCATCTGAAAAACGGTGCCGCCCCGGATTTCGACATAAAAACGGATTCTCCGGCCAAAAGCCGAATGCAATTTTGCCGTCGGCAATCGGAGAATCCGACCCATTGTCTCAGAAACAGAGAATTCCGCCCAGAATGTTGCAGGGTGTAGCCAATCTAGAATATTTAGTTTGCTATCCATTCAATGATCATTTGGAAAATAAGGACACCTGTGAATACAGGACATCTGATGGAAGTCCCTTAGTAACCCCTAATTTGCCAATTTTGTTGCACAGTATTTGGAGCTGGATACTCCGCACCCCAATGCCGAAATCGCGTCCGGTGCCAAGGCGGAGGATCCATTTCCGCGCATGGAATCGGGGCCAGCGCCGGTTCCCCAGTTCTCCGGGCCCCGAAAAGCAGCGTACTCCCGCGTATCACCTACCAGCGGCCATTGCTGGATGCCCGCCCCACCATTCTCCGCCCCCGACCAGCTGAAGTCCTGACGGCATGGATCTAATGTGGCCTGGCCGTTCGAGATACTCGCGTGGTGGCTGCGGACTCAGTCCGTGGCCGCCATGGTCTAGGGCAAGCCGATCGGATGGCAGGGGAGCCTCAAGCGGGACCGGGCAATTTTTAGGCGGTCCGGGTCGGGCACGCAGCAAATCAGGGGCACTATTTGGGAGGTCCAGCACTGCGGTCTGAGTCCGCCATGGAGCATGGCCCGGCCGCTGGAGGCGGTGTCCTTGCGCATGCACGGCCTTGGACCCGGATGTGCGGGGACCCGTATCTGCAGCTAAAGCTGCTAGATTCACGACAGGTCCCTGCTTGTCCCCTGCAGGGCTATGAATATGGGGCCTTTTCATGCCAGTTTTTCTGACATGAAAGGCCACAGCTTTTACCACGGCTTGGGGACATAGTCCCTGAAATGGAGAATCCAGCCCATGGTTTCTGAAAGGTTTTCTGTTTGAACATGATTTCCAGATTCATTTTGATTAGCAATGACTGTCCCTGAATAAGTTAGCAGCAACCCTCACAGTTAATGCCCTTTTTAAAAATTATCTTCTGATTAGCAATCTCGGTGGTTTATAGATATAATATTAAATAATAACTGATGTCTGAACAGCTGCTGTCCAATTATCATTTAATAGATGGCCTACAGCAGCTAATTTTCTAATCCAATACTTCAGAGGCAGGTTGTTCCATAGCAGCAGATAATGCCCAAACAGCTGTTGACAAATCAGAGGTGAAAATGGCTGTTGTGCTTTTTTAAATAAAAAAACACATAACCCAAGGTTAGGAAATTACAACAGGTTTTCTGTTGTTGTTAGCTATTATTAAAATATTGCTATGAGGATAACAGAAATTACTAGATTATTTAACCAGAGAAGACATTTTTAACAGTAATAAACATGTTGGAATTGATTCATTGAAATACATTTGTGTTCGGAGAAGGGCTGAGGTGGGGGTGATGGAAGATTGGTTGTGGACTGATTGGACTGGAACTCCGTCGACTTTTGCATAAGTTGCACCTTGTATCGGGATTTGGGAGCAGGTGCTGGAAGTGCCCAGCCACTGATGTGCAAATGTAGTCATGACACATTATTATGATGGAGTGATTTTGTGAGACACATTTATCCATTATTACTATAGCAGCGATGCTGGTTACTAATGACACCTGTGCAACACAGCCATTAGCGTTGCTAGGGCCAGCGGAGGCCAATTTAACATTAAACAGTCCACCAGAGAGAGCTGATTACTGGGCAATCAATTCACTGCCCTGTCACTGTCTTGGACTTGCATGATGCACAGGTACTTGAAGAGTATGATCATTACATTTTCAGTCCTGGTGGTGTCTTTGAACTGTGATGTGCACCATAGTCTCTGTAACCCAGTAACCCCACCCACACTAAGGGCAATTTTGGACACTAAGGGCGCTTTAGCATGGCCAATCCACCTAACCTGCACATCCTTGGACTGTGGGAGGAACCCGGAGGAACCCCACGCACACACTGGGAGGATGTGCAGACTCCGCACAGACAGTGACCCAAGCCGGAACCGAACCTGGGACCCTGGAGCTGTGAAGCAATTGTGCTATCCACAATGCTGCCATGCTGCCCCCGATTGCAGACCTTTTGCACAGGTGATGCCCCCGCTGGGAATCCACCAAAACTATTAAAGTTGTGTTATTTCCAGGAAATTCACAAGGGTCAGCTTGACCAGCTGTCCTACGTCACCACATTTCCAGTGATGTTTCCGCTAGGAAGGAAGATTCCAGTTAAAACACCGGTCTTTTTCTTGCTTTAAAAATGTGAACAGGATATTTTTGCAAGTTAGGTATTCTCTTCATTAATTTTGCCTTTGAACATAGGAATCACTGGATGAAGAAAGGTCAAGTTTATCTAATTGACTTCTGCCATCCTGACAGTTGCATGAAACAACAATAATGGAATTGTTGGCGAATTGCATTAATCCATTTTTATCCATTAATCCGTAAAAGATCTAGATGCAGGATGAGGAAAACTCTGGTAGTGAAAAGCTTTGGAACTACAAGTCCAAATTCATCTCTTCTTCCCAAACATACCACACTCACAATATGTCAGGTTCTTTAGTTTATAGGGTATCTCAATTTAGTATTTTCTGAAATAAATCTATCTTATTTACATTCGGATGAATCAATGGCTTCTTGTTCCGCTGCCTTCCTAGAGTGTCTCCAAATGATCACTCACTAATTAAAATAATGCCAGAGTATTTACTGTGGTGGAGTTTCCATTTGGGATGAGAAACTACAGTATGGTTGGGAAAATCAGGAGTCGGTGTTTCCCTGAATGCCATTGAGGTGAACTCCATAGCATGCCTGTCTTTCTTTGAACATCGTCCCCAGTCAGAAGCCAGCCTGCTTGTGATTGTGTAGGGAACATGCCAGAAAAAGTGGCAGGTAAGTTTAGTGGTTGTTGGGCGTAGAGACCAAGGGGTGCAGGGGGAATGGGTAAAGTGTGGTTGAGAGGGTCAAGGGTGATCGTGGGGAGGAGGGGTCAGAGATTACAGGAGCTGGAGGGTTGGGAGAGGGATAAAGGATACATTCAGAGATCAGGAGGTCAGGTAGATGGACGCTTAGATTGCAGGATGGGGGAGTTGATGATGGGAGAGCCAATGATCGTAGAGGGTCGATGATCACAGTGGTTGTTTGGTAATAGGTGAGTAAAGACTGGGAGTGTGTTGTGGAGGTTACAGAAGTGTTGGCAG
Source organism: Scyliorhinus torazame (assembly GCF_047496885.1). Lineage (NCBI taxonomy): Eukaryota > Metazoa > Chordata > Chondrichthyes > Carcharhiniformes > Scyliorhinidae > Scyliorhinus > Scyliorhinus torazame. Next base: position 90,167,990 of record NC_092709.1, read on the forward strand.
TTTTGCTTTTTTGGGGGCTTGGAGGAAACATTCCTGCTCCTCCTGCCCACAAGCATTGCTACCAAGGCATTCATCTGTTGGATCCAGCCATTCTTGTTTCCTATTAATTGGACCCAGGAAACATGGCCAAAATGGGTTAAAAGTAGTAACCTTGAGAAAATAAAGGTGTGCAGTGTCCTTAAAAGCTCTTAATGACCAACCCGCTTCTTGTAACTGGGTTGCGCACCACCCTTTTGTTCTGCCTTTTTTCAAACAGGAAGTGGGTGGGTTTGAAGTTGATTGGGTCCCTGTTTCAGATTTTTAACATTTTAACTTCTCAGCTGACTTAGGCCCATACGTGTATGGGGTTAAAATTACCACACATATTTCAGCAGACCTGTTTTAAATTTACCCCTTCAAGTGCAGACCATTTTCTTGGATTCTAGCAAGTTGAAAGCATATATGATGGTTTATATAATTTGCTTCTATCGAATCCTAAAAACAGCAAACGCATCACATCTCAACTGCTCTGTTCCAGTGAGAACATTCCCAGTTTAAATAACTGCTCCACTTGGCCAATTCCCACCTGCCATCCCTCCAATCATTCTGGTTCCTTCCTTCTGCATCCTCAAAAGCCTGCAATACCTTCCCGCAGTGAGCAGAATGTCACACAGAATTCTGAGCTTGTTCACACCTGTTATGGGCCAGGGTTTAGAGAACCCCAAAGTGTATCATGGAGTCCACCTGACCCACATCTTTTACTAGATTGTGGTACGGGGAGCACGGCCCACTCTACAGGTGTGGTACAGCAGAAATGGAAAAGTATTTTTTAAAGCAAAACAATGTTTATTCTATGAACTCAAGTTAACTTTTTTGAAACATACAGTGAACATCTTAGCAACCATTAATTTGAATACAACCCCCAAAGAATACAACACTAAGTATTCCTTTAAGCATTCCTTTTAACATCCATATGACTTAAAACACCTTTTACCAGAAGCACATCAGGTTAAAATCATTACTGTTATTAGTTTTAAATCACCAAGATTGATTTACAGTCTTTAGATTACAGAGAGAGATTCATACACCTTCTGGCTGTGAATGCAGCTATCCAGCTCTGAAACAAAACTAAAACACACCCTGCAGCAAACAGCCTAAAACGAAAGTAAAAAAGCTGACAGACAGCCCAGCTCCACCCACTCTCTGACATCACTGCAGTAATAAACACCCATTTCTTAAAGGTACTCTCACTACAGATACTTATATATACACCCATTTATAAACACCAGGGGCGAGATTCTCCGACCCCCCCCCGCCGGGTCGGAGAATCGCCGGGGGCTGGCGTGAATCCTGCCCCCCCCAGTTACCGAAGTCTCCGGCACTGGATATTCGGCGGGGGCGGGAATCGCGTTGCGCCGGTTGGCGGGCCCCCCCCCGCGCGATTCTCCGGCCCGGATGGGCAGAAGTTCCGCCGCTAAAATGCCTGTCCCGCCGGCGTAAATTAAACCACCTACCTTACCGGCGGGACAAGGCGGCGCGGGCGGGCTCCGGGGTCCTGGGGGGGGTGGGGCGATCTGGCCCCGGGGGATGCCCCCACGGTGGCCTGGCCCGCGATCGGGGCCCACCGATCCGCGGGCGGGCCTGTGCCGTGGGGGTACTATTTCCCTTCCGCCTCCGCCACGGTCTCCACCATGGCGGAGGCAGAAGAGACTCACTCCACTGCGCATGCGCGGGAATGCCGTCAGCGGCCGCTGACGCTCCCGCGCATGCGCCGCCCGGAGATGTCATTTCCGCGCCAGCTGGCGGGGCACCAAAGGCCTTTTCCGCCAGCTGGCGGGGCGGAAATTTGTCCGGCGCCGACCTAGCCCCTTAAGGTTGGGACTCGGCCCCCAAAGATGCGGAGCATTCCGCACCTTTGGGGCGGCGCGATGCACGTCTGATTTGTGCCATTTTGGACGCCAGTCGGCGGACATCGCGCCGTTTCCGGAGAATTTCGCCCCCATTTCTTAAAGGTACTCTCACATGACACACCTATGATTTATAAACTGGCTTTTTTTACTTATTGCATTGTACACCTATTTAAAGTTTGTGATAACACTACTTACTTGAGTTCCTGCATTCTCAAGATCTGAAATCTTACTAATTTGTGATCAGAACTGGAGCACTGAACTAGAGAGGATAATTGCAAGGGAACAAATTATTACAGATGCCATCTCTGATGAGCTTTTCATATCTGGACTCGGTCTCATGGGGAAATCAAGACACCGAGTATTACCTTGGCCAGCACTTAACCTTAATCATCATTCACAGGCAGATACCAGACACTGAGATGTAAGGTCAATGTGGTCAGTCTACTTCACATTGCCATTTCACATCATTCAGCTATGCTGGCTGCTAATTTTCAATGATATATTTTGACAAAAGCCCTCCAGTGGACTAAAGGTGATAATGCAACTCATTTGAGTTTTACAAGACTGTCATAAAAACGGGTAATTTGTTTTTTTGCTGCATGGTAGAATTGGGTTTGTCTGACTGATAGTCAGGAGTGTGGTACAGTGTGGAGAGAGTGGACTAGCCTTTGAGATTTGTCTCACTTGGCAGGAAGAGAACTGGAGAATACCACCTCAGCTAGTCTGAAGGCTGGGCCAGGAACAACACACGTCAACACGCTGAGCAAGCACAGTGATGCAGTGGTTAGCACTGCTGCCTACAGCACTGCGCCCCAGGTTTGATGCCAGCCCCGTGTGGAGTTTGCACATTCTCCCCGTGTTTGCATGGGTCTCACCCCCACAACCCAAAAAGATGTGCAGTGTAGGTGAATTGGCCATGCTAAATTGCCCCTTAATTGGGGGGAAAAAAAGAATTGGGTACTCTAAATTTATGTTCACAAAAAACAAGCTGAACCTGGAGCCCAAATGGTGTTAAGAGACCCTTAGGAAAAAAATGGAGGTTGTCCCTTAAAGCAAAGTTAGCTGACTTCAAAATGATTGATGGGAGTTGATGAACTCCACTGACTCTGCCAATGCTGTTGTGTAAATCATGGCATTTGGAAGCCATTGTGGTGATCTCTATGTGTGCATGTACACAAGGGGTTAATGTGTCATTAGTAGCACCACATGATCACTAGAGGGCCGGACCAACGGGGGTATAAAAGGCAGCCACATTGGGGCTCTCTCTCTCTCTTGGGTGCACGGTGATCAAAGCAACAGCAGACTAGTTTAGATAACCAGTGGAGTTACGTATAGTTACCATAGTTAGATCTTATTAACCTTATCATTAGTATCAAAGTTAAAGTAAAGAACTCATGTAAATATTGTTGTAGTTACTCAATAAAGCTTTTGTTACTACTGGAAGAGTTCGAATCTTCTTCATCGGGATTCAGAAGACCTCATCACTAACCAAGGTTTGAGTAGCACATGTTACCTACCAGACAGGTAACAAAACAGCCATTAGGGAATATATGATTTTCAAACTTCCCTATATAAAGAGGTTGTACTCCTTGATGGGTTAAAAATAAAATAGGTGAGAAATTGGGACTATTTGCACCCATTTTTGGACTGAGGGCTCTTAGGGTGTTGAAAATGGTGAGGGCAACCCTGATTTAATGTCAGTGCTGCCATTTTGGAGCTCAGTTCTCCAGCTATCAGCCTCTCAATCTCCCACTTCACTCCCCTACCCTACCAGCTATTTAAAGCAGCCACCAAGTTAACTGCTGGTTAATTTATTTTGGCTGTTACTTTGATTCTGCAACTCTTTAGTACTTGTTACAATGGAGTGGTGTATCTGGTGCTGAAGGAGGTCGTGGAGACTTCAAGACCTCTGCCCAAACCAGCAACCCCCAGAAAAAGGGTGCGCAAGTAGGCTTTCCTTTTGGAAGACTTGGAAAAGAAACAGAAGTCATCTAGATCTATGTGCAGCCATAGGATGTGATTCATGCAGGTCCACGCTCAGTATCCTGACAGCAGTCATGGTGCTTTTATTCTGCACCACTTTGCTTTCTCAGCTGCGTTTGAGCCACCGTAACAAACCAAAAAGGTTGACAAATTATCCAGTCACCACATCGTTGATGACTGCAGTGTGGAAGCCATATATACGTGCACGGCATGCCTATAATGAAGGTCATGCTGTCACACGAAAATGACAGAGCAAGCTATTGTTCTGCACAAGTCAGCATTGCTGGCTCACGCTGAAGGAACCCTCAGCAGGGTGGGTGCCAGAATTCATGGTGTTCTGCACACTGTACATCCTCAGCATTATAATGGGACAACTTCTGCCAAGCTATACGGTGAACAATTCAGGAACAGGGGGAGTAGGCATGGAAAGGGAGGAGGCAACCATATGGCCTCTTTCTAACTGGATTATCCATGAAGAACCCAGTTTGCTACTAATCAACATTCTTGGACCTTAATTTCCCACGGTCACGGTTGACTTGGTCGCAAAGCAAAACGAAAAGCAGCCACATAACAAACATTTCAAACAAAATGTATGAATTAAATTATGTCCTATTCGATACTATCATTAAGTAATCACCCTCGTGCATTCCCTCATGCCTGTCCGTCATGTGCCTTTATCTGTCCCAGTGCTCCTCTGCAGCACTCCTCCCCTGGCTGTTGCTTGGCTGGTGGAAGGCTGAATTTCAGTGAAAGATATTGCCAATGTCCTTGGATGTCAACCTTGAGCTGATCTGGCCTGAGAAGGCTTGTCTGTGGATTATACCATCTCAGCCTTCTGTAGTCTGCCCCATCGAACTGCTCATCTGTAGCAGTGCTCATTGGGTAGCACGGTAGCTTCACAGCGCCAGAGGTCCAGGTTTGATTCCCGGCTTGGGTTACTGTCTGTGCGGAGTCTGTACGTTCCCCCCCCCCCCCCCCCGTGTCTGTGTGGGTTTTCTCCGGGTGCTCTGGTTTCCTCCCACAAGTCCCGAAAGACGTGCTTGTTAGGTGAATTGGACATTTTGAATTCTTCCTCAGTGTACCCGAACAGGCTCCAGAATGTGGCGACCAGAGGATTTTCACATTAACTCCATTGCAGTGTTAATGTAAACCGACTTGTGACACTAATAAAGATTATTAATATGATGTGCAACTTCGCCCTTCAAAAAGCTGCCATCTGTACTACCCTTGCCCCCTGCTCTGGCTGGACACCTCTCGTGCCCAGTGTCTGGGAAGGCATACTAGAAGGTCTGGATGAGGAGAGTTTATTTTTCAAAAACAATGGCCAGTGAGGCCCCTACCTTTAGAGCAAATTTGGAGCAGTTCTAGATTTGGTGGGTCCCATTTTCATCACTTCACAACCCTATATACCTACTTTAGCAAACGTCCAGTACAGTAGGAACCCCAGAGGTTGAACTCTGTGTGTGGAGTTCTGCTGCATTGCATCATGCTTGTAGACTGAGTGGTCACGTGAAGATGCTGCTACAAAAAGGGTCACGTGACTGGAGCGCAGGAGTTCTCCGCTGAGTGCGGGATAGAGCACAAGCATGAAGTAGAAGCTCAGCTAGTTAACAAAAAATTGTTTGCTACAAGTCCTTGTTGTCAGTGTTTGGGAACCCAGCACTTCTACAGTGCTGTGGGCTTCACTTTCCTCTGTAGTGCCAGCTGCAATTCCCAGTCCCCAGGGGTTTACCACTCACTCCATGAGTACTCTAGTTTACCAAAAACCCCAGAAGAAATCAAGAGTCATATGGTGTGGGGCAGCACGGTGGCGCAGTGGTTAGCACTGCTGCCTCACGGTGCCGAGGACACGGGTTCGATCCCGGCCCCGGGTCACTGTCCGTGTGGAGTTTGCACATTCTCTCGTATCTGGGTGGGTCTCACCCCCATATCCCAAAACTATGTGCAGGTTAGGTGGATTGGCCACACTAAATTGCCCCTTAATTGAAAAGAATTGGTTACTCTAAATTTATTTTTTAAAAGGAGTCATACGGTGTAAGATAAAAATCAGCATTAGTGTGCCTTCCCAGCTCTTATTCTGAGTGAACTGTTAAACAGGGGAGATCCTACAGCACCTATTAAACCCCAGCAATGAGGAGAACCAATGATTTTATTTAATGGCTGGACCTCTGGTATTGGACCAGACAGTCTACTTTTTGAGTGGCTTGCCTAGAACATTCCAAACTTCACATATGGCAGCAGAAGTCTTTTAAAATCAATCTTGTACTCATGAGTTTAATGACCCAAGATGTTTAGCCATGGTTGGTAATGCCAACTGTACAAAGAGAGAAGGAGATGTGGCTCAAAGGTCATCACTACTCCTTTGGGCCAGAGTTTGGCTACTGAGGTGGGTAGTTCGAGTCAGTAAATTTTCCAACTTGCCAGACTACCTCAGTAAAATGTTCCCTGATAACATGTAATTTTCACCCCATGGGTGGATGCAGGGTTGAATCAGGCATGCCCATCCTGGAAGCAGTCACTAATCTGGGAGAGCACTGAGGTGAGCTGGTTAGGAGTTCTGCAATGCTTTTCTACAACATTGCCTCACTCCTTACAACTCCTTAGCCTCCACCCATCTGCCATGGCCTCTCATACTCTATATGCAACCTCCATGATCTCCATTCAATGCAGATCACTGGCCATTGAAACAGTTCGCCACCAGCATTCATTATGAATGCTTGGCTGAGAGCCAAGACTAACAAATGCATTAACTTAGCAGGGGCTTTATTTTGATAACTGACATGGATTGTTAACTTTGCTTGATTGACATTTATGTGTTTATAAGTTCTGAAAGTACAATTGCCCTGTCTGACTGACACTTTTATAGGATTGTTGGAACACCAGACTAAAAAAAGAGGGTTCCTGATTTTAAAAAAACAACATTTTGTCATTTGCCATTGTTATTAAATTCTTCATGGATTCTGTGCAAAATGTATACTGGATAGATGTGCATGGAAGGCCAATGTCCAGGGAGGTGGTATGGAGGCCATGCGAAGGGCAGAAAGGTGGACATACTGAGGGCATGGCAATGGCATGGGGGCTCGGAAGGGACGTGGGTAAGACCGATTTAGAGTACCCAATTCATTTTTTCCAATTAATGGGCAATTTAGCGTGTCCAATTCACCTACCCTGCACATCTTTGGGTTGTGGGGGGCAACTTCTACATTTATCTCACTGCTGATTGACATTGAAGTAACATCACAAAACATGCTGATCTGGGAAATAAAAATGTCAGAATGATAAACTGGAGGGTGTCTTCTAAGGTTGTGACTAACAAAGAACAAAACAAAGAACAAAGAAAAGTACAGCACAGGAACAGGCCCTTCGGTACTCCAAGCCCGTGCCGACCACGCTGCCTGACTAAACTACAATCTTCTACACTTCCCGGGTCCGTGTCCCTCGATTCCCATCCTATTCATGTATTTGTCAAGATGCCCCTTAAATGTCACTATCATCCCTGCTTCCACCACCTCCTCCGGTAGCGAGTTCCAGGCATCCACTACCCTCTGTGTAAAAAAAACTTGCCTCGTACATCTACTCTAAACCTTGCCCCTCGCACCTTAAACCTATGCCCCCTAGTAATTGACCCCTCTACCCTGGGGAAAAGCCTCTGACTATCCACTCTGTCTATGCCCCTCATAATTTTGTAGATCTCTATCAGGTCGCCCCTCAACCTCCGTTGTTCCAGTGAGAACAAACCGAGTTTATTCAACCGCTCCTCATAGCTAATGCCCTCCATACCAGGCAACATTCTGGTAAATCTCTTCTGCACCCTCTCTAAAGCCTCCACATCCTTCTGGTAGTGTGGCGACCAGAATTGAACACTATACTCCAAGTGTGGCCTAACTAAGGTTCTATACAGCTGCAACATGACTTGCCAATTCTTATACTCAATGCCCCGGCCAATGAAGGCAAGCATGCCGTATGCCTTCTTGACTACCTTCTCCACCTGTGTTGCCCCTTTCAGTGACCTGTGGACCTGTACACCTAGATCTCACTGACTTTCAATACTCTTGAGCGTTCTACCATTCACTGTATAAGTTGGGGAAGAGAGAGCATTACAATCCAAATGTGGCCATGCTCACTTTGCTTGGTAATCAGTACAATGTTTTACAAGTGGTCAATGCCAGAACAAATTACAACTTGACAATCATTTTCCACTAACAAGAATATGCAGGTAAGTGGATTTGACTCTTAACTTTAAGATGTAATTGGATGGATTTCTAGGGCATGATTTAAACTGTTCACAGACAACACTCACTTCAGTGTGACTAATTGCAATGTCTAATAATTACTGCCCTGACCTTTGTTTTTCCTTTTGATCTTGCAGTCTTGACAGTATTAGTTTTATTTTTGGTACAAATGTGACTTCCTAATTAAAGCTTTCTTTGCTTATTGAGCCTTGATGGTATCCAAGCCATTTAATTCCATTGTTAGGACTGTCAATCATGCAAAAAGGAGAACCCGCCATTAAAGCACAATTCTTTTTTTCAATTTTTGTTTTGCCTCTGAGGCTATTGAAATGATATGAATCAAGACAACATCAGCATGAAATGGCTCAACCAGAATTCATAAATTGACTGAGGAAGATGGGAGTGTGCTTTTCAGGCTGAAGCTAATCAAGATATATTGGGCATGATTTAACCAAAAGGTTTCTAAGTGTGGTAGCGAGCGGGAATTCCCAATACTCAGACCGGCGAGGCCATCACTGCTATAAAACATTAATTGGTCTACTTAACGAGACCCCAAGTTCTTGATGCCGACCCAAGTGCTTGACGCCGCTAATGATGGTCCCGTCGGCTGATTCGCCTGGACCGTGCTCACCAGCCCCCTGCTAACGAGTGAGAGCAGTTCTTAAACCGTTCCTGTGTAGCCAACAGCCATGCCTCCAAGAAGACCAGCCCCATGATTTGGGGATGCAGACCTGGACAGATAGTTGGACGCGGCCGAGGCCAGATGGATGCCTGTTCCCCCGAGGGTTCGGAGGGACAGCCATAGGTCAGCCAGTGCCGCCTGAGAGGAAGTGTCAGCGGCCATCAGCTTGGGGAGCGTAACCAGGAGCCCATGGTATTCGAGGCAAGGTACTAACATGGATTGACGATTGGCTGTCAGGCAGAAGACAGAGAGTTGGGATAAAAGGTTCTTTTTCGGAATGACAACCGGTGACAAGTGGTGTCCCGCAGGGTTCAGTGTTGGGGCCACAGCTGTTCTCTTTATATATTAACGATCTAGATGACGGGACTGGGGGCATTCTGGCTAAGTTTGACGATGATACAAAGATAGGTGGAGGGGCAGGTAGTATGGAGGAGGTGGGGAGGCTGCAGAAAGATTTAGACAGTTTAGGAGAGTGGTCCAAGAAATGGCTGATGAAATTCAACGTGGGCAAGTGCGAGGTCTTGCACTTTGGAAAAAAGAATAGAGGTATGGACTATTTTCTAAACGGTGACAAAATTCATAATGCTGAAGTGCAAAGGGACTTGGGAGTCCTAGTCCAGGATTCTCTAAAGGTAAACTTGCAGGCTGAGTCCGTAATTAAGAAAGCAAATGCAATGTTGTCATTTATCTCAAGAGGCTTGGAATATAAAAGCCTCTGAAGCTTTATAAAGCATTAGTTAGGCCCCATTTAGAATATTGTGAGCAATTTTGGGCCCCACACCTCAGGAAGGACATACTGGCACTGGAGCGGGTCCAGCGGAGATTCACACGGATGATCCCAGGAATGGTAGGCCTAACATACGATGAACGTCTGAGGATCCTGGGATTATATTCATTGGAGTTTAGGAGGTTGAGGGGAGATCTAATATAAACTTACAAGATAATGAATGGCTTCGATAGGGTGGACGTAGGGAAGTTGTTTCCATTAGCAGGGGAGACTAGGACCCGGGGGCACAGCCTTAGAATAAAAGGGAGTCACTTTAGAACAGAGATGAGGAGAAATTTCTTCAGCCAGAGAGTGGTGGGTCTGTGGAATTCATTGCCACAGAGGGCGGTGGAGGCCGGGACGTTGAGTGTCTTTAAGACAGAAGTTGATAAATTCTTGATTTCTCGAGGAATTAAGGGCTATGGAGAGAGAGCGGGTAAATGGAGTTGAAATCAGCCACGATTGAATGGTGGAGTGGACCCGATGGGCCGAATGGCCTTATTTCCGCTCCTATGTCTTATGGTCTTATGGACAGTCACCCAACGTTTAAGATGATCAACAACTTCCATCGGGCCATATAGGTACTTTGTCACCGGACCTGGCACCGCCCTCGCACCGTTCTGTGCCCCGGCCCACCCATGTCTAGCAGTGTCGCTGACACCGCCTCCCCCATAGTCCCCACTTCACCCCCCACCCCCCCCCCCCCCCCCCCCCCCCACCCCCACCCCCACCCCCCCCCCCCGGCCCGATGGCAAGTGCGCCAGGGCACTCCAGCGTCAGAGGATCCTGCCAGGGACATCAAAGGCCACGGGACGCGTTAGGCAGCAGGCTGCCTCCATCTCTGATGTGCATCCTGGAGACACACATAGACGCAGTGGTAGAGCGCAGCAGGGTAAGCAGGTCGAGAATCACTGAGCGGACACGGGAGGGGCAGGCTGGAGGGTGTAAGGGAGGGTTGGGTGTGTTGTTGCGGGATGGTCTGGGAGGGGTAGGAAAGTGGGAGCGGCACCATCGGGTGATTGGGGAAGTTGAGGACACGTGTGGAAATTATTAACAATCGTTGACCTCAACCAATATGACGCATCTGACACTTTCCGCAATGCGGGATGAGCACCAATCCCATGCCCCATCTCCTCAAACATGGAGGTCCTGGATGTGTCTTCTCCCCCCCCCCCTGCTCCCCCCCAACCCCCCTTCACCCCCCCATTCTCCCATTGCTCCCGCCTCTCCCCCCCTCCGCTCCCCCCCCATCCCCCCTTCCCCCCCACCCCCCATTCTTCCATTGCTCCTGCCTCTCCCCATTCCCCCCCCCCGCCATTGCTTCCCCCCAAATCCCTTGCCATACGATGCACCCTGTCCACGCACCCCCAGCCACACTGGGGACCCCTACCTACTGGATCCCACACCCTGTACCCCAAACACTTGCATGAAGCGTTACCTGGACCAGTCGCTGGTCCCCTTCCCGGTGCACATGCCCACCTTCTGGTCGCCGAAATGTCCCCGGTGTGGGGCCCATCTCCTGAGTGCTTGGATGTTGGCCGCTGCGTATGTGGTGTTGCCTCCTGCAGTGTTCAGGCCCAGTGTCCAGGCATCACGGCCTGATTGGGATGATAGGCAATAACTCCCTCATGCTACATGGTATGCCTACCCTTGGGGATCTACTTGGGAGGTGGGAAGTGCCGACTGAGGCTGGTCCCCGGGGGGGCTCCCCCATCCCCATCTGAGCAGCGGGGCAGCAACCCCAGTGCCAGAGAGCGAAGATGGCTACTCACCTGCTTGGATCCCCACAGCTGCCCTTTTGCCAGGTTCACGTTTTTAAAAAGGAGTACTAATCGGAACCCACATGATCACTTGCTGGCGAGGTCGTTAGTTCATGGGAGGGTGTTAGATAGCGGGTTGCTCCGTTAATTGTATGGAGATTGGCCTTAAATGGTGATTATGGGTTTCATAGGTCATAGGATTTACAGTGCAGAAGGAAGCCATTCGGCCCATCAAGTCTTTACCGGCCCTTGGAAAGAGCACCCCACTAAGCTCAAGTCTCCACCCTATCCCCATAACCCAGTAACTCCACCTAACCTTTTTGGACTTTAAGGGCAATTTAGCATGGCCAACCCACCTAACCTGCACATCTTTGGACTGTGGGAGAAAACCGGATTTTTCACAGCATGCTACAGTGGGATCCTGATTTTGCCAACGGGAGCAGGTCGGTAAGATCGCAAACAGATCGCCGCCCGGCACGGTTCTCGATTTTGCCTTCTCCCCCAACCTAACGGCCTCGTCGCTCTCTCGCTTAAGCACAACGCAGCCATTAAATTGTGCCCAATGTAACTGTCGATTCTAGTTATGTGTCAGCTATGGCTCAGATGGCATCACTCTTGTGTCTGAATCAGAAGGTTTTGGGTTCAGGTCCTACTTCAGAGCATGAGCACAAAGTTCAAGGCTGACAATCCAGTATGGTACTGAGGGTATACAGCGCTGTCAGAGGTGCATTCTTTTGGAGCAGACATTAAACTGAGGCAACAATTGCTTTCTCAGGTGGTCATAAATTAACCTGGAGCACTATTTCAAAAAAGGGCAGGGGAGTTATCTCCAGGGCCCTGGCCCATATTTATCCTTTAATCAACATCACAAAAACAGACTTATCTGCCCTGCCCATTCGCACTTTGAGTTTGTTGGAGTTTGCTGTTGGCTGCTATGTTTACTATATCAGAACAGTAACCCCATATCAAAAGTATTTGGGATAACCAGTAGTTTTGAAATGTGCTATATAAATTTAACTGTCCATTTTCTTTTTGAAGTTAAGAACACAAATTTAAACATAATTTGGTCTCAATCACATGAGGCACGCAGCATTGGAATTTGTTTTGTTTGATCATCCAGGCCAATGTCAAGCATTCTCAAAACCAATTGTAGATTCAGCCATATAAAACTTCCCTTATCCCTCCGCAATGATGTGTTTTAATCACAAATTTACTAAAGTATTGGCTAAATATTTGCACTTTCTACATCAGACTTCTTTCCGTCCTCACTGACTGAGATTTCAATTAGTGTCAAATTATTATTTTTGTCTTAATAAATTTAGAGTACCCAATTATTTTTTTGCTCCAATTAATGGGGCAATTTAGTGTGGCCAATCCACCTAACTTGCACATTTTTTGCGTTGTGGGGGTGAAACCCACGCAGACACAGGGAGAATGTGCAGACTCCACACGGACAGTGGCCCAGGGTCCGCGATTCGAACCCGGATCCTCAGCGCCGTAGGCTGCCCTGCTAACCACTGTGCTGCGTGCCACCCAAGTGTCAAATTATGAGCAGTTATGTGCGGTGGACACATTTTCACAAACAACTGGGTTAAAAATGCCCAATTTTACAGGTGAGTTATGATTAGTGGACCAAGGCACGAGATCCACGACTTTGCATCATGCATTCTGTGCACATCACAATTTAGATGATTATATCAAATTAAATTGAAAAAAATTAAATGCAAGTACAGAAATATTTTGAATGGTGTGCATATTGCACCATGGTTCCAATGGATGCCAGTGCAAACTTTGTTCCCCAGTGCCTTCAGATGTGAAGCTTTGTTTACTGAGAGATTCCTCTTGAAAGAGAGCTGAGTTGCTGCACTACTGTCATCTTTTTTACCTTGGTATTCTTTTGGACAATGATTCCAACCTGTATTTCCATTTAAAATGTTTCATTACCAGCATTGGACACTTACTTATAGTCTTTGCTTCTTTCAATCCTTCCCAACCTAACTGGTTTTCCTTTGTCCCTTTCATGTTATTTTTCTTCAACTCCCTATTTATTAATTTTATTTTAGATTAGATTGGGTTGTAGTAATTGAGAAACAAATTGGATCTGGAAGGGAAGCAGGGATTTCATTAAATTAGCCAAATAATGACTTCAGAATAGCTTGTATTTCATAAGCTTGAATGTCATTTGCAGATACACGTTGTGCAGTTAGGTCGCTCTGGGACAAGCTCTCTAAAGGCACTTGTCACACAGTGACAGCTCAGTATGACACCGTCTGAAAATGTAGAGCAATCCTTCAACCAAATTAATTAGTTGTCACAAATGATCAAAGGCTATATAACAAGGAGCATGTTGCAGCCAATATATATGTGTTGTGTATGATGTGTTTTTAAAATTTTAATGCAATTTTTAGTTGGCATCTATGGTTCCACCATAGTAATGCCCAGCCGGTTTCTTCTGTTTATTTGTACTTTGTCTTATATGGAGCCCCCCTGCAATATTTTATATCAGTTAATTATCTAATGTTAAGTTAGCTTTTCTTAGTTTCTTGGGTAGCAGGTTGCTGGCACTGTGTTGATGTATTAATGTCCGGTGGGTGAGTCCCTGCCTCATTCCATTGACATTCCAAATTCAATCCTCCAGGCTTAGGTACACCAACAGTCTCCTTGTTGGCTCTCTGGAGGATCTCCCTACAGAAAATCAAACTTAAAACAATATTTTAATTCCTGGATTTTGTCCTCCTTTAAATTCCAGTGGTCATTACCATTGCCAATCTTCACTGGCTTCCTGTCTCTCAGTTTATTGAGTTCAAACTCCTTATCTTATTTATAAATGTATCCAGAACCTCTCCTTATTCAATCCCCTTGCCATCTTCTGTAGTCCCATGTCCCAGCTGATACCCACCATTCTTGCAACTGTTCTAATATGCCCTTCACGATCCTCCAACATCTTGGCAGAACATTCAGCAATCACATCCCTGCCTTGCCAAATTCTCTTCCCATTCAGCTCATGTTACTCCCATTTACTACTCAGTTCATTTCTTCCCTCTCTGTGAAAATACTTTGGGACAATTCACTAAATGTTGCTTTTGATTCTTTTCATAATTCCTCAAGAACTGTTTTCCCAAATACGCCTGCTATAAGGTGGCAAAGGAAATAGAGAAACTAATCAGACTGACCAAGGCTGCCCTTACACACCTCCATGTGACAGTAGCAAGAACTCTGTCTGCACTTATAGTTAGATGGCAGTGCATTAAGGATTTCAAGGTGGGACCTGATACCATTAGGCCTTTATTCAAATTTTGCCGCAGTTGCTTTTAAAGGCCTGTCTTTAATTGCTAACTCTAGTTCTTAGACTGTTCAATGAATAACTGGGCCTATGACACTGCTGTGAGGAGCAGATTTAGTAGTGCACACAAACTGCCAACATATGGGCATGGGTCTCCTGAGGCCTAAATTAAAACAGCATCAAAATAAAAGCCACAAGTATCATTGACTTTACAACTCTAGTGTGTGCACCATGCTAACAAAGTAAGAATACACAGGTGGCATGGTAGCACAGTGGTTATCACTGTTGCTTCACAGTGCCAGGGGCCCGGTTTCAATTCCCAGCTTGGGTCACTGTCTGTGCGGAGTCTCCACATTCTCCCCGTTTCTGCATGGTTTTCCTCCGGGTGCTTTGGTTTCCTCCCACAAGTCCCGAACGTTGTGCTTGTTAGGTGAATTGGACATTCTGAATTCTCCCTCGGTGTACTTGAACAGGCGCCGGAATGTGGTGACTAGGGGATTTTCGCAGTAACTTTAATGCTGTGTTAATGTAAGCCTACTTGTGACACTAATAAAGATTATTATGCTAACTCTGATGAATGCAGTTGACATAAATTATGCCGCCAATTTACAGAATGTCTTTGGTGTTCAGTAACTACAAGCTCATTGGAAAACTGGAATCTATGGTGGAATATGGCTAGGGCCATAAGATATAGGAGCAGAATTAGGCCATTCGGCCTGCCAAATCTGCTCCGCCATTCGATAATGGCTGATATGTTACTCGTCCCAATTCTCCTGCCTTTTCCCCATAACCCCAATCTCTTTATTAATTCAGAATACCATATTTGTGCTTGAGGTGCTGTTACCTACAATCCTACAGACCAAGAGCTGGAAGGTGGAATTTAAAAAAATAATAATCTTTACTATCGGCACATGTAGGCTTAAATTAACACTGCAATCCAGTTACTGCGAAAAGCCCCTAGTCGCCACATTCCGGTGCCTGTTCGGGTTCAGGGAGGGAGAATTCAGAATGTCCAATTTACCTGACAGCACATCTTTTGGGACCTGTGGGAGGAAACCGGAGCACCTGGAGGAAACCCATGCAGACACGGGGAGAACGTGCAGACTCCACACAGACAGTGGCCCAAGCCGGGAATCGAACCTTGGACCCGAATTAGGCAGAATAGTTCTTTCTTGGAACATTCAAACTGGGAGCAGGAGAAGCCTCTTGAGCCTTACTCAATGGTTCAATATGATCATGGCTGACCTCATCATGGCCTCAACTCTACCGTCCTGCCTGATCTCCGTAACCCTTCAACCCATTATTAATTAAAAATCTGTCTAATCACTCCTTAAATTTATTCACCATCCCAGCATCCACTGCATTCTGGGTTAGCGGTTTCCATAGATTCATGACCCGCCGGGAGAAGTAGTTTTTCCTCATTTCTGTTTTAATTTTGCTATCCCTTATCCTGAGACGATGACCTCTTGTTCTAGAGTGCCTCACAAGGGGAGGCATCTGCTCCACGTCTACTTTATCCATACCAATTATCATCTCATAATCCTCAATTTGATCTCCCCTCATTCTTCTAAATTCTAGAGAGTATAGGCTAAACTGCTCAATCTCTCTTATCTGGAATCAATGTAGTGAACCTCCTCTGAACTGCCTCCAATGCCACTACCTCTTTCCTCAAATCAGGGGACCAAGACTGTGCACAATGCTCCAGGTCTCTCCAATGTCTTCTAATCAGACAATTAATCTTTCCCACGACCACTACAGCAGCCTCTTACCATCAGCATTGTGGTAAAGCAAATGAAGCAATGCTGCTGTGCCTGGAGTACCTGAGAAGCATTCAAAGTGTTTTTTTAAGTCGTGCCACCCCTGCTGTCAGCACCAGTCAAAGGAATCTTTCAATTTAATGCAGAAATATCAGTACTATTGGTGTTGCCTAGTAGATTATGCCACTCAAACCATTTTTGCAGGCCAGCAACGTGGTTTGATGTATGCTAGAAGTTGACATGTACAGCAAATGTGCAATTTGCATAGTTTTTCATTGTTCTGCCTGCTATGTGTTCCAAAATACACTAGACAGTTTTCCCCCACCCACTCCCTTCCTGAGGGATTACTGCAAACTTGCTTTTTGAAGCAGTTCGACAATATTAAAACACCATAAGAAAAATGCACACTATGAAGATGACAGGCCATTAGCTGGAAGTGACAATCAAACTGATGCCCGGGACAAATATAGTGCCAAGAATCAGGGAGGAATGTTTCAACCTCTGTTTTGATGACTATCCTGATTTGCTGGCAAGCGCACTTTAGCATTTTGTAGCCTGTCACGCTCGAGTGATGTGCAGCCTGACATGCCATGCTTTCTTGTACTTGTTCTGTCAGTCAACAGACAAAGAGGAAGGCATAAGGGGAAATAAATAAATGATGATTTGCATTCAGCAGGGATAGACAAGACAATAAATGGAGCCTTTGCTGATTAAATGCTGATGGCGCCGCTAAGGGTAGAATCTGTTTAATGTCAAATACTCTCCAGATAAATTCAAGTTATTGCAATAGGTTTTGGGAACTGAATGAAAATAACCGCACACTATTTGAAAGTTCACATTACAAAATTGCCTGAGTTGATTGTTTTGCTATAATTTGATAGTGAATATTATGGTGATAAAATTGTAACCTACGCTTACACAGTTCCTGTGTTGTCTTGATTAAAGACATTGAGATTCATTTGGTGTTGCAGATCACTGATTTTTACTTTGATTACAATGACATACAGTGTATAATGATGCAGTGCAATAGTGGTGAAAATATAAGTCAGAAAAAATTGCTGGCCAACTCTATTGTGATAAATGAATGACGAAGTAAAGTCAAAATCATAGTTGGATTTCAGCATAGTTGATAGTAGACTGATGGGGCGGAAAGTGGCCCGGTTGGATTTGTCCTGTTTCTTGTGAACAGGACACACCCGGGCAATTGTCAACATTGGCAGGTAGATGCCAGTGTTGTAGCTGTACTGGAGGAGCGGCAAGTTCAGGAGCAAAGTCTTCAGTACTGTTGTCGGAATATTATCAGGGCCCGTAGCCTATTTCCTTCAGCCATTTCATGATATTTCATGAAGTGAATCGAATTGGCTGAATACTGGCATCTGTGATGCTGGGGACCTCTGGAGGAGGTCGAGATGGATCATTCACTTAGAACATCTGGCTGAAGATTGTTGCAAATGCTTCAGCTTTTGCACTGATGTGCTGGCCTCCTCCATCATTGAAGATGGGGATACTTGTGGAGCCTCCTCCTGCAGTGAGTTGTTTAATTGTCCACCACCATTCATGGCTGCACGTGACAGGACTGCAGAGCTTAGATCTGATCTATTGGTTGTGGGATTGTTTAGCTATGCCTGTTGCTTGCTGCTTATGCTGTTAGGCACGCAGGTAGTCCTGTTTTGTAGCTTCAACAGGTTGGCTCCTCATTTTTAGGTAGCTCTGATGTTGCTCCTGGCATGCCCTTCTGCACTCCTCATTGAACCAGGGTTGATCCCCTAGCTTGGTAGTAATGATAGAGTGAGGTATATACCAGGCCCTGAGGTTACAGATGGCCACAGCAACTCATGAATGCCCAGGTTTCAGCTGCTAGATCTGTTCGAAGTCTATCTCATTTAGCACAATGGTAGTGCCACACAACACGATGGAGGGTGTCCTCAGAGTGAAGATGGGACCTCAACTCCACAGGGACTGTGCATCTGCGGCAGGCAGGTTGGTGAGGATGAGGTCAAGGATGTTTTTCCCTCTTGTTGGTTCCTTTACCGGGTACTGCAGTCCCAATCTAGCCGCCATGACATTTAGGACCCGACGAGTGTGCTCTGTGGTGTACTAACGAGCATCTTTTGGTAATGGACATTGAAGTGCCCCACCCATAGTACATTCTGGGCCCTTGCCACTCTCAGGGGTGGCAAATAAGTCTTTCATTTTCATCCTCCAAGTGGTATTCAACATGGAGGAGTACTGATTCATTGGCTGTGGGTGGACAATATGTGGTAATCAGCAGTAGGTTTTCTTGCTCATGGTTGACCTGGTGCCATGAGACGTCATGAGGTCCAGAGTCGATGTTGAGGACTCCCAGGGCAACTCCCTCCCAACTGTGTACCACAGTTCTACCACCTCTGCTGGGTCTGTCCTGCCTGTGGAATGGGGCAAACCCAGGAATGGTGATGATGGTGTCTGAGACATTGTCTGTAAGGTATTCCGTGAGTATGACTACATCAGGCTGTTGCTTGACTAGTCTGTGCATCAGCTCTCCCAATTTTGGCACAAGCCCCAAATGTTTTTTTTAGAATATTTTTATTCTGTTTTTAACTTTTCAATATTTTATGTATAAAACAAAACAATTCAAAGACAAAAAGAACAACAGAAACCCACCTCACTAACCAACACCTCAATAACGCTAAGAACATTCCCCTCGCACTCCTCTTCCCATAGCAGCTGATGATAACCAACAAGTGTAGAATAAACAGACCATATGTCTTGTGGAGCCCCTCAATCGCCCCCGTCAAAGCAAACTTAACCTCTTAATACAGAAACTCCATCAGGCCACAAGCCATACTGCGGCACAGAGCGGAGATGCTGACCTCCAACCCAACAGGACCTGCCTGTGAGCAGTCAGCGAGGCGAAGGCGAATATATCTATCCCTGCTCCTGTCTGCAGCTCCTGCAGGTCCGACACCCCAAATATGGCCCCCAGGGGTCTGGGCTCCAAGACTACATGTGGAATCTTTGACATGGTGCTGAAAAACCACTTCCAAAATTCCTCCAACTTCGGGCAGGACCAGAACATATGTACATGATTGGCCGGACCTCTCCCTTACCATTCGCAAATGTCCTCCATCCTCTCAAACAACCGACTCATCCTCAACCTCGTCAGGTGTGCCCTATGCACCACCTCTAAGTGTATTAACCCCAGCCTCGCACACGAGATCGAAGCACTCACCTCCGCAACACCTCACACCACAGCCCCTCCTCCAGCGCCACCCCCAGCTCCTCCTCCCATTTGGCCTTAAACCCCTCCAGCGACGCCATATCCTCCTCCAAACTCCTCCCATAAATCGCCGAGATGACCCCCCCTCCAAACCCAATCTCCCTTCACTCCTCCAAACTCACAATCTGCCCTTCCAAAAATAAGTCTTTCATTTTCATCACCCCACTCTCCTCCCGATCCCGAAACCTAGCATCCGCCTTGATGGCTCAAGCACATGATTCTCCTGGACCAGCATCAGATTCCCCCCCCCCCCCCAAACTTAAAATGCTGCTGAAACTGCCTCCATATCTTCAGCGTGGCCATCACCACCGGACCGCCTGAGTATTCCCCAGGGGCAAATGGGAGCGGTGCCGTTGCCAGCGCCGGCAAACCCCCCCCCCCCCCCCCCCCCCCCCAAGAGCCTGCCTCCTTCCTCACCCACATTGCCTCCGGTTCCCTATTCCAGTACCGCACCTTCTCGAGTTCGCCACCCAAAAATAAGACAACAGATTTGGAAGAGCCAAACCCCCAACTGTCGCCCTCTCTGAAGCACCATCTTCTGAATCCTCGCCACCTTGCACGCCCAGA
Organism: Scyliorhinus torazame; assembly: GCF_047496885.1. Taxonomy (NCBI): domain Eukaryota; kingdom Metazoa; phylum Chordata; class Chondrichthyes; order Carcharhiniformes; family Scyliorhinidae; genus Scyliorhinus; species Scyliorhinus torazame. The sequence goes on from NC_092709.1 coordinate 90,188,168, forward strand.
CAAACAACAGCATCAACTGTTCGTTCCCCATAAAAAACACCTTTGGCAAAGACCGGTAAGCACTGGAATAAAAATAAAAACAGTAGCAAGACATTCATCTTTACCACCAGCAGCCGGCCCGCCAATGATAAGGGAAGGCTATCCCTCCTCGACAAATCGACCTTACCCGATCCACCAGGCTCACAAAATTCAACTTGCTGAACCGGGCCCAGTCCAGAGCCACCTGCACAGCCAAATATCTGAAGTGAGCAGTCGCCACACGAACTGGCAATTCCCCAAGTCAGCCTCTGCCCTCAGAGAAGAAACCAAAAAGCACTCGCTCTTTTCCAAATTCAATTTATATGCTGGAAAAAAAACCCGTCTTGAGCAGCCCCATTATATCCCCCACCGTGGTTAGAAAGAGACAACAAAAGGTTGTCGGCATACAAGGGCACCCTATGCTCCACACCCCCTCTCATTATTCCCTTCCAATAATTTGAACACCTCATTGCAATGGCCATGGGATCTATCGGCAACACAAACAAGAGAGGGGACATGGGACACACCCCTGTCTCATTCCCCTATGCAACTGAAAATATCCGAATTCACCCCATTCGTACGCACACACGCCTTCGGCTCCTTATATAACAACTTAACTTAGGCCCAACCCTAAACCACTCCAACACCGTAAACAAGTAACTCCAATCTACTCGATCAAATGCCTTCTCCGCAACAAGTGCCACCACCACCTCCGACTCTCACCCCCTTCAAATGGGGAGAGCATCATGTTTAACAAATGCCGCACATTCAAGGACAACTGCCCACCCTTTACAAATCCCGTCTGATCCTCCCCAATCACCTGGGAAGGCTCTCTTCCAAACGAAGCACCAACTACCTTGGCAAGAATCTTTACATCCACATTTAGCAGAGATATTGGCCGAAATGACTCCAAATATTAATAACAAGGACTTTGCAGGATCAACAGGGCTGTGTTTGCAGTTGTCATTCCCGGTGCCGAGGTTGATGCCGGGTAATCCGTTTGGTTTCATTCCTTTTTGTTCCATTTGTAATGGTTGAATACAACTGAGTGGCTTACTCAGTCATTTCAGAGGGCATTTAATCTTCATCTTCGGAATGTAAGTCTGGATGATCCCTGCTATGCAATTTTCTTTGACAACTGACAATATCACCATGATTAGGAAAAATGAATAGTGTTCTTTCCCTTGTGCTTACATGGAAACATTTATATTACCACCTAACAGCCAAGCTAGGAGGCGGGTGATAATAATGGACCAGCCTGGTGCACACTCCTGTAACGTTTTGTTGCCGAACAAGTACTCTGACCAATTGGATTGCCAGGTTCCCCCAAGTGTACACTCTGGTTCTACTAAAATGGCAATTTTTAATTGATATTTGAACATAGTTAGTTTAAGCAGCACTTTGGATTTCTCTCCCTAAATAAACCCTTATCTCTCCATTACCCCCGCTTTAAGACCTTTGTTAAAATGCGCCTCTTCACTGCATCTATTATTTCCTTCTTTGGCACGGCATCCATTTTTGTCTGATTATGTCACTGTAAAGTGCCGCAGGATATTTTCCTATGTTAAAGTTGCCATATAAATGCATGTTGACTGTTGTTAACGATAATGTGAAAATGATGATGATTCTTTTGGCTGAAGAAATGCTGGTGGTGCAGACTGCAGAGAGATGTGTGTAGTCAAAGGGCAGAATCTGTTTAATGCCAAATAATCTCCAGATAAATTGAAGTTATTGAAACTGCAGTGCTTGCAACACAGAGCTAACCAAAGCCTGGTCTTACGCGAAGATAATGCATTATAGCATGACATTCTTTTCTTTAACATCAACAGTCAAATGAAAATTATATACCTAGGCCAAGAAATTGGCCTCTGAAGCAATGTTTTGTGCTATGTGTGCCCTTAGAGCCGCAAAATGATAATCACTGTGCACATGTATACTTGTGATGAAAAACACGCCGAGTGTCATCTTGGTGTAAGCATGCGAGCAGTGAAAACCCATGGTAGGTAAGCAATTAATGGTGTGCAATGCTGTGTTGACACCAGCATTGATATGAGGGAGCTTTGGGTTCCAGCTTTGCTCTCTCTTAACTTGCACAACTAAACACATGTTAACAGGCAGGGCTGCTTCGAGTGGCTGTCAGTTAGAGGTTAGTTGCTGTTTTATTTTTTTCTGGCTAATGTTATGAACCTGAACCTTATTGGTGCTTTCTGTTGTTGTTTCAAAAGTGTTAGGGTTAGGGTTAGGGTTAGGTGCTGAAGGGTCTTTTGCCTACTTCAAGGCTTTTGAGAAAATCAGCTTTTCAAAATTAATTTATAGGTTGTGGGCATGCTGGCTGGGCCAGCATTTATTGCCCACCTCTGGGAGCATTTAATAGTCAACCACATTGCTGGGATCTGGAGTCACATGTAGGCCAGACCAGGTAAGGACCAGCATGCGATATTTAAAAGTGGCATCCCAATTGCTGTGAAGCTGGGCATGCCCGCGGGTTTAGGCTCCGCCCGTCACAATAATGGCACAAAACATGCCCCTTTCGGAAGATGTCGTCGGGAAACCTGCCTGTTTACAGGTGGGAGCTGGTGGATACCACTGCAAACGCAATGGCTTGAGGAACGTTGGCTCAGAGTTGATGAGCTGGAATCCATGATTTGGGCACTGCGTTGCTTCAGGGGAGGACAATTTGGGCGGGATTCTCTCACCCTGGGACCGGGTCGGAGAATTGCCGGGACGGGCACGAATGAGCGGAGAATTGGCGCCGGCGATTCTCCGCCCGGGATGGGTCGGGCGGCCATGCAAAGAAAGCCGAGTCCCGCCGGTGCTGTTCACACCTGCTCTTACCCGGCGGGACCTCAGCGTGGATGCATCCGGGGGTGGCCTAGTGGGGGGGGTGGGGGGGGGGGTGGGGGGGGGTTCCGACCCTGGGGTAGCCTCTGCTGTGGCCTGGCCCGCGATCGGGGCCTACCAATCGGAGGGCCGGCCTCTCGGGCTGAGGGCCTCTTTTGTTCCGCACCGGCCCCTGTAGCCTTACGTCATGTTGCGTCAGGCCCGGCGCGGAGAAGGGAGCCACTGCGCACGCGCGCATTGGCACCAGTCTCACTGCACATGCGCGCATTGGCACCGTCCCACTGCGCATGCACAGACCCTCGGCGCCCATCTGACGCCGGGGATCGGCAGCTGGAGCGGCGTGGGTCGCTCCAGTGCCGTGCTGGCCCCCTGTAGGGGTCAGAATCGCCGCGCCTGAGGCCATGTTGACACCGTCGAGTAACGCGACGACGTTTACGACGACGTCAACACTTAGCCTCAGGATCAGAGAATCCCACCCTTTGTTCCAGGAAACAGTCACGTCCTTTAGGCCAGGTACTTCAGCTTTGGTCTGTAGTCAAGACTGGAAGCATGTGGGCAGGTATGGGGTTCTGGAAGGACACCCTGCAGGAGCAGTCTTCAGGATCTTTCCGCCTATGTGGGCAAAGCAGACACAGCAGGAAAGATGAGCAAAATGACTGCAACACTGGAACAGAGCTCCATTCAGGTGGGCGATTGAAAAGGAAAATCGTAGTAGTGTTCTCAGCAGCTGAGAGCATGAACCCTGAAGGCTGTGTTGCCTACCCGGTGCCAGAGTTGAGGACATCTCCTGAGGGCTGGCGAGGAACCTGGTGTGGGATGGGAAGAATCCAGTCGCCATGGTCCATGTGGGTACCAAGGGCATAGATGGGACTGAGAAAGCAGTTCTGCTGAGGGTGTATGCGCAGCTAGGGGCCATTTGAAAAGCTGAACAACAAAGATAATCTCTGGATTACTACCTAAACCACGAGTAAATTGGTATGTGATAAATAAGATCAGAAAGGTGAAATCATGGCTTAAACAGTAGTGATATGGTTTCTTATTCATGGGCCACTGGTCCGAGAGAGAGGGAGTTGTGCGATGAGACTGCGTTCAGTTGAAGCCCATTTAGTTGCTTGGTACTATTGAACTTGAATATTGTTGAGAAAATGTTGAAGCATTGTATTTTGCACTCACCAGGACAGATGAATGCCAAATTTCAAAATGGAACAACAATTTATACTGCAAATTGACCCTGATTGGTTGAGGTGTTGCCATGGAGAAGATGTTTGAGGTGTTAACACGGAGAATATATCAGGGAACTATTGTCCAGTATATTTTTGCTTAATTAAAAATATATAGACACAAACCTGAATGTTATCCAGCTGTGAGTGCAGATTGCTCCGCTACCTGAGAAGTTGTGAATGTGACCAAAAACTGCAACAATCAATAAATATCCTCAGCTTTGATCTTCTGATGTCATCAAGATCATTGGCGATGAAGTTGGAGATAGATGGACCTAGGACACTATCCTGAGCAACTCCAGGGTGGCAATATCGTGTGGCTGAGATGGTTGGCTCCCAATAACCATAATCCTTTGTGCTTTTGAAGTCTTGAGCCAGTGGTGAATAATCTCCTCCCCATCACTACCCCACCCCCTGATTCCAATTAGCTTCAACTTTACTTGGGTCCTTTGATGTTACAACCAGCCAAATGCTGACTTGATGTCAAGGTCAGTCACTCTCCTGAGTTTGGTTCTTTTGTCCATGTTTGAACTAAGGTGGTAATGCCTGGTGCTGTGTAGTTATGCAGAACCCAAACTTAGCATTGATTTTTTTATTTTATTTTTTTAAATTTAGAGTACCCAATTATTTTTTCCAATTAAGGGGCAATTTAGCGTGGCCAATCCACCTAACCTGCACATCTTTGGGTTGTGGGGGTGAAACCCACACAGATACAGGGAGAATGTGCAAACTCCACACGGACAGTGACCCAGAGCCGGGATTCGAACCCGGGTCCTCGGCGCCGTAGGCAGCAGGGCTAACCACTGCACCACTGTGCTGCTCCCAAACTTAGCATTGATAAGAAAGTTATTGCTGAGTCAGTGCCACTTGGTGACAGAGTGGACAACACCTTCCATCACTTTGTTGATGATAATAATAATACTCACTTATTGTCACAAATAGGCTTCAATGAAGTTACTGTCAAAAGCCCCTAGTCGCCACATTCCAACGCCTGTTCGGGAGGCCAGTACGGGAATTGAACGCGCGCTGCTGGCCTTGTTCTGCAATACAAGCCAGCTATTTAGCCCACTGATGGGGCGATGAATGGCTGGATTGCAGTTGTCCTGCTTTTTGTGGACAGTGCATATCTGGGCAAATTTCCACATTGTTAGGTAGCTGCCAATATTATAGCTGTGCTGGAATAGCTCTACTAGAAGCTTAGCTAGTTCTGGAGCACAAGTCTTCTACATTATAGTGGAATGTTGTCAGGGCTCATAGCTTTGGTTGTGTCTACTGCGCTCAGCCATTCCTTTATACCATGTGGAGTGAAAAAAAGTGGCTGAAGACTGATATGTGTGAGGGTGGAGACCTCAGGAGAAGGCCGAGATGTATCTTCCCTTCTACACTTGTGGCTGAAGATGTTGCAGACAATTCAGCCTGGTCTTTTGCACTGATATGATGGACTGTGCCATTATTCAAGGTGGGAATGTTTGCAGAACCCCTCCTCCAGTTAGTCATTTAATTTTCCAACACCATGTTATGCATGCTAGGCACGAGTGGTGATTGATAAATAGTGCTGGTAGGTGAGGAATGAGGTGCCATGATTTGAGCAGTGTCTGTGACTGATAGTGCAGTAGGTAGGGTACGGTATTGGCAAATGCATTCACTTGGCTTGACACTAATGTGAGGTCCTTAAGATTTTTTTGACATTATGTTCAAGTACTCCGGGTTTGACTCCTACCATGGTTATCTGCCTCTACTGCCTTTTTATCATATGTCTGGAGGATTTCTTGGCACGTGTAGGTATTAGACATCTCTCCTCCTTTCCTCCACGAAGACATCCAGTCCAATGTCCAAATGCCTACTTCCCATATTCATCAATCTTCATCTTTACCGGGTAATTTTCAGCTCCCACCGGACTCCCAGCACCTGTTCCAGCCAAAATGCACCTCTCCATTAAGACATGCAAGCAAGTCCGAGCTAGAATTGATTTTGTGCTCCCAACTGATGCGTGCAACCAATCAACAGTGTGTTTAGAGTTGGCAGCAGCCAGGGATTGTGTAAATGAGTAGCCAGCATGAAGGTGGTCTGCTGTCTCCATTACATCTCAGCAGCATGGGTTCATTGTGCATCACAATCCCCGCACCCATTTTAGTGAACTAAGTTATCCCTTTCTCGTTTTTTAAGCAAGAGGCATGGAGTAGAGCTAATTCTGTGCATTTGTGAACATTCTCCCTCTATCCTTGTCAGGAAAGTATGGGGGCTCTAGTGATTACTTTCCATTTGTTAGGGCTATAAAGTTGTGAGCAGCACAGAAAATATTCCCTGATCACTGTCAACAGTTCAAGATCCGAAAATGATCGAACCTCTCCCCCATGAGTTGTTTTTGGAAATCTTCCTTCACCACTGCCTCAGTGGGAGGAATTTAGCTGCTAGTCTATGCTACATCCTCTGCCTGCGTAACAGATTTCTGTTAAGACGGTATAGTACCCTTTCACGACATTGTGACTGGTCCATTATTAAAGATGCTTATTATTGTAAGCGATGACTGTCATCATTTCTTTAAAGTACTGTTAAATAATAAATATAATGCACCAATTGGAGAAAATGGCCCTACTGCACGTACAGGATAAGCAAGTACCACATTTTGAATGCATTGTCAATCTGTATAATCATCCCTCATGTCAAAAATTAAAAAGTAAGCAAAATAATTGCTCAATTGCTCCATCTTGAGGTGTACAGATTACCATCAGTTAGACTTTATAATTGTGCCATGTTGCATGTTATACTGAGTAAATTCAACATTGCAAAATCTTTTCGGACATGAATTCAATAGACCCAAACACGGGCGTGGGAATCACAATGGGCGAACAATGCAAAGCAGGTAGCATTGCACGTTCACGCCATCTGCTCACTTTGATGATTTCAATGCCCAGGCAGCACTAACAATGTTGTTGATTGTGTGGATGCAGAGGGCGAATATCGTGGACTTCCAAAAGACATTGGGCAAAAGGTCATTATGCAAGATAAGGGCTCACGGAGTTTGGGATGGTAGATTAATATGGATAGAGAGTTCTTTAATGGACAAGGAGAAGACAATAAAGATAAATGGGGCATTTTCAAGTTGGCAGGCTGCCACAAAGATCAGTGTTGGAGCCTAATGTTCATAAGGTTGCTTACAATCTGTATTAATGGGTGGAGGCTAATCACCGTGGTGATCTTCATGCCAATGTTTGGTTAGGGGCTTTGTTTTATGTTGTATTGGAAAGACTTGCTCAGTACTGTACTGACGTGTCAATATGGAGTATGTGCTCTAGTTTCTGGATTGTGGCTTGAAGCCAAAATCACACAAAAGCAAAATGCAAACACTGAACCAAGGGTGACACCTATTTGACTGACAATTGTGGCACATCTGATATTTCCTTAATCTACAAGCAATTGGTTGCCATTTGTTGCAAAAGAGGTTTTGAGAAAACACAAGAGGCAGTAAGAAAATATCCCAGTGTGTCAATGTTTTACATAACCCATTAAAAATGCATCTGATGGTGAAGCCCTTGGGTGTAACAAAACGCTAAATCCTGAGTAAGTAGTTGTTAGGAATCACCCTGGCATTAATATAAAACCAACCGGTTACATTTTGCAGATTAAGATGAAGAACCAGCACTGTTGGAATCTTTGGTTTTTTTCGTAACTCGAGTCAATGTGGCCCTAGCTATGCTTCAATGAGATTTTGCAATTCAAGCTTGAGCTTGAAATCCTGTCAGGAAAAATGGCGCCTATGGGTGATAGCTGCATAGTTTTGAGTTCCTCAAAAGCAATTGGTTAAAGTCAGAAACTGCTCTGAAGCTGTGATGATTCAGGAAGAGTGAAGGGTAAAATGCTTGGAATTTAAGCGAAACAGCAATGTTTAGGGAAGTCACGACTGTCGCAGGGTTTAAAAAAAATACTTTAAGCTCCTCAAAAAGCTGACACTCAGAAGAAACTTGCTGTGACCATGTGGTTTTAATTTGTAATTCTTACTGTCCATGTGTAAAACCAATCTGATGTTACTGTGAATGGATTTTTAAAATGCATCAATGCATTATAATTAAGAAGTGGGCTGCAGTTTACATTTTGCAGCCCCAGCCATTTTTATGTGCAAAATATGCAATGTATGGATGGGAAAGAATTAATTGAAATTGAACTCTTTGGCAGGGAAAGGCTCAGTAGAATTTCTGCCTTATTAATGTTCATAAGGTTAGTTACTGAACAATGAGGCATTATCCCACAGACCAATTGTCCAACAAACAGGGCATTGTACTCAGAGCAACTCATTTCAAAATTGAGATTTAGCAATGGGATTAACTGAATGCATTGTTCACTGCTGTATGCTCAGTCGGACATATTTTATTCAAGGACCATGCCATTAGGGTAGTTGCTGCTATATCTTATGAACAAATCTAAATTTGTTCCCATAGATTCTATTTATAACGTCGCCACATGGAGTAGAGCACACACCTTTTCAAAGCATCAGTGACTGTTTGAACTCACTCATATCCATGCAAAGTCAAGTTGCTAAAACTTTCCTCTTTTGAGCTACCTCATTTCCTTCAATCACTGGGCATTTGGGAATCCAGTGTGTGAGACCCATACACAAAATCCTACCATCTCTTTCAGTACTACTGTGATCATAGTGGATGAATTGTACTGCTTTTAGTTAAACGTGTGGCTGGACAGCAGTTGTACATCTACATAAGAGCGCTTCAGTTGACTGAAATGTTTTCTGCTAGCTGTCCAATAGCATGTTGAATGATGATTGCTCCGATCTAAAACCTTCTGGTACCTTTCTCTGTGCAACTACAATTCATTGTTGCACAATTACCTAATTGTTACAAATAGGGTTGCAGGATCGAAACGATATGTCATTTGTATTGTGGTTGCATCTTACATCAAAGCCGTGAATCATTCTAAAACCTTTTGCTTCTGAAGATCTGGCACTAGCTTATTCAAGTAATTAATCATTTTTTATGAAGTTCCGAAATTAGAGGCTTTCAGACGTTTAATCATACTGTTTTGCACCTCAGATTATTGTCATGCAGCAACTTTAACTTCTTCTGGCAATGCAACAAATTACAGTTGACTGTGCAACGTCTTAGGTGGGTGCTTGCTGTTGGCAGTTAAATAAAGGGAACTGACATGATCCAGCAAACTTTGACAGCAGTGGAAGCCCCAGACAGGAAAATCTTGCTGGAATGCAACTTTTTTGTTTAATTTAGGAGAAAATAACGGTTTCCCATTTCAGTTCTTTTCTCTCCCACATAAACATGCTGCTAAAACAGAACAGAGCATGAACAATGTATAGAATGCTCCCGTTTTAGTAGCATTTTTCACATGCCCAGGATGTCCCATGGTGCTTCACACTCACGGAAGTACCTTTGAAGTAGTTACTGTGGTAGTGTAAGAAATGTGGTAGCCAATTTGTTCATAATGAGGTCCCACAGCAGCAGTGCAACAATGACCAGACAACCTGTGATAGTGATGTTGGTTGATGGAAAAATATTCATCAGTACAATGGGGAATACTGCCTGATTCTCTTTGAAATAGTGCCATGTCCACCTCCAAGGGCAGGCAGGACTCAGTCTGGCATATCATCCGAAAGGCAATATCTTCAACCGTGCAGCATTTATTCAGCGATGCATTTGGAACGTTAGTATAGATTTATGGGGCAGTACAGAAAGTGGGGGGATTTTACATTGTCAAACTACTATTCAAGCACTTCTTTGAACAGTGAATATCCTGAATGGGTCGCTGAAAAATAATTGACTGAAGAAACCTTACTGTGCCTGCACTCATTTATCTTACAATAGAACAGAAATTATTGGAAATGCACAGGAGATCAGGCAGTATCTAAGTGAGGAAGACAGGTAGAAATCTTTATCAGAACAATGGCAAAAGGGAAACAGAACTTCAAAACCTGCACACTTAGAAGAGAAGTGGCAGTAAAACAAATTCATGTACAGATGGAGTGGGTTTTGTTCTTGTTTATTAAAATTTTTTTTTTTTAAGAGTACCCAAATATTTTTCTTTCCAATTAAGGGGCAATTTAGCGTGGCCAATTGACCTACCCTGCACATCTTTGGGTTGTGGGGGTGAAACCCACGCAAACATGGGGAGACTGTGCAAACTCCACACAGACAGTGACCCTGAGCAGCTGGGATCAAACCCGGCCCTCAGCGCCCTGAGGCAGCAGTGACAACTAGCTACCGTGCCACTCTTGGGGGGGGGGGGTTTGTTCTTTACTGTCTGGGCATTATAGTGGGATACCTTTAATGTGTTCCTCACATGTTATTCCTGTCCATCTAGTATAGTGAGCTGCTCTGATCCTCCTTGTAGATAGTGGATGGGTGAATCTCTTCGGGGTTTCTCAAGCTCTGTTTCTGTAGAACTCTGGTGACGGAGCAGGAGAAGCTAATTGTAGGTATAGGTGGGTTGAAACATTCATCTAAGTAGGTAGATAAATAATCACAAATCCTGCTCTCCTCCGGAGTAGATGTAATGGATTGCAAAATCCTGTTGCTGGCATGACATACTGTCCCCCTGTGATTCTGGTAATACAAAACAATCAAATTATTTTTCATGCAGAAAGGTGCATGCAAATGATATCTTTAGAAGGGGTGACCCATTAATTTCCTCAGTAACAGTTGTGGCCAACACTGTACAGCTATACAATACTGCTTGGAGCAGCAAACATCAGGGCTCTTTGAACACAGCACTAATTTCAAATGACCCTCCCTAGTTTGGGCTTCCAGCCTATTTGATCCGCACCCCAACCCCTTCCCTCTGCAAGCAAAAATGAAATTTGCCAGAAATGGCCTGACTCCAGGTCCACGATTTTAGTTCTCTTAAGATCAACGGTGTTGGTTGCCCAAATGTTCCAGTTGGTAAGTACACCACCAATATTTTATGAAGTCATACGGAGCTGTAAGGTTCCCCCGTCTGCTAAGTTGGCCAAGCTGAGCTACAAGAGATCACCGGCGTTACAAGTATTCTCAATGCCGCCCTATTTAAGGAGGATAAAAATTTGCAAGACCTGTTGGAAACATGGAGGCTTGGTGAGACCAGATTTGGGGTCAATAGTGATGCCTTCTACCATTCAACAAGCTGCTGAAACTTAAGGCTGACATTTCCATTAGGCTGAGATGGGAAATGGAATAATCATCTGTTACTCCAGATCTCCAGCTACTTTGGCCCCAGCTTTCAGTTGTTTCCCACAATAGCACTTTCCAGTTATTGTGCCACATCCTGCACAGGTACCCCACTTCTGCCACTCAGCTAGTAAAGGTCAACTGACCTTTGGACATTTGAACCATTATGCCATTAGATCATTACAAGTTTGGTAATGCAGAGAGCTCTAACTTTAGCAAAGATGCATGAAGCAAATCACAAAGGCATTGTTTGTTGAAGCAGATCCGTGTATTTACTTCCCCATGGATAATCAGAAACAACATGACAGGGCATTACAACATTAGAGGATGACAGTATTCTGAAATGCCCCAGGAGTCATAAGTTCAAGCAAGCTCTCTTATGTCAATAGATAAGTAATCAATTTCTCAATGGGGATATTATTCAGAGGAACAAAGCCGCAGGATTAGGCCATTCAACTCCTCAAGCCTGACATGCCATCCCACTAGGATCATGGTTGATCTTCTACCTCAATGCCATCTTCCCGTATTATCCCTGCATCCCTTAATGTCATTGGTATCAAGAAATCTATCGACCTCTGCTTTGAACATACTCAATGACTGAGCCCCCACAACTCTCTGGGGCAGAGAGTTCCAAAGATACATCACTGAAGAAATGTCTCCTCATTTCAGTCCTGCATTACACAATTTGATACTTATTTACTCTATTGGCTGTGAAGCACTTTGGGATGACCTACGGTTGTGAAAAACTCTGCATGAAGTTTTACTTGAATGGATTAAAATTTGATTTTTTTTCTATCCAGGCCAGTGGAGATTGCTGGGCCAAAGAAAGACAAGTGCTTTCTTTAACTTGTCCAATTTTCTCCTCCTATCTCTTGAAATTGGTAAAGGCTGGGTAACACTTTCTCTTTCTTTGTAATGTTGTCATTTCCACACATTTCAACTGCATTCTTCTTTCATATCAAGAACAACAACTTGTATTTATGTGGAACCTTTAGCACAATGGAACACTCCCAAGATGCTTTACAAGATCTCAGTGTCCTACAGTGCTTTGAAGCCAATGAAGTACTTTTAAAATATAGTCAGAGTTGCAACATAGGATGTTGCTGCAGAAGTTCTCTGTAACTTCTCCACGTACCTTTGATATTCACTTTCCCTCACAGTACATCCATCCACCCCTGCGCCCATGGCTGCATCCTCCTTGACTCTCAGCTGAGCTTTTCCTTCAGTGCAGTTCTGATGGAATGCCGCATTGTACAGGTATGTTCTTTCAGAAGACGTGTTAAACTGAGGGCCCATCTATCTGCTCCAGTTGATGTAACAGACCGCATGACCCTTTTGAAGAAAAGTTAGACTCTTCCCGGTGACTTGACCAACATTCCTCCATTGATCAATCATCCTTTATTTCATTTGTTGTTGGTTTGACCTTGCTATGCAGACATTGGCTGCATCGCCTATTTAACAGCAACAGTTGCATTTCACAAACAGTTCATTGGTTTGGATTGGATTAGTTTATTATCATGTGTATCGAGGTACAGTGAAAAATATTGTTCTGCATACAGTCCAGACAGATCATTCCATACATGAAAAAAAACATAGGACCAACATAAATACACAATGTAAATACATGGACACAGGCATCGGGTGAAGCATACAGGAGTGTAGTATTACGCAGTAGAGAAGATGTATGAAGAGATCAAATCAGTCCATAAGAGGGTCATTTAGGAATCTGATAACAGTGGGGAAGAAGCTGTTTTTGAATCTATTAGTGCGGGTTCTCAAACTTTTGTATCTCCTGCCCGATGGAAGAAGTTGGAAGAGTGAATAAGCCGGGTGGAAGGGGTCATTAACCACAAAATGCCTCGGCTAATCTTAAACATGTGATTACATGCTAAGTTAACGGAAGATTTTTCTTGTAGGCAGAACTGCAGGTGATTCATTATTTTTATTGACTTGCAGTTTATAATTTTTTAAATTGTATTTATTAAACATCATAAGTTTACATAACAATATTCACACACAGTATTTTGGAAAGCCCACCAAGGAAGGTGTTTGTAGTCTTGTGGACTGAAGGTAATCAACAGTGAAAATTACATTTGTTTCAAAAATTTAATCAGGTATATTTTCTGATCATCAAAGTTCAGGTGCAAATGACTAATGTGCTTAAGATAAACTGCTTAGCAGCTGCTTAAAAATAGAACACAAGGAGTAAGCACTCGGACCTTGATGACTGGAAAGTGCACTTGAATAAATCTGATGTGATCGCAGGAGATGCAAAAAATTCTATATATACTAAATAAGATTTTTTAAAAATTTAAATTGATGAGGTAATGTTCCTCACTCTGGGGATAGTAATGTTGGTGTCTAGTCCATTTATAATCTCCAGCAAATACACACACAATCTGGGGCATAGGTCACCTGATCAGCTGATAACAACACATTATTTGCTGTATTATTAGCCACTTTCCATGGACCACCCTCTATTTGGTGCTCATCCAAATAGCTGAAAGAAAGAAATTAGAATGACACGAGTGGGCCTTTCATAAGTTGAAGGGTGCCATTGGGTCTTCCTGTGGTTAACATTTTCATGGTTTAGGTCGCATTCTTTTCTCGTTAATTGTTTTGACTTTTGTACAGCAGACTCGAGCAGTATGGTCATGTCAGTCTTTTGTGATTGTGTAGTTGCCGGTGGCTTTCCACAAGATCCTCTCTCGTTATTTTTTTTGCTGCAGTTGGTGACTAAAGAAACATGCATGTCCTTGATCTGTTGCCAGGACAACCATCATGCATGAGTGGAAAAGTTCATTACAGCTGTTTTTGCAAATGAAGTACGGATCTCTCCATGATAGGTTTTTTAAGAAGTGACTAATCCAATATGTTAGTAATCCGTGTGACAGTATGAATAATTTCATAAATATTTTAATTACACTGTCTGCAGGTGTCTGATTTGCATAATCAGAGCCATCCTGGAGTAATGGGACTTGGCTCAGTTTATTCAAACATATGTGCATACAGAATCACATCCCTTATCTTCTGGCCTGCAAGGTCAGGTTATTATTGTGTCTGCTTAATAGGAACCAGAGTGCTGGACGTGTTGTGAATTGACTTGTGTTCGCTGGTGTATTCTATCCCACAGTTGCATCATTCCATTGGGATATCTTTTTTTCTGCCTTTGTTACAGTGCATCAAAATGAAAGCCAGATCAAAGCCCATTTCCATATATTGCAGCTTCCTGAAAACATCCATGTGACAAACATAAGCTTCTTTTCTGCATTATCTTTATCAATTGTTCCCATCTACCTCCATGCAATTTATCTCTGGCCACGTATGTTGACAGATTAATGTGCCTCTGACCGAACCGCACTGGGTTTTAGTTTGGCCCACATGCTTTAAGTGTGTGTGTGTATCTGAGTGTTTGTTTGCTTCAGAGGAATGGGTGGGAAGAGCTGACAGAAGGAATGATGTTCCAACCCTACCTTGACATGGAGTAAATTTAAAACGATGGTATGTGCGAATGTGTCTTTTTAATTTCCTGATTCTGTGTACTGAAAAATCTCAAGGTACAGTCGCCAATGTCCCAGGTGACCACAGGCTACCTTTCTCCTTTGAGGGGGAGAGCTGACTGGTGGTGATTTAACCTGAGGATCACCACATCTCAGGCGAGGGGCAAGGTTGAGAAGACAGACCTTCATGGGTAACCTCAGACGGTAAGGGAATTGAACCCGCGTTGCTGGCCTTGTTCTGCATCACAATCCAGCTGTTTAGCTCACAGAGCTAAACCGGCCCCAAAAAAATCTGTGAAAAAATCTAATACCATAAGCATAGATAGACTGATACACCGCGGACTAGCCATCAGTTCAAACATATCATCTACATATGGCAGTTTTTCTGCCACTTCAGAGTAAACTTCGAGGATTTGTGAAGATAGATGTAGACCTGGCTTTCGAGTAACTGAAAACGGTAGTGTTGTTGTCAACTTTTTAGAACCTTTGATCAGCATCTCTGCTATTGATCTTACACCACTGAATTTATTTATGCAGCCCAGTGGCTGGTGCAGGGTTGTGGCCACTCTAAATGCCTGTGTCTCTTTCAGAGCCTTTTCTGCCTCTCGGTGTTTACTTTGTGGGATCAAGGCCTCTGTGACCAGTTGACCCCACCGAGAGTGTGCCATTGGCATGAGTAGCAATATAGTTAAGTTTCCTTTATTCCTTTTTCACAGTTAGGTTCTTTTATTAAGAGCTGGGAGGACATGTTTAAAAAAGAGTAGTTGGTACATCAGAAAAGGAAGACCAGTGAACTCAGCGCTACCCTATCCAAAGACATGCAGCAGTGCGTCAGCATCATCGACCTTTTTCTGGCCAGCCTTTGGCCGATGGTTGAAATGTTATTAGACGCACTGTTTAGAACTGGCAGCTTCATTTGGAAACAGCTCATTTTTGTTTCTTGGCATCACTGTTCACCGTGTAGATTTTATGAGGTGGTACTCCCAGTATCAAATTCTCATTCAATTAGCGCATGCGTTGGAGAATCAATTGCAAAGGCAGCACGACTGACTTGTGGCAACTTCAATTTTCTGCTCATTAATTTTAAAGTCTGAAATCCAGAGCACTGCCAATTGTCCACACTGAGCCATGTGTTGGGTTTCCTGAACCATGCACCTGGCAAATGTGAACCTGTTTTGGGAATCTACGTTTGTAGTTTATCCGATGAAATCTACCACCAATGTGAATGGGATAGATTCACAGCATGGGAAGGCAAAACTGTTACCTCTGATACAAGTGTGGCGTTATAGTAACTAATTTTAATTTCGGCAAAAACTGTTCTCCTTCTGGATCAAAACCAGATGAATACAGCATTGGGCGAGACATAAACCTGGTAGTTGCCAAGTTTTTGAGCAGATTCTTATTTTTATTTTTCTCTTAATTTTCTCCTCCCACCCCTCTGCTGAAATCATTAACTCCTTACTGGGCTACAATTCCAAGCTATTATCAGGCCACTGATACCTCAACTGAGTAAATTTGTGAATGATTCTGGTTCGGGGTTTTACAATGGATAGGCATCACAATGAGTTTGATTCTGCTATCTTCTGAAATCCACACTCGTGCAGTTCCAGCTGGGATAATTATTAGTACTAGGCACACTGAACAATCATCCCCTTCCTAACCCTTGCCATGAGATCAGTTGTTGACTGTTGCTGGGGGAACATGGTGAGCCTGTGTATAGGTCGATGTAAGAATTAGACAAGCCAGAATCCTCAATGTAACAAGTTAGGAGTTAGTTTTATTGCTAAAACTCACTCAAGTAAAGATACAGAAATTGTTAACAAAAAGGTTTAAAATGGATAAATACGTCCAACTTCTCACTCATGCAAAAAATACACAATCAGCTTCCTCAGGCATGCACAAAAGAAATAAAACTTTATAGATATCAGGGGCGAAATTCTCCATTATCGGCGGAAAGCCCGCCGATCGGCGCAAAAAACGGCGCAAATCCCACTTGCGTCACGTCATAAAAATGGGCCGATAGTCTGCGGCCCGAAATGGGCTAGCAGCGACGTAACGGGATCCGTGCTTGCGCAGTGGTTCACGCCGTGCAGCGTCATACGCGCTGCACGGCGTGACGGCTCATAAGGCCGCGCAGCTCCCCCCCACCCGACCGGAACAGCCGACCGCAACACCCGACTTGATGGCTGGCCGTCGCTCAGCCCCGAGGTTCGAGTCACGCGATGTGGAGGCGCTCCTGGACGCGGTGGAGCAGAGGAGGGACGCCCTGTATCCCGGGCACGGCCGCAGAGTTGCCCCACGCCACAGCCGGCGTCTGTGGAGGGAGGTGGCAGAGGCCGTCACCGCTGTGGCCCTAACACCACGGACAGGCACCCAGTGCCACAAGAAGGTGAACGACCTCGTCAGAGCAGGCAGGGTGAGCCTCCCCATATCCCCCCTCCCCCAAATCCCCCCTCCCCCATATCCCCCCTCCCCCATATCCCCCATATCCCCCCTCCCCCATATCCCCCATATCCCCCCTCCCCCATATCCCCCCTCCCCCATATCCCCCCTCCCCCATATCCCCCCCTCCCCCATATCCCCCATATCCCCATATCCCCCCTCCCCCATATCCCCCCTCCCCCATATCCCCCCCTCCCCCATATCCCCCCTCCCCCATATCCCCCCTCCCCCATATCCCCCATATCCCCCCTCCCCCATATCCCCCCTCCCCCATATCCCCCATATCCCCCCTCCCCCATATCCCCCATATCCCCCCCTCCCCCATATCCCCCAAATCCCCCATATCCCCCCTCCCCCATATCCCCCATATTCCCCCCTCCCCCATATCCCCCCTCCCCCATATCCCCCATATCCCCCCTCCCCCATATCCCCCCTCCCCCATATCCCCCATATTCCCCCCTCCCCATATCCCCCATATCCCCCCTCCCCCATATCCCCCCCTGCCCCATATCCCCCATATCCCCCCTCCCCATATCCCCCATATCCCCCCTCCCCCATATCCCCCCTACCCCATATCCCCCCTCCCCCATATCCCCCCTCCCCCATATCCCCCCCTCCCCCATATCCCCCCTCCCCCATATCCCCCCTCCCCCATATCCCCCATATTCCCCCTCCCCCATATCCCCCCTCCCCCATATCCCCCCTCCCCCATATCCCCCCCTCCCCCATATCCCCCCTCCCCCATATCCCCAAGTGAATCCAGCCCTAACCTTAACCTCTGCAATGCACGCGCAACCGATGGCGTGCATTCATATACCTGCCTAACACTGTTGCCTTTTACCCCTGCCACCCCCCCCCCCCCCAGGAGAAGCGCGCACACAACAATAGGGAGCATGTGAGGACTGGAGGAGGGCCCGCTGATGAGAGGCCACTGACCGTACACGAGGAAAGGGCCCTGGAACTGGCTGGCGGACCTGAGGACCGGGAGGTTGCTGATGCAGAGGTCGGGGCACCACGAGCAAGTGAGCCACCAACAGCCCGTCCCCATATCCCCCCTCCCGTATATCCCCCTCCCCCGTATCACCTGATCACTGCCTGATGTCTAACCATGCATGCTTCATTGTGTATCGCAGGACCAAACGTCCAGGCACCCATCCCCGCAGATGCAGACCGCCCGCAGGATGCCCCTCGGAGACCACAGGAGACGGAGAGACCCGCACCCTCCAGCATGCGACGCCCGCAGGATGCCCCTCGGAGACCACGGGAGACGGAGAGACCCGAACCCTCCAGCATGCGACGCCCGCAGGATGCCCCTCGGAGACCACGGGAGACGGAGAGACCCGAACCCTCCAGCATGCGACGCCCGCAGGATGCCCCTCGGAGACCACGGGAGACGGAGAGACCCGAACCCTCCAGCATGCGACGCCCGCAGGATGCCCCTCGGAGACCACGGGAGACGGAGAGACCCGGACCCTCCAGCATGCGACGCCCGCAGGATGCCCCTCGCACACCACGGGAGACGGAGAGACCTGGAGCAACAGGGAGACGACACCCCCGTCACGTGCGGGAGCGACCACCCAGCGATGAGGGGGGCAGCCACAGGCCCCCGTCACATCCGAGCCAGGACACCACTACCCAGGACACCACTATCCAGGACACCCCTACCCGGGACACCACTACCCAGGACACCCCTACCCGGGACACCACTACCCAGGACACCCCTACCCGGGACACCACTACCCGGGACACCACTACCCGGGACAGCACTACCCGGGACAGCACTACCCGGGACAGCACTACCCAGGACACCCCTACCCGGGAAGACGAAATACCGGACAGTGACTCAGAGTGGATGGGTGGAGACGAACCCCCACCCCAAAGTGCCATGGACTCAGAGTGGGACGAAGAGCACGACACAACGCCACTGCTGTCACCAACACCCTCCACCATCGCAGAAACACTCACCACGGTTGGGCACTTTAGTGATGAGGCGTCTGGTACACTCACTGGTGCGCACAACACAGCCGTCCCGGTACAGCAGGTGGAGGTAGGAGCAGCAGAGGGACCGGGCGGTCGGAGGGCAGCCCAGGCCAAGCGAACATCTGCCGCCCAGATGGATCCCGGGTTCCTGCAGTTACCACACCCACACATAGATCCGATGCAACCACCGACACGGAGACGAGCGAAGAGGGTGACGGGTGGCTTGCGGCCGCTGCGGTCGCAGGTGGAGGAGTCCACCCGCGTCCAGGAGCTGGGAGTGGTCCCGGTCATGCGTGCCACCCAGGCTGACACCGCACGGGTGGCGTCCGCGGTGGAGGCAATGGGTGCGACGGTGTCAGACATGGGGAACGGTTTGCGAGGCCTGGGGCCTTCCGTGCAGGCGGCGTCTGTGGCCCAGGAAATGGCTGCCCTCTCACAGGAGGCCATGAGCCAGTGCCAGCGCCAGATGGCAGAGGCGCTCAACGCCATAGCCCAGTCTCAGCAGGCCATGGCCCAGTCTTAGCAGGCCATGGCCCAGTCTCAGCAGGCCATAGCCCAGTCTCTGCAGGCCATGGCCCAGTCTCTGCAGGCCATGGCCCAGTCTCAGCAGGCCATCGCTGAGGGCATCGGCGCCAGTGGCCATGTGCGAGCTGGCGTCGCACTGTCGCAGACAGGGTTCGACAACCCCCTGGGCTCCATGGCTGCAAACCTGCAGACCCCTGTCGATACCAGCACGGGCCTCCAGGACTGGCAGCGCCAGATGTCGGGGGCGCGTCGGATGGCCAGTCCGTTCGCATCCCCCACCCATGTAGAGGCCTGGGGGCCATCGGGCACCCCGAGGGAGGAGGAGGTGGTGTGGTCCATCCCGGCTCCCTCTGTAGGGGAGGTCCCGGTACACCGCGACACCTCGGACTCCCCCCCTTCCGTCCCAGGTGCATCGGGTGGGCAACGGGCAGGACAGGCTGGCAGCTCGCCATCCCAGTCGCCCGGGCCGCAGCCTGGCCCATCTAGGCCAGGACGCCCCAGGAAACGGCCGCCAAAGGGATCCAGTGTCAGAGGGCAGGAATCACAGGAGTCCACCTCCAGTTCTGCTGTACCGTCTGGGGAACCACGTAGACGTAGTCAAAGGGCCCGTAACGCCAAACAATTAGACACTGAGTAAGTTGGCACGGGTGCAGGGCACAGATGAGTTTTAGGGGCTAGGGCACGTGCATGAACTCCTTTGGTTATTAAAGTCAATGTTACACCTACCGAAGCTGCCTTTGTGCTCTGTCCAAAGTGTGCGGGGGTGTCATGTACGTTGAGCGCAAGTGTGTGTGTGAGGGGTGGTCTTACCTCAGCCCCAGGTGAGTCTGCCCCCTTCCCCCTGGGCCGCCATCAACATCCCCCGGGCAGAGGACGGGACCGTGCGCTGCAGTGTCACAGCCGCATGCAGGGATGGTCCGGGTGGATGGTGGTACTGTGGCCATGGGTCAGACATAGTCCAACGATGTAGAGCCAGGAGCTCATCGGAGGCGGGTTGTCATCATTCTCCATGGCCTGTGATAGACACGCGTCCACCCGCAACTGGGTGAGCCCGGCCCGTTGTGCCGCCGGTGGATCGGCAATTGGGGGTGGGGGGGTGGTGTGCATGCGGGTGGGGTGTGTGGGGTTGGGGAGGGGGGTGAGGGTGCTGGGTGGGTGGATGGGTGGGGGGTGTGGGTGGTCGGCTGTTGTCATGGTGTGCGGTCTGTGGCCATACTACCCGATTCCCACGCCCATCTAGTCAGTGAAGCGGGCGTCTATCAGTCTGTCCCGTGCCCGCTGGGCCAGCCGGTAACGGTGGACAGCCACCCGCCTGTGTCTACCCCGTCTGCCCTGACCATTGCCCCCATCCCCCTCATCTGGGGAGGACTGGGCCTCTTCCTGCTGCTCCTCCACTCCGCCCTCCTCTGCCTGCGGCACATCGCCCCTCTGCTGGGCTATGTTGTGCAGGACGCAGCACACCACAATGATGCGGCCGACCCTATCTGACCGATACTGGAGGGCGCCCCCAGAGAGGTCCAGGCACCTGAAACGCATCTTCAGCACGCCAAAGCACCTCTCGATCACTCCCCTTGTCGCTACATGGGCATCATTGTAGCGGTTCTCCGCCTCATTGCGTGGCCTCCGTATAGGCGTCATCAGCCACGATTGCAATGGGTAGCCCCTGTCGCCCAGCAACCAGCCCCTCAGCCGGGGATGGCGTCCCTCGTACATGCCGGGGATGGATGACCGCGACAACACGTATGAGTCGTGTACACTGCTTGGGTAACGGGCGCAGACTTGCAGGATCATCATGCGGTGGTCGCAGACCACCTGTACGTTCATTGAATAGGTCCCCTTCCTATTAGTGAACACGGCCCTGTTCTCTGCAGGTGGCCGCACGGCGACGTGCATCCCATCGATCGCGCCCTGGACCATGGGGAACCCGGCAACGGCAGAGAAGCCCACGGCCCGGGCATCTTGGCTGGCCCGGTCCACGGGGAAGCGGATGTAGCGGTGCGCCATGGCATAAAGGGCATCTGTCACTGCCCGGATGCACCGATGCACCGATGTCTGCGATATGCCGGACAGGTCCCCACTCGGTGCCTGGAATGACCCCGTTGCATAAAAGTTCAGGGCCACCGTAACCTTGACGGACACGGGGAGAGGGTGTCCCCCGCCAGTGCCACGCGGTGACAGGTGTGCCAGCAGGTGGCAGATGTGTGCCACGGTTTCCCGGCTCATCCGGAGTCTCCTCCTGCATTCCCGGTCCGTGAGGTCCTGGTATGACTGCCGGGGCCGGTACACACGGGGCGCCCTCAGGTGCCTCCGTTGCCGTGGGGCCGCGACGTCCTCCTCCCCCTCCTCGTCCTGTCGGTCAGGTGTCCCTCCAGCCTGGGCGGCTGCCGCCTGCCCCTCTGCGGCAGCATGCGCCGCCTCTCTGGCACGCTCCTCCTCCTCCTCCTCCTCCTCCTCATCCAGGGCAACATAGACATGAGCGGCTGCCACCACGGCGGCCAACATCGCTGGATGGTCTGAAAACATGACGGCCTGGTGGGGGGGAGGGGAACGACGACATGTCATCATTGCCCATATCCCCTCCTCCCCCCAGCCAGGTGGCATGGACCGCATGGGTCCAACTGTTGGAGGCTGGCACCTGGCCAGGTGGACCAACTCATTTGCCCTCCCATCACCCACCCCGGCACGGACCCCAACCCCCAACCTCCACCCCGGCACGGACCCCCCCCCCCCAACCTCCACCCCGGCACGGACCCCCCCCCCAACCCCCAACCTCCACCCCGGCACGGACCCCCCCCCCAACCTCCACCCCAGCACGGACCCCCCCCCCCCCAACCCCCAACCTCCACCCCGGCACGGACCCCCCCCCCAACCTCCACCCCGGCACGGACCCCCCCCCCCCAACCTCCACCCCGGCACGGACCCCCCCCCCCAACCTCCACCCCGGCACGGACCCCCCCCCCCAACCTCCACCCCGGCACGGACCCCCCCCCCAACCTCCACCCCGGCACGGACCCCCCCCCCAACCTCCACCCCGGCACGGACCCCCCCCCCAACCTCCACCCCGGCACGGACCCCCTCCCCAACCTCCACCCCGGCACGGACCCCCTCCCCAACCTCCACCCCAGCACGGACCCCCCCCAACCCCCAACCTCCACCCCGGCACGGACCCCCCCCCCCCAACCTCCACCCCGGCACGGACCCCCCCCCCAACCTCCACACCGGCACGGACCCCCCCCCCCAACCTCCACCCCGGCACGGACCCCCCCCCCCCAACCTCCACCCCGGCACGGACCCCCCCCCCCCAACGTCCACCCCGGCACGGACCCCCTCCCGGCACTCCCCCGGAGCCCAGCCTACTCTAACCACCACCCCCTCCCCCCCCCCCGCCGCACACACACACACACAAGCCGAGACACACCTCTCCTCACGCAATCAGTCTGCGGCCACGCCATTTCCTGCCCAGAGCCAACCCCCCAGGCCGTCACTCACCTCCTCGCTGGTCGGCGTGAGCCTGGAGCACCGGGTCACGCCGATGAAAAGGAGGTTTGATTGACGTCGACGTGAACGGTCATCACGTCGACGGGACTTCGGCCCATCCGGAAGGGAGAATATCGGCAGGCCGAAAATCGGCTGCCTTGCGCAGACCCGTGACATTCTCCGCGGCAGCGGCACCATTAACGCCCCGCCGACTTTTCTCCCTTCGGAGACTTCGGCGGGGGCGGGATTCACGGCGGCCAACGGCCATTCTCCGACCCGGCGGGGGGTCAGAGAATGACGTCCCAGATATTAAAACTTGGCCAGGTGTTTTAAAAAAAGGTAACTTCTGAAAAGTTTTTCATGGATTGTCTAAATGTTTGTTCAGAGCTTGAGCGTCACTTTCCATGGTGGCTGATGATACTTTGGTTTTTCATGAAGCAATTTCTCTACAGTTGAGTCTCTTATCTCTTGAAGACTGGAGTTGAATTGGACTCCTCCTTTAAGAACACTTTGTCTGCAGCAATAAGATCTTCTGGTGGGTTTTTAAACCATAAATAGGGCTCAGCTTTATTCAGAGATGTTTCAGAAAGAGGGGGTGCGGGTAAGGTGGTTGTCCCCACTTTCCCCGTGGCAATCTCTGTTCAGTCAAATCCAGCATATATTACACCTAAGGACGTGGTCACGTGATCTTTAGTTTCAATCTGGGACTTGCCTTAGCCATTGCCTCTGAGAGCTCCATAGACTCCTTAAAGTGACTTGTGGCCTTCATAAATGCAACTTAGTTGCTGCTGTAAGCCAGTGTCCTTTGTTTGGCACAAAATGTTATTTTCAAAAAGCTGTATACAAATGACATTACACATTATTATTTTATATGGCACAGTTTCATAACACTATATTGACATTTAAGAGGCAGTAAGATGATGTGATTTTAGGGTTGTAGATCTCTAGTCCCAGGATGGAGTAGATAAACTGAATGCTCTCCCTTCGCTATACTTGCCTTTATGAGTATAATTCATGGTTACAAGAGGATGAGAAATAGAAAACATATCTAGATGTAATAGAGGGTATTCTGAGATTGAAGCTAGGCACTTCTTTGCGACAGAGTAGAGGCAGCTTTATCTAACTGCATTTACGTGAAAGATGATAAGCAAATGCTGAAACAGATGTATTGTGTAAAAACTGGATGTGGTGTAACCATGTGTGCATTGAGCAGGAGGAGTGGACTGTGGGGTATTGAGATTGGAGTGAATCTTGGACCGAAGAACTTACGAGAGCCATAGGTGCGGTAACAAGGTGGAGCTTGCAACAAATTGGACTGATCTAATCAGCTATGAGACAAAGGAAGATGCTGTTGGTAGATAAAAGCAAATTATTGCGGATGCTGCAATCTGAAACAAACACAGAAAATACTGGACAATGTCAGCAGGTCTGACAGCATCTGTGGAGAGAGAAGGGAGCTAATGTTTCGGGTCTGGTTGACTCTTTATCAAAGCTGGAGAGCACTGGAAATAGGATCACATTTATATTGTTGGGGACTGGATAGAAGGCCAGCGATAGGTGGAGACTGACAAAGATGTCATGGACAAAAAGACAAAGTCATGTAAATGGTGATGCTCAAGGCTAAGAAAGGTGCTGATAGTGGAACATTAAGAGATCAGAATGTGTTAATGGAATAACAAAGGTAAGCAGTGTGTCAAAGGGTAATTAGGAACAGGGAACAGATGTCCCAAGCCCACCCCACCCCACCTCTCCACAGATGCTGTCAGATCTGCTGCGATTGTCCGGTGCTTTCTGTTTTTGTTGCAGCTGGAAGAGCCTGCCCTTTAATGGACAATGAAATGATTGAGCTGAATCAATGTTGAAATTGGCTTCTGGGTAAATATGGTAGGAGACAGCATATCTGCTGATATCGAGGTAATTTGAATACAGCCAAGAACTTAAAAATCAGAGTGAGAGAGGATCTGTACTGCAGTGGGGAAGGAGTGTCCTGGACAGCTCCTGGAAAACATGCAAGGAGAAGTTGCTGATGATTGGCCACCCAGAGCGAGCTTCTGCACACATATAATAAGCAACCAGTAATTATCATTTTCTGTAACTTGAATATAAAGTAGCCAAGATGTGGAGATGCCAGCGTTGGACTGGGGTGGGCACATTAAGAACTCTTACAACAACAAGTTAAAGTGCAACAGGTTTATTTGGAATCATTAGCTTTCGGAGCGCAGCTCATTTATCAGGTGAGACACCTGAGGAAGAAGCTGCACTCCCAAAGCCAGTGATTCCAAACTAACCTGTTGCACTTTAACCTGGTGTTGTGAGACTTCTTATTGAAAATAAGGGTTAGTAAAGGCACCACCATCTGTAAGTGGGCACGGTGTCTGTCATTATTCTAAGAGTAGGAGTTCAACCCAAGGTAATTGTTTTACAAACTTCACCTGAGAATGCTCGATGTTGACAGAAATGGGTATCCCATTCCCCAGCAAAAATAACTCTTGCTCCTTGAGCAGCAAAACAATTCCCTACAGAATTTTTTTAAAAAGGGAAGAATTGTAATTCGAACTGAACAATATTTCACAGATGTGAATGATGTACCCTGAATTGTGTACGTTTTGAGGAAAGAACTAATTCTTTGGAAGGATAGGTTAAAATGGTTCCTAGATAAACACTTGTATAATAGAAGTTTCCCCAAAGGGCAATGTGTACACTGTGAAAGTAAATTGAAAACTAGTTCTAATTTTCCCTATTTATTTTCTTTAGAAGAATTGCATCAATAAAATGCCATTCTTATTTACTGTGAACTATGGGATTAACTTTCTCGAAACGGGTTTGTCTGACAGTGAGAAGATGTTTTCCTACAATGGTTTCCCTAACAAGTGCATTCATAAGAAGATAACCATGGTCAAGTGGTACAGCTACAGTTTATTATTTTTTAAATTTAAATTATATTTGAAAAATTTTATGACAGTAACATAAATAATGACATCAACATGGTAAAACCCTCAACCATACAGCAACAATCCCCCCCCCCCCCGGAATACTGCATTTGCTGACTGACTTTTTAATTTTCCCCGAGAAATTCGACGCATGGCTGCCACCTCCGGGAGAACCCCAACATTGGCCCTCTTAAGGCAAACTTTATTTTCTCGAGACTGAGAAACCCAGCTATATCACAGACCTAGGTCTCTACAATCAAGGGTTTTGAGTCCCTCCACATTAACCAGATCCGCCTCCGGGCTACCAGGGAGGCAAAGGCCAAGACGTCGGCCTCTTTCGCCCTCTAAACTCCCGGATCTTCCGACACTCCAAAGATCACTACCTCCGGACTCGGTACCATCTGTGTTTTTAGTACCGTGGATATTGCCTTAGCAAAATCCTGCCAAAACCCTCTAAGCTTCGGGCATGCCCAAAACATGTGGACATGATTTGCTGAGCTTCCCGCGCACCTCGCACACCCATCCTCAACCCCGAAGAACTTACTCATCCTGGCCGCTGTCATGTATGCCCGGTGGACTACCTTAAATTGTACCAGGCTAAGCCTGGCGCACAATGAGGAGGTATTAACCCTGCTTAGGGCATCCGCCCATAGACCTGCCTCGATCTCTCCTCTTAGCTCGTCCTCCCACTTGCCCTTAAGCTCCTCCGCCAGAGTTTCCTCCACCTCGGAAAGCTCCTGGTAAATATCCGATACCTTCCCCTCTCCCACCCAGGTACTGGAAACATTGGCCTTGAGTTGCCTGCCCTTAACAAATCCCGTCTGGTCTTCTCTTATCACCCCTGGGACACAGACCTCTATCCTTGTATCTTAGCCAGCAGTTTGGCATCCACATTCAGTAGAGAAATCGGCCTGTATGACCCACATTGCTCCGGATCCTTCATCCCTCTTCAGGATCAATGAAATTGAGGCCTGCGACATTGTTGGAGGGAGGACTCCCTTCTCTCTTGCTTCGTTAAATATCCTCACCAGCAGTGGGCTCAATATCTCTGAAAACTTCTTATAGAATTCCCCAGGGCCTTGCCTGACTGCATGCCCTCCAGCCCCTTGATTATTTCCTCAATCTCAATTGGGGCTCCCAGCCCCTCCACCAGGTCCTCCTCCACCTCGGGAACCTCAACTGATCCAGAAATTGCCTCATCCCCTCCACCCCAGCCGGGGGTTCCGACTCATATAATTTACAGCTACAGTTTAAAGATGATTATATCTTCAAATGCAGTTACACGACACTGTAACCCTATTTCTAAACCAACATAAACAGCACATCCTATTTTTTTAGAATCCTATCTATTATTGTCATTCTCTATTGATAATTCTAGGAAAAGGAAGACAAATTATGTGAAGGTTCTTCAGTGAGGTCCTCGCATGCCTTCTAATTGTTGAACAAGTGTGATGATGGCCCAAAATTGGGATACCTACCTAGCCGCTTCCTTGACTACTCGAGGTATTTAGCTCAGGGAAGACAACCTGTGCCTGAGGGAATGGGTAAATCAGACACCATTCCTGTCCCTGAAGACTCACACGTAGGTATTAGAGGGTTGCTTTGACCTATGGAATGGTACCCTAGCAAGTATTAATGCCAATGGGCTAGATGCGCAGTAAATTGAAAAAGAATAAAAATATACACCAAAAAAAAAAGGTTTGCTAATACAGCGTGGTAGAGAATGTTTGTGATAGAAACCAGTTAGTTGGTAAATGAAATGTGTAGCATGCCTTTCTTGGTCAGTGTAAATGAAGGCTTTAACATCACTGCCTGAAGAGATTGTCTGAACCTTATTGTTTGCAGGCTTTAAAACAGTTTATGGAAAGGACACTGCAAAGTCGGAGAAATTACTGGGGCCAGTGTCACCTGGCGAAAGGTCTTACAAGAGATTTGATTAGGACTGTTGAGAAGAGCTGTGTGCATTGAATGATTGGGTGGTATCATGTCATTGCTGACTGTGCAGGCCACTACCAATTTTGTAAATGCAAAGAAGAACAATAAATCTTGCTGCCATTTGTACTGCACAACGT
Source organism: Scyliorhinus torazame (assembly GCF_047496885.1). Lineage (NCBI taxonomy): Eukaryota > Metazoa > Chordata > Chondrichthyes > Carcharhiniformes > Scyliorhinidae > Scyliorhinus > Scyliorhinus torazame. Next base: position 90,216,336 of record NC_092709.1, read on the forward strand.
ACAATATCTGCTATGAAGTGAATCCCGTTTAGTGACCAGTGCAGCAGACGTAAGTAGGGTATTCAGAGCCCACTCTTACATGAACTAACCTGCGAGGAAGTGCCTCATTTAGTAGATACACACTCCTTCAAATTAAAATATTTGATGAGTAATCAAGTAAAATTTATAATAAAAGTGATTAATTGGCGCATTTCAATAAAGTCATCACAGCTTAGTTTCATGAATTCTCACAAAACATTTTAATGAACAGCTTTTGAATAATTTTACCAGTATGAATAATGTTCTATATCTGGATTGAAATAACATATTGTGCTGAAGATGAATATATTTACACACAGCTGTGGTATTAATATGTTTAACCTTCAGATCAAATCGGCTTTAGATTTGGACAAGAATCCAAATTTGCGATTCGGATGTTCATCTCTCAAAGAAAAAAAAGAGCTTTGTTGAAATATGCATTCCAAAAGGTGAGAGATGACAGTGTTGGAAAATAGGAAACATTTCCACTATTTTCAGATGTTTTCAGTGTGAAACCTTGCCGAACAGGAGAACATATGAGGACATGTACCTTTTAACCACAAATTTTAACTTGTGGAATTCGCACACGTGTTCTGAAATTCCCACTGCCCACGGCAGGTGAGGTTCTGCATGTTTACGGAAAATGATCCCTATAATGTGAGGATTAAGCATTTTCTGCTCAGGCTTGGCAAAGGTTGGATGCAGATTAAAACTTATACTTTCAAAATTTCCAATAATGTGACTCAAACCCAATCTTAATTAGCTTTTCGCTGCAACGGCATGAATTGAAGGTAACTAAAGGTAAGCATGCAGGTGCAGCAGGCATTAAAGAAGGCAAGTGGTATGTTGGCCATCAGAGCGAGAGGATTCGAGTCCAGGAGCAGGGATGTCTTGCTGCAATTATACAGTCGGCGGAGCGCGAACCACTCTGGCGCGGGCCTAGCCCCTCAAGGTGAGGGCTTGGCCCCTTAAGGTGTGGAGACCTCTGCACCTTTGGGGCGGCCCGATGCCGGAGTGGTTCCCGCCACTCCATTACGCCGGAACCCCCCGCCCCGCCGGATAGGGGAGAATCCCGCCCATTGTGTGCAGTTTTGGTCTCCTTATCTGAGGAAGGATGTTCTTGCTCTAGAGGGAGTGCAGCGAAGGTTTACCAAGTTGATTCTTGGATGGCAGGACAGACGTATGAGAAAAGATTGAGTTGGTTAGGATTATATTCAGGGCAGCACAGTGGTGCAGTGGGTGGCAATGCTGCCTCACGGCGCCGAGGTCCCAGGTTCGATCCCGGCTCTGGGTCACTGTCCGCGTGAGTTTGCACATTCTCCCCGTGTTTGCATGGGTTTCGCCCCCACAACCCAAAGATATGCAGGGTAGGTGGATTGGCCACGCTAAATAGCCCCTTAATTGGAAAAAATGAATTGGGCACTCTAAATGAAGAAAAAAAAACATCGAAAGGATTGTATTTGCTAGAGTTCAGAAGAATGAGGCGGGATCTCATTGAAACCTATAAAATTCTAACTGGATTATACAGGGTAGATGCAAGAAGGATGTTCCTGATGGTGAGGGTGTCTGAGGATACAGGTCGACCATTAAGGATTGAGGTGAGGAGAAATTTCTTCACCCAGAGAATGGTCAGCCTGTGGAATTTGTTACCATAGAAAGTAGTTCAGGCCAAAACATTGCATGTTTTCAAGAACCAGTCAGATATAGCACTTGGCTCGAAGGGGATCAAAGGGTATGGGCGGGGGGGGGGGGGGGGGGGGGAGGCAGGAATTAGGCTATTGTGTTGGATGATCAGCCATGGCAGGACAGGCTTGAAGGGCCAAATGGCCTCCTCCAGTTCCTATTTTCTATGTTTCTATGATTTTCCCATTTTCTTTCAGAAGAGACATCCTTGTGTCCTGTCTGACTGAGGTTGTCAATTTTTTAAAAATACATTTAGAGTACCCAATTTTGTTTTTCAATTTAGGGGCAATTTAGCGTGGCCACTTCATGAGACCCATGCAGACACAGGAAAAATGTGCAACCTCCACACGACAGTGACTCGGGGCTGGGATTGAACCCGGGTCCTCAGCGGTGTCAGGCAGCACTGCTAACCAGTGCGTCACTGTGCCGCCTTGAGGTTGTTTTGCTGCTAGAATTGTAATTTCTTGTCTTTTGGACTTGCATATGGAATATACACTACATATAATGTTGAATTAGAATTTATGTACCATAAAACCATTAGCCCTGAAACTCCTGGGTGTTTATTCTGTTGACATAAATGCATTGGAGGGGAACCCCATTGATCCTAAACTAAAGCTGGCCACACTTGTCCTGAATCCTGAGTTGGTTCTTTTGCATGACCTGGGTAGGTGTACTGTGTCAGAAAGGATGCAAAAGTGGTGCCTGGCTCAAATCACCAGTCAAATGATTGGAGCAGCACCATGACACTCCCATGTTTGGGGCTTATTACAATATCAGCAAATTGCCAATGTGGATAGCTCGCTGATTTGTAGGGAATCAGATGGCAATGCTACGCAGTTGAACCAATGTTTCATTTTCTTCCAGATCCCGTGGAAATCATCGACAGAGCTTTTTCTTATGAGCTGTCCCTTCAAGGGCCAATTTTCAACTTGTCAACACTTAATTCCATGGGCAGAGCAAGTGTTGCAGCCAATAAGATGCCATTGTGATCCTAAATAAACCATAGGGCCGATACTTGTATATAGCTGTCAAAATAATGGTGAGGCAAATGCTGCTCACTGTTATTTATTCACAAATGGTAGAGCAATTTCATGCGAGGGCAAAGGTGCAATTAATGGTGGAAACCCAAAAGTTGTCACAAAGTTGCTCTGCACATCCCATTAGCTTCCTGAAAATGTCATCTCATTACCTGGTACAAGGTTGAATCACAAAGAGTTATGCATTGTCTATTTAAATCTAAATATCCTTTTAATTAACTAATACAGGTATGGGGTCTCATTCGTTCAGATTTTAAAGGACATTTGAGATTTTAAAACATGAAAATGTAATATTTTATACAATTTTTGTCTTTTATTTTCTCTTCACTCAATCTCTTTCCTTCTCTTTTTCCTTTCTGTTACTGGTTCGTCTTTGAACTAACTATTCTAACTGATGGAATCATCTACTGGTTAGAGCATAGTAGAAAGCCATTCAGCCTGTTGAGTGCATGCTGGCACTCTGCAAGATAAATGTAACCAGTTCCACACTCAGCCCTTTCAATGTAGTCCTGAAAATGTTTCTCTTTGGTTTATTATCTACTTGGTTTGGACTCTGCACTGCTCATTTCATATTTGCTCAATCTGACTGGTTAAGGAGGTACACAGTTGCTTGCCCTGTTCACACAGATCAGCAATGACACGCAGAGGATACCGTACCTTTTCCATCTCCACGTTCCAGTGCAAGTGTTCATGGAAATTAAATGAGCAATGGCAGACACATTTGCTGCGCTCCTGCAGCAGAAAGTTGGCTTTTGATGCTCACCTATTTCCTGTCCCTGCTCCAAGCTCAGGGTAAACTGGAGGGCAACAGGAAAAGGATGGCAAGTGCAGTTTCATGACTTTCAGCTTGTGCCTTCCCCACTCTCTCCCAAATACAGCCAGAAATTGCGCTCAGTATTGTTAATTTTGAACAGTAACAGGCATGAAAAATAGTTTAATTGCCCAAAGCAAAACGCCGTTTGGTTGTTTTACACTTGTACTTTCAAATTCAATTCGCAAATATTTTTGTTTGGGAAGCAGGAAATGCAGTGACTCGCCTCATTAATCAGGAGAGGAATGCTGTCTCTCCTGCTTTGAAATTAAAATAAGATTGCTTTCCCATATTCTCGTATTACTGCAAAGTATATGGTACTGCTATGTCATCCTACAGTGTGGGCTCTATTTCCTTCCCTGATGCCCCTGGCCTTCCATTTGATTGACCCTCTTCTATGTATTTTCCAGTGAATACAAATGACATGATGAGCTGAATTTTCCCCATTCCCCTCGCAGCTTGGGAGTTTGCAAGTGGACATGGCAGGATGTCGATCGCGATCTTCCTCGAGGCAGTCAAGTAAGGTACCGCCTTTGGGAGTCCTGCCCAATTAAGCAAGGTGACCGGATTGGGGGCAGGCCTAATAGGAGGGCCGACTAAGATGTCTGGCTGGTAGCCCCACGGGGAGAGATGGTGCCGGTGTAGTTAGGAGAATATGAAAGTGCCTCATGATGAAGGCACCTGCTGAAGAATTATAAAATGGTGAAAAGAAAATGTGGCCACAGCTGTCAGACCATCAGTGTAGGTGACCTGCAACTGTGGCTATGAACCTCTGATTCCATGGCTCCCAGAGGGGAGTGAGTTAATGGAGGTATCTATGGCTCCATGACTTGTAACGATGAGGCATCCTCCAGGAAACTGTTAGGCCTCAACCAGGATTCCATCTACTGTCAGGAAGATCACAGCTGTGTCAACAATTAGTGCCAAACAGGTGGTTTGTATGTATGATTGTATTATTGAACACAGCTAGCTATCTGCTGCTAGTCAGACCTCGCCTCCAGCAAGGCTCCTTGGAGATGGGATCATATTATGGAGCCAACCTCGCTGTGAGGTTTTCACATTTTTGCCCCAGCTCCACCTCCAAAGCCATCTCTGCAAGACTTGAAAAATTTAGCCCGTTGTGAGGAAAGCCCCACAGATGGAAAGTGTTATAACCTGCCTACTTACCATTGGCTGGGGACTAATGACAATCCCACAATCCTGTGGGAGTATGAGCTTCCCCAATGAGGGGGGCGGAGAAACCATTAGTAAACTCCAAGTATAAATAAAGCTGGCCAGTTTGGGAACAGCAGGAAGGAGTGTGCAGCAAGGGAAGTTGCTGCTGCTGTTATATATATATATATGCTATTGTAAATAAATGTTATTACTTTGTATCCTTAAAACTCGTGCTGGATTCTTCGTGGCCCTCACAAAAGAAAGCTTTGGGGACTATAGATCCAAAGGCATCTGTTCCACATAAAACACCAATAACAGTATCTTGCGTTTATATATAACGCCTTTAACATATTAAAACACCCAATGTGCTTCACAGGAGCGGAATCAGGCATAGAAAATTGTCTCCAAACCAAAAGAGAGTCCTTGGGACCAATGTTCCTGCACAACAATCTGGAATGTACTGTGCACTATAAAATACAGGTTGCTCAGAAAAGTGAGCTCGCACGGTGTATAGACCTAATATTAAGCCCTAGTCGCAAAAGCGAGAGAGAGTGGGGAAAAATGTAACTGTGATTGAGGAAACAGCGAGCTCCAATGGGGGGAGTAGGGAGATGCGTCCGGAAGAGAGTGGTGGGAAAAGGTGGGACTTGAGAAACTGGACAAGTCCTCAAAGCCCCAGGAGAGATTGAACTTCAGAAGGTGAGAGCACATTGGGAGAAGAGAGACTTGAGAAACACCTCGGTCACCAGTTGACATGGAGCAATATGCCAGACTGGAAACCCCAAGTTAATTGAAGCTTAATCGGTTAATGGATCAAGGATGAGAAACCAAGTTTAATTTCACTGTTTGGCAAGATGGATTTTTAAGATTTTCAATTAACTAAGCTCTGACTTCCAATCTTTGTTCTTCCTCCGTGCTCCTTTTGCTTTTCATCCACTCTCCTGAGAGGGTAAGCTTTAGAGTCAGGAAAGAAGAGCTAACAGTCGTGCTGAAATGAAAATGAAATGAAATGAGGCTGTTGTGGGATGTGTCAGGAGAGGTAGCATGGGACGCCTGTGAGAAGGGGTAGAATGGGATGTGGGAGGAGAGGGAGAACACACCAGTTAGAATAAAACATGTTCGAGAAAGGGAGAATAAGATGAATGCTAGGAGAAGGAGAATGGGACGCGAGGGAGAATGAGACATGAGAGGAAAGGTAGAATGGGTGGTATGTTTGGAGACTACAATGGAACTTGGGTGAAAGGGGTAGATTGGGAAGCATAAGGAAAGGCAGAATGACAAAGGGAAAATGGGATATTAGAGAGAAGATGGAGAATGGGTTGTGTGAGAGGAGAGACAGATTGGGTCAGGCAAGAAGAGAGGGAGATTGGGACGAGTGAGAGGAGAACAAGGACCACTGAGAGGAGAGCAATGCTTCCTCTAATGTGTGCGTCCATGGCTGTGCAGCAATCTGGAGTGTACCGCTCATTGAAATATAACAGATGCACACAACATCATGAAAGTTCAGTGACTAACAGTGAAAGCTTCCCCTATGTACGGAAATAGTGTTTAGAGGAGTCTGTAGCCTTCCCAATACATTTAGAGGGAACATTTATTAGGACTGCTTTCCAAAAGTTTGGTCACAGACTTAAGTTTTAAGCATCATCTTAAAGGAAAAGCGAGATTTGAAGAGAGGTTTAGGGAAAGAATTCCAGAACTTAGGGCCGAGAAAGCTGAACGCATAATTGAGCAAAGAAACTGAACAATGATCAGGAGGGTACAATTGGAAGAATGCAAAGTTCTCACAGCTCTGCAATGCTGGGTGAGCTTTACTGAAATAGGAAGGGGCCATGGAGCAACTTGGAAATTAGAATGAGAAATTTAAATCCCATGTGTTGTAGGAGGCCAATGAGCACAGGTGATGGGTGAATGGAACAGTATAAGTTAGAACTATTTTTTTCATGTCTCAAATTACTCCATCCCGGTTTGACCGTCTCAGCAGGAGGGGGGAGAATCTCAGTCGTCACAATCAATGCCACAGTAGCTGAATGAGGTGCAATTTTAATTGGTAGACTTTATTTTTGATCAGTAGCTTGTCCAACCAGATCGGCACTTTCATGCTTGTTGAAATGAAGATGCAACAGTGAGTTTACTGAATTTGTTTACAGCCATGCTGCCTACAGAGCAGAGCTCAGCAGCAGGTGCACAGGTACAAACAAATGCTGCCATGCTCAAATGCTGGCTGTTGTAAATATTAGCGATAGAATGAGAGCTTGCGGGGAACTGTCATGGAGGAAAAGAAGCCTGCATGCCACTAATATTGGCACATCCAGTGGTGTACAAAGGGCCTGTAGGATTTGTTTTCCTCAAAGGCATGTACTTGCCTATTTTTTTAAAAAGCTAAGCTGTCACAAAATGTATACATCCAATAATGCCAGACACTGGAAAGAATTTCAAAGCGTTCAGCTCATATCAAGTTTCAGATAGCTTTAATCTGCATGCCATTAATTGAATTCAATCTGTACAACTCGCTCCCAGGTATCCCTTATCTTTCATTCCATTTACTGTCATGTGTAAAAATGAAAATGTGCCTCATGCTGAGGAACCAACCACCAGTACTTGAACAAATCAGTTCTTTGTTCTTTTGTGCATTTCTGTGAATTACAGCGCAAAGCGGTGAACTGATTTCATGAAGTGGTTCGCTGTGGTGAGGCATGAACATGATTTCAAAACTCTTTTTCTGACATGTGAAATATGAACTCCCCAGCGTTCAGTCAAAAGACTATGTGATACCATATGGAAAGTTTAGATGCAGATTCCGGAAGATGTTTAGCCAAAGGTTCAAAAAGATCTGATGTGAAAACTCCCAGAGGAGATTGTATCCTGGTTACCACAGCATAGAATGCCAGAAAGGCTTCACACACATCTGATTTCAGCCTCCCATTTTCTAATGAAATTCACAGTCATTAAAGACCAGAGCTGGTACACAAAGGAGAGATTTGACCTCAGAAAGGAATTTGCTTTGCAATTTTCACCTTTGAGATATTGGACAAAACCCAACACTGAGCTGCCTTAAAATAATTGCTGGCTTCCGTTATACCGTCCTTGACTCCTGACATGAAACGGAATGGGTCACGTAGAATTTACAGTATGGAAACAGTCCATTCAGCCCAACTGGTCAATGCTGGGTTGAAGAGGGTAAATGCAAAGTTGTGCTGTGTTCCTGCTCTGTGTACAAACTCTGGAGCAAAGGCAGATCTTAAGATTCAAAGAGTTTAATTTTTGCGAAGAATATAGTAAGCAGCAGTCAATAACCTGTCTCTTTTAAAGCGTATCCCACCTGCATATTTTTGTTCTGAGGAAGTGGAAGTGGGATGTAGCCGGACATCAGCCCAGTTGAAATCATGATTGGTATGCCCTCAAGTCCTTTACTCCCACCACTCTCCATTATCCGATGTCCCCTCTTATCTCCCATGCCCCCTCATGTCTCCCATGCCTCCTCTTATCTCCCAAGCCTCCTCATATGCCTCAGGTCCCTTCCATAGCCCCATGTGTCCTTCATACCCACTTTTCTAGGATCAACTATGTACAGAATCAATCAGCCACAGGCATGGCTGGCAAGTCTTTGAAATGCTTCTGAAACTGACAAAATAAACATGTCTTTGAAAGTCCACACAGTATCACAAATTCAAAGACAAGGGGCTGGATTCTCCGTCCCGCCGCGCCAGATTTCTGGTTCAGCACGCCGAGGGGATGCTCTGTTTTGACGGCTGGTCAATGGGGTTTTCCATTGTGGGGTAGCCCCACGCTGTCAGAAAACCTCTGGGCAGCCGGAGCATCCCGCCAGTGGAGAATCCAGTCCAAAATCTTTGAAAATCTCTTTTCCAGAAAACTGCTCATATCACAGCCTCTTAAAACCTCTCAATCAATCACAACCATTTGTATTGTATCTGTGATAAAAAGCTTTTATTCACTCACATTTTTACTCTTGTACAAAAAAACCCAGACATTGAAAAATCTGTTCCTAGAAAGATCAGGTTAAAATATGAATCAAACAAAACTATCACTCTCCTGCAAGCTATGTCAACATTGCCTGCAGGGCTGAGTGCATTAACCGTTCTTGAAGCTCAGCCAAACTTTCATAATGAGGCCATCTGGTATCAACAAAAGCAGGCTGAACAGAAGGCCGGGCATTTTTTTTCCCCAGTTGGAATCAGGTTCTGTCTGTCATTTCTAAAGGTCCCCTGACTCAGCCTGCCTCCCAGAAAATCTGGACCAAAGCTTTAATTAATGGAATAGTTAACAATCAGTAGAGATTTTTCATTATGGTTGTAGTGGCACTGTGTTGTAGAAATGTTCAGCAGTGCAACTACTCTGATTTTGTCTTAACCGTGTCAATATGAGTAGAAAGAAGAAAAAGATCAGACTTGCATTCATATAGTTATATCCTCAATTCTGAACATCCCAGAATTCTTGGGGGCGATTTACCGATATTGAGGCCAAGTGTTCGCGTTGTCGTGAACGCCGTCGCGTTTCACGATGGCGTGAACAAGGCCCGGGCATGACCTATTCTGGCCCCCACAGGCCAACCCGTGCATGCACACTTGGGGCAGCTCAATCCTGCGCATGCGCAATTGGGCCGTGCCATCCTGCACATGCGCGGGGAGCTTCTTACGCGCGCCGGCCCCGAACCAACATGGGGCCGGTGTTCAGGGGCCGGCCGCGCCAGGAAGTAGACCGGGGGGGGGGGTGGGGAGTGGCCGGCCCGCCGATCAGTGGACCCCGATCGTGGGCCAGACCCCATCTGAGGCTCCCCCTGGTGAAGGAGCCCCCTCCACCCCCACAGGCTGCCCCCCGAGCGTTCCCGCAGAGTTCCTGCTGGCAGCAACCAGGGTAAACGGCGCCGGCGGCACTCTGTTGTGTCGGAGCGGCCGCTCGGCCCATCCGGGCCGGAGAATCGGCGGCCCCGCCGATTCCAACGGCCAGGCACCGGCGCCGCTCCAAACGCGCCGGCGCAAATGGCGCCGATTCCCCGCACCTGGAGAATTGCCCGCGCCGTCGTGGCGCGGTTGCGGCGATTCGCCGGCCCTGCGCGGGGCTCGGAGAATCGCCCCCCTTAACTTCAGAGGCTAATCGCTGATGTATAATAACTGAAGTATTCCTGAAGTTTAATCACAGTTGGAATGTAGGAAATGCAGCAGCCAATTTGAACACAGCATGTTTTCAGGAATGTAATGTGATACGTTATAGTGAGATTCATTGAAGGATAAATATTGATCAAGGTACTCTTCTTCAAATTGCACCATGGAGTCCACCCGAGGGGGAAAGCTTTACCTGCGTTGAATGTTTCATCCAAACTATGGCATTTCCTACAGTGTAGAACTCTCTTGATATTGCACCAAAGTGTCAGCCTGGATTTTGTGCTCACATCTCTGGAGCTGCCTGGAACCCAGACTTTCTGACTCAGAGGGGAGAGTGCTCCAACTGAAACAAGGCTGACACCTTGGACCCGACAAGAGGCCAGATGTATCCTCATGAGTAAGAGTAGAAATTAGACAGAAGTCTCTGTTAACTTTTAATAGTGACAGTGACTGTCAGCTCCGAAGTGGATGTGGTGCACATTGTGTCACCAGTGTGCAGGGATGATCACATTGATGGATAGTCAGTTGTAATATTATTCATTTTTAAAAGATCAGGAAACAATTTTCAGTTAATTATGGGCAAAATTCTGTAACCTCTGCTCATGTGAGTACAGATGAAAAGCGACTTTGACACGAGGCTGTGGTCTGAATGCTGATTAGTTTGTAAACCCGTCTAATAAAGTTATCAGTATTCTAGTTCTGGCGTAGAATCGAAATCCAGTCGTTCAAACATTCAAAGGCTATCTCAAAGAGCACCTGTAATTTATTTATTCATTGAGTAGCGAAACTCTTGCAACCCAAAACCAAACCTGAATACTTAATTAATGAATTGTTCAGAGATTTGTTTAACAAGCTGCTATGAAAATTGTATCATGAATTTCTTTTTTATTTTCTTGGTTTTGTTGTAATGAAATTCTTCAGCATCCCTTTTATTTTCTGTGGCAGGTGGCAGATAAAAGCTGGACCCGTTCATTAAATATAAATTAGTCTGGGAGATATTTCTTTGCTTTGTTTTTGTTACCACTCCTCTGGGATCTTCAGCTGAATCCAGGCTAGACAGGTGGGATGAGATTTTCCCCTTTCTGACTGTTGCTATGGTGTCTCAGCAAAATTAGTTAAAAAAACCCAGACTAGTTTCCATTGAACATAGGAAAACTGCTTCAAATTGTTGTACGATATTACCAAATTAACAATATAGTCAGTTGACTTCCGGTTGCGGCTATGCCTAGGTAGGTCGCATGTTCGGCAGCTCCCGCCGGGAACCGACTTTTGGGCTCTTCAGAGGAACCCCACCGGCAATTGTTCGACGGCTCCCAGTGTGGGAAGGTGACAGCAAGGTTCCTCCGACACTATATGGATTGGACCAGGAGTGGAGCGGTTAAAAAAGTGATCCTGGTGCAGCGGACAGTACAAGGGAGGAAAAGCAAGATGGCGGCGGGTGGAGACCAAGTAGCGTAGGCGCAGTGGTCGCAGGAGTTCCTTAAACGCTGCTTTGCGGAGCTGAAGACAGAAATGCTGGCGCCAATGAAGGCGGCGATTGAGAAGCTTGTGGAGACCCAGAAGGCCCAAGGGGTGGCGATCCGGGAGGTGCGGCAAAAAGCCTCGGAGAACGAGGACGAGATCTTGGACCTGGCAGTGAAGGTGGAGGTGCACGAGGCGCTGCACAAGAGGTGGCAGGAAATATTTGAGGACCTGGAGAATAGGTCGAGGAGGAAGAGTCTTCGGATTCTGGGTCTCCCTGAAGTAGTGGAGGGGCCCGATGCCGGGGCATATATGAGCACGTTGCTCAATTCGCTGATGGGCACGGGAGCTTTCCCGAGGCCCCTGGAGCTGGATGGGGCTCGTCGGGGCCTGGCAAGGAGACCCAAAGCCAACAAGCCGCCAAGGACTGTAGTGGTGAAGTTCCACCGCTTTATGGACAGAGAGTGTGTCCTGACATGGACCAAAAAAGAACGGAGCAGCAGGTGGGAGAACACGGAGATCTGAATTTACCAGGACTGGAGTGCGGAGGTGGCTAAGAAGAGGACTGGTTTTAACCCGGCCAAGGCGGTTCTCCATTGGAAGGGGGTGAAGTTCGGGATGCTGCAGCCAGCGCGATTGTGGGGCACGTTCCAAGATCGGCACCACCTTTTTGAAACGCCTGATGAGGCATGGAATTTTATCCAGTCTGAAAAGTTGGACTCAAACTGAGGGTTTGTCGTGGGGGGATGTTTACCGTGTTTACTGCGTTTGGGGAATGTTCTTTTTGTTTTGGTGCTGGGTGGGGATGGATGAATGGATTTGATGTGGGGGCTGTGGGAGAGTGTGGGCGTCGGTGTTGGAGGGGCAGGGCCCCGCGGAGGAAGAGGGGGAGGTGGAGGCCTGGGAATGGGGAGTTGGGGTAAGGCCGCAAAAAGGAGCTGCGCCAGAGGGAGCGTGGGCTTTTTCCCGCGTTAAGGAAGGATGGGGGCCGGGCCGGGGTGCAAGGGCGGTGCTGGAGAGGAGCGCACACTGACTGCCAAGGGGTGGGAGGATTCTCACACTGGGGGATCGATGGAATGGCGGGAGAGGCCGGGGTCAGCAGGAGTCAGCTGACTTACGGGAGTGTCATGGGGGGAGCAAAATGGCTGGATGAGGATCTAGCGGGGGAGAGGGGGTGGGGGGGGGGAGGGAGGGAGGGTGGGGAACTGGGTTGCTGCTGCATTGGCCAAAGGGGAGCTAGAAGTAGGAGAGGTAGTCGGGGCGGGGGTCCGCCGCCTGGGGGACTGGAGGGTGCGGGAGGCGTGGGCACGTGGCTGGCCTAGAAAAGGAGATGGCTAGTCGGCAGGGGCGGGGGGGTGCGAATAGCCCCCTGATCCGGCTGATAACTTGGAATGTGAGGGGCCTGAACGGGCCGGTCAAGAGGGCCCGGGTGTTCGCGCACTTATGCTCCATGAGACACATCTGAAGGTGGCAGTTCAGGTTAGGCTGAGAAAGGGATGGGTAGGGCAGGTCTTTCATTCAGGGCTAGATGCGAAGAACAGAGGGGTTGCAATACTGGTGGGGAAACGGGTGTCGTTTGAGACACTGAATATTGTAGCGGATAATGGAGGTCGATATGTGATGGTGAGTGGTAGGTTGCAGGGGGTGCGGGTGGTACTGGTGAACGTATATGCCCCGAATTGGGATGATGCCGGATTAATGAAACGCATGCTGGGTCGGATTCCGGATCTGAGGTAGGAAGCTTGATAATGGGGGGGACTTCAACACGGTGCTGGACCCAGCACTGGACCGTTCTAGGTCCAGGACGGGTAAGAGGACGGCTGCAGCCAAGGTGCTCAGGGGGTTTATGGACCAGATGGGGGGAGTGGATCCATGGAGCTTTGCCAGGCCGCAGGCAAAGGAATTTTCCTTCTTTTCCCACGTCCATAGAGCCTACTCCCGGATGTTTTTTTTTATTTTGAGTAGGGCGCTAATCCCGAAAGTGGAGGGAACGGAATATTCGGCCATAGCCATCTCGGACCACACCCTGCATTGGGTGGAGCTGGAGTTGGGGGAGGAGAGGGTCCAGCACCCGCTGTGGCACCTCGATGTGGGACTGTTGGCGGATGAGGGGATGTGCGGGTGGGTGCGGGGGTGTATTGAAAGATACTTGGAGGCCAACGACAACGGAGAGGTGCAGGTGGGGGTAGTCTGGGAGGTGTTGAAGGCGGTGGTCAGGGGAGAGCTAATCTCCATTAGGGCCCACAGGGAGAAGAGAGGAGGGAGAGGGAGAGGTTGGTGGGGGAGATTTTAAGGGTGGACAGGAGCTATACAGAGGCCCCCCGAGGAGGGGCTACTTAGGGAGCGACGGAACCTCCAGACGGAATTCGACCTGTTGACCACGGGCAGAGCAGATGCACACTGGAGGAAAGAGCAAGGGCCAGTGTATGAGTATGGGGAGAAGGCGAGTCGGATGCTGGCACATCAGCTTTGTAAGAGGGAGGCAGCGAGGGAGATTGGTGGAGTTTGGGATAGAGGGGGGAATACGGTGCGGCGTGCGGTGAGAATAAACAAGGTATTTAGGGACTTCTATGGGGATCTGTACAGGTCTGAGCCCCCAGCGGGGGAGGAGGGTATGTGACGATTCCTAGATCAGCTGAGGTTCCCAAGGGTGGAGGAGGAGCAGGTGGCTGGTTTGGGGGCGCCGATTGGGCTGGAGGAGCTGGTTAAAGGATTGGGGAACATGCAGGCGGGGAAGGCCCCAGGGCCGGATGGGTTCCCGGTTGAATTTTACAGGAAATACGTGGACCTGCTGCGCCCGTTGCTAGTGAGGACTTTTAATAAGGTGAGGGAGGAGGGGACCTTGCCCCCGACAATGTCCAGGGCGCTGATTTCTTTGATCTTGAAGCGGGACAAGGATCCATTGCAATGTGGGTCATATAGACCGATCTCGCTCCTCAATGTTGACGCGAAGTTGCTGGCGAAGGTGCTGGCTACGCGAATTGAGGACTGTGTCCCGGGGGTGATTCATGAGGACCGGACGGGGTTTGTGAAGGGTAGGCAGCTAAATACAAATGTGCAGAGGCTCCTCAATGTGATTATGATGCCCTCGGTGGAGGGGGAAGCGGAGGTAGTGGCAGCTATGGACACGGAGAAGGCCTTTGATCGGGTGGAGTGGGAGTATCTTTGAGAAGTGTTGCGGAGGTTTGGGTTCAGGGAGGGGTTCATCAGTTGGGTCAGGCTGCTATATAGTGTCCCGGTGGCGAGTGTGGCTATGAACCAGCGGAGGTCGGAGTACTTTCGGCTGTACCGGGGGACGAGGCAGGGGTGCCCCTTATCGCCCTTGTTGTTTGCACTGGCAATTGAGCCGCTGGCCATGGTACTGAGGGAGTCCAGGAAATGGCGGGGATTAGTTTGGGGGGGGGGGGGAGAGGAACACCGGGTGTCGTTATATGCCGATGACCTGTTGTTGTATGTTGCGGATCCAGTGGAGGGGATAGCGGAGGTCATGCAGATCCTTAGGGAGTTTGGGGACTTTTCGGGGTATAAACTCAACGTCGGGAAGAGTGAGCTCTTTGTGGTGCATTCAGGGGACCAGGGAAGGGGGATAGACGAGCTACCGCTGAAGAGGGTTGAAAGGAGCTTTTGGTACCTCGGGATCCAAGTAGCTAGGAGTTGGGGGGCCCTGCACAAGCTCAATTTGACGCGGTTGGTGGAGCAGATGGAGGAGGATTTTAAAAGATGGGATATGCTGCCACTCTCACTAGCGGGTAGGGTGCAGTCGGCCAAAATGACAGTCCTTCCGAGGTTTTTCTTTGTGTTCCAGTGCCTTCCCATTTCGAACCCTAAGGCCTTTTTCAAATGGGTAAGCAGGAGCATCGTGGGATTTGTGTGGGCGAATAAGACCCCGAGGGTGAAGAGGGTGTTTCTGGAGCGTAGCAGGGACAGGGGGGGGGGCTGGCGCTGCCGAATTTGTGTGGCTATTATTGGGCAGCCAATGTGGCGATGATCCGTAAGTGGGTAATGGAGGGCGAGGCGGCGGCGTGGAAGAGGCTAGAGATGGCGTCCTGTGTGGGAACGAGCCTGAGGGCGCTGGTGATGGCACCGCTGCCGCTCTCGCCGACAAGGTACACCACGAGTCCGGTGATGGCGGTGACGCTGAAGATCTGGGGGCAGTGGAGGCGACACAGGGGTGAGGTGGGAGCCTCGGTTTGGTCCCCGATTCGGGAAAACCATCGGTTCATCCCGGGAAGGATGGATGGGTGGTTTCAGAGCTGGCATCGGGCAGCGATTAGAAGAATGGGGACCTGTTCATCGATGGGACATTTGCGAGCCTCGGGACGCTGGAGGAGAAGTTTGGGCTACCCCCGGGAAACGCTTTAGGTATATACAGGTGAGGGCGTTTGTGAAATGGCAGGTGAGGGAATTCCCGCTGTTTCCAGCACGCAGGATTCAGGACAGGGTGATCTCGGGGGTATGGGTTGGAGAAGGCAAGGTCTCGGTGATTTACCAGGAGCTGCAGGAAGAGGAGGAGGCCTCGGTGGAGGAGTTAAAGGGCAAGTGGGAGGAGCAGCTTAGGGAGGAGATAGATGAGGGTCTGTGGGCTGATGCCCTGAGTAGGGTTAATTCTTCCTCCTCTTGCACCAGGCTCAGCCTAATACAGTTCAAAGTTACTCACAGAGCGCATATGACAGGGGTGAGGTTGAGTAGGTTCTTCAGAGTGGAGGACAGATGTGGGAGGTGCTTGGGGAGCCTGGCAAATCACGTCCATATGTTCTGGTCGTGCCCGGCGCTGGATGGGTTTTGAAGGGGTTTTGCGAGGACTATGTCCAAGGTGGTGAACGCCCGGGTCAAGCCGGGCTGAGGATTAGCATTATTTGGGGTATCGGATGAGCCGGGAGTGCAGGAGGCGAAAAAGGCCGGTATTCTGCCTTCGAGTCCCTGGTAGCCCGGCGGAGGATTTTGCTACTCTGGAAAGATGTGAAACCCCGTAGTGTGGAAGCTTGGATCAATGACGTGGCAGGGTTCATCAAGCTGGAGAGGATAAAGTTTGCCTTGCGAGGGTCTGTGGAAGGGTTCCTCAGGCTGTGGCAACCGTTCCTAGACTATCTCGCAGAGCGTTAGGAGGAGGTCAGCAGCAGCAGCAGCCCGGGGGGAGGGGGGGTTTCTTTTGGGGTGGCGTTTGGGTGAAGGTGTTTTTTTTTCCCTATTTGTGTTTTTTACTGTTATATGGGGGGTGGGGGGGGGGGGGGGTTATTGTAAATGGACGAAATCCAATGTATAATTTCTGCTGGTTGTGTTCTTGTTTCTTCTTGTTGGGGGGGGGGGGTTGTTGAAAATTTGTTGGAAAATTTGAATAAATATATATATTTTTTTAAACCAAAAAAAACCCAATATAGTCAGTTGACAATCTTACATGGAACGACTATCGGTTTAGAAGCTATGTGAAATGGTAATTTCGTACTTATTTAGTTCTTCATTCTTTTGTTCTTCAGGCCAAAGTATTTTGAATGCTAACTCATAATAAACTATATCCACTTTGTATTTGCTGGTTGCTGTGCATAGCATAGTTTTACAGTAGAATCATAGAATTTACAGTGCAGAAGGAGGCTATTCGTCTCATCGAGTCTGCACCGGCCCTTGGAAAGAGCACCACACTTAAACCCATGCGTCCACTGTAAACCAATAACCCCACCTAACCTTTTTTGGACACACTAAGGGCAATTTATCATGGCCAATCCACCTAACCTGCACATCTTTGGACTGTGATAGATTTGGGTATTCCTATCTCACTACAAATTCACCTTACTTCCCTACCCGATTTATCTTGTCAGACTCAGTAAAAATACATTAAGGGTGTTGGGTGGAATAAGGCAGAGGTTTCAACTCAGGTTGAGGAATGTTGTCCAATGAAGGTGAGCCAAAGGTTGAGTCCCTTGGTATTCATCTGGGCCTTAGTTGAAGCATGGAGCAAGATAAAAATCAGACAGTCTGTGCACTAGGCGGAATACCAGTTGGTGTTTAGATTCAGTGCATGGAGAGAGACCCGGGATGGGGAACAAGTCCTGTCCTTGTTTATGAAACTTTTGGTTACTCGTAAACCAGCAACTGGCAACAACTAGGTCTCTGCTGGATGGTTACAGTCATTGTACAAATGTCCACAATTAGAAAAAGTGTCAGTGTATGGAGTGCCATTTAGGTGGAAAAACACTGGTCAAGACAGGGCTTGTTACAATTGCTGTGCAACTGAATTGTACTGAAATAAATCATTAATGCAGATATTGAATGTAAGAATTTTGGACTTCCATGAGCCAAGAGTGGTAACATTGCAATTGAGCTACTGTCAGTTGTGCTATTAGGCATTAGGCATTGTGTCCATATTAATACGGTGTATGGATTTTAAAAAAATGCTTGCAAAATATAAGATCTTGCAAGTGGGAAGGATATTTATGTGAGATCTCTCTGGTCAATCGGAGTGTGGAGAAAAAGGAGAACCTTGGTGCATGAAAGAGAAAAGACTGGAGGATATCAGCCAAATAATAATCAATAATCTTTTATTAGTGTCACAAGTAGGCAATGAAGTTACTGTGAAAATCCCCTAGTCGCCACATTCCGGCGCCTGTTTGGTTTCACTGAGGGAGAATTCAGAATGTCCAATTCATCTAACAAGCACTTCTTTCGGGACTTGTGGGAGGAAACCGGAGCACCCGGAGAACGTGCAGACTCCGTACACAGACAGTGACCCAAGCTGGGAATCGAACCCGGGTCCCTGTCAAGCAAATGTGCTAACCACTGTGCGACCATGCCGCCATGAGACTAATAACATAAATAATAAATGTATATGTTTAACTGCGGACTAATTTTTGTACAGAAAATAATTGTGCTGTGTTACAGGAGATCTGTGGAATTTTAATAAAATGGAAAGGACACCTCAGGAAAAAGAGGTTGTGACTCCCTGAAAGAGGGTGTCCTGTTCTGGGCTGGGTGGTAAGGCATATTGCTGAGAGAATCTAGTCAGAGACGTTGCCTTTATCTGGCCCCTGTCTAACTGTAGGATAAGGGCCTGGCACACATAGGGTTAATGTGGGACCTAGTACGGTATTGCCCACAAGTGATATGTGAGAACACACAAGTCACACCTAGTCTAGTGTTGGACAGAGCCATGTGCACAAGCAAACATGGAGCGTTTGAACTCTGCACCGTTTCTATGTAAACAATTCTTGCAGTTAAGAAATATAAACCATTAACTGACTTAAGACTATGAAAGCTTCAGTAAGACCTGCTGAACGGCATCCAATATCCTACAATATGTGGCAGCAAAAAGAAAAATCCTAAACCTCGCAAAGAATGTAGCAAAAAATAAATTCCAGCAGATCTAAAAAATATGTTGAAGAAGCAGTCTGACCTGAAGAAATGCTCGAGCAGGGGGAGTGGGAGGCACGGTAGCACAGTGGTTAGCACTGTTGCTTCACAGCTCCAGGGTCCCAGGTTCAATCCCCGGCTTGGGTCACTGTCTGTGCGGAGTCTGCACGTTATCCCCGTGTCTGCGTGGGTTTCCTCCGGGTACTCCGGTTTCCTCCCACAGTCCAAAGATGTGCAGGTTAGATGGATTGGCCATGCTAAATTGCCCTTGGTGGCCAAAAAGGTTAGCTGTGGTTGCAGGGTTATGGGGATGGCCAAAACTGCCAGATCAACAGAGAGCAGTTTAATACTAAGGAATGGAAAAAGAGGATTAAAAGAAACCCAAATGCCACAACAACTTTCAAATCAACAGAATTTACATGCAGCGACAGAGTCTACCACTCCTCCAGTGGTAATACAAAAGAGTTATAAGGCCTTTAGACCCCCTGATCTATGACTCCGAGATTTGGAGTAGGGAGATGGGGTAATAATAACGATGCAAGTACATGGGGTAAACTAGAATAACTTGAAATACAGTGAATAAAGACTTAGGGGGAAAGGCAGTATAACGGTCTGGCACATATGGGTTAATGTGGCACTGAGTACAGTACAGTCTACACAGTAATGTGAGAACATGACCTAATGTTGGTCAGATGCAGCTCCGAGCTTGAGCTCTTTACTTTTTAAAAATAAATTTCGAGTACCCAATTTTGTTTTTCCACTAAAGGAGCAATTTAGCATGGCCAAACCACCTACCCTGCTCATCTTTGGGTTGTGGGGGTGAAACCCGCGCAGACGCAGGGAGAATGTGCAAACTCCACACAAATCAAACCCGGGTCCTTGGCCCATGAGGCAGCAGTGTTAACCACTGCTCCATCAGTGGGCAGCACGGTAGCATGGTGGTTTGTACAATTGCTTCACAGCTCCAGGGTCCCAGGTTCGATTCCTGGCTTGGTTCACTGTCTGTGCGGAGTCTGCACGTTCTCCCCGTGTGTGCGTGGGTTTCCTCCGGGTGCTCCGGTTTCCTCCCACAGTCCAAAGATGTGCAGGTTAGGTGGATTGGCCATGATAAATTGCCCTTAGTGTCCAAAATTGCCCTTAGTGTCGGGTGGGGTAACTGGGTTGTGGGGATAGGGTGGAGGTGTGGGCTTGGGTCGGGTGCTCTTTCCAAGAGCCGGTGCAGACTCGATGGGCCTGGTGGCCTCCTTCTGCACTGTAAATTCTATGATATTCTATGATCATGCTGCTCTTGAGTTCTTTACTGTATATATATGTACATAGTTCTTGTAGTTAATAAATGCATACAATTAATCTACTGAAGACTGCAAAGATTTCATTAAGACCTACTGAATAGTATCCAGCACCTTCCAATACTAACTTACATTGGGAATACTTAAGAGTGCTGGGTTCAAAAAGTAGAGAACATTCCCTTCCAACATTCAGGATCATTCACCCTGCTCACAAATGGGTTCCGTTCTTCATTAAATTGGGTATTAAATGAGTCGTGGCATTGTTCTGATGCCTGTTTCAGGCAGATGCTCTGGTACACCCGGTTGAGCCTTAGTCACTATGGCAGGCAGCACACTTACAGCATGGAACGAGGCTATGCACCGATATGTTGGACCCTTGGATTCTGATTTCATGTCTGTAAAACAGGTAGCAAACAATCCAATTTCTAGGCAAAGTAGCCAAACAAATTCCACAATCCTAGTCACCCAACATCAGACATTTGTTTTTCCAAAACATGCCTACAATATGGTATCAGATGCTCTGATTTCAGATTCAGCCAATTTAAGGTTGTAATGGGATACATCCTCAAGAGACAGGTTAATAATAACACCACAGCATTTGTGCCAAATTGTGCAAATATCTGACATGAACAGCATCTGGGGATACAATAATTACAGAAATGGCATGCAGATTTCTATTCTCTGCCAGCTGTATTTAGAAATTCTCTTCCAAATGTTTGATTTACTTGAATGTGTGCTTTAAAATGCTAACTCTGTGGTACATTGCTTTTCTTGTACAATTAGACAGTAGTTAGCTCTGAAGGAGGGCTCCTAATGAGTTGCAGATATGTGCATGACAGACAATAGCATTCGGAGCAATTGTTTTGAGATGAGGAGAATCACTGTCAGAAATCAATGTAAATAGATGATAATATATTTTCCCAAAATTGAACTCAAAGGTAGATGTTTATCTAGCAAGCAGCATTTAGCATGCCAGAGTTTCTTTTTTTTTATTCTCCTCCATTTTCACATTTTCTCCCACATTTACATCCATCAACGATAAACAATAATCAGCAAGATATGTCAGTCCCCATAATAACAACAACGATCCCATCTACCCACCAACCCCCAAACCTCAACCCGCATGTTTACATAAACAAATGACAAAAATAAATCAGGGATTACCCGTAGTCACCCTTAATCTTACACAGCTCCCCCCCCAACCCCCCCCCCCCCCCCCCCGCCCCCCAGGTCTCCAGCTCCTCCCGTCCACTGCCTCTTTTAAAACTCCTCCCCCTACCCTCGGTTTCTTCCCCCCCAACTTTCCACCCCGGCTAGACCACTCGGACCCTGTTCTGCCAGGCTCCGATGGCCGCAGCCCCTCCTCCCACCTCACTCCCGTTCACTGGCCAGCACACACCGGCCAGCGTGGAGGCCCCCGCCCGGGTCCCTTTCCCACTTGCCCGGCCCCAGGAAAGCCCAAAGATCCCCTTTTAGCACACAAACCCCGCCTATCCACCTACACCCCAAAGAACTCTCATTTCGAGTGAAAGTCCCGTCCCTTCCCTCGTCCAAATATATACCACCTTGGCTCCTTTAATCTCTACACCCGCGTGCAGTGATACAAAAAAGAAGAAAATACAGTCATGAGGTTACATCGGCACATGGCCATTCCTCAGTTTGTCAGTTCTGCCACAGTCCTTCTGCTTTCGCAAACTACTCCGCTGCTTCCGCCGTTCCAAAATAAAAGCCCCTGAGCTTGTAAGTCACCCTCAGCTTCGCTGGATATACAATGCCGCACCGCACCTTGCTAATGTACAGTGCCCTCTTCACCCGGTTGAAGGCAGCCCGCCTCCTTGCCAGCTCCACCGTAAAGTCCTGGTATACACGTATACCAGCTCCAGCCCACTGCACCACCCGCTTCTGCTTGGCCCAGCTCAGGACCTTCTCCTTCACCCTGTACCTACGGAAGCACAGAGTCACTTGGCGGCTCACTCGCCTTTGGTACAGGCCTCCACAACCGATGAGCCCGATCCAGTTCATATCGGGAGGGGTCCTCCCCCTCCCCCAGTAGTTTTGCCAGCATCGCGGCAAAATACTCAGTCGGCTGCGGTCCTTCAACTCCTTCGGGCAGCCCCACAATCCTCAAGTTCTGTCGCCTGGATCTATTTTCCAGGTCTTCCATTTTTCCTCGCAGATCCTTGTTAGTATCCATCACCTTCCGCATCTCTTTCCCCATCGAGGCAAGTTGATCACCGTGCTGCAATAACGTCTCCTCCACTTCCTTCAGCGCTTCCCCTTGCTCTCGCACCTCCGCCACTGCGCTTGCCACCTCCGTCCTCACCGGGGAAACCGCCTCCTCCACCAGCACACTCAAAGCCTCCCTCATCTCCTTCCTCACCGTCTCCATGCATTTCGCAATCTGCACCAACTGCTTTTCAAATTCCGCAGCCATCACCTTGGTTATTTCTTCAGCCGTAAGCAGTGCGGCCTTCCCTGGTGCTCCAGCCTCCATGTTTCCTGGTGACCCCGCGGTGACCTTTCCACTCCCCGACGGACTTCCAGCTGGTTTTCTTTTGGCCGTTTTTCTGCTCACCCTCGACATTTTTCTTTGAGGTTTTTTTCCCTCCTGTGTCTTCTCAGTGCCTCCTCCGTGCCTTCTCCCTTCTTCTGCCGCCTCCGCGGACCCTGGGACCGGGCTTAAAGCCCCGAAATTGCCGTTCCCGAGCGGGGGCTCTCCATTGTGCGGCCGCCTCCCTCCTGCCGTCACCGGAAGTCCATGCCAGAGTTTCTTTGCACACAGGAAAGTCATTCTGCTTAAGAGGTCCAGTTTTTTTACGATGCATAGCATTTTTCAGTGGTACTGATAAATTCAGTCATATTGGTGGTCACGCATTTACAGACCCCAATTTGAATGTGAGATAAATTAAACTAAATGCTCCGTCTTCCTTATTCCTCAGCAGCTTCATCTTGGCTCATTAAGTGTACATTATTCCTGCTGAGTTACTGCTAAAGAACATGAACAACATTGCCCAACAGTATTTAGTAGCACACAACAAGCACAGCATTTTATTTAATAACATTGATGTAAATGGTTGCTCAGTATTCCCATATTGCTATGAAGGTTAAATGCATTCAAAACTCATTTGATATAGTGCAGCAATCCAGTTATTACTTCAGCCAATCAGAGTTGACATGCCAGTCCAGTTATTCTTTCCAAATAACCATCAGCTCCTCTAACAAATTCTTTGCCATGCCAGATTTTCTATAAGCCTGTGCTGTGATCTGCACCTTGCGATTCTAGGTTTATAAGTAGGATCAATTACTCATTTTTCTGGTAAGATTTTCAGAAAAGGGCTTGCATTTGTACAGAGCCTATCACAAGCTCAGAACATCCCAAAGCACCTTACAGTGGGCAGCATGGTAACACCCCTTACAGTTGGCAGCATGGTAGCACAGTGGTTAGCACTGTTGCTTCACAGCTCCAGGATACCAAGTCGATTCCCGGCTTGAGTCACTGTTTGTGCATAGTTTTCATGTTCTCCCCATGTCTGCGTGGGATTCAACAGTGTGCTCCGGTTTCCTCCCATAAGTCCCGAAAGACGCGCTTGTACGGTGAATTGGACATTCTGAATTCTCAGTACATGCAGTTCACTTGCATTCCCTAGATTCTTTGACCAAGCCTCTAGATTGTTAGTTTAGTAACCGCTAAACTACTGCATTTTGTTTCATTCATTTGTATTTTCTCTTCCATACCCAATATTATTTTCTCTGTGATTAACCAATCCCTTCAGTATATAAACCAAAAGATACAATAAAAGGACCCAACCTACATTGTTGTAAATCTTCACTGCTTTATAAATTTGTTCGACTCACATTTTGATGTAGAATCAATTTTGCCCGCAGCAGCCAAATCAGATATATAAAAAATATCTATTGAGTGTAAGGTTGCCAGTCCCTCTTGAATAGACAAGAGACTACTGGACCTATTCTCAATCTCCTGACTGTTGAAAGCAGTCCGGAGATTTTGATTCCATTTAGCAGATCAGGCTGCACTACCATGCAAATGCAGCATGACTTTGACATAGAACGTTTACATAGCTCACATTCGTCGCTGCTTGCTGCTCTGCCTGTTTTCCTCCCGCCCGCAGCTGGCATTAAGCCTGAGAACCAGCGACCTGGGGCTCGAGCTGTCCACCCTCGGCTCCAGGACACAGTTAAAATCTCCTCCCATGGTCAACTGGTACGTGGCCAAATCCGGGATTGCTGCCAGCAACCTCCTCATAAGACCCACATCATCCCAATTTGGGGCATGCACATTTACCAACACTACCGGTGCCCCTTCCAATACCCCACTCACAATCACATACCTCCCATCTGGATCCCTCACCTCCTTCGCACTCACAAATCCCATTTTTTGCTCATTAAAATAGCCACTCCGCTCGATTTCAAATCAAACCCCGAGTGAAAAGCCTGCCCGACCCACCCCTTACTTAACCTAACCTGGTCCTTCACACAGAGGTGCGTCTCTTGCAGAAAGACCACCCCCACTTTCAAGTTCCTGAGGTGCGCGAACACCCGTGACCTTTTAACTGGCCCATTCAGTCCCCTGACGTTCCATGCTACCAGCTTTACCGGAGGGTTACGCTTCAAATCCCCTCTACCATCTGTCATCTTCCCTACTTAACTCCCGCCCCCTTAATTCCACCCTATACCTATCCCATCCCAGATGGTCCCTTTCTCTGCCCCTGAGCAAGTCATCTCTCGCTCCCTGCCACGTCGCAGCAACCTCCCTCCCCCTTTCCCCCCTTCCCCTCCTTCCCCCCTCCCCTTTCCCCCCCTTCCCCCTCCCCTTTCCCCCCAACCACTCCTCTCAGCCTTCACCCCCACCACCTCACTTCTGTTCACCAGCATAACCTGCTAGCGGGGCTGCCCCTGCCCAAAGGCACTTCCTAATGACCACCCCCTCCTTCTCCCCACACACTCCTCAGCTCAAGGAAGAAGGCTCCCTGCTGATCTTATCCTCCCCCACCCAAACAAGGACTTCTCCTGAACTCCAGGCAGCCATCTCCAAAAGCAAACAAACAAATGTTAAACACAAACAGTCCCATAAAACAGGAGGGGGTGATGGGAACATCCATCCCCACATAAACTTTCCACCCCTTACAACCCCCCCCCCCAAAAAAAAAGGATGAACATTCCCCAACCCCTACCTCCACTTCAAACATGCTCCCAACCATTACAAAATGCCAGCACCCCGGTTCCCAAACATTGTCTCAAGCGGGCCGTCTCAAGCGGGACCGTTAGATCCCACCGGCAGGAAGGGTCAATGCCAAATATCTCTATGAACTGCATATGCCTCAGAATTTGGGAGGGGTGATTTGGAGGTGGGAGAGAGACTGCTGATTCACTTGAGCAATTTCTGTTCTCGATCTGCATGCATCACAGATTAAACTTGATTTCACTCTGCACATCTCTTGGCTTTTAAAAAAAAAAAATTAGAGTACCCAATTCATTTTTTCCCAATTAAGGGCAATTTAGCATGGCCAATCCACCTACCCTGTACATCTTTGGATTGTGGGGGCGAAACCCACGCAGACACGGGGAGAATGTGCAAACTCCACACGGACAGTGGCCCAGAACCGGGATCGAACCTAGGACCTTGGCGTGAGGCAGCAGTGCTAACCACTGCACCACCGTGCTGCCCATCACTTGGCTTCTTAACTCAGTTCCACTGTTGTTCCCTTAACAAAACGCTTCAAGGTAGAAATAGATGCACAACAGACAAACTGCAGAAAATGTGTGCTGCATCAATACACCCATACCCTACATAGTTTGACATTTGCACCGCAAATTTGTTGTAATTTTTTGGGGGTCTGTTTTTAAATAAAAAGTGATAATTCCCGAACAGACCAGTAACAAATCTTTCAAAGGAAAAAAAAAATCAAATTCTAAAACTTAAATTATATCCACAAACTGTTTTAATTTTTGAAACATCACACAAAGCCTTCATGCGATATTATGAACAGACTCTGAAATACATTTCCTCCAACAATCCCTGCCACAATCATTGGCCACTGACTCTATCCCTCTGTCTGGTAACTGTCTGAGGCTGAACTACATTGTGTGCAAACTTGGGTCCTATTGGACCTTGAACTGAGTTTCCCACCTCATATCCTCTTCATCACTAAGAATGCCTACTTCCACCTTTGTAATGTTACCCAGCTCCACCCCTGCCTCAGCTCATTTTTGCTGCACCTCTCATCACTGCCTCAAGATTGAACGGCTGGCCTCCGACTCTGCACCCACCCATAAACTGGAGCTCAGGTAAAACTCTGTTGTATGTGTCCTAACATGCTGCAAGTCCCAATCATTCAGCACCCTTGGCTCACGAACCTACAATGGTTTCTGGTCAGGAAACACATCGATTTTAAAATTCTCATCCCTTTTCTCAAATCCCTTCATGGCCTTATCCCTCCCTATGCCTGTAACTTCTTCCAGCCTCCAGGATCTCTTTGCTCTTCCAATTCTGGCACATCCCTGATTTTCTTCATTCCTATCCTCTCCTTTAAAACTCTCCTTAAAATTGAAAACCTTATCCAATGTTTAGGTCATCTGCACTATTATCTCCTCATGTGGCTCAGTTTCAAATGATAATTTTGTTTGCTCCGATGAAGCACCTTTTTATTACTTTAGAAGCACTAAATAAATCCAAGTTATTTATATTTCTTTTAGTAATGGGAAGAGAAGAATCTCTCAAGCGCTTCAGACCATATTGAGTTTCAGCAACTCTGGGCTGGAGACTTGTTAGGACTCAGGATTAGGCAGGTCATAATAAATCAATCAAGACCGGGTGATGAATATGTCTTGTCAGAACTGCTGACAATTATTAGCAGAGTCAGGAAATAGGGTGATGAATGCTGTAATGAGGGGCAGGGAGGTTAGAAGACGTTCTCATTATAAAATAATCGATGGCTGCCATTGAAAGATGTGATGAAGTAAATTTGAAGCCTCACGCCATCTCACAGCACAACTTAATCCCATAAATTCTCTCATAAGAACATAAGTGTTTGGTTGGATGAGGAAGAAAACTTAGATTTAACAAGTTCACCTGTATCTAGCCATCTTTTGAACTCATTTATAACGTCTGCTTCATTGCTGTTTTCTGGTAACCTATTCACAAGCCTATTATCCTTTGAAGAGCTGAATTAAAAGTTCCATCTGACTTCCATCTTTGTTACTAATTTATAGTTTGTGTTCCCAGCATGGAATCTCAACCAGCTGGAGTGCACATTGAAAATTCAGACACATGTCCTTACAGTACAAAATTATCCTTAAAGTATTCGGAGAGCAGTATTTTTAAAAATCACTGTACGCTATATATTTGGCCTCCAGGAGTGGAGATTTCCTGCCAGGAGAATTCTCCTGGTGGCCTTGCAAACATTCTTTCCTCAATGACTACCACCAAGAACCAGTAAACCAGCCACCTCATTACTCTTCACCTGACAAGAGGTCATCAACATGCCACCTTAACCCTGGTTCTCTTTCCACAGATGCTGCCTGACCAATTTGAGTATTTCCAGCATTTTCTGTTTTTATTTCAAATTACCAGCACCCTTGGTATTTTACTTTTATATCTATTTACTATGTACCAAGCAGTTGCATGTTTATACACATGACCAAGGTACTCAACAATATAGTTCCTTCTGTGTGAGATGTTTTGGATTACTTATAATCTATATCAGGATTATATTTTCTCAGGATTATTATTTCTTCTTTCTAATCCTGCCAAACTGAAATGGATCTTTGGGTTGCCATAGTGAGCCAAGAGGTAGTGAGGGTGGGATAATTAAATACCCACAAAGATTGCTTGTAACATACTGCTTGAATCTGAATTTCTTATTAAATACTAATACTGTGAGCGGGGTTCTCCGTTTGCTGACGGCAAAATTGCAAAATACGATTGGCTGGAGAGTAGGTTTCGATGGCAAAGTCACGGCGGGTGCCGGTTGGACGCCAAATCACAATTCTCCATCACCTCAACAGCGGCGTCAATGCATTAGCAGACCTGGCCTGGTATTCTCCCGGGCCTCCGCGATTCTCCCCCTCTGATGGGCCGAGTTCCCGATGGCGTGGTTCCCGATGGCGTGGTTCCCGATGGCGTGGTTCCTGCTGGCGTGGTTCCCGATGGCGTGGTTCCCGATGGCGTGGTTCAATTGTGCTTTTAAAAATCGGGAAAACGGCGTCATGGCTGATGAGGGAGAGAAAGAGAGAAGAGGAAGAGCACAGAGAGGAGCGACTGTGGGCTGCCGGACCGGACACTGGTTGGGCTGGGGTGTGGGGGAGGGCTGGGGTGTGGGGGAGGTGTCGGGGGAATGGGCCGAGTAGCCGGGGTGACACCCCCCCCACGGGACTGGGACCATGCCCAGGAACGGACAGCCATTAACATGGCCATCTTGCTGCGCACCCACTGATCACCCACCCTGGCCCTTAGTTCTGCAGCGTGACTCCGGCCATATGGGTGCCCCATCGCCGCCCCCCCGCCCCCCCCCCCCCCCCTCTCCCCCCCGCCACCACCACCCAGCCGCCACCTGCTGGTGACTCATCCAGGGCAACGTTCACAGTAGCCTCTATGGGGGCCACGGTGCATATCCTTGGCGAGGGCAGTGCCAGCCGACGGTACCCCAGCATCAGGGACAGGCGCCAGGGCCAGAGGTCCCCAGAATGCTGACCAGGGGAGCAGAGATCGGGGGGGGAGAGAGACATGAGTGGGCAGAGCCTGCAGTGCCAATCAGGGCCACCTTGTAGCTCGATGGACCTGTTTGGGCATGGGGCTATGCACCATGCTAACATATCGGCACGGTCGCGGCCATTGAGCACAGGGAGTGGACGATCTCTGTCTGGGTCAGCGCCACATCACTCATTGACTGTGCCACCACCTTCTGGATTTGTGTCACATCAGCCAGTGACTGCGCCATCTCCTTCTGGGACTGGGCCACGCCCCTCTGTCTGCGCCACGTCGGCCAGTGCCTGGGCAATGTCGGCGACGTTCCCAGCCATGGCCTGCTGTGACTGAGCCACGTTCTGGAGCTCTACTGTGATGTTTAGGTGGCTCTGGCACATGGCAGTCTGTGAGACAGCAACCCTGTCCTGTGCCTCGGCTACCGCCTGCACAGAGGCCTTGCACATACTGATCCATAGCCAAAACCGTCGCCCCCGAAGCCTCCCCTGCGGGCGCCGCCCATGTGGTATTGGCCTGGGTGGCATGCATTATCAGCACCACCTCCAGCTTCTATGCATAGTTGGTCTCCTCCATCTGCACCTGCAGGTGCTGGATGTTTGCCAACAACCTTCATGTAGTCCCTGACTCTGCAACTGCATCTCCGTGAAACGTCTTACTGCCATCCTGTTGGTTCGGATGGTGTGTGTGGGAAATGAAGTGTGTATACGTGGCTGCAGTTTGTCAGCCTCCTGAGTGTCAATCGCGAAACAGACGAAAATGGCACCATTTCTAATTGGAATCGATTGTGTTCCACGTGGCGCGGGTGCAGTAACTAACAGAATTGGTCCAGGTGCAGCGCGAGTTTTGCTGTCATGAAAATCCACAAATTCTGCGTTGGCGTCTGCATTTAGTCTCAGAAACGGAGAATCCCGCCCTGCGTCTTCCAGCTGCCAGTTGATCCTTGTCATTTATGACACACAGACAATCTTTCACAATAACTTGATTAAAAGCACAGATTGCTGAAGCCAACATATTTTCATGGCAATCATTTCAAAGAAGGTAGAATTTATATGAGCAACTTCATACAAGAATGGGAAAGGAGGACTGTTTTTCAAAATGACCTCAATGTATTCTTCCACATCTCATGATATACAATGCAACAAGATCATTATACTATATTCTGGGAGAAGATTTTCCTTGTTATTTATACTTAAACTTTAACATGCTGTTGTGAACTTACCAGATCAAATCAGATTAATTTGAAACCCTTTCTGAGCTGGAATAATTTTCCTCTTCATAAAATCAAAACCACATTGAATCCTTGTCAATAACCTATTGGAATCTAAGCGGTTCTCTTAAATGACCTGATTATATTTCTCTCCAATCTTTAAGATCAGCTGAGAACATTCTTTATATAAAATGTTTTTTTGAGGTTTTTGAGTTATACAGAGCAAGGATAAGCGTGGACATACGAAGATGAAAGAAAAAAGGATAAAGAGAAATATTTATACATCGATCTGCTTCTGTTATTTACATGAGGCTTCTTGCGTGGCAGCACAATGGTTAGCGCTGTTGCTTCACAGCGCCAGGGTCCCAGGTTCGATCCCGGCCCTGGGTCACTGTCCGTGTGGAGTCTGCATGTTCTCCCCGTGTCTGTGTGTGTTTCGCCCCCACAAAGATGTGAAGGGTAGGTGGACTGGCCATTCTGAATTCTCCCTCAGTGTACCCGAACAGGCGCTGGAGTGTGGTGACTAGGGGATTTTCTGCTATTAGTTGTGTATGGTTGGGTTCCATGTCTCTTTGACCCCCCCCCCCCCTCTTTGTTGTCTCCTTTTCTTTGGCTTATTGGCTGTTGGCGACAAACAGGTCTTGGAACAATTGCGTGAATGGGTCCCACATTTTGCAGAAGCCCTCTTCCGTTCTCCGGATGGCAAATTAAATTTCCCCCATTTGGAGAAATTCCGATGGGTCAGATAGCCAGTCTGCAGCTTTGGGTGGTGCTGCTGAGCCCCAGGCGCAGAACATTTTCAGGTCGTATATAGTGTCTGTTTTCGAAAAAGCCACTGTACTAAATTTTACAGATTTATTCAAGGTCTATCTTACAGGTCTGTAGTAGGGAGTGTCTGTGTATTTTCAATAACCTTCACTATTGAAACGACTTCCCAGATTGGTAAAATAATCAAAAGCTGACTGATGAAGACTCAAAACTGGTGTGGCCTGTCTTCACCTTGTCCTTTTAGCTGTGATAAAGTAATTGAAAGTCTCCATGGGTTGTTGAGTGAACAGTAAGTTAATCCTTGTATCGTTCTCCATATCTACACTGTCATTCCTCTATGTGCTATACTAAATTACTTTTCTATCATATGAGGTTTGCTGCTGCAGCATTGGGAAAACAAGCTCCTCTTGTCCCGCTGTTGACTGACATGCACAAGAATGACCCAGGAAGTGGCAGTCAAGCAGGATATTGTAATAGGAATAAACAATTTTCAAAAAGAAAATGTGTTTTTCGATAGATTGATAAGCATCTTGAACAGCAATTCTCATCCGGATCCAGTGGTTGCAGGCTGTTAATGGAAGACATTACTTTAGAAGGGCTTTCTATTTATCGGCTGGTTTCCTGCAGAAAACTGCTGCCCCCCACCATGGTTTGCTGATTGACAAGATGAGTCATTCATAATCACAAGCTGCCATCTTTCATCACCTTGATCCTGAGCATACAGTCATTTGCATCAAACATCTACTCTTTCTAAACCTCTCTGACCTCCTGTGATCTCACCTTTATCAGAAGAAAGAAATAATTAATCTTTTAAGGCGTGAGTTGGCTGAGGCAGCAGTTGGGGTGCTATAATTGGCCTCGGCGAGCCTGGCTCGGGAGAAGAATAAGAGCAGCTAACGGTCCTGCTTCTGATTACTAGCCAGTAGTTTCTACTGGTAGTTACATGTGTGTACACGTGCACAGATGTTAAGTAAGTAAGAATCCGCTTTGTGCCATGATTCCCCCTATGATAATAAATAGCCTGACAACACTCACTGCCTAGGCTGATGGCTAATTGATGACAGTTTGGACAAGTCCCAGAGGGCTGTTGGTGCCAGTGATGCTGTATCCCAGCATTAATCACCATCTTTCAGGAAAGAAAGGAGGAATAATAACTACTTTTCTGTTTTGCACCTCCTTGTAATGGCATAGCAACAACAAGGGTCTGCTCCAGGTGTCAGCTTTTCTAGCAGTCGGGGAGTATGTGTGCATAAGGTTGCATCATCTAATGCATAGGATGAAGATGGATGGATCTAGCGGTATCATCCCACCTTTTGTATGTTTTGTCTTGTTTTGAATGTCAGTAAGTTTCCTTATGTTGTTAACAAGGTGTTACTGGCTGCTGCTGACTGTTGTTGCTGATTTTCTCCTTGGTTCAATTGCTCTGTTTTATTACCTTTGCTCTCGAGTCGCCAGGTATCTTTATGGTACCGCCACGAGGTTCAAGTCCGAGTAATGATCAATAACCCAATACACCGATTAGTAAGGTTTAAATCAAAGCACATTTATTATATACAGTAATCGCTACTCATGCACAAATTCTACACCTAAGCTACCTCTACAACTAACAGGCCTATACTTAACTTTGGACTGGCCCACCAGGTCAGGGAAACACATGGCCTTTCGTTCGGGTTCTGAGTCTGCGGGATTCGAAGTTGGTACGGATTGGTAGCTAGGAGCGCCTATCTCGTAGTGAGCGTTGAATTAAGACTTACGATTTCGATGATCACTGGAGTCACTGCACCGGTCACGGTCAATGTTGGTTCCTTTTGCTGGGTGACCCGGGCAGGAAGAAGAGAGCGGTGAAGAGAGCTGAAGAGATGGAGAAGAAGAGAGCGATTTGAACTTGGGGCTCAATACTTATAGTCCCCAGGGGCTTCCCGCCTTTCGGGGCGGACCCTGTACCTGGTCCCAAGTGATTGGACTTTGTCCCAATCGCTTGGTTCGATTTTCTCCAATGCTGGAGCGGTTCCCTGATCGATGGGCGGTCTTGAGGTGCTCGTTCACCTCCTTTTGTGTCAGCTTCTGCTGGCACCGAAGAGTCTGGATTTGCTTTATGTGTCTAAATGTTGCTTATTGTTCCCGGGGATTGCTCATTAGTATGCAGATGGCTGTTGTTTTGTTATGCTGATGGTTGCTGGTATCGATATTGTCTGGCCTTTCCAGAGGTAAATACCCAGCCAACCTGCAGCTGCTGGTTTTTGTCTTGTTGGCTGACTTTCCCATCAGCCTTTGCCATTTTGAATCGGGAGTTGGCCATTTTAAGTGGCTACGCTGTTCAAGGACTAGATCTAACTGTGGCGTTGTAAAAAACAAATATTGTAAGCTTGCTATATAAACAGAGTCATTTCGACATGGCTTCGAGAAAGTAAACCAAGATCGCATTTCCATGGTGCCTTCCATTACTGTCCTGGTTTTTGAAATAGTGTAATGGATTCTTGCATGTCCACCTGAAAGGGCTGTCAGGACCTTGGTTTAACATCTCATCTGAAACATAGCACCTCTGACAGTGCAGCACTCACTCAGTGTTTCACTGAAGAGTCAACCTATACTTTGCAGATTGAAATCACACCTTCTGACAGTAAATCCAAAGTTTAGCTAGAATTACATAATTATTTGAGACAGGGTTTGCTGGTGCCCATGGGACTGCTTCAATACCATCTAATAATTATAATGCCATCTTACTATTCTTATTCCCAGTATTCGGAGTTTCAATATGTTGTCACAAAATTGAAGAGATAGGAAAGGAGGAGGATATGAATCTTACTATAGGAAAATATCAACCTTGTATGTGATGTTGCTCAATCTGAGCTTATTTGAAAAGTCAAGAAGTGTTTGGGTAAAATTGACTGTCGTGAGATTTTAACATATGGGGTTCCTACTTGCTATGACATGGTGAGGTGACTCAGTGCAGCACAATTCTGGGCTTAATCTCCAAAGCTGCAATCAGATCGTAAATGTGATATATTAAGTTACATGCCATGACTCATACCATACATGAGGCACGACTCGTACCATAACCATAGATAGATAAGGCGATGAGGAGCAAAGTGGCAAACTGGTATTAATATGTATCTCCTCCGCCTTACTCTCTTTTCCTAATATTTCTCTTACTCTGATTTCCAAATGGGATTTTCAAGTCTTCCTCCTGCTTGCCCTCGGAGGATCATGTGAGGAAATGAGACATCTGCGGATATATGGCCATCCAAGCATTCATAGTGTGGGAAAAGCTTTAATAGATGATTTTCCCCAGTGCTATTGATACAGGAACAGCACAATTTCCATGATGATATTTTGCTTTTGTCACTTTCTAGTGATAGAAGGCAAGAGAAATGTCTGGAATTTCTCACACTATGCTGAATATGGAACATCAATGTCCTCTCACCCTCATCCTTGAGGATCATTGTTTCACATATGAGATTCCTGGCGAATGTTGGTTGGCCTAATTATGTCGGGTCTGTATCCGTCTGTGTTTGTATAATTTGACCTGTGAGTGGACTCTAAGGAATTTTAATTTTAATCCTTAATCAAAATTACATCTTCTGAGATACTACCAAATAAGTTCTCTGTTCTACCATGCAGAGGTAACTACAATTAATAAATATCCTTTACAACAGATGCTTTCAAATGATTATTTAATCTTTTCCAGCAGAGATCAAATTGGGAGCAATTTGTCCAGATACATGCCTGACCTCTGCTCTCCCCCTGAATTTCTACTGATCACAAAGCAGAACTCGAGCACTGGTGCTTTGAGCATGTAACCAATTGTTCCATGATCTTCTCTTAATGACACACTCTTGGGTGCGAGGAAAACTTTCCAGTTCAGATTACATGCTCACATTGGCAGACACATTATTATTCTTGTTATTGGCTATCCCTCACCACCGAGAATGATTGCCTTCCATCAGTCCGAAGATGATTGATGAGGCAAATCGGGGATCGACAGACTATCAGCACAGAGTGAAAATTACATAATTGCAACATACGATCTGGCTTGTTACCTTGTGCAGCGAAAGCCACGTGGTGAATGTTTTTTTGGTCTCGCAGACATTTAAGTTGGTGTTTCACATGTTTTCCTGGATGATAATGCTGCCCCTTCAGCATAGAATTTGGGCTCCATTAACAAAAGAAAAGCAGTATTAATAATGGACATTTTATATAGTGCTTTTAACACAGTAAAGACATCCTAGAAGTCTTATTTGACACAATTTGCCACCAAGCTACATATGGGGATATTATGGTAGGTGACAAAAAGATTGGTCAAAGAGGTGGATTTTGAGGAGTAACTTAAAGGAGACTAAAGAGGTTTGAAAGGCAGAGGTTCATGGAGGTTATTAATTTGCCATGAATGGATAATAATGGCCGATAATTTACAGCAAGTGCTATATTTTTGCAAAAGTGCTACAGCAACTTCAGCAAGGGCAGATGCCTCATTAAAAATGGAATTAAAACTTTGTTGGGCCACTTCACAATTAGCTTTGTGAAAACACCATCTCGTAGTCTATCTGATTTTGAAATGTATTGAATAGTGTGAAGTTGCTGTACCCGCACAGTAGATGCAAACTAAGCTTTCCACAGAAAGTTAGAGCTGGTTTGAAGTGATGGAAAGAGCCTCTTTTGGAACCGTTTAAGGTCTGTGCAATTAAACTTGGATGAGCTGTCAAAGAGATTTATTTAACAAGGTGCTAATTGTTAATTACTGCTAATGCACCTCCCTGACATTAAAATGTAGCTATTACAAGTGTGGAGATGCGTTTCTTCTGGTTTTACTTCTTTGATTCAAAGAACATTGAAATAATCGTCCAATTTCATCCTAGTCCCCCAATTTATTTCCCCATAATCCTGCAAATTAGTTCTCCTCCTGTCCAATTGCATTTTGAAAGTTCCCATGGAATCCGTTTCCACAACTATTTCAACAAATGTGTTTGAGATCTTTGTGAAAAGATTTCTCCTCATTTCCCCTTTAGTTCTATTACTAGTTCTTTTACATTTATGACCTGTTATAACTGATCCACCTACCAAAGCAATAGTTTCTCTCTACTTGCTCTATCAAAACTGCTCATAATTTTAAAGTCCAACAGGTTTGTTTCGATGTCACTAGCTTTCGGAGCGCTGCTCCTTCCTCAGGTGAATGAAGAGGTCTGTTCCAGAAACACATATATAGACAAATTCAAAGATGCCAAACAATGCTAGGAATGCGAGCATTAGCAGGTGATTAAATCTTTACAGATCCAGAGATGGGGTAACCCCAGGTTAAAGAGGTGTGAATTGTATTAAGCCAGGACAGTTGGTATGATTTTGCAGGCCAGATGGTGGGGGATGAATGTAATGTGACATGAATCCCAGGTCCCGGTTGAGGCTGCACTCATGTGTGTGGAACTTGGCTATAAGTTTCTGCTCAGCGATTCTGCGTTGTCGCGGGTCCTGAAGGCCGCCTTGGAGAACGCTTACCCGGAGATCAGAGGCTGAATGCCCTTGACTGCTGAAGTGTTCCCCGACTGGAAGGGAACATTCCTGCCTGGTGATTGTTGCGCGATGTCCGTTCATTCGTTGTCGCAGCATCTGCATGGTCTCGCCAATGTACCACGCTTCGGGACATCCTTTCCTGCAGCGTATGAGGTAGACAACATTGGCCGAGTCGCACGAGTATGTACCGCGTACCTGGTGGGTGGTGTTCTCACGTGTAATAGTGGTATCCATGTCGATGATCTGGCACGTCTTGCAGAGATTGCCATGACAGGGTTGTGTGGTGTCGTGGTCACTGTTCTGAAGACTGGGTAGTTTGCTGCAAACAATGGTTCGTTTGAGGTTGCGCGGTTGTTTGAAGGCAAGTAGTGGGGGTGTGGGGATGACCTTGGCAAGATGTTCATCGTCATCAATGACGTGTTGAAGGCTGTGAAGAAGATGACGTAGTTTCTCCGCTCCGGGGAAGTACTGGACGACGAAGGGTATTCTGTCGGTTGTGTCCCATGTTTGTCTTCTGAGGAGGTCGGTCCGGTTTTTCGCTGTGGCGCGTTGGAACTGTCGATCGATGAGTCGAGTGCCATATCCTGTTCGTACGAGGGCATCTTTCAACGTCTGTAGATGTCTGTTACGCTCCTCCTCGTCTGAGCAGATCCTGTGTATACGGAGCGCTTGTCCATAGGGGATGGCTTCTTTAATGTGTTTAGGGTGGAAACTGGAGAAGTGGAGCATCATGAGGTTATCCGTGGGTTTGCGGTAAAGCGAAGTGCTGAGGTGACCGTCCTTGATGGAGACGAGTGTGTCCAAGAATGCAACTGATTTTGGAGAGTAGTCCATGGTGAGTCTGATGGTTGGATGGAACTTATTAATGTCATTGTGTAGTCGTTTCAGTGATTCTTCGCCGTGGGTCCAAAGGAAAAAAATGTCATCGATGTATCTGGTGTATAACATCGGTTGATGTACTTCCCCGGAGCGGAGAAACTACGTCATCTTCTTCACAGCCTTCAACACGTCATTGATGACGATGAACATCTTGCCACGGTCATCCCCACACCCCCACTACTTGCCTTCAAACAACCGCGCAACCTCAAACGAACCATTGTTTGCAGCAAACTACCCAGTCTTCAGAACAGTGACCACGACACCACACAACCCTGTCATGGCAATCTCTGCAAGACGTGCCAGATCATCGACATGGATACCACTATTACACGTGAGAACACCACCCACCAGGTACGCGGTACATACTCGTGCGACTCGGCCAACGTTGTCTACCTCATACGCTGCAGGAAAGGATGTCCCGAAGCGTGGTACATTGGCGAGACCATGCAGACGCTGCGACAACGAATGAACGGACATCGCGCAACAATCACCAGGCAGGAATGTTCCCTTCCAGTCGGGGAACACTTCAGCAGTCAAGGGCATTCAGCCTCTGATCTCCGGGTAAGCGTTCTCCAAGGCGGCCTTCAGGACCCGCGACAACGCAGAATCGCTGAGCAGAAACTTATAGCCAAGTTCCGCACACATGAGTGCGGCCTCAACCGGGACCTGGGATTCATGTCACATTACATTCATCCCCCACCATCTGGCCTGCAAAATCCTACCAACTGTCCTGGCTTGAGACAATTCACACCTCTTTAACCTGGGGTTACCCCATCTCTGGATCTGTCAAGATTTAATCACCTGCTAATGCTCGCATTCCTAGCATTGTTTGACATCTTTGAATTTGTCTATATATGTGTTTCTGGAACAGACCTCTTCATTCACCTGAGGAAGGAGCAGCGCTCCGAAAGCTAGTGACATCGAAACAAACCTGTTGGACTTTAACCTGGTGTTGTAAGACTTCGTACTGTGCTCACCCCAGTCCAACGCCGGCATCTCCACATCATAATTTTAAATGCCTGTGTCTGGCTTCCCTTTAAACCTCTCAGCCCTAAGTACATTCCTAGATGCTTATCCGCTTTATGTTGTATTTACCTTGTGTCTTCCCATTTCACTAGTCTTTCTTTAAAACCCTGAAGTCTGCTACTATTCTGCTCACTATTTGCTACATTAATGTACAACCATAGAAAGGTTGGAGAAAGAGACTAGTCAATCTGTTGTGTCTGTGCCAGCTTTCTGCAAGAGCAACTCTGCTAGCTATGCTCCCCCATTCATTCCTGTAGCCCAGCAATAGTTTTTCTCTTGTGGTGCTTATCCAATCCCATTTGAAAGCCATGATTGTATCTGCCTCCAGCACACTCTCAGACAATGCATTCTAGATCCTAAACATTTGTTGCATAAAAATGTGTTTCCTCATGTCCATAGAATCCCTATTGTACAGAAGGAGGCCATTTGACCCATCAAATCTGCATTGACCCTCTGAAAAAGCACCCTACCTGGGCCCACTCCCCCACCCTATCCACGTAACCCCACCTAACCACATACCTGGACACTAAGGGGCAATTTAACATGGCCAATCCATCTAACTTCCACATCTTTGGACTGTGGGAGGAAACCGAAGGACGCGGAAGAAACCCAAGCAGACACGGGGAGAACGTGCAAACTCCGCACAGTCACACAAGGTCACAATTAAACCAGGTCTCTGGCGCTGTGAGC
The DNA here is from genome assembly GCF_047496885.1 of Scyliorhinus torazame. Classification (NCBI taxonomy): domain Eukaryota; kingdom Metazoa; phylum Chordata; class Chondrichthyes; order Carcharhiniformes; family Scyliorhinidae; genus Scyliorhinus; species Scyliorhinus torazame. Next base: position 90,255,048 of record NC_092709.1, read on the forward strand.
CAGCAGTGCCTACGACTGTGCCACCTGTTGGTTCCTTTGTCAGTCATCTTTAATTGGCTTCCTCGGGTTCTCAATCTTTCCATGAATGGAAACAATTCCTCCCTATCTACTCCTAGTCCTTCATTATTTTGACAAGTTTTGTATCAATTGCAATTCTACTACTACATTTGAATCCATAACAAGAATAGCAATGGTCCTAACATGAACCTTTGGAGGACACCACTGCATTCTTACTTCCAGTCAGAAAAACATTTGTTAACACTACTCTCTACCTCATAATGCCAATAGCACACCCAAGTTGCCACAGTCCCATTGATATCTTATACCTCTGTATGTTATGTTCTGCTGTATCAAATGAATTCTGAAAATCAATTTATACAAAACTACTTTTTCAACCTTCTTTCTTACTTGATCAAAGAAGTCAATCAGGTTCGTCAGACATGGTTTGCCTTTGACAAATCTGTATTGAAACATAAAAAATAGAAGCAAAGAACAAAGAAAAGTACAGCACAGGACAGGCCCTTCGGCCCTCCAAGCCCGTGCCGACCATGCTGCCCGATTAAACTACAATCTCCTACACTTCCTGGGTCCGTATTCCTCCATTCCCATCATATTCAAGTATTTGTCAAGATGCCCCTTAAATGTCACTATCGTCCCTGCTTCCACCACCTCCTCCGGCAGCGAGTTCCAGGCACACACTATCCTCTGTGTAAAAAAACTTGCCTCGTACATCTACTCTAAACCTTGCCCCTTGCACCCTAAACCTATGCCCCCCAGTAATTGACCCCTCTACCCTGGGGAAAAGCCTCTGACTATCCACTCTTGTCTATGCCCCTCATAATTTTGTAGACCTCTATCAGGTCGCCCCTCAACCTCCGTCGTTCCAGTGAGAACGAACCGAGTTTATTCAACTGCTCCTCATAGCTAATGCCCTCCATACCAGGCAACATTCTGGTAAATCTCTTCTGCACCCTCTCTAAAGCCTCCACATCCTTCTGGTAGTGTGGGGACCAGAATTGAACACTATACTCCAAGTGTGACCTAACTAAGGTTCTATACAGCTGCAACATGACTTGCCAATTCTTATACTCAATGCCCCGGCCAATGAAGGCAAGCATGCCGTATGTCTTCTTGACTACCTTCTCCACCTGTGTTGCCCCTTTCAGTAAACTGTGGACCTGTACGCCTAGATCTCTCTGAGTTTCAATACTCTTGAGGGTTCTACCATTCACTATATTCCCTACCTGCATTAGACCTCCCAAAATGCAGGAGGTCAACATTGAGCTCTTCGAGCCTGCTCCGCCATTCATTATAATCGTGACTGATCAAGTTCACTATCCTGATCCTGCTTCCACCGCCGCTCCCCCCCCCCCCCCCCCCCCCCCGCCCCATTTCTCTTGATCCCTTTAGCCCAAGAGCTACATCTAATAGGTGGCACGGTAGCACAGTGGTTAGCACTGTTGCTCCACAGCACCAGGGTCCCAGGTTCGATTCCCGGCTTGGGTCACTGGCTGTGCGGAGTCTGCACGTTCTCCCCATGTTTGCGTGGGTTTCCTCCGGGTGCTCCGGTTTCCTCCCACAAGTCTCGAAAGACGTGCTGTTAGGTAATTTGGACATTCTGAATTCTCCCTCTGTGTACCCGAACAGGCGCCGGAATGTGGCGACTAGGGGTTTTTCACAGTAACTTCATTGCAGTGTTAATGTAAGCCTACTGTGGCAGTAAAGATCATTATATTATAATTCCTTTTTGAAATTACACAATGTTTTGGCCTCAACTACTTTCTGGGGTAGTAAATACCACAGATCCATCACTCTTTGGGCGGAGAAACTTCTCCTCAACTCAGTCTGAAAAGGTTTACTCTTTATCCTTGAACTATGAAGATTGTCTTTCTCTTATGAACCCATGCTTTTTTAACTGAGAATTGACACTATTTCTGATGGTAAACTGATTGGCCTATCGTTACCAGATTTATCCCTCTCCTTTTCTTGTACAGGGGTGGATCATTTGACACCCTCCAGTTCTCTTTCACCATTCTGAGGAGGATTGACAAATTGTGGTCAGAGTTTCTGCAATCTCTACCATATCCTCCCTGAGAAAATTTGGGTACCTCCCATCTGGACCAGATGGCTTGTTAACTTTGAATGATGCTAATCTACATAGCTCCTCCTTTCTATCTATGTTCATCCTAGTCCATATCTCTCCTCCCCTACTGTAATATTATCTTCATTATCTTCTCTTGTCAAATAATCATTCAGTACCTCAGACATGCTCTGTCCCTCCATAAGAAGGTTTCTTTTTCATCCCCTTGGCCCCATCTGTGCTTTCAGTTTTAACATTTTGATGAAAGATGTTCTGCTTATGCTACCTGCTACTTTTCTCACACTATCTCTTTGCCCTTCTTGAATTCTTTATTGATCTCCCCCCGTGTTTTCAACTGAAGCTGCCATCATCATAAACATACTTCACTGTTTTAGTTTAACATCTAAAACCTTTGTCATCCAGGGATTCTTGATTTGAGATCCCTGGGCGGAATTCTCCCCCCCCCCCCCCCCCCCCCCACGCCGGGTGGGAGAATCGCCCGGGTGCCGCGCGATTCCCGCCACGACGCCCGGACGCGATTCTCCCATCCCCCTCCAAACCGGTGCGGCGGGAATCCCAGCTGGCTGCTGGGAGAATCGCCGCTTGCCGTTTGTAACGGGCGAGCGGTGATTCTCCGGCCCGGATGGGCCGAACGGCCTGACCAACACGACAGTTTCACGCCGGCGCCGTCCACACCTGGTCGCTGCCGGCGGGAACAGCGTGGGAACGCTGGGGGGGGGTGGCCTGTGGGGGGGGGGGGGGGATCCTGCACTGGGGGCAGCCTCAATAGGGGTCTGGCCCTCAATCGGTGCCCACTGATCGGCGGGCCGGCCTCTCTGAAGGACGACCTCTTTTCCGCCGCCCCGCAAGATCCATCCGACATCTTCTTGCGGGGCGGCCGTGGGGAGGACGGCAACCGCGCATGCGCGGGCTGGCGCCGGTCAGCCTGCGCATGCACGGGTGACGTCATTTACACGGCACCGGTAACGTCATTTATGCGGCGCCGCTTTTACGTGGCGCCAAGGCCCGGCGCGCGTAAATGACGCGGCACCGCTCCTAGCCCCCCGGGGGCGGGAGAATAGGGGGCTGGGAGCGCCCTCCGACGCCGGAGTGACACACTCCGATTTTCACTCCAGCGTCGGGACTTAGTCTCCCGATGGGAGAATTGCCTCCATATAGGAAAATGCTCGGTTTGTACCTGAACTATTTCTGTACTGTAGGACAGCCATTGTTCGTTTACAGCTTTCCTGGCTCCTCTTTGTTTCTAATCACTTCATGTAGATCCCTTTTTGAATGACTGAAATTTGCTCTCTTCCAGTTGGACATTTCCATCTTTGAATTTTTTTTTGTCAGTTTTCATAACTGCTTTAAACTTAATTATATTATGATCACTATTTGCCAGATGTTCTTTCCTTGAAACAGACTCGACTTCTCCTACTTCATTTTCCAGAATTAGAATCAACACTGCTTCTTTTCTCTTTGGACAGAAACACACTTGCTGGGATTTCCTAGGGCGCAAATGCTGATTTGGGCACCAAATCCTCTAAGAGGCCAAAAGCGAGAATTTAGCTGGCGAGATGACAACGCAACTGTCTCCGATCCCCATCATTACCATAACAAGATGCCCACACAGGAAGGTTGAGAAACTCATTTAAATACATTTAAATCTCATTAGTGGCCTTCCCAGCAGTATCGTTCCTATGTATGTGCCTATCTCTTTCTCTCTCTCGCCTTTCTCATTTATCCATATCCTCACCCCAGCCCTTGGTAGTGACTCAACAACCCGAGACTCTTCACAAACGAGGACCAGACTGAACGCCACTCGCGGGTGTCTCCCAGGGAATTGGAGACCCCCAGGTGCTTTCCCTCTGGGCAGGTTGGTACCCTGGCACTGCTGGTGTAGCCCGGGCACCTTGGCAGGCTGGCACCCTGGCAGTGCCAGGCTGGCATGCAGGTGGCATTGCCATGGTCCCAGGTGGCATTTTGCCTGAGACTGGGATTGGGCCCAGGGTGCTCGGTGCTGGGGTACCTGAGGACTTCCTTATAGGTGAGTTGGAACTTTGGGAGGGTTCAGGGGTAGCGTTGGGGAGGGGGCGTCGAGAGATCGGGGCGCCATTTTAAAATGGCATCCCCATCTCCTCCTACACTGAGGAGTTCCGGCGAGCAGAGTTTATCAGTGCAGGAAACTGGACTAAGTGCAGCTTTGTCGGGGAGTTGCCCGCTGAGGTCCCATATCTACCCAAATGGGAACAGAATCCTGTTCGATAGAGCGGCGGCAAACACCCGGCTAAACATGCTCGTTATAGGACTCTTTTCCCATTCGGGTAGATCGCATCTTTATCTCTGTTGGGAGCTATTAAGTACAGGTAGTTGCAGAAACGGGAAAGGAAAATTGGAAAGAGAGTAACCCTAATTGACACCCTCAAGTCTGGCACGGCAGCTTCAGAACCCAAGGACCATGTGACAGTTTGCTTCAGAATTCACAGGAGACAAATAGTTTCAAAATGCATCGATGGAGCGCTGTGAACAGATCAGCTGAGGATGATTCATGCTTGCAGAAGGAAACCCAAATCTTGTAAAGGCACAAGCCATCCTTCGGGTCCAAATTAGCTTGTGTTAATGATTTTAAAATTCTGCAGCGGCAGAATTAGTGAGTTGTGTTGTTTAGTGGTAACATGCAGATCGGCACGTATTATTGCACAAGGAGTGAGTTACTGTTCTGAGTTGCACTGTTGGTGGAAGATGTCAAGTGGAGACGAAGAGCTTCTACACAGGGAATTTAAAAAAAAAGCTTGACGAACAATTCAACCCCCACCCGCTGTGGCTGATGTCATCTTACTTCAGAGCAGTCAGCTCCAGAGCATCATTGGCAGACGTGTGAGAAGACAAAAAGGAGATGGGCAAAAAGCAAGAATAGCAATGTTAAATTTGGCCTTCACTGTTAAATTAATTGCTTGCAATTACCATACTTATCTCAGTCTCAAAACATTAACCATGCTAGAAAATCATTTCTTGTGAAAGCTTCAACTGCATAAGTTTTTTTAACATGTGATTACTGTACGTATGACAGTCTGTCCTGGCTAAGCCTGAAGGAATAGCAGCTGTAATGTAGCATACCATTAACGCCCCAGTGCCGGTTGGGCCGTGATGACTTCTGTTACGTAGTGTTCAATCTGCTTAGTGGCCTGTTCCAACTTGAGAGTAAAATCAAGAGGTCACAAGCCACTTTAAAAAATATATATACTCACTTGTGTTTTGCTGAGAGCAGGTTGAAGGGGATCAAGTGCACTGCAAAATAGAATTGAGGACCTGTAGGTTTTGGGACACTAGATCTGTACAAGGCTGACTGTACCATGGCGACTTTGTGTCTACATGTTTCAGTGTGATTTTTCCACTGCCTTACTGTACTGAGCCATAAGCTCTGCTCAGTCTCTTTTAATCTACTTTGCTTCCTACCTTTTAAAAATAATTCATTTACTGGATGTGAGAGTCGCTGGCTCGGCCAGCATTTATTGCCCATCCCTGGTAGCCTTTCAGAAGGTGGTGGTGAGCTGCCTCCTTGAACTGCTGCAGTCCATGAGGTGGACGTGCACCCACAGAATGTTTCAAAGTACTGGAATACTTTGGAAATGATTTGATTGCATTCAGATAGAAATTTTAATGATCCTCCTGAAATTTCTGTTATTCTGCAATTTAGATTTTTTTGTACCTGGACAATTAATGGGACCTATGCCTTTAAGATGAACTTCACCTTTAATTTTTTTTAAAAGGAACCTCTGGTAGAATGTGCTGTTTGGTCTGACATCAGTGATGACACCTCATGGCTGGTGGCCAATGCGCTGTTTCACATTTCTGGGGCTTAGCTGATAATCTATGCTGATTGGTGCTGATCGGGCTGGAATGTACTTTCCTCTGTGAGACGGATCCGATCTCGGCCCCAGGTCACTGTCCGTGTGGAGTTTGCACATTCTCCCTGTGTTTTTGTGGGTCTCACCCCCACAACCTAGAAAGATGTGCAGGGTAGGTGGATTGGCCACGCTAAGTTGCCCTTAATTGGAAACAAAAATAATTGGGTACTCTTAAATTTAAAGAAATAAATGAACAGTCGTTGTGTGTCACTTACAAATCTGTGCCTGTAAGTTATTGGTGCAGACAAGGGCCAAAGATCACAGAAACTTTATATGAATTATTGGTTAGTTCACCTGTGTTGGGATTCTGGAGTCTGTGGGGCTGGAATCAACCATACACGAACCCAGGGTGTCGTAAGAAGATTGAAGGGAGGGAAACAGAACAAAAGTATGAATAGAGCATCAGAGTCAAGATGGAGAGGGTAGTGAAAGTTGGTCCATGGGACTATGCCTTGGAGGTAGGTCAATTCACCTTGGCACCTCTCCCATAATTCATGAGTGTCAGCTGAAGTTATGACAAAGAGTGGGAGAAAATACCCCCAACGTATATCCATGGGCGAAATTTTAAATCGGAGTCATGTTGGAACAGCCTGGTAATATTCTGGTAATACATGAGGCACTTGATCTATGATTACTGTAGCCATGAGATTCAATCTTGAGACTATTAGATTTTGTCAACCAACGTGTTTGAGGAGCTTCTTATACTTTCCAGTGTAACATTGTCCCCCCATTTCACTGTTCTCCAGTAGCTACTGCTCATTGGCTAGTTACTGACTGACTACAGATGTGGCCTAAAGTGACACAATTTTAGCCCCAAACACTAGGGGCGTGATTCTCCGAGCCCCGCGCTGGGCCGGAGAATCGCCGCAACCGCGCCATGACACCACGACGCCGGCGCGCGATTCTCCGAGGTGCGGAGAATCAGCGCCATTTCCGCTGGCGGGGTTGGCGCGGCGCTGGCCGCTGGAATCGGCGGGGCCGGCGATTCTCCGGCCCGGATGGGTCGAGCAGCTGCGCAGAAAAAGCAGAGTCCCGCCGTCGTCGTTCACCCCTGGTCGCTGCCGGCGGGAACTCTGCGCAAAGGGTTGGGGGGCGGCCTGTGGGGCGGGGAAAAGCGCTCCTTCACCGGGGTGGGGGGGGGGGGGGCCCTCCGATGGGGTCTGGCCCGCGATCGGGGCCCATTGATCGGCAGGCCGGCCTCTTCTCCTCCCCCCCCCCCCCCCCCCCCCCCCGGGCCTACTTTGTTGCGCGGCCTGCCCCTGAACCCCCACGCCATGTTGCGTAGGGGCCAGTGCGCAGAAGAAGTCCCCCGCACATGCACAGGTTGGCGCGGCGCCCATTTGATGCCGGGAAGGGAGGCTCGAGCGGCATGAACCGCTCCAGCGGCGTGCTGGCCCCCTGTGAGGGACAGAAACGGTCGTCCCCATGCCCGTTTTGCGCCGCCGTGAAACGCGACGCGTTCACGACGGCGCAAACAATTTGTCTTCATTTTGGAGAATCGCCCCCATGGTTCTGTAGAAAATGCCTTGTACTCAATACATGTAATTGTACTTTATGTTTATATTTACTTGACAAAAGCCACCAACATTTTCGGTAAAACTCTACAGTCTTTCCTTTTTTTAACCAAAGTTTAGTGTTCTGGCATGAGTTTATTGGAGACATCAGGGTCAAAGTGAAAACCCTGCCGGAACAGATGCAGGTTCCATATGATGCAGGCAGCACCTTGCTATAATTTCAGCATGTTAACCACATTGTTAAGTGGCTGCATGTCTCAGCAAGGGACCCAATACCACAAGAAGCTGGCAAGAATTAAAGCCAACCTGCAGCTCTTTAAGGAGAAGTGCATTGCGACCGGAACAACTGGTAGAAATTCTTGTAATAGCCACAAGAAGACTGTGTAATGGCACAGGATGGCAGAGACAATGCTGTATGGTTCTCTGATGCTGCACTGAAGGTTTTGACGGAGGAGTTGGAAGACAGGAGAGATGTGCTAAACCCTCATGGGGCCAGGAGGCCCTTCAGACAAACTTTGTGAAGACAGTGGGAGCAGATACGCATGGCGGTCAATGCTAAGAGTCAAGCCCCGGGAACCTGGATGTAATGCTGCAAAAAGTTCAATGACCTACATGAAATGAAATGAAAATAAAATGAAAATCACTTATTGTCACAGATAGGCTTCAAATGAAGTTACTGTGAAAAGCCCCACATTCCGGCGCCTGTTTGGGGAGGCTGTACGGGAATTGAACCGTGCTGCAGTCTTGCCTTGGTCTGCTATAAAAGCCAGCTATTTAGCCCTGTGCTAAACCAGCCCCTGATGAGTGGTCAAGGACAATTGCTTCCTCTTTTTAAAAAAAAAAATTTATTCAAATTTTCACAAAATATCAACAACAAAATACAGAAAGAAAAGAACATAACCCCCCCCCCCCACTCCTCCCCCATATTCATAAATAATAAATTAACAGCCTTCCTCAACACAAAGGCAAATATACACGCCCTGCTGACGATCTTCTAACATTCTGCCAGGAAGTCTAGGAACGGTTGCCACCGCCTGAGGTGAATTTCACCCTCTCCAATTTAATGAACCCTGCCATATCGCTGATCCAGGATTCCACGCTTGGGGGCCTCGCATCCTTCCACTGAAGACGAATCCTTCGCCGGGCTACCAGGAACGCAAAGGCCAGGATACCGGCCTCTTTCGCCTCCTGCACTCCCGGCTCCTCTGCCACCCCAAAATATTGCGAGCCCCCAGCCCGGCTTGATCCTGGAACCAACCACCCTCGACACCGTCCTCGCTACACCTTTCCAAAAGTCCTCCAGCGCTGGGCAAGCCCAAAACATGTGGGTGTAGTTTGATGGGCTCCCTCAGCACCTAACACACCTGTCCTCGCACCCAAAGAACCGGCTTTTCCTTGCCCCAGTCATGTGAGCCTTATGCAGCTCCTTAACTTCACAAGGCTGGTGGAGCAAGAGCACCTCGCGCAAGAGGAGGAAGAGTTCACTCTCCCCAGGGCATCCGCCCACGTCCCCTCGTCAATCTCCTCACCCAACTCCTCCTCCCACTTACCCTTCAGCTCCTCCACTGGGCCTCCTCCTCCTCCTGCCTCACCTGATACGTTGCCGAGATCCTCCCCTCTTCAACCCACACCCCCGATAGCACCCTGTCCTGGACCCTGCGTGGTGGCAACAGTGGGAACTCCACCACCTGCCGCCGAACAAATGCATATATCTGCATATATCTGAAGGAGTTCCCCGGAGGGGGGGCCCGAACTTCTCTTCCATCTCACCCAGGCTCCCAAACTTCCACACTCACATACATAGCACTTCCCGTCCACAAACAGGTCCCCCATCCTTCTAATACCTGCCCTGTGCCAGCTCAGGAACCCTCCGTCCATCCTCCCTGAGACAAACCGGTGGTTCCCCCGAATCGGGGACCACGCCGAGGCCCCCACCTCGCCCCGTGACGTCTCCATTGCCCCCAAATTTTGATGGTAGCCGCCACCACCGGGCTCGTGGTATACCTCGTTGCAGGAAACAGCAGCGGCGCTCTCACCAGCGCCTCCAGGCTCATGCCCACACAGGACGCCATCTCCAGCCTCTTCCATGCCGCCTCATCCCCCTCCATCACCAACTTACGCACCATCGCCACGTTGGCGGCCCAATAATACCCACAGAGGTTAGGCAGCGCCAACCCCCCCCCATCCCTGCACCGCTCCAGGAACACCCTTCTCACCCTTGGGGTCTTCTGCACCCACACAAACCCCATAATGCTCCTGTTAACCCGCCTGAAGAAGGCCTTAGGGATCAGGATGGGGAGGCATTGGAACAGGAACAAAAACCTTGGGAGCACCATCATTTTAACTGACTGCACCCTACCCGCCAGGGAGAGTGGCAGCATATCCCACCTCTTAAACTCCTCCTCCATCTGCTCCACCAGCCTTGTGAAGTTAAGCTTATGTAGGGCCCCCCAGCTCCTAGCCACTTGGACCCCCAGGTACCTGAAGCTCCTCTCCGCCCTTTTTAGTGGGAGCTCACCAATCCCCCTCTCCTGGTCCCTTGGGTGCACCACGAACAACTCGCTCTTCCCCATATTAAGCTTGTGCCCGGAGAAATCTCCAAACTCCCTAAGGATCCTCATCATCACTGGCATTCCCCCACCGGGTCCGCCACATATAGCAGCAAATCATCCGCATAGAGCGACACCCGATGCTCCTCCCCACCCCGCACCAGCCCCCTCCCGTTCCTCGACTCCCTCAAAGCTATGGCCAGGGGTTCAGTCGCCAGCGCAAAGAGCAGGGGGGACAGGGGACACCCCTGCCTCGTTCCCCGGTGTAACCGGAAATATTCTGACCTCCTTCTGTTCGTGGCCACACTTGCCACCAGGGACTCGTATAGCAGCCTCACTCACCTGACAAACCCCTCCCCGAACCCGAACCTTTTCAACATCTCCCACAGGTACCCCCATTCCACCCTATCAAAGGCCTTCTCCGCATCCATCGCCGCCACTATCTCCGCCTCCCCTTCCATCGCCGGCATCATTATAACATTCAAGAGCCTCTGTACATTAATATTCAACTGCCTCCCTTTCACGAACCCAGTCTGATCCTCGTGTATGACCTGTGGCACACAGTCCTCTATCCTCATGGCCAAAATCTTTGCCAGCAACTTTGCATCTACATTTAGGAGTGAGATGGAATGGAAATCGCTTATTGTCACAAGTAGGCTTAAAATGAAGTTCCTGTGAAAAGCCCCTAGTCGCCACATTCCAGCGCCTGTTCGGGGAGGCTGGTACGGGAATTGAACCGTGCTGCTGGCCTGCCTTGGTCTACTTTCAAAGCCAGCGATTTAGCCCTGTGCTAAACCAGCCCCAGATCGGCCTATATGACCCACACTGTAGGGGATCCTTGTTCCGCTTCAGGATCAGGGAAATCAGCGCTCTAGACATCGTCGGGGGCAGAGGTCTCAGAAGGTCTCAGCAGGTCCGAATACTTCTTGTAAAATTCAACCGGGAACCCATCCGGCCCCGGTGCCTTCCCCGCCTGCATGTTCCCTATCCCTTTGACCAACTCTTCCAACCCAACCGGCGCCCCCAAGAATTGCTTCCTCTTCAAATGTCAAACCCCACCAACTCCCATCATTCGAGCAGACAGTACTCAATTCACCACACCCTCATCACTCACCAAGCTACTTTCTGTATCAATCAGGACTCATATCTAACATGCTTATGCTTCACCTCACACTCACATACATAGCACTGCTGTAAGCTTTATCCCTTATCTCACAGTGGGCTAGCAATTCAACCATGACAACCAAATCACCCAAAATATTTGCACAGCACTCATTGAAATACACCCTTCTCTCTTGCAAGACAAGATACAACTGGAGACATCAGGGGCTAATAGGCAGACGAATGGCCATGGTTGCATATTTTTATGCCTGTAGTGAGTGATGAGATTAAAACTATTGAAGACACAACATCCTCACGTAATCCTCCCTTTCACATCCGAGCTTCCTCTCATCCTGCAATCTCCTCTGTTTTGCAAGCTGCTGACATTGTAATCATGCACCTCTTGCATTTCCCTTCAACTCACCGAACTGTACACTTGTGACTTTCTCCCTTTAGATATGATGAGATCCTAAGCATAAGTGGCCTATTGCCAGGGCAGGGGGAAAGGGCTGTGCAGGTGTCAGCTCGGCAGTGCATGTTGCACACAAAATCTGCTCCAAAGGATTCAGATGAGCACTTCAGTCGGGTGAACCACAGAAGAATGTTGAATACATTATGGCTAAACTGACACACTGATGGCCACCAGACCCCTTTAAACCAATATGTTCACAGACATGAAAGGCCGCTAAGACCTGCGACCGACCCAACCACCCAAGATGCCGAAGCAGAAGACACCCCCCCCCCCCCCCTCCCCAAATTGCACTTATCAGGGTCCCCCGCATCCTCTCTGCTGCCCCCTCTGCAACTGGCACCCTGGGCGGTAATGGCCACCTGAGCGTTCACCTCTGTTATCCCCTCCAGAGGCGAGGTCACCAAATGTTAGTTTTTATACAGCTGTTGTAAATCGTGCAGGTGTGATGTCACACCGGCGAGGGATGAATATTCAGTGAGTGGGGAAGCCCGGGAGGGAGGGCTCGCTAATTATATTATAATGTATTACAATGAAGTTCCTGACCTTCCATGGTGGTTTTCAAAGAATCATAGCATCTCTACAGTGCAGAAGGTGGCCATTTGGCCCATTGAGTCTGCACCGGGCCTTGGACAGAGCACCCTACTTTAGCTCATGCGTCCACCCTGTTCCCATAACTCAGTAACTCCACCTAACCTTTTGGACATTAAGAGGCAATTCAGCATGGCCAATCCACCTAACCTGCACATCATTGGACTGTGGGAGGAATCCGGAGCACCCGGAGGAAATTCACGCAGCCAAGGGAAGAAAGTGCAAACTCCACACAGATAGTCACCCGAGACTGGAATTGAACCCAGGTCCCTGGAGCTGTGAGGCAGCAGTGCTAACTGCCGTGCTGCCCACATCGCCAGCGGAGTCCTGGAAAATCGGAAATCGCGATCTTGCAGGAGAGAAGCGCGCTTTCCGAATCTTGCTGAATTTCCCACTCACGTCGCCATTCTCACTGACCCATTAATGTGGGCTCAAAATCACCCCGCCCTTTCTTTGACTGGATGATGCGTGGTTTTACCAGATCAAGAATCATCATGTTCCATGCAGTCAACTTTATCTGTGTGTATTCTTTGAATCTTCAATCTTAATGGCTAACCAAATATCCATCTGGCGCTTTTTTAAGATTTTAGTTCAAATCAATAAATAAACATGGAATTATTCACAATACAACTTGTCTTCCATTCTTTCTCATCTATTAAACGATCCATTTAATTAGTCCAAATTCCTTTAATTGTTATCGATGCCCCTTCCTATACTCTCTTATTATTGTTCTCAGCAGCAAATTTATACCATAGCATTATGAGAGGGTTACTTCCCTCAGATATTTTAAATCTTTTAACTTTCTAGGACCCCTTGCAAATGCTGACAGGCTCACAGGAATTCTTCAAATAGATATACACCCCAGGCCCACCTTTCAAATATTATCATAAGTGAGATTGAAATAGCTGAGGAAGAAACTGAGAGTGACCTAACAGGGCAAAGCAGAGCACCAAATAGCACAGTGAAATGGATGTTGAATGACCGAGTTAAAAGAATAGAATACAAATCAGAAGAGGCAGTGATCCAATTGTAACACCTTATATGCTGCACCCGGAATGAGAGACATATAATCATTTGAGGCAGTACAGAGAAGATTGCACCTTTAAAGACCTCGGGGCATCCCAAAGTACTTTATAACCACTGAAGTGAAACATACAGCCAATTTAGTTATCGCAAGGTCCTGCAAACAGCATTGAGGTAAAGACCAGATGATTTATTTTCGTGATGTTGGTTGAGGGCCTGGGCATCAGGGAGAATTCCGTTGCTTTTCTTCAAATCATGGCATGAGAGTTTATATCCAACTGTGAGAGCAGATGGGGCTTGTATTAAAATCAGGATGTCAATTTCTCTCACAGTGCAGCACTCCCACAGTATTGCAGTGGTGTGTCAGCCTGGTTTCGTCCTCAGGTCTCTGATGTGGATCTATGAACCCACAATTTCAGACTCACGGCAAGAGTGCCAACAAAGCCACACCTGATACAGAGAAATAAAGTCCCTTCGACTGTCAGAGGTGTCATGATATCCATATTAACATATCATGGTGCAATCACACACACACACCCACTGGTGGACAGTTAGATGGACCAACCAACACACACACAACATCACAGCCAATCACCAGAGAGAGCACACGCACTATAAAACAGGGAATACCACAGTTCCCGCTCATTCTACCAGGAGATAGCTCAGAGCACAGAGCTCACAGACAGACACCATGTGCTGAGTGCCTCTCTAAGATAGTGCTAGGGCTGGGTCCACAGGTCAGCTGGTGAAGTACGAACCACAGCCAGAAGTTAATAGTTATTATTGTACAGAATAACAAAACAGAGTTGTACCATCTACAACCGTGTTGGTTTGTTTGTGTATCGGAACACCCAATATGACAAGAGGTAGAGACTGGTAGAATGAGGCCTTTCAGCTTGAAGAGTAAAGTTACAGCAGTATATGAGATTGTAATAATACAGTAAGGTTGATCTGGATTATTACTTTAGATTCTACTGATGGAATAGAAATGTTCCTCTACCAGAAGCCCCTTCTGACTGGGGGGACTAGGGGCACACTCCACTCATGGACTGGATACATCTAGCCTCCCCTCCCCCCAGCCATCCCCCGATTAAACGCTCGCCCCCTTCCCGCTCTCTCCAATCCCGAGTCCCTGACATCCAAAAAAACTCAGGCCCCGGAAATCAAGATCAACACTCATTCTTTTAAACTCTAAGAGCGTACAAAGGCCTATTCTATTCAATCTCAAATCATTGGACAATGCTCTCATGCCAGGAATCAATCTGGTGAACCTTTGTGCACCCGTCATTAAAGGCAGCGACCAAACTGTGCACATTGCTCTAGATGTGGCCCCATCAAAACCCTGTAGAATTGTAGTGCTACAAAAAAGCAAAAGTAGGATTTGTTCTTCTAATTGCTTGTTGTACCTGCTTGTCAACTTTGTTTTGTGTATGAGGTCACAGAACTTCCACAGAACACCAACATTTTATAGTTTCTCATATTTTTAAAAATATTTTATTTTTCTATTCTTCCCACCAAACTGAATAACCCTCACACTGTACTCCATCTGCCACCTTCCTGCCCACTCACTGTACCAGTCTATATCCCTTTGCATACTCTTTGGGCGGGATTCTCCGGTCTCCGACGTCGAAATCGCGTTCGACGATCAGCCGGAGAATCCATGTTGGCGAAGCTCTGCCCTCTCCAAAATGGTGCACTTTAGGAGTACGCCACGTGCCGTTGGGATGGCCTCAGGACGATACCTGAGGCCCTCCCCCCGATGCTCAGCCCCCGATGGGCCGAGTTCCCAACGGCGTCGGTCGCATGTGGTATTTATTTAGGGGAGTTTGGTGTGGCGGCTGCGGACTAGGTCCAGCGCCGCCACAGTCGGGGCAGGGGGAGAGATCTGCGGGCTGGGGGCACTGGTGGGGGGTGGTCCGGGGGGTGCTGCGCCTGGTCACTATTTGACAAGCCAAGTCCGCGTGCGGCCACCGCCGTGCACATGTGCGGCCACGGACCCAGCAATTCTCCGGCTGTATCTGCAGCTAGAGCCGGAAGCTGTACGCTGTGTGCCTGCTAACCCCCCCCCCACCAGACGGGGGATCGGTGGCCGTTGTGTACCGTGTTTTCCGGTCGTAAAACTACACTGTTCCCACACCGCCGTCAGCACTTAGTCTCAGAATCGGAGAATCTAGCATCTTGTATCCCTCTTCACAGCTTACTTTCACACCTAACTTTGTATCATCAGTAAACTTGTATATGCTGCATGTCCCTTTAACTAAGTCATTAAGATAGATTGTAAATAGCTGCGATTCAAGCACTGAACCATGTGGCATCCTAAAAGTAATAGCCTGTCAACCTGAAAATGATGTGTTCATTCCAAATCTTTGCTTTCTGTTCTTTAAAGTAATCCCCTAACCATACTAATGTATTGCTGCACATCCATGAACCCTTAAGCAGCATCATCTCAGTACTGCACTAAAGTGACAGACTAGTTTATGGCCTGAAGTGAAGGACAACGCAAAAAGGTTTGAAAGGGCAGGAGAACGGGGAGAAATGAAGAAAAAAAGATGAAGAGCAACTAAGCGAATGAAGGAAAACGAATATGCAAACACCCAGCCTTACGTCCTCATCAAATCCTTGACCAAAGGTACTTCAGGAGCTACGAGATTCAATTTCTCTTTGAAATAATGTGGCTCACAGTGATAAAGAATGAGAGAAGTTGTGCTCGTCTGTTGGGGGAGTTTTTCCACCATTCCTTTGAGCATTTCCCACTTCAGAAGTAAGGGTTAAAATTCTTTTTTTTTAAAATGTCTTTTATTGGTGTTTTTCAGTTTTACAGAGTGATACTTTCGTGTCCGATATTTACATTAAAATTCTTAAGATTCGTGCGGTTTATAAAATTGAGGGAGCACACCAGTTGCCAAAATAGCTATTTATAGACTCCTAGACTCCTAATCTTTGTCTTTCACAAGGAAACGAAGCGCAGCTGCGCCAGTGCATTCTGGGCCAGGCAGCTCAATTTGTTCCGGTTGCATGCTCACAGTACACATGAATGTGCTGTGAAACAAGATTAAAACCTGACCTAAGCAATGGGAAGCCATTCCCACTGACCACAAATATAATGAAAAGTTCCAAGCAATCTGCCCACAACCTCCCATCAATTTTAATGGATTGAAACCTGTGGATTCCCAATATTTTCAACCGATGGCAGAGGAATCCTTTTGGGAGCATGATTGATTTTATTTTGCAAGTGTTACAGCCCGCAACTTTGCAGATCTATGGACAGCTGTAATTCCCACAAGTTTGAATGAATTAGCTGCCGCTGTGTGAAGAAGGTGGTTTGTGTGCCTGTCTCCAAAATGAATATCACCAACCTGCAAAGTAGTGTTGGATTTTCATTTTGACAAATAGGAAGGTCATTGCCACTCTAAAGTAGTTCTACGAGTTTCAGCAGCGCCTCACTCGGTAGAACTCTTACCTCTGAATCAATAAATTGAGATTTGAAGTTCCACTCCACAGAAAAGTCGAGGTTGAATTTCATTGCGATGGTAAGGGAGTGCTGCACTGTCAGAGATGCCATCTTTTGAATGAGACATCAAGCCAATGCCGTGCCTGCTCGGTCCAGTGGATTTAAAAGATCCCGTGGCACTCCTTTTGAAGCACTTTGGGATATCTGAGGTTGTGAAAGAGGTTTTCAAATACACATCCTTCTTTCCACCCAGCATCAGGAGAAAATCATTCTGTTCATCAACCCTGTAACACCCTGCAGGGAATTAATGAAAGAGGCCTGCTGGTCTGGTGCTGTGGGTGAGTTGTCTACAAATCCTCCACCTTGACATCTCCTTGGCAGGACTGAAATTGATAGATTCTGACCGGATCCAAACCATGACATTGCTCTGGAATCCGACATGGCTGGAGTTTTGTCCTTGATGGGACAATGATAATGTCCCTTTGTCCTCTCAGTAATTAGAATGATAATCACCCTGCATAGTTTAGAAATCTAATCAAATTTATTATCTGTCACTTTCCATATCAAATGTATTCCGTGGGACATTTGCTTTCCCTGAGGGTCCGGCCTGGATCTCCAAATTTCCCAAATTATTTCTTATATCTAAAATTAGAGTTGCAATCTTTGCTACCTTTATGATCATCAATGCTAAAACCCCCTTGCTTGACAGCTCTGCATGTCAGTATACATCCAAAGTTGATTCATTAAAAACTCGGTTTTATGCACCAATGCTATTTTCTAATACAAGTTTGAACTTCCAGAAAACTTTCTGTCATTAGAAGCTAGTATGAACATTTACCAGGGACACAGCTGTACATGGCACATCACTAAATGGTTTGCTATCCATTTGCCTCCACTGCATTATCGACAAGTAAACCAAATGATGATTGATTTTTCCTTTATTGAAAGCAGATGGTTGCAGAAAATACTTGGATGATTCAGCTGCCGTATGGTGAGACTTGCCGTATGTGCTCTGCTGCCACACTTAACTGAGGCAAATGACCAGCTCTCCCCCTCCCCTCACTTGGTTGAAATTACAAACTGAGGTACAAAACCCAGACTAATGAGTCACAGTTCTCCTCAGTCATGCAGAAGATAACCCTGCTACTAGTTCTGCACCGCAGGCACCGTGGAACTGATTGTGACTGCAGACACCGCTGGCTCCTGATGGAAAGAAACACTTACCTCCAGGGAGCTGCAAGGGTTGGTATGCTGTACTCGTGGGTAGGATTCTTTTCTCTCCCACTAATACCCAAATAAAAATTGAACAATTTATTCACAAGGAAATCCAATTTCCGATGGAGCAGAGGTGATGTGGAAGAGGCTGCAACAATCTTAATTCAGGGAGAGGATTTTTAAAATTCTTTCATGGGATGTGGATATCGCTGTCGAGGCATTTTGTTGCCCAACCCTAATTGCCCTTGAACTGAGTGGTATGCTAAGCAGCCATTTCAGGACGTTTAAGAGTCATTCACATTGTTGTCGGCCTGGAGTCAAGTGTAGACTAGACTAGATTGGGTAAGGATGGCAGAATTCCTTCCCTGAAGGACATTAGTGAACTAGATGGGTGTTACAGCAATTGATGATATCTTCATGGTCACCATTACTTTTAAAAAAATATATATTTATTAAAGTTTTTCATGGTCACCATTACTGACCATGGTACACGTCGAGTATCCTTTATCCGTTAATCCAAAAACAGCACTTTTTTTGAACCTCAGTGACCTTTAGCTTGGGAAGTCTAGTTGTCTGTCTGTGCGGTTTACCTTGCGATTATTATGGTGACCATGTCAAAAAGAAACTTATTACAGATACCCTGTATTTATTATTCAGTGATACATGTACTTTTCCAGGCATTTTATTTACTTTTGATTATAGCTGGCCTAGGCCTAAGCTGTTGTTATGTAAGTAGGCCTAGATCTATATGCGTATTGAAAAACTTATCTGAAATGCAATTGGCCCCAAGAGTTTCATACAAAGGATACCCAACCTGTACTTTTATATTACAGATTGATTAATTGAATTCAAGTTCCACCAGTTGTCATGGTGACACTTGAATCCTGGAATTCTAGAATCCCTACAGTTCATAAGGAGGCCATTTGGCCCATCGAGTCTGCACCGACTCACTGAAAGAGCACCCAAACTAGGTCCAGTCCCCTGTAAACCCGTAACTTCACTAAACTTTTGGGCACTGAGGGACAATTTTACCATGGCCAATCCACTTAACCTGCACATCCTTGGGCTGTGAGAGGAAACCGAGGCACCCGGGAAACTCCACGCAGACAGTTACCCGAGGCCGGAATTAAAACCGGGTCCCTGGTGCGGTGAGGCAGCAGTGCTAACCACTGTGTCACCATGCCGTCTGTAAACACATGGGACCATCTATGATTAGGATGTACAATTCGTAGTCATGTTTGTCACTCTAGCTCACTAGTGGAAGAGTAGATAGAAACCAAAAACTCAACCCTTGACGCTCTGAAACATTCCAGTGTGATAATATCCAATCACCACCTGTTATCGGGTAGAGCGTTGCCTTTTGGGCCAATTCATTGACCATCAGCCAAATCAATCAAACTGAGTCATCGCTGATGCCATCCAATCTGCAATCACCAGTCTAAAATAGCGCAACCCTCTGTTTGAAATAGAGGTGCAGGCCACTGCTTCCTTTTGCTTGAATGGCAGGCAGCCTTAAAGACACATGCAAACAAATGATCCATGGATCAAAAATGCAATGGCAAAACCAAAAGAACAGGAAAGTAAGGGAATAACCAGTGAATAAACAAGAACAAATAGGAAGGACCCACCCATTGTTTAAGAATAATAAAAATAATGTTCTCATAAAGAAAGAGGACAGCATTCAACTTTTATTTAAAGACAGATCTCCTTTCTATTTTGCTCCTGATCAGATGCTGTATTCATTGACTGCCGTAAATTGAACAAAGAAAATAAATTGTTTTCTGTCAGTACAAGAAGGAACACAAGGAAACCACAGAATGTTGTTATGGATTATTGATCCCGACTGATTTATGGGCTGGTTGATATAATGTGCTTTGTCTTAACTTTGCTAGAAAAGTCTGAATTCACTTGAAAGGCCAGTCTTATGTAACTGATTCTAAAGAGACTTGACAGGGTAGACAGTGATGGGTTGTTTCCCCTGGCTGGAGAATCTAGAACACAGGAGCACAGTCTCAGGATAAGGAATCGATCATTTAGGAATGTGATGAGGAGAACTCTCTTCACTCAGAGGGCTGTGAATCTTTGGTATTTTCTGCCCCGGGGGTTCTGGATGCTCCATATTTGAGTATATTTAAGGCTGAGGTAGACAGCATGTTGAGCCAGGATTTATTTTCGGAGGGGGGAGCGAAGGAGCACACCCTGTGGAAGAGGTGGCCGAAGATTGAAAGGCGGTTGTTGATGGAGGTGTGCCTCTGCCCCCCTCAACTTGCCCATCCATCCCAAGTCCCGAGCAGGATCACTTTCCAGGCCCAGAATTGCTCCTGCCATCCTGAAGATTGAGGCTTGTTGGGAAATGTCCCTTAAGTGGTCATTAATGGGCCACTTAAGGGCTTCATTTGGGACAAGGGTGGGTAGGTCAGCTCAGGCATCACCTATCCTATGTAGATAGGTTGAGGTGGATGGGAACCTGGTTTGAAGGCCATCCAAGAAATGTAATGGTCCCATCCCGCCTGAAAACCCGCCAGCGGGTGAACCTAAAATTCTGCCCTTGGCTTTAGACCATAAAACATAGAAGCAGAATTAGGCCACTTGGCCCATTCAATCATGGCTGATATTTTTCTCATCCCCATTCTCCAGCCTTCTCCCCATAACTCCTGATCCCCTTGGTTTTTCAGGCAGGCAATCAAGGGATATGAGAAATAGAGAGGAAAGTGGATTTGAGGCAGAAGATCCCCAAAGGTCATATTGAATCCAGGAGCCGGCACGAGGGGCCTTATGGCCTACTCCAGCTCCTATTTATAATATTCTTATGTTATCATGACAACCCATTAGAATGTGTCTGTTTTTCTCAAACATGCATCATTTCTTTAATGTGAATCTCTGCATATTTCAAAAATAAAACGTTAATGTTTGATTGGTGTTCAAGAATACTCTGGAGGTGTCAGGCGGGGGAATGGGAAAGTGATTGAACTGGTTAAAATTAGGCTTCCTGTTTGATGCGCATGCATGAGCAAGTGAGTGGTGGGGGAAGTTGAATTATCTGCCCTCCATGGGTGAGCTTTTCTCATCAAGTCATTCGCTTCAATAGCAGCTCTGCAGCCGGTGATGGAAGGGATTATGACTGCCCTGAATACAGACTCTCCTCCATTCCAACTAGAATGGTGGTGAGTTTCTCCAAGTGCTATAAACAAGGACTCATGGAAGCTAAAGCTGAACTGTTGAAAAATACCTCTTTCAACTTAAGCTGGTTTTAGCATTTATTTGTGCCAACTTGCTTTTAATGCCAACTGGGTTATTTGCTGTGACCTCTGTCTGCCTTAATTTCATTCGGTTACAACTTCAAAAGTATTACAGAGTATACAAGGTCTTTACACAGCAATGATGTGAGCCTTTAACAAAACATGTACATCTACACGAGCATTCCTAAACATTCCTTCCCTTTCGTGTATTTCTAAACAACTAATGAAACTTTCAATGCAATGGCTTTCTACAAATACTTTAATGGGCAGCACTCTTGCCATATAATGAATATCTAGTTCTGGGGAATGAAGTGAGGCAAGTGAAGCATGTTTAACTGGGAGACCATTTGGGGATCAGTGATCACAATATCTTTAGGTTTAGTGTAGTTATGGAAAAGAACAATAAAAAATACTTAAGGACAGTGAAGTAAGTTTAAAAAGGAACCCTTTTTGACGGAGCTAGAATCAAAAGAACAATAATAATAATCACTTATTGTCACAAGTAGGCTTCAATGAAGTTACTGTGAAAAGCCCCTAGTCACCACATTCCGGCGCCTGTTCGGGGAGGCCGGTACGGGAATTGAACCCGCGCTGCTGGCATTGTTCTGCATGACAAGCCAGCTGTTTAGTCCACTGTGCTATAGTAGGTAAAACAATGATTAAACAATGGGGATCTTTCACGGACGGGATGATATGAGTGCAGAGTGGATGCACTTCTACAAGGAATGAAGGAGGAGTCATCTGAAACTAGAACTCCCTGACTAAGGTTATATAAATCATAATGAAACAAAAGGAGGTTTATAATAAATATAAGGTACAGTAGAGAACACACCTGAATACAGAAAGTATCGAGGAAATCTTAAAAGGGAATGCTAGGGACAAAAAGATAGTACAAGAATACATTAGCACGCAACATAAAAGGGAACCTAAAAATCTTACTTTCATCGAATCTACAGTGCAGAAGGAGGCCATTCGGCCCATCGGGTCTGCACCGGCCCTTGGAAAGAGCATCCTCCTTGAGCCCACACCTCCACCCTAACCTCGTAACCCAGTAACCCCATCTAACCTTTTGGACATTAAGGGGCAATTTAGCATGGCCAGAACCCCTAACCTGCACATCTTTGGACTGTGGGAGGAAACCGGAGCACCCGGAGGAAACCCACGCAGACACGAGGAGAAAGTGCAAACGCCACACAGACAGTCACCCGGGTCCCTGGAGCTGTGAGGCAGCAGTGCTAACCACTGTGCCACCATGCCGCCCTTTTTATAAACAACTATAAAAGTACAGTCAAAGGAAGGGTGGAGGTGGTTCAGAATGTATCCCTGTTTATATCAGGGTTGTAGCAGGGTCTAAAATGTTAGACACTTCGCCAGTTTCGATTAAAACTTGTTTACCCAGGTACCCTTACTCATGAGATGAACAAAGGACAAGAGTGGATTTGCGGTTTAACCCGATTTTATTCCTAAATTTTATTATCCAAATTCTATTAACAAGAACGACTCTTAATCCTTAATGAAAACTTATGAGTATTGTACTGTTAATCTGAGACTTTGATACTACCTGAGCAGTTGAGCTTTGCCGATTCCAGTGACCTTGCCTTTGAACTCAGGGTCTTCTACACGAAAGGTGGTCTCACACGCCCTCGCCGTGTCTTCTCTAGGTCAGGGGTTTTCAAGGGTTGCAGCGCTAGGCCGCGGTGTCCCCAATCGCAGGAGGAACGTCAAATGCCCGCTACCGGCTTTTAAAATGCCGGCCGTGACGGGCTTTTGAGATTGCCAGCCATCGCTTGCATTTGCGTCCTTAATTGCCTGCTGGAGAATCCTGCTCGACTGGCCATCATCCATAGCTGCAGATCTGTTGGAATTTCCCCATCTGGAGAAGATCAAATACACCACCTGAAGGTCGGACGATAGCTTCCACAAAGCGTGGGGGCAATTCATCAGCCTGTTCCAAGAACTGTTTGAAGCCAATAATGGAGAGAAAGGGAGAGGGGGCAGAGGGATGTATAGGAACCACCAGGGCTACAGAAAGCATACAGGAGCAGCACGGTGGCACAGTGGTTAGCACTGCTGCCTCACGGTGCAGAGGTCGTAAGTTCATTTCCGGTCCGGGGTCACTGTCTGTGTGGAGCATTCTCCCTGTGTCTGTGTGGGTCTCAACCCCACAACCCAAAGATGTGCAGGGCAACTGGATTGGCCACACTAAATTGCCCCTCAATTGGAAAAAATGAATTGGGTGCTCTAAATTTATTAAAATATTAAAAAAAGAAAGCACACAGGAACAAGTGGGGGGGGGGGGGGAAACGAGGGGAGAGACCCAAGAAAAGGAAATGCCAGAAGGGTACCCAGGGAGAGACCGGCGAGTGGGCCAATGGACCCCCCACAAAGAGATAAGAGCAAAATGAGCAATACATAATCTACCTATGACAGAAGAAAGGCGCTCAGACAGGGCCTGAAAAAAGTAGGAGAGGGGAGGGGGAGAGGAGGTTCCAAAAAAGGAACAGTAGGGGGAGGGTCACAGTGCCCAGTGGGATTGCCGGTTCCATATATGGAAGATGCCAGGGGCACCCTAGGTGTCCATCAGGTGCCTGGAGCGCATGTAGCACTTCCCGTATATGGTAACTAAGGTGACATTGAATCTGGCCGATACTGGAACTGTATAATGTCGTCTTTATTTGGTCAAGGTCGAGTACCTCTGGTCCCAGCTTCCAGGTCAGTTCAGACTTGCCGTTGCTCACCTCAGACCAGTGTCTGTGTTGACTTGGCCTGTCCAAATTCACATCAGGCCTGGCTGCTGTTTAATTTAGATTGACCAATTCTTTATCTGGCCTAGCTTTTCAAGCTGTTGGCCACTTGACCACCTAGCATTTTAAAGACATGTTGACGAACAAGCTGAGGTTGTTTTATTGTCACATATACCTAGGCCAATCAAGATGGTCTCCAATTCCTTGACGCAGGGTGGACACCTTAAAATGCAAAACTCTCAACAGCAGCAAAGGTGACCAAAACAAAACATTCACATATGTGCACTGTGTAAACCCCTGTGCTTCACAAACTGGAAAAGAGAAGCAGGTCCAAAGACAATAAATAACATTTGATTATCTTGTCAGTAATCCAAGCATTCCTGACTTTAGTCCAACAGTAGGCATTGCTCCCAATCTCAGAACAACATTAACTTATGCACACCAGATCATTTCTATTTCTGGCAACAATTTGTGCTCTTTTCTGAATGAAACATGGCACAGTATGCCATCAGTCCCTGGAGCTTACTCCCTCATTTGATCAGATCATGGTGGACCTGCACCTCAAAACCATTTTTCTTTTTATAAAAATAAATTTGCGTACCAAATTCATTTTCTCCAATTAACGGGCAATATCATAGAATCCACAGTGCAGAAGGAGGCCATCCGGCCCATTGGGTCCGCACTGGCTCCTGGAAAGAGCACCCTACCCAAGGTCAACACCTCCACCCCACCCCCATAACCCAGCAACCCCACCCAACACTAAGGGCAATTTTGGACACTAAGGGCAATTTATCATGGCCAATCCACCTAACCTGCACATCTTTGGACTGTGGGAGGAAACCGGAGCACCCGGAGGAAACCCACGCACACACTGGGAGGATGTGCAGACTCCGCACAGACAGTGACCCAAGCCGGAATCGAACCTGGGACCCTGGAGCTGTGAAGCAATTGTGCTATCCACAATGCTACCGTGCTGCCCTTAATGTGAATGTAAAATAATATAATGTGGCCAATCCACCAATCCTGCACATCTTTGGGTTGTGGGGGCGAAACCCACGCAAACATGGGGAGAATGTGCAAACTTCACACGGACGGTGACCCAGAGCCGGGATTGAACCTGGGACCTCAGCGCTGTGAGGCAGCAGTGCTAACCGTGCTGCCCTTCAAAACCATTTTTCTGCCTGTGATCCACATCCTCTGTTGTGATTGACAATTTAGTGTTAAGTTGCAAGTGGCTTTGGACTTTACACTCTTGTCGACTAAATTAAGGTTGCTTAAAGGATCCCTGCAGCCAGCAGAAAGTACAAGAGATGTGCATTGGTCTGAACTGGATTCAAATCCAGTCCCTGGGTGAGAAATCCTAATGAGCTAACCTGTTTCTTAATTCTCCAGCAAGTTGCCTTAAATCATTCTACATATTGATTTTCAAATGGTTTGATATAAATGTCAGTATAAACATTATGCAAATTGATAGCAATGTGAGTTTTCTATGTAACGTTCACGATAAGATCATCTTATGTCCTTGTCTTTCGAGTATGAGGATTAGAAAAACACGAGACAAGCCTTTCGGATCGTGTGCTCCCGCCAGTCTGCACTTTGCCTTTCTGTTGAAATGAAAACAATTCCTAAATTGTGAAAATATTTTTAGGTCAAATATTGATTTGATTGCTGCATAATATAATTGATGAAATCTTGCAAAGTTATTCTTGCATATTAAGAATGTTTTTTTTACAGCTGTGTGACACACATACTTAAAGATCAAATACTGTGGTGCACCAGTTAAAAGTTTTATATATATATATATATATATATTTTAAATTTAAAGTGCTCAATTATTTTTTTTCCCAATTAAGGGGCAATATAGAGTGGCCAATCCACCTACCCTGCACATCTTTGGGTTGTGGGGCTGAGACCCATGCATACACGGGGAGAATGAGCAAACTCCACACGGACAGTGCAGTTGAAAGTAATATGATGGCATGGGAGGTATTTTAATGGAATGCAAGGAAGGGGCTGGATACAAGCCATTGAAGTTCCATCCCCTTTTTCCCTCTAGGCCTGAGTATCTCAGCATTCTTCTGGCTTGCCTCCTATCTCCATTTCAGCTCTTATAAAACTTTGCTGCCTATCTCCTATCCTGCACTGTCTAAACTCGTCACCCTTGTCTTTTCACTGACCTACATTAGCTTCTGGTGCCCAAGTGTCTCAAATTTGAAAACCTCATCCTTTTTCTTAAACCTTCTTGACACTAATTGCTCCCACCCGCCACTTAACAAAGTTGAGGATTACAACCTCCTACTCCCTTTCAAACTTATCATTCTTCTGACTGTGGCCTTTTCGTGCTCCTCATCTTTAGCAATCATGCCTTAAAACTGCTGAGGTGGGACACTCTGGAAATCCATTCCTGAATTCTGCTGCCTCTCTGCTTCCCTCTCTTCCCTTAAGATCCTCCTTAAAATTCATTTTTGACAATGCTATATATAGTCATCCAATCTAAAAGATCCTCTTTTGATTTAGTGTCCATTTTATTGACTGTGCCTTTGCGAATACTTTTGGATATTTTTCTATATTAAAGGCTCCATATAAGTGCACGTTGTTTTATAAATATTTGTGTAAAATCAGCCAAAGTAACACGCATTGAGAAGCAGGTAGAAAATAAATACTGGGTTTATTTCGATGTACAATAATCCCACTCCTCGAAGGGTCTTCCTCCCTGACCTGCATCCAGGTTGGGGTTTATATACTGGTGAGATTTCACCTTGTTAAGGAGGAAACCCTGCCCCCGTTACCGGTGAAGCTCATATTCTGTGCAGGTCACGGGGAATCTGATAGTCCTTATACTGTGACCTTTACGGGGGTTATAACAATTTGCAATGAAATACACATTACAGAATAAGGCTTTATTGGGCCTTTTACTATGGATCTGGGTTACTATGTCAGGAACTGTATTTGAAATCCTTGTACTGTAGTTGATTACATTCTGCAACAGAACCTAAGATCCGTGCATTGATGCCTAAAATGTTATTTTTACTAGAGTTTGCATCTTTTGTTACTGCACATGTATGCATAAGGCGATTAAAGGTTCAAGCGAGAAACTTTAATTGTTGTGATATGTGTAGAAATGTAATCTGGATTAAGTGTTTTGTGTGTTTATTTAACAAAAGTAATCAGCTATTTCAGAGGAGCATGTGATGAATTTTGCCAAATTTGATACCAATTATACCATCAGTGCAAAAATAGTCCCGTTGAGTGAGAAAATATCATTAGATTTACCAGCTAACTGAGAGGAAGTATTCTGATTGGGGAGGGCGGGGGTGGTGGGGTCCAAGGGCAACTTTATCCTCTTGACTGTCAAAAAAACATGCTCAGCCAATGTTATCTTGCAGTTGAACCAGCCAGCTGTTGCTGATCTGAGCAGGGATTTGTATTATCTTTGACGCCTCCAAGACTTAAACAGAAGTCAAATACTCCTTCAGTGTCCCAGAATCATGTTCCCATTCAAACTCACTTGTTCTACTTATCAGTTGATGCTGCAAAAATTAAGATCTTGAGACCAAGCTACAGAATAGTGATAGCTGCTCATTTAATGGGAATATATAATACTCGATTTGCCCAGACGCATTAAAAATAGTTATTTTTCAGCTTTTCATATTCTATTTTTATGGTAGAATCCAATTTGAGGTGTCCATCAGGAGATGTCAGCAAGGTAAAGGACTACATTATAGTTCTAATAAAGCCTTGCTTGTTCTTAATCAGTGAATCATTCTCTTTGCTCGCTTTAGAATGATTAACATAGATAACTTGAATTCAACCACAAGAGTTGGGGGGGTGTCATGATATGCAGATAATGATATACAGACAGGCACAGGCAGGCAGCTAATGAACACAGAGAACAGGACATGACCAATGAGCAGGCAGGACACTCAGGGGTGGTATCTCACTATAAAAGGCATGAGGCGCTCACACTCCGCCTCTTTCCACTGATGAACATCTACAGAGTGAGTCAGGGTGTATTTACAGTATCACACCTCCTGCACGTGGCTAAGAGCTAGTCTGGTTCAGTCAGACAGAGTAACTACACTAAGGTTAGCGGAGAGTCAAACTCATAGAGAACTGTGCTAACTGTGCTACTGGTTCAATAAATCAGATTGAACTAACTTCAAGGTCTGGAATATCTTTTGGTTAAAGCTGCATCCAGTTGCAGCCTGTGTTATCCCAGGGTACATAACGCATCATGCTACCAGGAGACTGCTTAATCTAGGTGGTTTACCTCAGTCCATTTTGTGACGATCAGTGAATGTATCCCAGCACCATGAAGAAGATTTAAGCAAAGGTTTCTGCTGTACATCGAAGCTTCAGACCTCATGGGTGCATCTGATGCAAGGAAGATCGCGCTTCTCCTCTCAACAGCGGGTGACCAAGCCATCGAACTCTTCAACTCTTTTCACTTCACCGAAGGCCAGGACAAGACAAAGTTTCAGACTATCCTGGACAAGTTTGACAGTCACTGTGAATTGGACACCAATGAAATCTTCGAGCGCTACATATTCAAACAGCGTGTACAAGGCAAAGATGAATCTTTCAACTCCTTCTTAACTAACCTCCGCCTGCTAGCGCTGTCCTGCAACTTTGGTGATATTGCTGACTCCATGATCAGAGACCAATCGTTTTTGGAGTTCACTCTGATCCTCTGAGAGAGCAGCTACTGAAAATCAAGCACATGACCCTGCCAGCCGCGATTGAAACATGCACAGTGCATGAGCACGCCAAAAATCACTATGCCCAGTACAAATCGGCTGAAAATGAGAAGCTTGTCTCCCATGAGGCAGAGAGTGTGCAGGCCGTCTCCCGGATGCAGCGCCTCAGCATTGATGAAAGCGGCCATTTTGCGTGCTTTTCCCGGGGCCCCACGCATGCGCGATGCGAACGGGATAACAAAGCGTCCGACAGCCGCCATGCGCATGTGTGACGACGTGCGGAGCGTCAGGGCACCAATGTCATGACGTGCGCGAACTGCGGCAAGGCCCACTTAACGAAACACTGCCCTGCAAGAGGCGGGCGATGTTTAAACTGCGGGAAGCCTGGACGCTATGCAGCCTTGTGCAGGTCTGCACCACCAGTCAGGGGCCAGTGCTCCCAATTCCGACGATGGCGCGTTCAGAGTGTGCAACGACGATTACAGGATTCTGATCCTGGCAGCACAATGGATCCAGAGGAAGAATGCCTGGACTCCGCCTACTGTGTGGGCGTCATTACCAAATGTGAATATGCCACATCCAACTCATCACAAATTCAATCCAGCCTCGCTGTGGATTCTGCTGACGAATGGCGTGCGGTGATGCAGGTCAACCACTGCTCCATCCAGTTTAAGCTGGACACAGGTGCTTCTGCCAACGTCCTCTCGCAGGCAGATTTCAAACGCATCAAGAAGCCCTCCAAGGTCCTTCCAGCAGCCTGCAAGCTCCTGGACTACAACGGAAATGCCATCACGGCACTGGGATCCTGCCATCTACTCATCTCCAACCGGAGCACCCATGCACGGTTACGTTTTGAAATTGTCAAGCCAGACAGGGCATCCCTACTTGCCGCGCATGCCTGCAAGCAGCTGAACCTCGTACAGCGGGTTTACACAATTACATCCTCCAATGTGGATCTTCAGGCCGTCATTGACGACATCCTCGCTCAGTATCCGGATGTGTTCGACGGGATGGGCATGCTGCCATATCGATACAAGATTCTGCTGCGACCTGATGCCAAGCCAGTGGTCCACGCACCACGCCGGGTCCCAGCTCCGTTGAGGGAGCGCCTGAAGGCACAGCTCAAGGATCTTCAACAATAGGGCATCATTTCCAAGGTAACTGAACCGGCTGACTGGGTCAGCTCGATGGTATGTGTTAGAAAGCCTTCGGGAGACCTGCGCATCGGCATTGATCCGAAGGATCTCAATAAGAATATAATGCGTGAACACTACCCCATCCCAAAGCACGAGGAACTCAACAGTGAGATGGCACACGCATGTTTTTTCACCAAGTTAGATGCGTCACATGGATTTTGGCAAATCCAGCTGGTTGAGTCCAGCAGAAGGCTCTGCACCTTCAACACACTGTTTGGCAGGTACTGTTATAATCGCATGCTGTTTGGCATTGTCTCGGCATCGGAGATCTACCATCGCATCATGGAGCAGATGATGGAGGGCATTGAAGGGGTTCGTGTGTACGTGGACGACATCATGTGGTCCACGACCCCTGAAGAGCATATTTCCCATCTCCAGCAGGTATTCCGCCGTGTCCATGCTAATGGCCTGAAGCTGAACAGGTCCAAATGTTGCTTTGGCATGTTGACACTCAAGTTCCTAGGTGACCAGATCTCTCAGCAGGGCGTGCGCCCGGACACAGACAAGGTCAAGGCCATCAAAGCCATGAAGGTCCCTGAAGACAAGAAGGCGGTGTTGCGCTTCCTGGGCATGGTCAATTTTCTGGGCAAGTTCATCCCAAACCTGGCCTCACACACCACGGCCCTATGAAACCTGGTGAAAAAGTCCACTGCCTTTGAATGGAAGGCAGCACATCAGACAGAGTGGTTGGAGCTGAAAGCCTAGCTCACCACTGCACCCGTCTTGGCATTTTGCGAGTCTGGTCTTTGTTTATGGAAACCCAATAGTGATTACCACTTGCGCCACGTCACGCCGCCAGGTGGGAACATTGCACGTTACTTGAAGAATCAGCGTTAATTCGATTTTGCATATTTAAATCTATTTTAATGATAGGTAATCAGGTTCATGTCCTAAACCTGATTACGTCTGCTGGGGGATCTTGGGAACATCGCGACCTGTTTGGCATCCGACGCAAATCCTGTTTCCAGCCTCTCCCAGAATTTTCCTGACATTGCGGGAGGGCAACTTGAAAATCGCCTCTCTTATCTCGCATGCGTCAAACTGGCAGCAAAAGTAAAACTATTCAGGGGTTACTAATGTTTTTACTTCCTTTGAGGATACCTTTTGGTGTGCTTTATTTCTGTTGCTAGGGTTTGTGTTTACAGTGCTACGTGATTGTTTCAGTTCCTTCTGTTGAAATTAAGTCATTTAGAACAGTGTTCTTCAAACCTTTTTTCCAGGGTCCCATTTTTACCAACCAGCCAACCTTCGGGACCCAACCCGGACGACCTTTGAGACCCACCATTTTCTCTTACCTTGTTTGCTGCTGACAAAAATGGAGGAAATGGTTTTGGGTCCCTTTGGCCCTCGTACACGCTCCTCCAATGGAACCTGTCAGATGAAGGTGAAGCTTTCTGGTGTCGGAAAGTATGGAGTCTCCATCTGTCCAAAGTTCTGCATTTTTTTCCTGTAAAATTTGACCAAATAACCCCCCCCCCCAACTTGTAAAAGTAAATAAAAATAAAATGAATGGAAAAAAAAAATTAAATTAATAAAATAAATGAATAAACCCGCCCAAACCTATAAAACAAAAAGCTGCGACCATTTAAAAACAAAGTGGCCGCACTGCGCATGCGTGCCCAATCATCGGCGCGCATGCGCATAGCTTTGCGCATGATCTGGCACGCATGCGCAATGCGGCCGCATTTTGTTTACATGTTCATGGCCATTTTGATCGGGAGCACTGCGACGGACGGCTCCGCGACCCTCCCGACAACCGCCCGCGACCCACCCGCGGGTCGTGCCCCGAGTTTGACAATGCCTGATTTAGAATGTGCTCGACGTTACATCACATCTGTACCACAGGGGTTTTATATCAACAGTAATTTGTTGTTCATTGGTCACTTCGCTGTTAGAATAGTCGCAATGTGTTAGCTTGAGAAAGCTTAAAATAATGAATTGAGCTAACCATTTAGATTTAGTTAACAGAACAGCAGTCAGCTTTTTCTTGGTGTATGTTCTGAATACCACATGCCTAAATTTAATACACAAAGGGAGTGCAGACTGGAAATTGATATTGGACAAAAGCGTGGCTTCAAATAAATAGCTATCATATATATAAAAAATATTCATCTGCCTGTGTTTTCTGTCCGTAATGTCCACAATCAATTCATTTGTCCGCAGTCATAATGGAAACTGACCGTAAATTAATATCCTGCCATGGGAAAAGTTATTATTATGGTTGTAGTTCATCATTGCCATGCTTAGGGTGGACTCTGCTGACTTCCCTCTGATTAAGTTGCTTCATCTGGCATTAATTTGTATTGCATCCCCTCTCAGAATTGGTATGCATTTTCCTGATTGATTTCTGAGTGATGGCGTGTATGGACTCAAGCTTGTGCTGATTGTATTCGGCCCAGTCCCATCAGCGCAGGGAATAATCATGTAACGCTTTGTGTTCATTACATGATGTGTATTTGAAACAAAGTGTGTCCAGAAAGATGAGAGGTTGTTTGACGCTTACTTAGGTTGGCGCATTTCTTTGCCTGTTAATCAGGCTGCAAAGTAATTAGGTTGGATCAGGGAGAGGGAAACTCTTGCTGTTCCAACCTGCTGGAATGTACCCTTCCCTATCTCTGCCCATTATAAATCACCACCATCATCTTTGGAGAAGTTCACAGGCTGCCTCATCTTGTCGCCTGGGTCACTATATGGTCATGTGTAGAACTCGTAGGAGGAAAATTCTAGGTAAGAATTCACGGTGCCTACTGTAATCATTGGTGAATTAACTTCTATTGTCCATTGTGAATATTAAATAAGATGTTAATCCCTTTCAATTAAATAAATGAAACAAACAGCCAGTAGTTTGTAGGTATATGGAGTTTTGGAGGTGCCAAGATGCATTAGTTTAAGATTAATTATATTTCTAACCACATTCAAGACTGTTTGCGGTCTTCATATTTTGTACTGACTGAAACCCTCTGAGAGAATGCTGTAAATGAGCTGATGGATTTGTGCAGATTTCAATCTGTGAAAGACATTCCTCTGAGCTTGGTAGCAAATTGCACTTTTCACAGTATGCTGCCTAATGCCCAATAAATTACTGGGTAGATTTCTGGAATTAGTATTCCATATGTATAGTTGCGCTTTTACACAGCAGTTTCTATTTGCTTTTGTTTAAAGGGCATTGTCTCACATGAGTGATTTATCAATAAGATTAATACAGCAGGCAACTTGAGGCTCTTTCAGTATGTAGGCTACTTTAAGTGTTTTTAATAACCTCAACTAGCACTTCAGAATCCTGTCAAAGCTGTTTGTTTAATTGTAAATTATACTAGAGGGGCGTGGGTGCTTCTGATCAGAATCGGCGAAATGGTCTCACACCAGATATAAAGAGAGATACCTAAGGCATTGCAGTACAGATGGGAAGACATTCATTTACATAACACCCTGTGCTGTGGGATTTCTGCAGACTTCATACTAAAAATGGGAGACTGGGAAGAAATCTATGCTTGACGTTATATAGCTGTTTGACATTATCAGTTTTCTTTTTACTTAGAAGCGATCACAGTAAATATAAATGCCTGAGGTGTACACAGTGATTCTCCAAATTGCTTGCTGTAGCTTGGGAAGAAGATAAGGAAAGTCTTCCACGGAGGTTGTGGAGGAAAATTGGGAGAACTCCATCGATATTTCAGGATTTTCTTATATTTACTGCTCATCCCCCATTCCTCTAATGTGCCCTGAAGATGCTGTCTTTTGCTAGCTAGAGTGTGTTACCTTTCTCACATGCCCAGTCAGTGTCTGACGTTGGAAAGAGACTTATATTCATTTTTGGGAGGGCATCAAAGGTGGGCCCAATCCTCCCTATCAAAGGTGGGCCCAATCCTGCCCTATCAAAGGTGGGTCCAATCCTGCTTCTAGCAAAGGTGGGTTCAATTGTGCCCCTATCAATGTTCACACATGCACATTGTCAGCAAACTGTCTGAAGTTGGGACACCTCCCTTCGCTTGTTCTAACCTCCTGATCATTCAGTACAGAATGCTTGAGGTTCAGGCTGACAAACCCCTTCATGCTAAACTCCCAATTTCAGTTGTAGCAATCTTATAATTTAATAGCACTGTGCCGACTCTTTCCCCTGTAAAGTGGGAAAGAAAGAGGGCCCGATTTTAACTCTACGAGTGGCTGAGTTTTGAATAGGTTAAAATCAGGCATAAAGTGAGCTACCAACAGTGGTCTTAGAACTGTTTTGATAGAAGTCTGGAAATGGATCTATTGCCTATTCTTTCATCTCTAGGGTATTTTTTGACTCAAGTAGACCCATGAAATAGAAAAGTGAAGCCACTGACTTAAATCAAAACTTAAATCCCACCTCATTATTGACTCAAATGTAGTGCGTTCTTTGGCCGCTCCTCCCATCTTCCAGTCTCTGTTATCTTGAACTAATCCTAAATTCTGCTTCCAATTTCTTATTTTGCACCAAATCCTGTTCACACATCACTCCTTTGCTTACTGATCCACATGGACTGCTATTTCATTTTAAAATTCCCATTCTTGCCTCCAAAACATTCAACCCAATAACCCTCTGAGACAGCCTTTAAGCCTGCAATGCTGGCCTCTTTCATATCCCTGATTGTATTCACTATTGGTGGCCACACCTTCAGCTGCTGAGGCCTGAAGCTCCAGAATTCCTTCACTAAATTTCCCTGCCTCAATACCTTACATTCAGAAGCTTAATAAAACCTACGGCCGCAATTTTCCAGTCCTGCTGCGGAGTCTTTTCCCACCGTGGAGGCAGCTTGCCATTCGGCTCCGGCATGATCTTCCGGTCGTGCTAAGGCCAATGGCAATCTGCATGGCGGCCTGGGGCCCCGCTGGGGAACCTGCAGCAAGACATTGGCGGGACCGGAAAATCCTGCTGGTGGGAAGGGCCGGAAAACCCCACCCTTGCCTTTGGCCGAACTTTTGATCATTTGTATTAATTTCTCTTTATGTGGCTTGGTGCGAATCTTGTTGGAAAAACGTGAAGCATCTTGGAACGTTGTACTTTTTTGAAGGCACTATGTAAGAGCAAGTAGTTCTTGCTTCTATCCTACATCCTGACAGTCTGTTAATCCACCATGGCCTTAACCACAGGCAAAGCACCAAGTTAGAACGTTCTTATGTCCTATGCTATAGTATATAGAGAAGTTTTTCAACAATGTTATTCTGGCGGTGGAACCTCACCCTCTGGTGGCACATGTCTGAAATTCAGATGTTTGCTGCAAATGATTAGCTGGTAGTACCGGATGGAATACCATGCACACCCAATTCCCAATATGTGGCTGCAATGCTGAAGCCCTCCATTGATGCTGCAAAGTTGGAAAAGTACGTCTTTATTGAATGCACCATTGTTATTGATACAACAAATGATCAGTTTTCTTTTTTATTCTATTTAAGATAATCCTCGTCAGTTCATCGATGAATGATCGTGATCAGAGCCTCTTTGTGAGCACGGATGAGGGAGCCAACTTTCAAAAACAGCAGATTTTGTTCTCTCTGGAGACGTTGGTTTTTCACCCAAAAGAAGAAGATAAATTGCTCGTGTACAGCAAGGAGGGTCGGGTAAGTATGGTCATACACGGAATCTTTTTTGTTTGAGTACAAAAATAGTGCAAGCTCTCGCGACGGTTGCCAACCATTTGGGATTCCCCTAGACTCTTCAGAAATTAAAGATTAATCACCAGGCTACAGGGCACCACAGCAAGCATTAAAAATGTATATCCCCTCCCACCACCCTCCTTTCTTTGAATGCTTTTGTTTATTGATTTAAAAATTATTGACGATTGGGGAAAATGGCTATTTTTTTTTAAATTAAATATTTTATTGAAAATTTTTGGTCAACCAACACAGTACATTGTGCATCCTTTACACAATATTATAACAACACAAATAACAATGACCTATTTTATAAACAAAAAATGAATAAATAATAAATAACAAAAATGAAAACTAGCCCTAATTGGCAACTGCCTTGTCACAAGTAACACTCTCCAAAAATATAATTTAACAGTCCAATATATAATTATCTGTAGCAACGACCTATACATACTATACAGTATATATTAACAACCCTGAGAGTCCTTCTGGTTCCTCCTCCCACCCCCCCCCCGATCCTGGGCTGCTGCTGCTGCTGCTGCCTTCTTTTTCCCATTCCGTCTATCTTTCTGCGAGGTATTCGACGAACGGTTGCCACCGCCTGGTGAACCCTTGAGCCGACCCCCTTAGGACGAACTTAATCCGCTCTAGCTTTATAAACCCTGCCATGTCATTTATCCAGGTCTCCACCCCCGGGGGCTTGGCTTCTTTCCACATTAACAATATCCTGCGCCGGGCTACTAGGGACGCAAAGGCCAAAACATCGGCCTCTCTCGCCTCCTGCACTCCCGGCTCTTGTGCAACCCCAAATATAGCCAACCCCCAGCTTGGTTCGACCCGGACTCCTACTACTTTTGAAAGCACCTTTGTCACCCCCATCCAAAACCCCTGTAGTGCCGGGCATGACCAGAACATATGGGTATGATTCGCTGGGCTTCTCGAGCACCTCGCACACCTATCCTCCACCCCAAAAAATTTACTGAGCCGTGCTCCAGTCATATGTGCCCTGTGTAATACCTTAAACTGAATCAGGCTTAGCCTGGCACACGAGGACGACGAGTTTACCCTGCTTAGGGCATCTGCCCACAGCCCCTCCTCGATCTCCTCCCCCAGCTCTTCTTCCCATTTCCCTTTTAGTTCATCTACCATAGTCTCCCCTTCGTCCCTCATTTCCCTATATATATCTGACACCTTACCATCCCCCACCCATGTCTTTGAGATCACTCTGTCCTGCACCTCTTGTGTCGGGAGCTGCGGGAATTCCCTCACCTGTTGCCTCGCAAAAGCCCTCAGTTGCATATACCTGAATGCATTCCCTTGGGGCAACCCATATTTCTCGGTCAGCGCTCCCAGACTCGCGAACTTCCCATCCACAAACAGATCTTTCAGTTGCGTTATTCCTGCTCTTTGCCACATTCCATATCCCCCATCCATTCCCCCCGGGGCAAACCTATGGTTGTTTCTTATCGGGGACCCCCCCAAGGCTCCAGTCTTTCCCCTATGCCGTCTCCACTGTCCCCAAATCTTCAGTGTAGCCATCACCATCGTGCTTGTGGTGTAGTTCCTCGGTGAGAACGGCAATGGGGCTGTCACCATAGCCTGTAGGCTAGTCCCCCGACAGGACGCCCTCTCTAATCTCTTCCACGCCGCTCCCTCCTCCTCTCCCATCCACTTACTCACCATTGAAATATTAGCGGCCCAATAATACTCACTTAGGCTCGGTAGTGCCAGCCCCCCCCTATCCCTGCTACGCTGTAAGAATCCCTTCCTCACTCTCGGGGTCTTCCCGGCCCACACAAAACCCATGATGCTCTTTTCAATCCTTTTAAAAAAAGCCTTCGTAATCACCACCGGGAGGCACTGAAACACAAAGAGGAATCTCGGGAGGACCACCATCTTAACCGCCTGCACCCTCCCTGCCATTGACAGGGATACCATATCCCATCTCTTGAAATCCTCCTCCATCTGTTCCACCAACCGCGTTAAATTTAACCTATGCAATGTGCCCCAATTCTTAGCTATCTGGATCCCCAGGTAACGAAAGTCCCTTGTTACCTTCCTCAACGGTAGGTCCTCTATTTCTCTACTCTGCTCCCCTGGATGCACCACAAACAACTCACTTTTCCCCATGTTCAATTTATACCCTGAAGAATCCCCAAACTCCCCAAGTATCCGCATTATTTCTGGCATCCCCTCCGCCGGGTCCGCCACGTATAGTAGCAAATCGTCCGCATACAAAGATACCCGGTGCTCTTCTCCTCCCCTAAGTACTCCCCTCCACTTCTTGGAACCCCTCAACGCTATCGCCAGGGGCTCAATCGCCAGTGCAAACAATAATGGGGACAGAGGGCATCCCTGCCTTGTCCCTCTATGGAGCCGAAAATATGCAGATCCCCGTCCATTCGTGACCACGCTCGCCACTGGGGCCCTATACAACAGCTGCACCCATCTAACATACCCCTCTCCAAAACCAAATCTCCTCAACACCTCCCACAAATAATCCCACTCCACTCTATCAAATGCTTTCTCGGCATCCATCGCCACTACTATCTCCGTTTCTCCCTCTGGTGGGGCCATCATCATTACCCCTAACAACCTCCGTATATTCGTGTTCAGCTGTCTCCCCTTCACAAACCCAGTTTGGTCCTCGTGGACCACCCCCGGGACACATTCCTCTATTCTCATTGCCATTACCTTGGCCAGGACCTTGGCATCTACATTTAGGAGGGAAATAGGTCTATAGGACCCGCATTGTAGCGGGTCCTTTTCCTTCTTTAAGAGAAGCGATATTGTTGCTTCAGACATAGTCGGGGGCAGTTGTCCCCTTTCCTTTGCCTCATTAAAGGTCCTCGTCAGTACCGGGGCGAGCAAGTCCACATATTTTCTATAGAATTCGACTGGGAATCCATCTGGTCCCGGGGCCTTTCCCGCCTGCATGCTCCTAATTCCTTTCACCACTTCTACCTCGATCTGTGCTCCCTGTCCCACCCTTTCCTGCTCTTCCACCTTGGGAAATTCCAGCCGATCCAAGAAGCCCATCATTCTCTCCCTCCCATCCGGGGGTTGAGCTTCATATAATTTTTTATAAAATGTCTTGAACACTCCATTCACTCTCTCCGCTCCCCGCTCCATCTCTCCTTCCTCATCCCTCACTCCCCCTATTTCCCTCGCTGCTCCCCTTTTCCTCAATTGGTGTGCCAGCAACCTGCTCGCCTTCTCCCCATATTCGTACTGTACACCCTGTGCCTTCCTCCATTGTGCCTCTGCAGTGCCTGTAGTCAGCAAGTCAAATTCTACATGTAGCCTTTGCCTTTCCCTGTACAGTCCCTCCTCCGGTGCTTCCGCATGTTGTCTGTCCACCCTCAAAAGTTCTTGCAGCAACCGCTCCCGTTCCTTACTCTCCTGCTTCCCTTTATGTGCCCTTATTGATATCAGCTCCCCTCTAACCACCGCCTTCAACGCCTCCCAGACCACTCCCACCTGGACCTCCCCATTATCATTGAGTTCCAAGTACTTTTCAATGCACCCCCTCACCCTTAGACACACCCCCTCATCTGCCATTAGTCCCATGTCCATTCTCCAGGGTGGGCGCCCTCCTGTTTCCTCCCCTATCTCCAAGTCCACCCAGTGTGGAGCGTGATCCGAAATGGCTATAGCCGTATACTCCGTTCCCCTCACCTTCGGGATCAATGCCCTACCCAGCACAAAAAAGTCTATTCGCGAGTAGACTTTATGGACATAGGAGAAAAACGAGAACTCCTTACTCCTAGGTCTGCTAAATCTCCACGGGTCTACACCTCCCATCTGCTCCATAAAATCTTTAAGTACCTTGGCTGCTGCCGGCCTCCTTCCAGTCCTGGACGGAAAATGGCTATTTGATAGTCGAGGCGTATCCAATTAGGTAATAAAGAGTCAGTTCGCTATTGGTATGAGGAGGTAGTGGTCTGTGAGGACGGAAGTGCTTGTTGACCAGTGGTGGGAGCGTTGGAGCTGGGTAATCAATGACAAACAGGATGTGATCGATCAGAATTGGAAACCCCAACTCACTGGAGCTGGAAGCTCAGTCCTAAATTACAAGGCGGGAGGCAAAGAAGGATGATAAATGAAACCTTTTTTGTTAAAGTTTTGAGTACCCAATTCATTTTTTCCAATTACGGGGCAATTTAGCATGGCCAATTCACCTATCTTGCACATCTTTTTGGGGTGAGACCCACGCAGACACGGGGAGAATGTGCAAACTCCACACGGACAGTGACCTAGTGCTGGGATCGAACCGTGGTCCTCGGTGCTGTGAGGCAGCAGTGCTAACCACTGCACAACCATGCTGCCCTTAAATTAAACCAGTACAAAGCGAGAAGGAAATGTTAGTTTTGGGAGTCCCACTGCTGCATGGAATCTTTATTTGTCTGCCCTTTTGTTCTGCTTGTGTTAATCTGAAAGGGTATTGTGTCTTATGTTGGGAAGTTCCTAGTTCCAACACAGTGAACAGCCTTTTCCACAAATGCTGCTTAATTATTGCCACTTGGGACAGATTCTGCAACAGCAGGTACCACAGGTTCGTGCTGTACCGATGACTAATTTGTTTACTTTAATTTCTCTTTAAGCTGTAAACAAACATGAGCTGTGATGATTCAGTCACGTCATTGCACACTCGCTTTTCAGAACAACACTGGTTGCCATCGTGTTCATTAGAAAAAAGCCATGAGTCTCCTGTGATGCATGTGTGGATAATGCTGCTAGGAGAGAAAGAAGGAGGGAAAGAATAGTTCCTATCTGATCCTGTCCCTCTCTTCAGGAGGCTATATTTACCCAGAGTGTTCAGGGAACAAACAGTGAGATTTGTGTGCATTATTAAGAGGTCCTCACAGAAATCTGCCAACTGCGGCAGCCATAACTTTAATCTCCAAGGGAGGCACGGGCATTGCCAGTGACTATGAAGGTAATCATGGCTATTAACATTTGCCTATCTGGCTCCCCCCTGGCTGTTGCTTGACGTATTAGTCAGAGAGTTATGGAGGTCTACAGCACAGAAAAGACCCGTTGGCCCATCACATCTGTGCTGGTCAAAAATAATCACATTTTTAAAAATTCATTGACGTGATGTGGGCGTCACTGGTTAGGCCAACATTCATTGCCCATCCCTAGTTGCCCTTCAGAAGGTGGTGGTGAGTTGCCTTCTTGAACCGCTGCAGTCCTTGAGGTGTAGGTACATCCACTGTGCTGTTAGGGAGGGAGTTCCAGGATTTTGTCCCAGCGACAGCGAAGGAACGGCGATATATTTCCAAGTCAGGGCGGTGAGTGACTTGGAGGGGAACCTCCAGATGGTGGGGTTCCCAGGTATCTGCTGCTTTTGTCCTTCTAGATAGTAGTGGTCATGTGTTTGGAAGGTGCTGACGAAGGAACCTCGGTGAGTTACTGCAATACATCTTGTTGATGCTACACATGGCTGCCACTGTTTGTCGGTGGTGGAGCGTTTGAATGTTTGTGGAAGGAGGAGCAATCAGCTGGATGGTGTCGAGCTTCTTCAGTGTTTTTGGAGCTGCACTCATCCAGGCAAGTGGAGAGTATTCCATTATACTCCTGACTTGTGCCTTGTAGATGGTTGACAGGCTTTGGAGGGTCAGGAGGTGAGTTACTTGCCATAGGCTTCCTAGCCTTTGACCTGCCCTGGTAGCCACAGTATTAATATGCCTAGTCCAGTTCAGTTTCCGATCAATGGTAATCCCCAGGATGTTGATTGTGGGGGATTCAGCGATGGTAATGTCATTGAATGTCAACGGGTGATGGTTAGATCCTCTAACTATTCTGATACCATTTTCCAGCACTTGGCCCAGAGCCTTACATAGATCATAGAACATTACAGCGCAGTACAGGCCCTTCGGCCCTCGATGTTGCGCCGACCTGTGAAACCACTCTAAAGCCCATCTACACTATTCCCTTATCGTCCATATGTCTATCCAATGGCCATTTGAATGCCCTTAGTGTTGGCGAGTCCACTACTGTTGCAGGCAGGGCATTCCACGCCCTTACTACTCTCTGAGTAAAGAACCTAGCTCTGACATCTGTCTTATATCTATCTCCCCTCAATTTAAAGCTATGTCCTCTCGTGCTAGACATCACCATCCGAGGAAGAAGGCTCTCACTGTCCACCCTATCCAATCCTCTGATTATCTTGTATGCCTCAATTAAGTCACCTCTTAACCTTCTTCACTCTAACGAAAACAGCCTCAAGTCCCTCAGCCTTTCCTCATAAGATCTTCCTCCATACCAGGCAACATTCTGGTAAATCTCCTCTGCACCCTTTCCAATGCTTCCACATCCTTCCTATAATGCGGCGACCAGAATTGCACACAATACTCCAATTGCGGCCGCACCAGAGTGAATGACAAACAGCAGTGGCCCCAAAACAGATCCTTGTGGTACACCACTAGTAACTGGACTCCAGTCTGAACATTTCCCATCAACCACCACCCTTTGTCTTCTTCCAGCTAGCCAATTTCTGATCCAAACTGCGAAATCACCCTGAATCCCATGCCTCCGTATTTTCTGCAGTAGCCTACCGTGGGGAACCTTCTCAAACGCTCTACTGAAATCCATATACACCATATCAACTGCTTTACCCTCATCCACCTGTTTGGTCACCTCAAAGAACTCAATAAGGTTTGTGAGGCACGACCTACCCTTCACAAAACCGTGTTGACTATCTCTCATCAAATTATTCCTTTCCAGATGATTATACATCCTATCTCTTATAAACCTTTCCAAGATTTTGCCCACAACAGAAGTAAGGCTCACTGATCTATCGTTACCGGGGTTGTCTCTACTCCCCTTCTTGAAGAAGGGGACAACATTTGCTATCCTCCAGTCTTCTGGCACTATTCCTGTAGACAAAGATGACTTAAAGATCAAAGCCAAAGGCTCAGCAATCTCCTCCCTAGCTTCCCAGAGAATCCTAGGATAAATCCCATCCGGCCCAGGGGACTTATCTATTGTCACACTTTCCAGAATTGCTAACACCTCCTCTTTATGAACCTCAAGCCCTTCAAGTCTAGTAGCCTGAATCTCAGTATTCTCCTCGATAACATTGTATTTTTCCTGTGTGAATACTGACGAAAAATATTCATTTAGCACCTCTCCTATCTCCTCGAACTCCAAGCACAACTTCCCACTACTGTCCTTGACTGGCCCTACTCTTGCCCTAGTCATTCGTTTATTCCTGACATATCTATAGAAAGCTTTAGGGTTATCCTTGATCCTACCTGCCAAAGACTTCTCATGTCCCCTCCTGGCTCTTCTTAGCTCTCTCTTTAGGTCATTCCTACCTAACTTGTAACTCTCGAGCGCCCTAACTGAACCTTCATGTCTCATCTTTACATAAGCCTCCGTCTTCCTCTTGACAAGTGTTTCGACTGCTTTAGTAAACCACGGTTCCCTTGCTCTACCACTTCTTCCGTGCCTGACAGGTACATACTTACCAAGGACATACAGTGGCTGTTCCTTGAACAAGCTCCAGATTTCCATTGTGCCCATCCCCTGCAGTTTTCCTCTCCATCCGATGCATCCTAAGTCTTGCCTCATCGCATCATAATTGCCTTTCCCCCAGATATAACTCTTGCCCTGCGGTATATACCTATCCCTGTCCGAAACCAAGATCAAGCTATCCCACTCGCTGTCATTCTGGTGTTCTCCATGTGTCTATCCAATAACCGCTTGAAAGTTCCTAAAGTGTCCAACTCCACTATCACAACAGGCAGTCCATTCCACACCCTAACCACTCTCTGAGAACCTACCTCGGATATCCCTCCTATATCTCCGACCCTGAATCTTATATTATGCCCCCTTGTAACAGCTACATCCACCCGAGGAAATAGTGTCTGAACGTCCACTCTATCTATCCCCCTCATCATCTTATAAACCTCTATTAAGCCGCCACTCATCCCCCTCCGTTCCAAAGAGAAAAGCCCTAGCTCCCTCAACCTTTCCTCATAAGACCTATCCTCCAAACCAGGCAGCATCCTGGTAAATCTCCTTTGCACCCTTTCCAACGCTTCCACATTCTTCCTATAGTGAGGTGACCAGAACTGCACACAATA
Organism: Scyliorhinus torazame; assembly: GCF_047496885.1. Taxonomy (NCBI): domain Eukaryota; kingdom Metazoa; phylum Chordata; class Chondrichthyes; order Carcharhiniformes; family Scyliorhinidae; genus Scyliorhinus; species Scyliorhinus torazame. Next base: position 90,298,534 of record NC_092709.1, read on the forward strand.
CTCCAAATGTGGTCTCACCAGGGTCATGTACAGCTGCAGCATAACCCCATGGCTCTTAAACTCAAGCCCCCTGTTAATAAACACTAACACACTATAGGCCTTCTTCATGGTTCTATCCACGTGAGTGGCAACCTTCAGAGATCTGTGGACATGAACCCCAAGATCTCTCTGTTCCTCCACATTCCTCAGAACCCTGCTGTTGACCCTGTAATCCGCATTCAAATTTTTCCAACCAAAATTAATCACCTCACACTTATCAGGGTTAAACTCCATCTGCCATTTTTCAGCCCAGCTCTGCATCCTATCAATGTCTCTTTGCAGCCTACAACAGCCCTCCACCTCATTCACTACGCCACCAATCTTGGTGTCATCAGCAAATTTACTGACCCACCCTTCTGCCTCCTCCTCCAAGTCATTGATAAAAATCACAAATAGCAGAGGACCCAGCACTGATCCCTGTGGTACACCGCTGGTAACTGGTCTCCAGTCTGAAAATTTTCCATCCACCACCACCCTCTGTCTTCTATGTGATAGCCAGTTACTTATCCAATTGGACAAATTTCCCTCTATCCCACACCTCCTTACTATCTTCATGAGCCGACCATGGGGAACCTTATCAAAAGCCTTACTAAAATCCATGTATACGACATCAACTGCTCTGCCTTCATCTACACACTTAGTTACCTCCTCAAAGAATTCAATCAAATTTGTGAGGCAAGACTTACCCTTTACGAATCCGTGTTGACTATCCTGGATTAAGCTGCATCTTTCCAAATGGTCATAAATCCTATCCTTCAGGATCTTTTCCATTAACTTACCGACCACCGAAGTAAGACTAACCGGCCTATAATTACCAGAGTCATTCCTATTCCTGGTCTTGAACAGAGGAACAACATTCGCCACTCTCCAGTCCTCTGGCACTATCCCCGTGGACAGTGAGGACCCAAAGATCAAAGCCAAAGGCTCTGCAATCTCAGCCCTTGCCTCCCAAAGAATCCTAGGATATATCCCATCTGGCCCAGGGGACTTGTCGACCCTAAGGTTTTCAAAATTGCTAATACATCCTTCCTCAGAACATCTACCTCCTCCAGCCTATCCACCTGTATCACACTCTCATCCTCAAAAAATGGCCCCTCTCCTTGGTGAACACTGAAGAAAAGTATTCATTCAACGCCTCCCCTATCTCTTCTGCTCCATGCACAAGTTCCCACTACTGTCCTTGACCGGCCCTAACCTCACCCTGGTCATTCTTTTATTTCTCACATAAGAGTAAAAAGCCTTGGGGTTTTCCTTGATCTGACCCGCCAAGGACTTCTCATGTCCCCTCCTAGCTCTCCTAAGCCCTTTTTTTTAGCTCATTCCTTGCTAGCTTGTAACCCTCAAGCGACGCAACTGAACCTTGTTTTCTCATCCTTACATACGCTTCCTTTTTCCTCTTGACAAGACATTCAACCTCTTTTGTGAACCATGGTTCCCTCACACGGCCTTTTCCTCCCTGCCTGACAGGGACATACCTATCAAGGACACGCAGTATTTGTTCTTTGAACAAGCTCCACTTTTCATTTGTGCCTTTCCCTAACAGTTTTTGTTCCCATCATATGCTCCCTAATTCTTGCCAAATCGCATCATAATTACCCCTCCCCCAATTATAAACCTTGCCCTGCCGAATAGCCCTATCCCTCTCCATTGCGATAGTGAAAGACACCGAATTGTGGTCACTATCTCCAAAGTGCTCTCCCACAAACAAATCTAACACTTGGCTCGGTTCATTACCCAGCACCAAATCCAATGTGGCCTCACCTCTTGTCGGCCTATCCACATATTGTGTCAGGAAACCCTCCTGTACACACTGTACAAAAACTGCCCCATCCGAACTGTTCGACCTATAGAGGTTCCAATCAATATTTGGAAAGTCACCCATGACAACTACCCTGAGACCACCACACCTATCCATAATCTGTTTTGCAATTTCTTCCTCCACTTCTCTATTACTATTTGGGGGCCTATAAAAAACTCCTAACAACGTGACCGCTCCTTTCCTATTTCTAATTTCAGCCCATATTACCTCAGTAGGCAGATCCCCCTCGAACTGCCTTTCTGCAGCCGTTAAACTATCCTTGATTAACAATGCTACTCCTCCACCTCTTTTATCACCTTCCCTACTCTTACTGAAACATCTATACCCCGGAACTTCCAACAACCATTCCTGTCCCTGTTCTAACCATGTCTCCGTAATGCCCACAACATCGTAGTCCCAGGTACCAATCCATGCTCCAAGTTCACCTCCCTTATTCCAGATGCTCCTTGCGTTGAAGTAGACACACTTCAACCCACCTTTCTGTCTGCCGGTACACTCCTGCGACCTTGATAACCTCCTCAGTACCTCACTACCCTCAACACTGGCTTCTGGACTACAGCTCGTTTTCCCATCCCACTGACAAATGAGTTTAAACCCCCCGCCCCGAAGAGCCGTAGCAAATTTCCCTCCCAGGATATTGGTGCCCCTCTGGTTCAGGTGCAAACCGTACTGTCTATACAGGTCCCACCTTCCCCAGAATGTGCTCCAATTATCCATGTAACTGAAACCCTCCCTCCTACACCATCCCTGCAGCCAGGTGTTTATCTGCACTCTCTCCCTGTTCCTCAGTTCGCTAGCACGTGGCACCGGCAACAAACCAGAGATGCCAACATGGTTTGTCCTGGCTCTCAGCTTCCACCCTAGCTCCCTAAATTCCTGTTTCAAATCCCCGTCCCTTCTCTTACCTATGTCGTTGGTACCGATCTGTACCACGACTTGTGATTGTTCCCCCTCCTCCTTAAGGATTCTGAAAACATGGTCCGAGACATCACGGACCCTGGCACCCGGGAGGCAACATACCATCCTTGAGTCTCTTTTGTTGCCACAGAACCGTCTATCTGTCCCTCTAACTATCGAGTCCCCAATAACTATTGCTCTCCTGCTCTCCCTCCTTCCCTTCTGAGCATAGGGACGGACTCAGTGCTGGAGATCCGCTCACCGTAGCTTACCCCTGGTAGGTCGTCCCCCTCAACAGTATCCGAAGCATTATACTTGTTACTGAGGGGAACGACCACAGAGGATCCCTGCACTGACTGTTCCAGCCCCTCTCACCGTCACCCATCTATCTTGATTCTTCGGAGTAACTACATCCCTGAAGCTACTATCTATGATCACCTCTGCCCCCCGAATGATCCGAAGTTCATCCAGCTCCAGTTCCCTAACGCGGTTTCTGAGGAGCTGGAGATGGGTGCACTTCCCGCAGGTGAAATCACCAGGGACACTGACGGCGTCCCTCACCTCAAACATTCTGCAGGAGGAACATTGCACTGCCTTTCCTGCCATCCCCCTGAGATAACTTGTGGATAAAAACAAGAAAAAGAAAGAAAGAGCCTACCTGATATTCACTCAACCCCTTAGCTTAGAGGAGGTGGCAGGGTGGGGGACACTACAAGTGTAGTGTCTCGGGTTTAGGAACCGCCCAACTTAAATACAGGTGAAAATGAAACACTTAACTGTCAACCACTGCGCTCCGCACTCTCACAGCAATCAGCTGTTATGGCCCGTGCAAACAATTTAAATCTTTACTACTTACCCAGCAGTGACTCTGTCCTCACTCTGACTGGATTCAGCTGGAAAGCCCCAAGAGTAAGTTTTAAAAAAAAAATTTACCCCCATTCTCAGCAAGCACTCGCTCAGCAACCACTGCGCTCCGCACTATAACAGCAATCAACTGTTATGGGCCCGCGCAAACAATTTAAATCTTTACTACTTACCCAGCAGTCACTCTGTCCTCACTCCGACCGAATTCAGCTGGAAACCCCCAACAGAATTCAGCTGGAAACCTTCTGCCCCTTATCTTAAATCCATGTCCCCTGGCCATTGATCCCTCCACCAAGGAGAAAAGTTTCTTTCTGTCTGTCTATCATAATTGTATACATCTCAATCATGTTCCCCTCAGTCTCCCACGCTCCAAGGAAATCAACTCCAGTCTATCCAACCTCTCTTCATAGCTAAAACTCTCGTGCCCAGGCAACATCTTGGCAAATTTCCTCTGCATCCTTCACGTGCTATCACATCCCTCCTATAATGTGGATTCCAGAACTGCACACAATGCTCTAGCTGTGGCCTAGCCAGTGTTTTATAGAGTTTTTGCAATGCCTCGTAGTTTGCCATTCTCTGTTGTGTAAGGATCATCACCGAGGCTCTCTATTCAAACAGAGCTAAAACAATTTAATTTCCTCTTCCCAAAAAGAAGCAGGAGGAATGCGCATGTGGCTTTGCTAGGATTTGCAGTTTTGCCTGTGTCGCAAGGTGCCATCGACTACTTACAAACATCAACTATTCTGTGCACCAGAATTGAAAGACATTCTTCTCCCTCAAAGTCCAGCTGATGTGGTAGTATAAACCATGCCGGTCACTACCCAGCATTCTGGCAGCAGTCATGATGCCTTCATTTTAGTGCACTGTGTCTGCTGCATTTTCATCATCATGGCAAACCAAAGAATGACTACTGGGTGACAAGAGCTATCCTCTGATAGCATAGCTTGTGATTGTGTTTTACAACTGACATCTGGGAGAAAATGCTGACATTGAGGAAATGCTACCAGAAAACGTTGATAGACCAGACAATTGATAAGCTGAGCAAATTGTTCACTACCTTCACCATTCTGGATGAAACCTGCAGGACTCAGTTGAGTGGGTCTGAAGATTCATGGTGGAATGCTGCAAAATATTGCCATCACTCCAGGACCATCATTCCCACCTATTTCATTATGGATTCTCGATTGAGAGCCCAAACATCCATTATTCGGTTTAAATAGCTGCATCCAAGGGAAAACATTGTTTGATTGCGAGCTCTTTTCCTTATATCTATTTTGTCAATTGCACCATGCTTATTTACACAAGATAATGAGGGTTCAAGTGCTTGTAGTCTTTGCTATTGATACTTTAAAGGCCAGATTGATTGGCACTTTTATAGGGCTGCAGTAAAAACAGTCTTTTAAAGGAAGTTATGAATAATTTTTTGAAAAGCTTTTCTACGGGACTTCCGGGTGCGGCTATGCAGAGCTAGGTCGCATATTCGGTAGCTCCCGCTTGGAACGGACTTTTGGGCTCTTTTACAGGGCCCCCACGGCATTTGTTTGACATTTCCCGGTGTGGCAAGAAGACTGCAGCATTCCCCTGACAGTGTCCCCCAGGAATGTTATGTCTTTTGGCTACCAGACCTGGCAGAAACAGTAAAGGATTTGGCTTTGGCTGCAGGTTTAGACAAAAGCCTCTTCCAGCATGCAGACAGGGGAAGGGCAAGCTTAAAGCTGCAATCTGACTTGACTCTATCAAAGGTGAATTCTAGCAGCAGAGGGAACAACTGTGAAAAGATCTACCAAGGCCATTGAAGAAGCAGGGACGAGGCTTCCGGTGGCGCCATGGAGGAGTAGGTCGCGTATTCGGCAGCTCCCGTCTGGAACTGACTCTCAGACCTTTTTCAGGCGTTTGCATAGACTTTTTAAACGGACCAGAAGTGTAACGGCCAAAGGAGCGGCACTGGAGCAGCGGGAGAAGCGAGGGAAAGAAAACAAAATGGCGGCGGCCAGGGACAAAGGAGAGCTGCAGGAGTTCATCAAACGCTGCTTCGAGGAGATGCGCAAGGAGATGTTGGCACCTATGCTTTCGGCAATTGAAGGACTCGGGATCACCCAGAAGGTCCACGAAGCTAAGATCCAGAAGGTACAGAAAAGAGTCAGTCAGAAAGAGGACGAGCTCGTGGGCCTGGCGGTGAGAGTGGAGCAGAACGAGGCACTACACAAGAGGTGGGCGGGAAGACTCGAAGACCTGGAGAACAGGTTGAGGAGAAAGAATCTGCGAATCCTGGGTCTCCCTGAGGGAGTGGAGGGAGCTGATGCTGGGGCATACGGGAGCACGATGCTCGAGGCGATGATGGGCACGAAGGCCCCTTCGAGGCCGCTGGAGTTGGACGAGGCACATCGGGTGCTGGCGAAGAAGCCCCAGGCAAATGAGCCACCAAGGGCGATGGCGGTGAGGTTCCACCGGTTCACGGACAGAGAGTGGGTCCTGAGATGGGCCAAGAAGGAGCGGAGCAGTAAGTGGGACAATGCAGAGATCCGAATATACTCGGACTGGAGCACGGAGGTTGCAAAGCGGAGAGCGGGTTTCAACCGGGCCAAAGCGGCGTTGTACCGGAAAGAAGTGAAATTTGGAATGCTGCAGCCAGCGCGACTGTGGGTCACATTCAAGGGCCAACACTATTACTTCGAAACGCCTGAAGAGGCGTGGACCTTTGTACAAGCCGAAAAGTTGGACTCTAACTGAGGGTTTGTGAGGGTAGGGGGATGTTTGAGGTTTGATGTGTGATGGTTGTTGTATATAGGGGTTCAATCACGTGCAGGAAATGTTACATGGGCTGGGGGAGAGAGACAAGGCCACGACAGGAGCTGCGCCAGAGGGGGCGGAGCAGGCTTTGGAAAGGGCGGGGGTTTTTCCCGCGCGCGGGAAGAAAGGCGGGAAGGGGAACGAAGGAATGCATATGTATTGGGAGACTCCCACGCGGGGAGGTCAATGGGACAGCGGGGGAAGCCGGGGTCAGCAGGCGTCAGCTGACTTATGGGAGTGACATGGGGGGAGCAAAAAAGCTAGACAGGGGTCTAGCGGGGGGGAGGGGAGGGGGGAAGGGGGGGGGAAAGGGTTGCTGCTACACTGGCCGAAAGGGAACGGGACACAGAAGAGGTGGTCGGGACGGGGATCCCCCCTCTGGGGGACTGGAGGGTGAGGGAGGCGTGGACACGGGACTGGCCCAGAAAAGGAGATGGCTAGTCGGCGGGGCGTGGGGGGGGGTGAGAGCCCCTCCAATCCGGCTGATAATGTGGAATGTGAGGGGCCTGAATGGGCCGGTGAAGAGGGCTGGAGTGTTCGCGCACTTAAAGGGACTGAAGGCGGACGTGGCCATGCTCCAAGAGACACACCTGAAGGTGGCGGACCAGGTCAGGTTAAGAAAGGGATGGGTAGGACAGGTATTCCACTCTGGACTGGACGCGAAGCAGAGAGGGGTGGCAATATTGGTGGGAAAGCGGGTGTCATTTGAGGCCAAGACTATTGTAGCGGACAATGGAGGGCGATATGTAATGGTGAGCGGTAGGCTGCAAGGGATGTGGGTGGTGTTGGTAAACTTATATGCCCCGAACTGGGATGATGCAGGATTCATGAAGCGCATGTTGGGGCACATTCCGGACCTGGAGATAGGAGGCCTGATAATGGGAGGGGACTTCAATACAGTGTTGGATCCAGCACTAGACCGCTCCAAATCAAGGACTGGAAAGAGGTCGGCGGCGGCCAAGGTACTTGGGGGTTTATGGATCAGATGGGGGGAGTGGACCCATGGCGGTTTGCAAGGCCGCAGGCCAGGGAATTTTCTTTCTTCTCCCATGTTCACAAAGCCTACTCCCGGATAGATTTCTTTGTTCTGGGTAGGGCGCTCATCCCGAGGGTGGAGGGGACGGAGTATTCGGCTATAGCCATTTCGGACCATGCCCCACACTGGGTGGAACTGGAGCAGGGAGAGGAAAGGGACCAATGCCCGTTGTGGCAGCTGGATGTGGGACTGCTGGCGGACGAGGTGTGTGTGGGAAGGTGAGGGGGTGTTTCGAAAGGTACTTGGAGGCCAACGATAACGGGGAGGTGCAGGTGGGGGTGGTATGGGAGGCGTTGAAGGCGGTGATCAGGGGAGAGCTAACTTCCATTAGGGCTCACAGGGAGATGACAGGGGGCATGGAAAGGGAGAGTTTAGTGGGGGAGATTTTGAGAGTGGACAGGAGATACGCAGAGGCCCCGGAGGAAAGATTACTTGGGGAAAGACGACGGCTCCAGACGGAGTTTGACCTGTTGACCACAGGGAAGGCGGAGGCACAGTGGAGGAAAGCGCAGGGGGCGACCTATGAGTATGGGGAAAAGGCTAGTCAGATGCTGGCACACCAGCTCCGTAAGAGGATGGCAGCGAGGGAAATAGGGGGGGTCAAAGATGGAAGGGGAGCCACGGTTCGGAGTGCGACGAAAATAAATGAGGTATTCAAGGCCTTTTATGAAGAGCTGTACAGATCCCAGCCCCCAGCGGGGGAAGAGGGGATGAGACGATTCCTAGGTCAGCTGAGATTCCCGAGGGTGGAGGAGGAAGAGGTGGCTGGTTTGGGGGCACCAATTGGGTTGGAGGAGCTGAGCAAGGGGTTGGGGAGCATGCAGGCGGGGAAGGCCCCGGGACCGGGCGGATTCCCGGTGGAGTTCTACAGGAAGTACGCAGACCTGTTGGCCCCGCTACTGGTGAGGACCTTTAATGAGGCAAGAGAGGAGGGGACCCTGCCCCCGACAATGTCGGAAGCGACAATTTATTTGATCCTAAAGCGGGACAAGGACCCACTGCAATGTGGATCGTACAGGCCGATCTCGCTCCTCAATGTGGATGCAAAGTTGCTGGCAAAAGTGCTGGCCACGAGGATCGAGGACTGTGTCCCGGGGGTAATCCACGAGGACCAGACGGTATTTGTAATGGGCAGGCGGTAAATGATGCCATCGGAGGAGGGAGAGGCGGAGATAATGGCAGCTATGGACGCGGAGAAGGCCTTTGACTGAGTAGAGTGGGAGTACCTCTGGGAGGTGCTGCGCAGGTTTCGGTTTGGGGTAGGGTTTATCAATTGGGTTAAGCTCCTTTACAGACCCCCGATGGCAAGTGTAGTGACGAACCGACGGAGGTCGGAGTACTTTCGACTGTACCGAGGGACGAGGCAGGGGTGCCCCCTGTCCCCCCTGTTGTTCGCATTGGCAATCAAACCATTGGCCATGTCATTGAGGGAGTCTAATAAATGGAAGGGGGTGGTCCGAGGGGGAGAAGAGCATCGGGTGTCGCTGTATGCGGATGATCTGTTGCTGTACGTGGCAGATCCAATGAGGGGATGGTGGAGGTCATGCAGACTCTAAGGGAGTTTGGGGAGTTTTCGGGCTACAAGCTCAATGTAGGGAAGAGTGAGCTCTTTGTATTACAGGCGGGGGACCAAGAAAGAGGGATAGGGGACCTACCGCTGAAGAGGGCGGAGGGGAGCTTTCGGTATCTGGGGATCCAGATAGCCAGGAGTTGGGGGACCCTACATAAACTGATTCTGACGAGGTTGGTGGAGCAAATGAAGGAGGATCTCAAAAGATGGGACATGTTACCGCTCTCGCTGGCGGGTAGAGTGCAGTCGGTCAAAATGGTGGTCCTTCCGAGGTTCCTGTTTGTGTTTCAGTGCCCTCCCATCGTGATCACTATGGCCTTTTTTCAGAGAGTAGGCAGGAGTATTATGGGGTTTGTGTGGGCGAATAAGACCCCGAGAGTAAGGAGAGGGTTCCTGGAACGCAGTAGGGACCGAGGAGGGTTGGCGCTGCCAAACCCGGGGAGCTACTACTGGGCAGCAAATGTGGCGATGATCCGCAAGTGGGTTATGGAGGGAGAGGGGGCGGCATGGAAGAGGATGGAGATGGCGTCCTGAAAAGGAACGAGCCTGGGGGCGTTGGTGACGGCACTGCTGCCGCTCTCGCCGACAAAGTATACCACGAGCCCGGTGGTGGCGGCAACGCTAAGGATCTGGGGCCAGTGGAGACGGCACCGGGGTGCAATGGGAGCATCGGTGTGGTCCCCGATCAGGGGTAACCACCGGTTTGTCCCGGGGAAGATGGACGGGGGGTTCCAGGGCAGGGATTGGAAGAATGGGGGACCTATTCATCGACGGGACGTTTGCGAGCCTAGGGGCACTGGAGGAGAAGTTCGAGTTACCCCCGGGAAATGCCTTTAGATATATGCAGGTGAGGGCTTTTGTGAGGCGACAGGTGAGGGAATTCCCGTTGCTCCCGGCACAAGAAGTTCAAGATAGGGTGATCTCGGGTGTATGGGTCGGGGAGGGCAAGGTGTCGGAAATACACCAGGAGTTGAAAGAAGAGGGGGAAGCGCTGGTAGAAGAGTTGAAGGGTAAATGGGAGGAGAAGCTGGGGGAGGAGATCGAGGAAAGTCTGTGGGCTGATGCCCTAGGTAGGGTTAATTCCTCTTCCTCATGTGCCAGGCTCAGCCTGATACAATTTAAGGTGGTCCACAGAGCGCACTTGACGGGGGCGAGGTTCAGTAGGTTCTTTGGGGTAGAGGACAGATGTGGAAGGTGCTCAGGGAGCCCGGCGAACCATGTCCATATATTTTGGTCATGCCCGGCACTGGAGGGGTTCTGGAAAGGAGTGGCGGGAGCAATATCTCAGGTGGTGAAAGTCCTGGTCAAGCCAAGCTGGGGGCTAGCAATATTTGTAGTAGTGGACGAACCGGGAGTGCAGGAGGCGAAAGAGGCCGGCATTCTGGCCTTTGCGTCCCTAGTAGCCCGGCGAAGGATCTTGCTAATGTGGAAGGAGGCGAAGCCCCCCAACCTGGAGGCCTGGATAAATGATATGGCTGGGTTCATAAAGTTGGAGAGGATTAAGTTCGCCTTGAGAGGGTCTGCGCAGGGATTTTACAGGCGGTGGCAACCGTTCCTAGACTATCTCGCGGAGCGTTAGAGGAAGGTCGGCCAGCAGCAGCAGCAAACTTGGGGGGGGCGGGGGGACGTCCTGGGATGGGCGGGGGAGAGGGGGGACTGCCTGGGAGGGTGGATGAGCAAGAGATAACATGAAGGGTTGGGGAAACTGGCACGTACGGGTGACGGCCAGTGTACAAAGCTGTGTAAATATATCATTTTGACATGTATATATCTTGCTCTGCGCGATTTCTCGTTTTTTTTTGTTACGGGGGGGGTGGGGTGGGGGGGGGGGTGGTTATTGTTTTTAAGGGAGAAAAATGGTGTTAAAAAACTTTAATAAATATATATATATTTTTTAAAGCTTTTCTACATATGCCAGTATTACAATAGGGTTCATTGGTTCTGTACAAAGTGTATACTGGATGAATGGCCTTATAAGTTCAATAGCGTGGCATTGGTGAGGGCCATTGGATGGGTGGAGTGGCATAGTTTGGCATGGAAAGTATGAAGGGCCATTTGGGTGTGTGGCTTGGCACGGGGAGCATGGATAAGACCATTTGAACTTGGTTTCTTAAGTTAGACTGTTCCCGACAGCTCTGAGCAACCAGGTATCATGAGTCCCTGGACTAGCTAGTCCAATTCCAAATAAATTGTGGAGGACTGGGGCAGCACGTTGGTGCAGTGGTTAGCACTGCTGCTTCACGGTGCTGAGGACCTGGGTTCGACTCCGACCCCGGGTCATTGTCCGTGTGGAGTTTGCACATTCTCCCAGTGTCTGCATGGGTCTCACCCCCACAACCAAAGATGTGCAGGGTATGTGGATTGGCCATGCTAAATTTGCCCCTTAATTGGAAAAAAACAATTGGGTACTATAAATTTAAAAAGGAAAATAAATTTGTGGAGGGCTGGGAAATGTTTATCAGAACAATGGCGGTGGCCAGGTTGGGGCTGCAGAATGCAGGCTCACGACTTGCATCAGTCCTATCCTATGCAGACAAAAGCTGGAGAAGGTGGAAATGAATCCAGAAGTTCTGGAATTGGTCCCGCCTGACAAGATTTTGCAGCGTTCCATCATGAATCTTCAGACTCACTCAACTGAGTCCTGCAGGTTTCTTACAGAATGGTGAAGGTAGTGAACAATTTGCTCAGCTTATCAATTGTCTGGTCTATCAACTTCTTCTGGCAGCATTTCCTCAATGTCGGCATTTTCTCCCAGATGTCAGTTGTAAAACACAATCCTAAAGACCCACAGTCTACCTGACTCTGTGAAAATCTTGCCCAATATGTTTGTTTGTTGTAGCCATCATGGGTTAATGGTGCAAGCTGTGAGCTTTAGGTGTGAAGCTTGCAACAGTGAGAAGTGCAAGGGTAAGGTGAATCACTTGATTGTTAAGTATGAATCATGATTTTAAACTGATTGCAGGTCGGTGAGTGATGGGATTGTGATGATTTGACCTAAGGCCTGTTCAGCTCCCACAAGACTCGCAGCACAGACCACAACTCACCTCCCCTTTAAGAAGCACGGGGTAGATTTAAGTGGTGCTGGAAAATAGTTTTATGGGCTTCTGCTGATGCGTAGAGCCAGCCGACATCACATTCCTTATTGTCTGCATGTAGAGAAGTAGGTTTGCATAACAATGGCATCCTTTCCGCATTACGTCCAACAGCTGTCAAGTTCCCATCCAATTTGCCCACTAAGGAGTCATATACAGTAACATTGACAAACACAATGTATTTGTGGCACTTGTTGAATCCAGGAGTCCCTGTTTGCTCAGCGATTTATTTTCACGCATCCACATTTCCTGGCCTTTTCTGATTGCACTGTCATGAATGATGCTTGCCTCTTAAATGTTCAAGCTTAAATGTTGACCAAGTCTTTCTGCATGTGGACATGAACTGCTTCAGTATCTGAGGAGTTGTGAATGATGCTGAACATTGTTCAGTCATCAGCGAACACCCCCACCTCTTGAGCCTATGATGGAAGGAAGGTTATTGAAGCAGCTTATGACAGTTTGGCCTGGAATACTAGCCTGAGGAACTCCAACAGCAATGTTCCAGGACTGAAATCCTGGGCTGCAACAACCACAACCATCTTCCTTTGTACTCAATATCACTCTAACCAGTGGCAGTTTCTCCCCTAATTCCATCAACTCCAATTTTGCTGGGGCTCATTGATGCCACAATGGGTCAAACACTGTCTTGAATTGAAGTCATTGTCACCTCATCACACATCTGCAATTCAGCTCTTTTGCCAAGAATATAATTATTTTTGGAGCTGGGTGACCCTTTTCTACAAGCGCAGAAAAGTGAAAGCACTTCTCTTAAGCTGCCTCAAAAACTTTGAACTGATATTTGATAAAAGGTTTACCTCCATTTTGTTTGCCAGATTAATTTTGAACTGACATTTGATAAAAGGTTTACCTCCATTTTCTATTTTAAAAAAAATTATTTATTATTATTCATTATTATCCAGTTTAAACAGATGAGTGAAAATATTAAAAATTGTCTTTCACTTCATCATGTCCATTTTTGAGAAGCCAACTTAATCTGAAGCATTCATTCGGGACTGAAAGTACCAAAATCCATTTGCGGCATTTGAAGGATTAAGTTGCAAGATGCAATCAGAGGATAAAGAACTGGCATCAAGGATATCTTGTACGAAATTGGAAGGGCTGGAAATGAAAATTCAGTGATGACCATTCTGGGTAATTCCCCACCCAGTGAGGAGTGACATTCACAGGATTTGCATCATGAAAAATAGTGTGATTTCCGACAGTGCAGTCTCTCTGTATTCACAATTGCAAAATAAGCCCTGATTTTCCACCATCGGTGCTGTTTGCTCTTATGGGGCGTCATTCTCCGCCGGCGGGAGTCTCCGTTCTGCCGGCGCCCGGGGGTTTCCCGACGGCGTGGGGCTGCCCCACAATGGGAAACCCCATTGACCGGCCGGCGTTACGGAGACTCCCGCCGGCCGGTCAGCGCAGAAATGTGGCGGGGCGGGTAGGAGAATTTCGCCCCTGATTTTAACTTTGGCAATGGCACTGTGGAATGCACAGCAGATCAGTGATAACACCAGATGTTCCTCCACATGTGATAAGAAGCCCTCACTGCCTTCCATGAGCATTGCCTGTCTACAAAATCAGCAAGTGGATTAAAGACTCAAGCTAAAGGTGAAACATGATGACAAGGAGGAGTTCTCAGGTGCCAAAGGACATATTAATGTCAGGGATCAATATGTAATCTACAGTATGTGTCATTATGCTGCTATTGCACTGAAATTGGATAAATTAAATCCATTCTTTTTTCCCAGCTATATTTTTCGACTGACCTTGGAAAGAAATGGGAGTTACTGCAGGAACGAGTGACAAAGGAACGATTTTATTGGTGAGAATAACATTTTTTATTTGGATGGAAATATCATTTATTTCATCTTTGTGCGAAGACAATGAATATCCTGAAACCTGGCACCCAATAGATATATCTGATCACTCTGATGGAAGTAATGTGTTTCTTTGCTCCTGAGTACTGACATTTTATTTCCATTTAACATTTTCGAACAAGTTTTGTAATAGATAATGAATACGTTATTCTGCTAAACTGTAAGGTAGCCTGGTGTCATTGAACTTCAAAGCAAGAGATGCAAAAGCACTTCTGTTTAACTCACAGGATGCAGTTATAGAAGTCTTCCAACTGTTATTGTCTGTGATTGTACCTACTGGGTGGAAAGAAATAAGGGGCAGACTTAACATCTGAAATGTCCTACTTTTACAAATTTTATGGCTATGAAAATATGAGCATTTTCTCATATGATATTGCGGTAATTGAGTAAACTTGTGGCAGAAGGAGAATGAATAGGTCGGAACCTGGATATGAGCCCCACATTCAGTTTCCATTCCATCTGTTTGGCCTCCTCCCAAAATGGGGCTGAATTTTTCCGTGCCCAACCCACCCCCCACTGCGGTGGGTTTCATGGTGGACAGGGGGCGACATTGAGGAGGAATATCCACAAATCAGTTTCAAACCAGCTTAAAATGACAATGGGATCTCCCGACGACCATGGTGGTTCACAATTCCTGTCAGAGGCTGGCATGAAACTAATGTGCTTCCCACCGGTGGGATGCAGATGAAGTCCTGGCTGGAATCGCCCACTTCACGCCCGTTCTGCCAGCAACAAATCACACTGGTCTGGAACACTTCAGACTCAACATGGCATGGACATATTGTTACGACCCCTGGTTTAGTGCACATTCAATTCCAGCCCCACTTGACCCCAGAATCGCAACTCAATTGGAATGAACAAATAATTCTTCGAAAAATAGGGTGGCACGGTGGCACAGCGGTTAGCACAGCTGCCTCAGGCGCCAGGGACCCGGGTTCAATTCCAGCCTCGGGTGACTGTGTGGGGTTTGTACTTACTCCCCGTGTCTGCATGGGTTTCCTCCGGGTGCTCCGGTTTCCCCCCACAGTCCAAAGATGTGCAGGTTAGGTGGGTTGGCCATGCTGAATTTCCCCTTAGTGTCCAAAAGGTTAGGTGGTGTTATTGGGTTACGGGGACAGGTTGGAGGTGTGGGCTTAAGTAGGGTGCTCTTTCCAAGGGTTGGTACAGACTCGGTGGGCCGAATGGCCTGCCTCCTGCACTGTAAATTCTATGATTCTATGAAAGACACCCGAAGTCTTTGGTCCTTGGCTGCCCAATAACTACAATCACCAGCTTTGTAAATTTAAACAAAAAATAATTTTATAAATAATAGCTATAATTAAATATTCAGCAAATACAACTTGTTAACGATTAGATAATTCCTAACCCCCCATTTTTAACTCGTCCCACCCTCTATATATACACACATACACACACATAAGACAAACAAACACGGAGGGGAAAAGAGGGGTGTAAAAATAATGATGAAAGTAAAAAGGATAAGATTTTTTGTTTTAAATGGTTGTCTTCTTGCACACCTTCCTTCAGTTTAAGCTTTCAGCTCGAGGTTTCTGCTTTCAGTCTGTAATGGTTTTCACTGTAGATTCATCCAGGTTCTATGTAGGTTCAGACATACAGTAGCTTTCAGCTTTTCTGGAGAGAGAGAGAGAGAGCCTCAAGCAGCTACTTCTCCTAGCATTCAGGACCCGACTGTCCTTTACTTGGTTCTCTGAAAACCATCCCACTTGGGTAGGACCCAGCCAACCTGTTGCTGCTTGGAAAACGGCCTTTTGGCCAATTCATTGGCCACTAGTCAAACAATCGAACCCAATCCCTCCACCTCTCTCGGGTGCCAAACATTCTGAGTTCCGCTGTTCAAAAGCTAGTACTGTGTACTATTTTGTAACATTTGAGTTCCTCACTTCCTCCGATTGACTTAGAGGCATTAAACATTCATGAACCAAAATGAAGACGGCAAAATAAAAGAAATGGGAAATAAGGGAATCAACAGGAAGGGCCCTTACAGTATCAGCACTTAGCTGACGAATGCCTGGGGTTGCCTCCGGAGTTTGGCATGGAGGCCTCCAGCAATCGTGGACCCTGTAAGATGCAACAGTGGGTGGCAGATCCATAGCTGGATCTTCCAGCTTCAGTGTCTTCAAGCAGGTCCATCTTCTTTCTTTGACAGTGAGTCATTGATGTCTGCACACATTTTAAAAATGGCACCTGGATATGATGGCGGGTGCAGGACTTAGTGACAGCCTCTCTGTCGTCACGGGACTTAACCGTGGATCAAAAAATGGAGCCCAGGATTCCTTACGTGGGGTAGAAGTCACTCGGTGAAGGGAACTCCAAGGATGGGAGTTTCTTCAGCCTTGGCCTGCGATTCTCCTGGCTGCTTGTGAGCAATCAGGTGAAAGGAGATATACCAGACAATGGAGGGAAATAAGTGTGGTCCACATGAGAGGGTCAATTAATATCCTGGGCCCCTGAAGAAATGCTGCCAAAAATGTATTTAATTACCTGGGATGTATTTACTTACCTTGGATGTGAAATGATTTAATTCCCTGTCATTGAATATCAAAGTATAGATCCTGGTGAATTCAGTTTGAAGGATCTAAGCATCAACATACTTTCATTTTGATCTACTGATTTTAGATCCCATATTATTAAAAAACTGGTCCTTAATACATTCAAATCATTTCCTCAGATTTTGTCAGGTTATTATAAATGAGCTTCCCATGAATTGCATCTCACTGATGAAAGTAAAACCCTCATGAATCGTTGTTAGGGCCTCTGGTGGAATCTGAACCTCTAAACGTGATCCTATATTTTGAAAAACACCTGTCATATGCAGTGAATATAGGAGGTTATAGTTTTACAAAGTGGCCGAGTCGCACGAGTTTGCTCATCAAATACTCGTGCGACTCGGCCAATGTTGTCTACCTCATACGCTGCAGGAAAGGATGTCCCGAAGCGTGGTACATTGGCGAGACCATGCAGACGCTGCGACAACGAATGAACGGACATCGCGCAACAATCACCAGGCAGGAATGTTCCCTTCCAGTCGGGGAACACTTCAGCAGTCAAGGGCATTCAGCCTCTGATCTCCGGGTAAGCGTTCTCCAAGGCGGCCTTCAGGACCCGCGACAACGCAGAATCGCCGAGCAGAAACTTATAGCCAATTTCCGCACACATGAGTGCGGCCTCAACCGGGACCTGGGATTCATGTCACATTACATTCATCCCCCACCATCTGGCCTGCAAAGTCCTACCAACTGTCCTGGCTTGAGACAATTCACACCTCTTTAACCTGGGGTTACCCCATCTCTGGATCTGTAAAGATTTAATCACCTGCTAATGCTCGCATTCCTAGCATTGTTTGGCATCTTTGAATCTGTCTATATATGTGTTTCTGGAACAAACCTCTTCATTTACCTGAGGAAGGAGCAGCGCTCCGAAAGCTAGTGATATCGAAACAAACCTGTTGGACTTTAACCTGGTGTTGTAAGACTTCGTACTGTGCTCACCCCAGTCCAACGCCGGCATCTCCACATCATTATTAATTATTGCCTCTTCTGCAATGTTGGCTACATCCGCTTAATCATTCTGTGCCTCAGTAATGCTTTTAGTTTCCACAAAAATAATCCCATTTGTCCTTAATCGGCTTCACTATTGCTGACTATCAGTTTCCTTTTGATAAGTTGTCTAATTTATGGATTTATGTTACTGTTAATATTTTCTCATGCTCTTTCTTTGTCTTTCTTAAATTCACTTTCAGTTTTCGCTAAACTCTGTATTTTACCAGAGGTTTCTGAACTTGACATTTGGTCACAAACTTAAATGTCTTTCTTACTGTTTTATTTTAACCTCCATTTCCTTTGGCCGCCAGGGAGCACTAGCCTTGGATGTCTTGGGCGGGATTCTCAAATCCCGGGACAGAGTGTCCACGCCGCCGTAAACACCGTCGCGTTTTACGACGGCGTGAATGGGCCGCTCCCACGACTAATTCTGGCCTCTCTAGGGGGCCAACACGGCGCTGGAGCGGTTCGCGCCGCTCCAGCTGCAGATCCCGGCGCAAACTGTGCGCCGCGGGATCCGCGCATGCGCAGTTGTGCCAGCACCAACGAGGACATGTGCAGTGGCACGGGCGCGAACGCGCGCATACACAATGGCCTCCTTCAACGCGCCGGCCCCGACGCAACATGGTGCAGGACTACAGGGGCCGTCACGTAGGAAAGGAGACCCCCAGCCACAGAGGATGGTCCGCCAATCGGTGAGCCCCGATCATGGGCCAGGCCACATCGGGGCGCTACCAAGGCCAGACACCCCCTCCTCCCCCAAAGGCCGCCACCTGACCCTTACATGCCGAGGTCCCGCCGGCCTAGAGCAGATTAGAACAGTGCTGGCGGGACTCGGCTCTTTTCTTACGGCCGCTCGGCCCATTTGGGCTGGAGAATCGGTGGGCCGGCCGCGTAGAGCGGCCCGCGACCGGTGCCGCGTCAACCACGCCGGCGCCAATGGCGGCAATTCTCAGCTCTGCGGCAAATCGCGTGCCGGCGTCGGGGCGGTGTGGCGCGATTCGCGCAGCCCGCTGGTGATTCTCTGACCTGGCGCGGAATTGGAGAATCCCTACCCTTATCTTTCCTTCTTTTGTTGCAACTATTTCTGTCTTGTAGGCCTGACTTTCTGCATTTACTCTTTTTTGGGGGCCAATTTCTATTTCTAGTTCATCTGTGTTAAATTGCTACAATTGTTTCTCTTCCAGCTGGGTATTGCTACCTTTGATTGTTCCACATCAGTTTAAAGCCTAATTTTATTATGATCACTATACCTAGATGTTGTCCCACTCAAACACTCCACATGCATTCATTCATTCCCTGGAACTAGATGCAGCACTCCATTCCTCATTAGACTAGCCATGAAAGCTAGTGATTCCAAATAAACCCTGTTGGACTTTAACCTGGTGTTGTAAGACTTCTTACTATGCTCATTAGACTAGAAACACATTAATTAAAGAAGCTCTCCTTTTCACATTTCGGAACTTTTCTCCATCCGTGCCCTTTTCCACTGTTCCCCGACTGATACATCTGTTTTGTATATGATGAATCTAGAGTTAAATTTGGGTTTTGTTAGGTTTGCCTGCAACATTCATTCATTGTGATATGCAAATTCTGCTTATAATAATATAAGAGCCCTGTTACTTTGAGAATTTCTATTTTTAAAAAGCTCATCTCAAGCTGACCATGTGGTTGCTACCTTCAGTGAACTAATGGGCGCTGTTATAGAAAGCTAAAATTAGTTAAATTATTGAGTAGTAATGGACACCAACATTGATTTGGGAATGAAGCTGAATGTATCTGTCTGATGGGATTATTTTTTTTATCTTTGGGAGTTTGTTTGGGCAAGTGATAATTTAGAGACTGTGGCTGCCAATTCTCTTTGGGGAATTGCCTAATTAGCCACCATAACTACGATAGAAGATCATCAGAAATTCTAGATAAATATTTAAACAGTGTCCATTGACTTTCCATCTAAACTACAGCAGTGGCTTGGGAGAACACCAGAGGAAATTCACGGAGTGGATTTATTCTAAACTAACATTTCTACTTCCTTTGTTTGGATTTCTCCTTTCATCGCATTGTACAGTGTTGTTGCAACAAGAGATGATCTAATGTGCCTTTCTTCTGATTACCTGAATTAAGATGGTTAGCAGCATTACCCTTACTAGTGCCACAGGTGTAGCTTTTTCCAGATATGGAAGTGGGTTGTAAAGAAACACTTCTAAAGCTGCGGGAAGTCGAGGGGTGTCACTGATTTTCATTCAGACATTTGACATTTTCTTTCTCAAATTTGTGGATATCAGGATGCTACTGGAGAGATGGTAGCTGTAACCACACATCTACAATGCTAAATATGAATGATTAATATGCAAATGGTTAAAACTTTGATCAGATATCACAAAACTACTTTTGGGAAGTTTTAGATGGCCATGGCAAAATTAAATTTTTTAATTTGTATTTTTCAGTACGCGTTATAATCATTTTAGACATATCCATCAGTTTGAGATTGTATTTTGGCCCATACTTTGGTTGTTTCTGGTGTTAATTAAACAATTAACTGGAGTGTGGGAATTATTTACAATCCCAGATATCTTGCTGGGGATGGCTGCCTTATCCCACCGGAGTGCTGGTTGAAATATTCTATTAAATCTGCACAATGGGGCACGTACACTGTCAGAACTGTGGAGGTCAGTCACACATCAAGGGACAGATCTTTATCCCAAGGGTGGTGAAAGCTTTTTCTGAAACCTTTGAATGGAGGGCACTTCACTTGATTGGCTGCAGATTGACACCTGAACAGGGCAGAGATTTCACCTGATAAACTTCAAATGACAATTCTCAGAGATAGACACTCAGGTAGTCAGCACAGCTGTAAGGCTGGACATTTTTATGTTGTGTAATAAAAGCTAGACTGGTTCTCTAGCGCATGGTTAGCAGGTATATTCAAAGAGAAACTAATTTACATCATTGTTACTTTACATATTGAGGATTGGAGAGAAAATATATCCCTGTGTGGAAGCTGTGTATTGTTCCTTCATCCATTTCTGCAAGTAAAACCAATTGTTTGCTCAAAACATGTGTCTCAATTTAAGTCACTGTGCTTCTCTTTACAAAGGATGAACTAGATAAGAGTATTCATTTAGCGGTTGGTTAGCTCAGTTGGCTGGTTCATGATGTGGAGTGAGCCAACTGCATGGGTTCAATTCCCGTACCAGTTGAGGTTATTCATGAAGGCCCTGCCTTCTCAATCTTGCCTTACCCCTTGCCTGAGGTGCGGTGACCCTCAGGTTAATTCACCACCAGTCGCGCAGAGCACAGGGCAGGACAAGCGGCGGCCAGGACCGAAGCGGGGGCCGAACCTGCCGGGAGGAAGGAACGGAGGAGCGACCGACCGCCCCCCCCCCCCCCCCCCCCCCCCAAGCAGGAGAGCGCAGGGTGCGACGAACAGCGGCCCGGACCGAGCAGCGGGGAACGAAGCGGGAACTGACCGACCCCCCCCCCCCCTCCATGGCGGCGACCACCACGAGACAGGAACAAAGAGGGACACCCGACCAGAAGCCATTTTCTCTCTCTCTCGACCTGGGTGAGTGAGGGAAAAGGAAGGAAAAAATAACTTTTGCAAAAACAAAACTCTGAAAAGAGAACTTTTAAACTTTTAAAACTTTAAAAAAATATATATATATTTTTGCACTTTTCTTGTTCTCACCCAAGACAAGTTCACCTGAGAAGAATTTTATAAAAGAGTAAAAATAAAGTGGCAAAGGAGAGAAGGGAGTGGAGAAGAAAAAGGGAAGGGTGGGAGAACATAAATAAATAAATAAATGAGGGGGGGGGGAGGGAAAAAAAAGGGGGGGAAAATGCCAGAAGGGAGCCAAAGCAGAGGGAGAAGGGGCACCAAAGGCAGACGGGGCAATGGGCGAACCAGTTCAGACGAGCCAATTAGCGGGCAAAGCGGCAGAACGGAAGTATCGCCGCATCAAAAAGAGCTGGGCAGACAGGTGCAGTCTCCCCCGGGGCCAGGGGGGAGCTGGAACTGTAAGGCAGCCTTTGCCGATGCGTTGAGGGAACATCAGGTAAACAAGGCAGAGGTTAGGGCAGACATAGAGGCCGCAGTGAAGGCAGCAATGGCCAAGGCCCTGGCGGAGGTGCAGCAGGCCCTGGGCAGAGCAGAGGAGAAATTGGATGCCCAAGGAGCTGGAGAAAGCAGCGACTGACGTGAGCGACATGATCAGGGCCCTGGTGAGGGAGGTGGCGAGACTGGGCACAACACAGGGGATCCTGAAGGGCAGAGTGGACGACCAGGAAAACTGCTCGAAGAGGCAAAATGTCAGGATAGTGGGCTTACCAGAGGGGATCGAGGGTAGAAACCCCACGGCATACGTGGCTGAGATGCTGGGTAACTTAGTGGGGAAGAAAACCTTTCCCAGCCCACCAGAAATGGACAGAGAACACCGGTCGCTGCGCCCGAAGCCCAAAGCAGGGGAACAACCGAGAGCAGTTATAGCTAAACTGCACCGGTACCAAGATAGGGAAACAATCCTACGCTGGGCGAGGAAAAACAGAACCTGCAAATGGGAAGGACATGCCATTAGAATTTACGAGGACATTGGGGGACCTAGCCAGGAGACGGGCCGAGTTTAATAGAGCGAAAGCAGCTCTTCACAAGAGTTACGTGCGTTTTGGTATGCTGTACCCAGCGAAACTCTGGGTCACATACCAAGAAAGAGAATACTTCTTTACAGCCCCTGCCGAAGCAAACAAGTTTGTCAAGGAACTTGGGCTGGAAAACCACCAGCGAAGGTAGAAATGAGGAGCCCCTGGCAGGGGGCAACAACACGCCGACGGGGGGGGAGGGGAGGGGTGAGGCAACGCCCAGCACCCCCCGCCCCGTCACGGCGAGCGCACCTTGAACAAAGAACAAACCACTGCCCGAGGGACCGCTTCAGGTGGGAGGGCCAGGCCCCAGCACGAGGGAATGAGAGTAGTGGAGAAGGGAGAGCAAGCAAGAGGAGTGCAGGGGAGGATAGGGGAAGAGCGGGCAGAAAACCGCAGAGGCCGGGCAGGGGAGAAGCGAGACAGTAACTCCCGAGAGGGGGGGGCCACCGCACTAGCAGGAAAGCTAGCATTGGGGGCATGCAACACAGCAGGGCCGCTGCGTGCCCCCAACAGGGGGGAAGGCGCCAGGCTGTAGGTGGGGGGGACCACTCAACAGAGACGGGAGAGCAAACTGGGACAGGAACAGGGGAAAGAGGGACAAAGGAGGGATACAAGGGAGAGGGGGGAAAGGGGAGAGACCGGGAGGGGGGGGAGCTGTTTAGGAGGAAGGGAGTTTGTTGTGGTGATGGGGGAGTATCAATTGTAGGTGGGGATTGATCCATTCATGGGAGAGAAAGGGGTGGTGCAACTAGGTGAGGACAGAACCAATTGGGAAGGGAGGTAGGGGTGTCATTGGGGCGGGGTGTAAGGGAAGGCCAATCAGATGAGCTGCAGATCCCAGGTGAAGGTCATCACCTCAAGTGGTAGGAGGGTGAGGGGGGCAGGATCTGAGGCCTGGTGGTGGGAGAAAAGGGAGATGGTAGGACTTGTGGTTGGGTCGCTGGTGGATCGGGGGTTGTGGTGATGGGGGTGAATTTTGCAATTTGGTGGAATGGAACATGCCTGATCAGAGAAGCTTCTGAGGCCATCACCTTGATCCAGACAGCTGGACATGGGGAGGTGTAAAGGCACTTACCTCCAAAATCCATCAGTCCTGACTTTTCCTGCACTTGGGAAATATGCTGCCCAGAGCTGAAGTGGGAAACCTGAATGGTGAAATTTCAAACGTGCCTCCTTGGTGAAGGTTGGCTGCCCACCTACCTTTTAGCCTCAAAGCAGAAATGAGTGGGTTTGGATTGGATTGGATTGGTTTATTGTCACGTGTACCGAGGTACAGTGAAAAGTATTTTTCTGCGAGCAGCTCAACAGATCATTAAGTACATGAGAAGAAAAGGGAATAAAAGAAAATACATAATAGGGCAACACAAGGTATACAATGTAACTACAAAACACCAGCATCGGATGAAGCATACAGGGTGTAGTGTTAATGAGGTCAGTCCATAAGAGGGTCATTTAGGAGTCTGGTGACAGTGGGGAAGAAGCTGTTTTTGAGTCTGTTCGTGTGTGTTCTCGGACTTCTGTATCTCCTGCCCGAAGGAAGAAGTTGGAAGAGTGAGTAAGCCGAGTGGGAGGGATCTTTGATTATACTGCCCGCTTTCCCCAGGCAGCGGGAGGTGTAGATGGAGTCAATGGATGGGAAACAGGTTTGTGTGATGGACTGGGCGGTGTTCACGACTCTCTGAAGTTTCTTGCGGTCCTGGGCCAAACAGTTGCCATACCAGGCTGTGATGCAGCCCGATAGGATGCTTTCTATGGTGCATCTGTAAAAGTTGGTAAGAGTCAATGTGGACATGCCGAATTTCCTTAGTTTCCTGAGGAAGTATAGGCGCTGTTGTGCTTTCTTGGTGGTAGCGTCGACGTGGGTGGACCAGGACAGATTTTTGGAGATGTGCACCCCTAGGAATTTGAAACTGCTAACCATCTCCACCTCGGCCCCGTTGATGCTGACAGGGGTGTGTACAGTCCTTTGCTTCCTGAAGTCAATTACCAGCTCTTTAGTTTTGCTGGCATTGAGGGAGAGATTGCTGTCACTACACCACTCCACTAGGTTCTCTATCTCCCTCCTGTATTCGGACTCATCGTTATTCGAGATCCGGCCCACTATGGTCGTATCGTCAGCAAACTTGTAGATGGAGTTGGAACCAAGTTTTGCCACGCAGTCGATGTGTACAGGGAGTAGAGTAGGGGGCTAAGTACGCAACCTTGCGGGGCACCGGTGTTGAGGACTATTGTGGAGGAGGTGTTGTTGTTCATTCTTACTGATTGTGGTCTGTTGGTCAGAAAATCGAGGATCCAGTTGCAGAGTGGGGAGCCAAGTCCTAGGTTTTGGAGCTTTGATATGAGCTTGACTGGGATTATGGTGTTGAAGGCGGAGCTGTAGTCAATAAATAGGAGTCTAATGTAGGAGTCCTTGTTTTCGAGATGCTCTAGGGATGAGTGTAGGGCCAGGGAAATGGTGTCTGATGTGGACCGGTTGCAGCGGTATGCGAATTGCAGTGGATCAAGGCGTTCTGGGAGTAAGGAGGTGATGCGCTTCATGATCAACCTCTCGAAGCACTTCATTACGACTGAAGTCAGGGCCACTGGTCGGTAGTCATTGAGACACGTTGCCTGGTTCTTCTTTGGTACCGGTATGATGGTGGTCTTCTTGAAGCAGGTGGGGACCTCGGAGTGGAGTAGGGACAGGTTAAAGATGCCCGTGAATACCTCTGCCAGCTGGTCCGTGCATGCTCTGAGTGCACGGCCAGGGATCCCGTCTGAGCCCTTCGCCTTCCGAGTGTTCACTTTCAGGAAGGCCAATCTGACTTCGGAAGCTCTGATGGTGGGTATGGGTGAATTATGGGCTGCTGGGGGACTCGCCAGCGGATTGTTGGTTACCTGCTCGAACCGAGCATAGAATGCATTGATTTCTTCGGGGAGGGGTGTGCTGCTGCCAGGTTTGAGTCAGGAAACCAATTTCTCAGACTTTAATTTCCCCACCCAACCCTTATAATATGGAGACTAGAACTGTTCACAGAAGCTCAAGTGTGATCAACTAAGGTTCAACACATCATTTGCATAACCTTTCCAATTTTTAAATCTATCCTTCTAGAAATAAACTCTCATGCTTGGCTTACTTTTTTAGTACGAAGTCTTACAATACCAGGTTAAAGTCGAACAAGTTTGCTTCAAATCACTAGCTTTTGGAACACTGCTCCTTCCTCAGGTGAATGAAGAGGTAGGTTCCAGAAACATGGAACCTACCTCTTCATTCACCTGAGGAAGGAACTGTGCTCCGAAAGCTAGTGATTCGAAACAAACCTGTTGGGCTTTAACCTGGTGTTGTAAGACATCTTACTGTGCTCACCCCAGTCCAACGCCAGCATCTCCACATCATGGCTACTTTTTTAGTGGTTTACTAACCTATGTTGCTACCTTCAATGATTTATATATATGCACTCATTTGCATCTCTCTCCATTTAGATTTGC
Source organism: Scyliorhinus torazame (assembly GCF_047496885.1). Classification (NCBI taxonomy): domain Eukaryota; kingdom Metazoa; phylum Chordata; class Chondrichthyes; order Carcharhiniformes; family Scyliorhinidae; genus Scyliorhinus; species Scyliorhinus torazame. Next base: position 90,324,193 of record NC_092709.1, read on the forward strand.
ATTTTTCAATTACTATCTGGGTGTGATATCTTTATTTTACTTTCCAAAAGGTAATGCCTCACTCTTGTCCATGTTGCCATTGATTTGCCAGCGTGGAAACCTGCCAGTTGCCCACAGGGAGACTGGAGGTGACAAATCAGTGGATGAGCGACGGTGGTTTAATATTGCAGTAGCAGTGTCAGGTTTTCCCAAGCTCCAGTTCAACTGGCTGCAAGTTGATTGTGAGACATTTGGCACTTGCCAAGACTGGCTGGTGAGAAATGGTTTTCCACTGTATTCCCTCAAAAGCTTCCCTCCATTCTCAAAAAAGCCCCAACTGTAATTTGTTCTGCTATCCTCCTGTCCTCTCTGCAGGTATCAATAATTTTGAATTGTGATTTTTTTTTTAAAGCACCATGAACTGGCATGCCAAATTTGCATATGCAGTAGCTTATTCAGCTAGACCACAGTCATGGGTTTAATTTCAACACTGAGTACTGTAAAGTAAGATGTGTTAAAGGATTGCATCATTTACTTAAGTTTTGCTTGATAACACACTTTGAAATAGAGAGTAGCTGTTAGATGAGAGAACCTTGGAGCTTGAGTTCAGTGACCTGAAATGAACTTTCAAACACATTTGAGCACCAGTCCAAACAATAGCCTCTTGTTATTAGCTGAAGAAAGTTCAGCTAATTTTGCCAAATGCCAAATTTTGAGCTAAAATTTATGGTAACCACTATAATTTTTTTTAAACCTGTCAGGCTCTGCATTGCATACAGTTGTCAATGAAGGGAAATTATGCCCTTGCCTCATTTCCAACAATTTCCCTATCATGCCACCAGTCTGAACACTTTTGAGCTAGTTTAACTGTGCAATATAATCTTTTAGGGGAATTGAGTTGTGAGGAATTTTAACCCCATCACAATGAGCAGGAGAGAATCGGGGTAGGGTGGTTGGTTCAGAAAGGTTGGAGAGGTCTTCCGGTGGTGGTCATGGTGTGAACGGTCGCACATTAGGGGCTGGTTTAGCACAGTGGGCTAAACAGCTGGCTTGCAATGCAGAACAAGGCCAGCAGCGCAGGTTCAATTCCCGTACCGGCCTCCCCGAACAAGCGCTGGAATGTGGCGACTAGGGGCTTTTCACAGTAACTTTATTGAAGCTTACTTGTGACAATAAGCGATTATTATTATTATTATTATTATTATTATTATTATTATTATTAGGCAGTTCCTGCTCGAGGCGTTTTTTTGGGTACTTTTTCCCTGTTTGGATGGTGGATGTGTGGCTGAAAAAGATGTAGGGCTTGCCAGAGGGAAGTCTGACTCGACCGGTGGATGGATCCAGGGACCAGAATGGGTCAAGAAGAAGGGAGCAGCTGGAGCAGGGGAAGCTTTGTACACCACAGGTTAAGATGGCGGAGGGTAAAGGGCCTACACTGCCTACCCAGTGGTTGATGGACCGTCTGGTGGAAGTTCAGCCAGTAGAGGAGAGAGGCCCATGAGGACCTAACCAAGGCTGTAGACCTGAAGTCGGGAATCGATCGAGTGGAGCAGAGGCTGGAGTCCCAGGGCTAGGCCACCCGGAAAGTGGAAGAGGCAGTGGGGAGCACGAGGAGCAGTTGGCTTCATTGGTGGCCGGTATGGGAGTACCGCAAGCTATCCAGAAGCAGCTGCAGGAGAAGGTGGAGGACCTTGAGAAGCGCTCCCGGAGGCAGAACTTGAGAATTGTAGGGATGCCTGAAGGCATCGAGGGAGCGGACGCTGCCACGTATTTGGTTGGAATGCTGGAAAAGTTGATGGTACATCATGGTTTGTTGGGAAGCTGGAAGAGCTGCCGGTGGTACTCGTGAATGTCCAAGCGCCAAACTGGGATGATATGGAATTTATAAGGAGGATGTTGGGGAAGATCCCGGACCTGGACTCACATAAGCTGGTCATGGGGGGGTGTCATGAGAATGTTGCTTTAAGAAATGGTTAGCTGCTCATGTTACTGCAGTGATGTCAGAGTGTGGGTGGAGCTGAGCTCTGGCTCTGCTTTTTAGTTTCACTTTGAGAAAAGCTTGGGTGTGTCTGTCTTTTTGGTTTCGTTTTTCAGTGTGTTGCAGCTGAAGTCAGCCAAAGCAGCTGCATTGTTGATCTCTCTCTGCCATGAAGGACTATTTCTTAATCATTTGGGGAATTCAGAACTATATATGTTTTCAGTATTGAATGTAAACCTGACGTGATTCTGTTTAAAGGTTTGTTAAGTCTTTTGGGTGTAAAAGGACAGCATACAGATTGCTTAGTGTTGTATTCTTTGAATTGATGGTTGCTAAGACGTTCACTGTTTGTTTTAGAAAGGTTAACTTGTGTTCATAGAATAAACAATGTTTTGTTTTAAAAAATACCTTTCATTTCTGCTGTACCACACCTGCAGAGTGGGCTGTGTGCTCCCCACACCACAATCTATTAAAAGTTGTGGGTCAGGTGACCTCCATGATACACTTTGGGATTCTCTAAACCCTGACGCATAACACGGGGGACTTCAACATAGTAATTGACCCAAGGCTAGACCAGTCAAGCTCAAGGACAGGCAGGGTGCCAGCAATGGCAAAGGAGCTAAAGGGGTTTATGGAGGGAGTGGACCCATGGAGGTTTGGGCGGCCGAGAGTGAAGAAGTTCTCTTTCTACTCACACGTACATAAAGTGTACTCCCGGATCGACTTTTTCATCTTGAGCAGGGCTTTAGTGACGGGGGTAGTGGACACTGAGTACTCAGCGATCACAATCTCGGATCATGCCCCGCATTGGGTGGACTTACAGGTGAGCAAGGAGTGTGGCCAGTGCCCGCATTGGAGATTGGATGTCAGACTGCTAGTGGATGAGGAGGTGTGCAGGCAGGTGAGGAAATGCATCCAGAACTATCTGGAAGTTAATGACACGGGGGAAGTCTCGGCAGCAATGGTCTAGGAGGCGCTGAAGGCGGTGGTCGGAGGGGAGCTGATATCAATACGGGCCCACAGGGAGAAGGTGGATAGAGCAGAGACGGATTGACTGATAGGGGAAATACTTCAGGTCGACAGGAGATATGTGGAGACCCCAGAGGCAGGGCTTTTAAGGGAACGATGGAGGCAACAGTCAGAGTTTGGCTTGCTAACTTCAGGGAAGGCGGTGGAGCAGCTGAGGAAGGTGAGGGGGGCGATATATGAGCATGGAGAGAAGGCCAGCAGAATGCTTGCACAGCAGCTCAGAAAGAGGGAGGCAGCCAGGGAGATTGGGAAAGTGAAGGACAGAGACGGGAACTTGGTCGGAGATTCAGCAGGGGTTAACAGGGCGTTCAAGGAGTTTTATAGCAGGCTATATGAGTCTGAACCCCCAGCTGGGCCGGGTCCTACAGGCCGATCTCCTTATTAACTGTTGACGCCAAACTGTTGGCCAAATTCTTTTCCTCAAGGATAGAAGACTGCGTTCCGGATGTGATTGGGGAGGACCAGACGGGATTTGTTAAGGGCAGGCAGTTGGCGGCTAACGTTAGAAGACTGTTGAATGTGATCATGATGCCCCCAGAGGGTAGGGACGCAGAGGTAGTGGTCGCAATGGATGCAGAGAAGGCCTTTGACTGGGTGGAATGGACCTATCTGTGGGAGGTGCTGGGGCAGTTTGGGTTTGGACGGGGCTTCACCGACTGGGTTAGGCTGCTGTATCAGGCGCCTGTGGCGAGTGTACGGATGAACAGGTTGACATTGGGCTATTTTAGGCTGCACCGGGGGACTAGGCAGGGTTGCCCCCTCTCCCCACTGCTGTTTGCGCTGGCCATAGAGCCGCTGGCAATTGCGCTGAAAGCCTCAAGGGGCTGGTTCAGGGAGGGGTGGAACACAGAGTCTCGCTATATGCAGATGACCTGCTCCTATATGTTTCTGACCCACTAAAGGGGATGGGAGAAATTATGAGGATTCTGGGGGAATTTGGCCGGTTTTCAGGTTATAAATAGAACATGGGGAAAAATGAGATGTTCGCGATCCAGGCAAGGGGTCAGGAGAGGTGACTGGGGGAGTTGCCGTTTAGAGTGGTAGGGGGAAGCTTTCAGTATCTAGGCATCCAGGTGGCATGGGAATCGGAACGGCTACATAAGCTAAATTTGACCCGACTGGTGGACCAAATGAAGGAAGACTTCCGAAAGTGGGACGTGCTCCCGCTATCACTGGCTGGGAGGGTACAAACAGTGAAAATGATGGCCCTCCCGAGATTCCTGTTTGTTTTTCAGTGCCTCCCCATCTTTATTCCACAAGCCTTTTTTAAATGGGTAAACAAGGTGATCTCCGGCTTTGTATGGGAGGGCAAGACCCCGTGAGTTAAAAAAAAAAGGGGATGCTGGAGCGTAGCCGGGGGGGGGGGGGGGGGGGGGGGGGGGTTGGCGCTGCCGAACTTTAGCAATTACTATTGGACGGCAAATGTAGCCATGGTTAGGAAGTGGGTGGTGGGGGGGAGCTGGTGTGGGAGCGAGTAGAGGCGGCATCATGTAAGAGCACGAGTTTGGGGGCATTGGTAAAGGCGCCAGTGCCGTTCCCGCCAGCACGGTACTCCACCAGCCCCGTGGTGGTGGCGGCCCTGAGAGCCTGGGGCAATGGAGGAAACGTGTGGGAGCAGAGGGAGCATCGGTTTGGTCTCCAATCTGCAATAATCATTGGTTTGTCCCGGGGTGTCTGGATGGAGGGTTTCAGAGATGGCAAATAGCAGGGATCGAGAGGATGGGACATCTGTTCATAGAAGGGAGATTTCCCAGCCTGAGGGAGGTGGAGGAGAAATTTGAATTGACGGGAGGGAATGAGTTTACGTGCCTGCAGGCGCAGGACTTCCTACGCAGGCAGGTCTCAACCTTCCTGCTCCTACCAACAAGGGGATACAGGACAGGGTAGTTTCCAGAGTATGGGTGGGAGAGGGGTAGGTTTCGGACATCTATAAAGAACTCATGGGGTCAGAGGAAAAACAGACCGAGGAGCTGAAACACAAATGGGAAAAGGAGCTGGGAGGAGAGAAAGAGGATGGTCTCTGGGCGGATGCGTTGAGTAGAGTCAACGCGTGCACATTATGCGCCAGACTCGTTCAACGGGCACACATGACAGTGGCCCGGATGAGCAGGTTTTTTTGGATAAAAGACAGGTGGGCAAGGTGTGCGGGAGGACCAGCAAACCATGTTCATATGTTCTGGGCAAGCCCGAAGCTTAGGGATTCTTGCAGGGGTTTGCGGATGTCATGTCCAAGATGTTAAAAACAAGGGTGGCACCGAGTCCAGAGGTGGCGATTTTCAGAGTGTCGGAAGATCCGTGAATCCAGGAGGAGAAAGAGGCAGACGTTCTGACCTTTGCCTCCCTGGTACGGAGGGGGGGGGGGTTAGTTTAGATTACTGTGCAATAAAGGTGGGACCTGTGAGGGAGGAAGACGGCCTGTGCACTATGTTTATATTTGTATGTACACTGTGTCTTCTGTTATTGTTACAAAATCACAAGTATCTCAATAAAATGTTTTATACAAAAGAGAAACAGCTCTGGTGGGAAGCAGCGGTATAACCTTGTGTAGAAAGCTGAGATTTGTGTAAAAGTAGAGATGTAAATAAACAAAACATTTTTTACAAGTAACGGTCGATGGTAGCATTCTTTGGGTAACAGGCAAGCCTTATGATACCCCATCTAAACCCAAACCCAAGAGGAAACAGCTATGCCCCTCAGATTTAACAGCTGCATGCCAGGTTTTCCAGGCCTTGGGGAAACTCCACAGCAGAAGGAAAGGTGAGAATGGCCAGATTCAACAGTTGGCCTGCATTATTTGTGAACCAGGAGGAGCAGGAGTGATTCCCACACTACTCCCCATGATCATGTCAAACCTACAACCCTTGACCTCCTCAGAACTTCCCCATGACCTCCCCACCCTGACCAACCCATAATGTCTCCACCAATCCACCAGCTCTTTGCATCCTATTCTTTTCTCCCGAACTCCCTTTGGCTCTTCTCCCTTGACCAATGATCTCCTCTCCACCCCTGACTCATGAATTACCCCCAACACACAATCACCCTCATGATCTCTGGCTCCCTCCCGTTCTATAATTGCTTCCCGGCCTACCATCTCCCCTAATCCGCAATCCATGTCTAACAGTTTATTTTTGTCAGGCAGTAGTGAAATGAAGCATGCACACCAGGATATTTTAAAGAATGTGATGGTCAGGCTTTTGATCTGTAAATTTCTTCAGAATTTTTAAGAATTTGATACTAAAGCTGGCGAAAGGATTGTGGAATGTTCTAATTATACCTTTTATCCTCTAAATTTTTACAAATACATTTTCTGCATGTATATCAGCGCACATCATGACATTATGTGTTATGTCAGAAATGGATTTCAATTTGGAGGTTTTCCTCCTCACCCTCCCCGCTTTGCTTTTTCAGTTTTTTTTTCTCTTGATTTTCAACCTCATTTCATTCCCATTTCCACCATGAACTGAGGTGGCCAATTGTTTCCTTAACAATGTCAATACAGAGAAATTTGATTTTTCATTTAATCTCAGTCCCTTAATTAACTGAATCTAATTTTAGCAGCAGAAGGGTAGATAGGAAGAGTTAGAGTCAGGTGGGAGGATCATGCAAGGAATAGGAATGAAGATCAGGCAGAACTCACCTCAACACAAATCAGGCAACATTCTGGAGAGGGATAAGAAGGTGGATAAGGAGCGCACAGGAGAAAAACAGACAGGCAAACAGATCGAGAGATGAATGGAAATCATCAGGCAAACATTTTGAATGATTTTCCATTTTTACTTGTATACTTTCCAGCTACTGAGTGTAACAGGGTGAAACTCTTCCACTGAATTTGTGACTGTTGCCATTTTTGTGCGACCTACTCTGCCACAAGGCATAAGAGTTAATTCTCACTCACTTGCCTCTTAAGAACAATTTGATCACTGTCAGCACCCCACTTCCAAGCTGCTTTTGTTGGGATTTGTTCGAGACAGATTGGGGTCAGACTTTAGATATTTGAAATTTTATTCCCTCCCTTTTCACCTACATAAAAAATGTTTGTAGCCCTCCCGAGATTGGGAACTTTCAAGGAGATTGTCCAGCAAAAAAACGATTTCTGTATTTTTATCAGGACCGATTTATCTGAATGCTTATTCAATCTGCAACCCTATTGCAATCCGTGTAGTAATAAGTAGTCAGTCTTTCTAGACTATGGGCAGCACAGTAGCACAGTGGTTAGCACTATGGCTTCACAGTGCCAGGGTCCCAGGTTCGATTCCCCGCTGTGTCACTGTCTGTGCGGAGTCTGCACGTTCTCCCCGTGTCTGCGTGGGTTTCCTCCGGGTGCTCCGGTTTCCTCCCACAGTCCAAAGATGTGCAGGTTAGGTGGATTGGACATGCTAAATTGCCCTTAGTGTCCGAAAAGATTAGGAGGGGCTATTGGGTTATGGGGATAGGGTGGAGGTGAGGGCTTAAATGGGTCGGTGCAGACTCGATGGGCCGAATGGCCTCCTTCTGCACTATATGTTCTATGTTACACTATTTTGTCAAAGAATAAAAAAAACAGAAGAGTGTTTGAAGTGTACTTGAATGTGCTTACAGGCGGCCATCTAGTGTTCAGTTATTAACATGCAAGTGCCATGCATCTCACAAGTGTTTATGAAGAACTGAAGTATGTTGTGACAACATCTACCAGCTAAATCATAATTGTCAAATGCAAAATACGCATGATTTCATCTAATGATGCATAAAAAACTGTAAGATGTAAGAAATCAACTTGTTCTACATTACATGTTCAAATACCAATTTTTATTTCATTTTGGTAAAAAATGTTCACTGCAACCTGAAAGAACATAAGAACTAGGAACAGAAGTAGGCCATCTGGCCCCTCGAGCCTGCTCTGCCATTTAATGAGATCATGGCTGATCTTTGTGGACTCAGCTCCACTCTCCGGCCCGTACACCATATCCCCGAATCCCTTTATTCTTTAGAAAGGCATCTATCTTTTTCTAAAAAACGTTTAAAGAAGGAGCCTCAACTGCTTCACTTGACAGGGAATTCCAGAGATTCACAACCCTTTGGGTGAAGAAGTTCCTCCTACACTCCGTCCTTAATCTACCTCCCCTTATTTTGAGGCTATGCCCCCTAGTTCTGCTTTCCCCGACCAGTGGAAACAACCTGCCCGCATCTATCCTATCTATTCCCTTCATAATTTTATATGTCTCAATAAGATCCCCCCCGCATCCTTCTAAACTCCAATGAGTACAGTCCCAGTCTACTCAACCTCTCGTCATAATCTAATCCCCTCAACTCTGGGATCAACCTAGTGAATCTTCTCTGCACTCCCTCCAGTGCCAATATGTCCTTTCTCAAGTAAGGAGACCAAAACTGAACACAATACTCCAGATGTGGCCTCACCAACACCCTATACAATTGCAGCATAACCTCACTAGTCTTGAACTCCATCCCTCTAGCAATGAAAGACAAAACTCGATTAGCCTTCGTAATCACCTGTTGCACCTGCACACCAACTTTTTGCGACTCATGCACCAGCACACCCAGGTCCCTCTGCACAGCAGCATGTTTTAACATCTTACCGTTTAAATAATAATCCATTCTGCTGTTATTCCTCCCAAAATGGATAGCCTCACACTTGGCAACATTGAATTCCATCTGCCAGACCCTAGCCCATTCACCTAACCTATCCAAATCCTTCTGCAGACTTCCGGTATCCTCTGCCCTTTTTGCTTTACCACTCATCTTAGTGTCGTCTGCAAACTTTGACACATTGCACTTGGTCCCCAACTCTAAATCGTCTATGTAAATTGTGAACAACTGCGGGCCCAACATTGATCCTTGAGGGACCCCACTAGTTACAGGTTGCCAACCAGAGAAATACCCATTTATCCCCACTCTCTGCTTTCTGTTAGTTAACCAATCCTCTACCCATGCTACCACTTTACCCTCATTGCCATGCATCTTTAGTTTATGCAGCAACCTTTTGTGTGGCACCTTGTCAAAAGCTTTCTGGAAATCCAGATATACCACATCCATTGGCTCCCCGTTATCTACTGCACTGGTAACGTCCTCAAAAAATTCTACCAAATTAGTCAGACACGACCTACCCTTTGTGAACCCATGCTGCGTCTGCCCAATGGGACAATTTCCCTCCAGGTGCCCCGCTATTTCCTCCTTAATGATAGATTCCAGCATTTTCCCTACAACCAAAGTTAAGCTTACCGGCCTATAATTACCCGCTTTCTGCCGACCTCCTTTTTTAAACAGTGGTGTCACGTTTGCTACTTTCCAATCCTCTGGGACCACCCCAGAGTCTAGTGAATTTTGATAAATTATCACTAGTGCGTTTACAATTTCCCTAGCCATCTCTTTTAACACTCTGGGATGCATCCCATCAGGGCCAGGAGACTTGTCTACCTTTAGCCCCATTAGCTTGCCCAATACTGCCTCCTTAGTGATTTCAATCATCTCAAGGTCCTCACCTATCATATCCTTATTTACATCAGTCACTGGCATGTTATTTGTGTCCTCCACTGTGACGACTGACCCAAAAAACCTGTTCAGCTCCTCAGCCATTTCCCCGTCTCCTATTATTAAATCTCCCTTCTCATCTTCCAAAGGACCAATATTTACCTTCGCCACTCTTTTTTGTCTTGTATATTTGTAGAAGCTTTTACTATCTGCTTTTATGTTCTGAGCCAGTTTACTTTCATAGTCTACCTTACTCTTTTTTATGGCTTTTTTTAGTAGCTTTCTGTTGTCCCCTAAAGACTTCCCAGTCCTCTAGTCTCCCACTAATTTTTGCCACTTTGTATTTTTTTTCCTTCAATTTGATACTCTCCCTCACCTCCTTAGACATCCACGGTCGATTTTTCCCCTTTCTACCGTCTTTCTTTTTTGTCGGTATGAAGCTTTTCTGAACACTGTGAAAGATCGCTCGGAAGGTTCTCCACTGTTCCTCAACTGCTTCACCATGAAGTCTTTGCTCCCAGTCTACCTTAGCTAGTTCTTCTCTCATCCTGGAATGATATTTGCTAAAATAGTACAATATTGCTGGAAAAGTTGAAAAGCAAATACAATCTTAAATTAGTTAAAATACTTTTACATAAAATAAACAGGTTTCCTCCATTAAAATAGTATAGAGAAATTTGATACAAACATATTGAGCATTCCAATGATATCATTTACTGACATTTTCAAGCTGTTTTATAGCCTGGGTATAAGTATAATATCTAGTCTACAGTTTTAACTCTGTAAGTAGCTGCGAGACTTGTGTGTATTTAATGTTTTGATCTTCATACGTTAAGATAGTATTTTGCCTTTTTAAAAAAATCTTATTTCCAATATCATGATGGAGGTGGGATGTTGCAGTTAATAAAGGATAAGATCAGTACGTTAGTGAGAGAGCATTTTAGATCAGAATATCAAGATGTAGAATCATTTTGATTGGAGGTAAGAATCAGCAAGGGGCAGCAAACACTGATGGCAGTTGTTTATAGGACACCCAACAGTAGGACACAACCAGGGTGGCACGGTAGCGCAGTGATTAGCACTGTTGCTCCACAGCACCAGGCTCCCAGGTTCAGTCACTTGGGTCACTGTGCGGAGTCTGCGCGTTCTCCCTGTGTCTGCGTGGATTTCCTCCGGGTGCTCCAGTTTCCTCCCACAAGTCCCGAAAGACGTGCTGTTAGGTGTCTTGGTCATTCTGAATTCTCCCTCAGTGTACCCGAATAGGTGTCGGGATGTGGCGACTAGGGGATTTTCATGGTAACTTCATTGAAGTGTTAATGTAATCCTACTTGTGACATTAATCAAGATTATTATTAACCAGTAAATTAGAGGGGCATGCAACAAGGGTAAAACAGTAATCATGGCGAACTTCAATCTACATTTACACTGGGGGAATCTAATTAGCACTTATGCCGCGGAGGATGAAGTCCTGGAATGCACATGAGACGGTTTTTGAGAAAATATGTTGAGGAACTAACTAGAGAATGGGCTATTTCACAACAATATTAAGCAATGTGAAACGCCTAATTAATAACTTGTAAAAGAGCCTTTATAGAAGAATGACCATAATATTTTACATTATGTCTGAAAATGAAGGGCAGCACGGTGGTACAGTGGTTAGCACTGCTGCCTCACGGTGCTGAGGACCCGGGTTCGATCCCGGCCCCCGCTCACTCACCGTGTGGAGTTTACACATTCTCCCCATGTCTGCATGGGTCTCACTCCCACAACTCGAAAAGATGTGCAGGGTAGGTTAATTGGCCGTGCTAAAATGCCCCTTAATTGAAAAAAAAAAATTAGGTAGCCTAAATTTAAAATCAAACCTGAAAGCGATGTAGTTCAATCCGAAATTAAGGTCTTAAATCTAAACAAAGGAAATTTCAAAGGTGTGAGGGACAAGTTGGCTGTGGAAACTACATTAACACATATGGCAGTAGATAGGCAATGGTAAGCATTTAAGGAATTAATACATAGCTTACAACAAATTCTTTGAAGCACATAACCCAACGGGAGGGCAGCACGGTAGCATAGTGTTTAGCACAATTGCTTCACAGCTCCAGGGTCCCAGGTTTTATTCCCGGCTTGTGTCACTGTCTGTGCGTAGTCTGCATGTTTTCCCCGTGTGTGCGCAGGTTTCCTCCGGGTGCTCCGGTTTCCTCCCACAGTCCAAAGATGTGCAGGTTAGGTGGATTGGCCATGCTAAATTGCCCTTGGTGTCCAAAATTGCCGTTAGTGTTTAGGGGTTACTGGGTTACAGGGATAGGGTGGAGATGTGGGCTTGGGTAGGGTGCTCTTTCCAAGAGCCAGTGCAGACTCGATGGGCCGAATGGCCTCCTTCTGCACTGTAAATTCTATGAAATTCTATGAAAATTGATCGAAACATGGCTTACAATAAGCTAAAGTTCGTATTTGATCAAAGGAAGAGATTTATAAAGTTGCTGCAAAAAATAGTAAACCTGGGGATTGGGAGCATATTAGAATTCAGCAAAGGATATCCAAGAAACTGATGAAGAAAGGGAAAATAAAATATACAGATAATCTAGCAAGAAACATAAAAATGGGCTTTAAAAACTTCTACAAGTATGTAAAAAGGAAAAGATTAGCGAAGAGAAATATGAGTCCATTGTAGGCAGAGATGCAGAATTTATAATGCGGAATAAGAATATGGCAGAGAAGCCAAACAAATACTTTGGGCGGAATTTAACAGAAACATTTCTAAGTTCATTTGTGGCAGATTTTGCAAGCATTTTCTCTGCAGGCTCTGCTGTCATGTACCCCATTGCTATCAAACGACACTTAGGGTGGGATTTGCTGGCTGTTCATGCCAGTAGGAAATTCTGGTCCCACGCCGTCGCATGGGTTAACGGGAAATTCTGTTGCCTCTGCCGCCAAAATACACGTGGCAAGATGGTTGGTAAATCCCGCCCTGCGTCAGATTTTTGGGCCCTGGGGCGTTTTGCTCCAGTTTAACTGACACTTCGAATTTTTTTCAGCATTGGGGAATTGAATTCAGAGATTAGGCCACCATTTTAAAAGGGTGCCTTGATCTCTAAGTGAGCTTGTGGGTCCCCTACACCCATGGGCAGTGTCACCCTCCACACACATGGGCTATATCCCCACACCCCGCCAAATGAGGGCACCCCACTATGGGCTCCCTCGGGGCCCACCCCTCTTCAGGCCCCCCCCCCCCACACCCCCTTCTAGGACCCCACCCATCACCCCCAACCTTCCAGAGGTCCCTATTTACTTGCTCAGCACCTCCCAATCCTTCATGTCCCCTCTCCACCCTCCTTTCATGGGCATGGCCCGCTCGGGCCCTGACACTTGGCAATGCAACCCTGGACCCTGGGCACCCCTGCACTGCCACCGTGGCACCCTGGCAGTGCTCCTGCCAGCTTGTCAGTGCCACCCGGGAATCTTGGCAGTGCCAGAGTGGCATTGCCCAGGTGCCACCTGGGCAATGCCAAGGTGCTCACATTCCAGGGAGAGGACTAGGGGGCTATCCTGCACTATCCCTGACCCCCTGGGTGCTGTTCCATCTGGTCTACGTTTGTGTGGGCCAGTACTGAACGGTGCCTGGCTGCATCTTCACTGGGGAGGCCGGTAGACCCGGGTAAGCTCACCTAAGTAGGTTTAAAGCCTACTGAGGCACATGCCGTTTGGTCACGCCCCCTTTGGACGGGTGTCCGATTCCGATGCCTTCCGTGAGGCACAAAGGCCGCCAGGAAGCCTCCGGGAGGCCTATCCCGGGATCTACCAACCGCGTTGTGCTCGAGCGAGAGGGCAATGTGATCGGTAGATCGTGCCCTTTGTGCACCTCTTGTGAATACTAGAGCAGCCAGGGACTAGTGAGAATGAAGAACTGAAAGAAGTTAGTATCAGTTAAAAAGTAGTCGATAAATTAATGTAACTGAAGTTTGATAAACCTTCTGAACCTTTTGATCTATAGGGCACGATCCAACGGCCACACTGCGCCCGAAAAGCAGCTCGTCACGGCACAGAGTGGCTGTTGAAAGCCGGAGACTCCACTCCCACGATCTACCCAGCTCGCCACGCCTCACGAGATCCAATGCGATCTTGCGAGAGTTTGCTATGTGAATCCGGCCCACAATGGGCGGGATCAGTTTTCGGCCAATCTGCATATTAGAGCAAGGCAGTAAGCCTCACACAAAGATGCAGATTCCCAAGGAACCTCCGGTTTTGGGATTCAACCCTTCCGCCTCAGAGACCTCGGGCGAGCGCCCTTCAGCACTGGTCTCCACAGACGGGGACCAGACGGAACAGCACTCGTGGGGGTCTGCCAGGGGATCGGATACCCCGAGCTGCATGCCCTTTGGGTAAGGTGGTGTCCTGGCACTGCTGGTGCCATCTGGGTACCTGGCAGTGCCAGTCTGGCACCCTGGCAGTGCCACCTGGGCACCGTGGCTGCGCCAGGCATGTGCAGATGGCATGTACTCTGCCCAGGTGACGGGTTGGCACTGCCATGGTGCCAAGCTGGCATTTTTTGAAAATGATCGGGCCAGTGTTGCCCGGCGTGGGTGTTGGGAAGGGGTGCGGGGGAAGGACCGGAGACCCTCCCATACTATGTTCGGGTGGGGGGGAGGTCGGAGTTTGTTTCAGGGGCCTCGGAGATCAGGGGCTGGATTCTCCGCACCCCGACGCCGAAATCGCTGGGGCGGAGAATCAAGTTTCACGCATGAAATTGGGACCGGCGCCGGGTCCGCTATTCTCTGGCCCCCGAAAAGCGGTGTACTCGGCGAGTACGCTGCACTGCGTATCCACCACCTGTGGCCATTGCTTGGGGCCCGCCCCGCTATTCTCCACCCCGAACTGGCCGAAGTCCCGACGTGTATTTTTAATCTGGTCCTGCCATTCGGGATACTCGCGAGGATTGGTTTGGGATACTCGCATGGTCGGGGGCACGCTGATCGGAGGACAGGGGGGAGCCTCATACGGGACTGGGCCTTTATTGTGCGACCGGTCTGGGTCGGGAGTGTGGCTGATCGGGGGCACTATTTCCACGGTCCAAGTCCACGGTCTGAGTCCGCCATGAAGCACAGCGCTGCCGCTGGAGGCCGCCGCCATGCTCATGCGCTGCCTCTGACCCGGACATGCGAGGGTCCTATCCGCTGCAAGCTCCACGACAGCTCCCTGCTAGCCCCCTGCAGTGCTGTGCATCTGTGGCCTTTTGCCGCCAGTTTATCTGGCATAAAAGACCACAGTTTTCATGATGGCGTGGGGACATAGTCCCTGAAATGGAGAATCCAGCCCCAGGACTCTACAATGGGGAATTCCGGCGAGCAGACCTCCCCACTATACAAAGCGAGCTATGTGCGCCCTTGGCCACGTGTTCCCCGTTCAGGCCCCTTATTCAGCCATGCCTTTCCCAGACTTCGAGCACTGGGAAACACGCGGCTAAACGTGCTCACTTGGGGATTTTGATCCCTTTTGGGAGAATCGTGTCCATAATGTTGAAAGAGATGGCTGTAGAAATAGTGGACGCATTGGTGATCATCTTATAGCGTCTGGAACGGCTCCTGCAAATTGAAAGATAGCAATTGTAACCCCACTATTTAAAAAAGGAGGGAGAGGAAATGGGAAACTACAAACCTGTTAGCTTGACATCAGTGGCAGGAAAAATGATGGATTCTATTATAAAGAATGAGATAAGTGGACACTTAGAAGATAATGGTTGCATTGGGCAGAGTCTACATGGATTTCTGAAAAGGAAATCCTGTTTGACAAACCTGTTAAGGAGATATAGTAGCAGAATAAATAAATGGGAATAATTGGATGTGATGTATTTGGATTTTCAGAAGGCTTTCAAAAAGGCGTAAGAGGATAGTAAACACAATTTGAACACGTCGGATTATACATGCATAGATGGGGAATTGGTTAATGGACAGAAAACAGAGTCAGAATTAATGGGTGATTCTCAGGTTTTCAAGGCGATTTAAATGGACTATGTGAGTGGGCAAGAACATGGCAGATAGAATATAATGTGAATAAGTGTGACGTTATCCACTTTGGCAGCAAAAACAGAAATGCAGTCTATTTCTTATATGGTGAGAGATTGGAAAATGTAGATGTCCAACGGGACCAGGATGTGTCCTTATTCATGAGTCACTGAAAGCTAACAGCAAGCAATTGAGAAGGCAGATTGTATGTTGGCCTTGTTTGCAAGAAAACTTTAGTATAGGAATAAAGGTGTCTTGCTGCAGTTATATAGAGCCTTAGTGAGGCTGCACCAAGGAGAGTATTGTGTACCAGTTTACTGCTTATAAAGGGGGAAGCAAATTCAACCACCTTTCTGTTTATGGACTGGACTGGTGAGAGGAACGATTAATGCTGTTTAAAATTAACACCACCCCTGTCAGTAAGTTCAAATCTGGGATCAACCATTTGAATTTGAGCAGGGTCCAAGTTATGAGCTGAGCCAAGCCTGATATAAAAGCCTCAATTGGACACCAAAGAGAAAAACTGAGTGGCTGGAATGCATTTTAAAACATGGTAGCTTACCGTAGCAAATTCCTGTTCCCTGCCTCCTCTCTCTCTCTCTCCCCGCCCCCCCCCCCCCCGACACACGCACAGCTACATTTGAGCTTGAAAATCTCAAATTGCAGCTAGAATTTCAGGATTGGGAAAGAGAGAGCAAGGGAACAGGAGAGCGAAAGAGCAAAAGAAAGAGATAGATCAGAAAACTGGAAGCTGTGAGGGAAAATCTCTCACTAACTGGAAGTGACTCTTATCTTTCTAACCCAGAACCACTCTCTGAGGCCCTCAGATATGCTGTATTTGTTCCCAAATTCAAAGAGAATGCTGTAGTCACTTCTTTGCTACTTTCGAGAAAGTAGCAGCCTGGCTAAAATGGCTATCGGAGAGATCTGGACATTTTTAATTCAAGGGCTGCTGTCAGGGAGAGCCCAAGAGGTCTACTCCATGCATGAATTATGAGTAAACCAGGGCTGCGATCCTAAGTGCCTACGGGTTAGTCCCAGAAGCATGTTGCCAGCAATTCTGGAACACTGTTAAGAAGTCCTCACAAGTCTACAATGAGTTTGAATGGCTAAAGCAAATTGTGTTTGACCGATGGGTAAGATCCTGAAGCATCCCACTCATATATGAGGGACCGTGTGAGTTGGTATTGTTGGAAGAATTTTTAAAATTGCTTACCCTCTGTTGTAGCGTGAGGTAATATAACGAGGCAGTGTTAAATCAGAGTGGGGATTTATTTAACAAAGGAAGAACATTATATTGCAGAACAAGAACGTCATCAGCGCAATCCCAACACAGAACCAGTTCCTTTGACTTCCAGGCTTACTCTGATGAACCCACAGTTCCTAGGTTCGTGCCCTGAACCCAATAGGCTCAGGGGCTATGCTACTACACCCTGAGAGAACAGCTAGGGTGCAGCCATCACGGCAGACAGATATGATCTCATCCAGAAGCCTGGAAACCCAAGCGGATCCTTTCCAAACCATAAACACTATAAAAGGGATGAGGCACTCACACCCTACCTCTTTCCACAGACAGACATCTAGAGAGTTAGACAGAGTTGATCAGCAGCATCACACCCCAGCACGTGGCTTAGAGCAAGCTGGTACAGTTAGACTGAGTTACTACAGTTAGATTAGCAGAGAGTCAAACTCATTTGAGAACTGTGTTAATAGTTCAATAAACACGTTGAACTCATTTCAGAGTCTGGAGCATCCTTTAGTTCAGACTGTATCAAGTAGCAGCCTGTGTTATCCGAAGCAGTATAACACAACATGATACCAGGAGTGACTATTCAATCTATTTAGTTCAACTCAGCAAGATCTGTGACAACTAGCTACTGAATACAGGCACAATGGACACGATTCAGGCTCCTCATCAGCTCAAGACCACCAGCAATCTTAGTGCCAACTGGCGATCATTCAAGCAGAAATTTCAACTATATGTGGAAGCATCCGACCTCAATGGCGCGATCGATGCTCGGAATATAGTGCTTCTACTCACCACTGCGGGTGACCATGAGATAGAGATCTTCAACTCCTTTCACTTTTCCGAAGGGCAGGACAAAACAAAGTACCAAACCATCCTGGAAACATTTGGCGAGGTGAACACCAACAAAATCTTTGAGCGCTACGTCTTCAAGCAGAGGATGCAAGGTAAAGACGAATCCTTCAACTCCTATCTAACTAACCTGAAACTGCTAGCGCAATACATCAACTTCAATGATATCACTGACTCCATGATCAGAGACCAAATTGTTTTGGGAGTCCACTCTAATCCTCTGCGAGAGCAATTGTTGAAAATCAAGTACATGACCCTGCCAGTTGCGATTGAAACGTGTACTGTGCATGAGCACTCTAAAAATCGCTATTCACAGTACAAAATGGCAGAAAGTGAAAAACAAGCCTCCCACGAGGTGGAGAGTGTTCAGGCCATCTCCCGGATGCAACGCCTCCACATTGACGAAAGCGGCCATTTTGTGCGTTCTTTCCGGGGCCCGACGCATGCGCTATGCGATTGGGAACATAAAGCGGCCGAAAACTGCACTGCGCAGGTGCAGACGTCCGAGAACCGCACTGCGCATGTGCAACGACACACTGAGCGTCATGACACCGACGTGTGCGAACTGCGGCACCGCCCATTTTTAAAAAAACTGCCCTGCAAGAGGCAAACGCTGTTTAAACTGTGGGAAACCAAACCACTATGCAGCCCTGTGCAGATCTGCACCACCAGTCAGGAGCCAGCGCTCCCAATTTCGACAGCGGCGCATCAGAAGTGTGCAACACCGAATGCATGACTCTGATCCAGGCAATGCGACGGATCCAGATGATGAATACCTGGACAGCACTTACCGAGTGGGCATTATTACGAAGTGCGAATACGCCACACCTGATACATCGCGAGTCCAATCAATCCTGGCCGTGGATTCCGAGGACGAATGGCATGCAGTGATGAAGGTCAACCACTGCCCCATCCAGTTCAAACTGGACACGGGTGCCTTCGCCAAACTGATTTTGCAGGTGGTCTTCAAGAGAATCAAGAAGCCCCCCACAATCCCTCCAGCTGCCTGCAAACTCCTGGACTACAATGGAAACACAATCAAGGCACTGGGGTCCTGCCATCTGCAGATGTCCAGCCGACACACTCAAGAAGCTTACACTTCGAGATTGTTAAAGCAGACAGGGCGCCCCTGCTAGGTGCGCACGCCTGCAAACAACTGAACCCCATTCAAAGAGTCTGCACCACGATTCCGTCCCATTTGGATCTTCAGGCCAGCATCGACGACATCCTAACCCAGTACCCAGATGTATTTAGCGGGATGGGCATGCTGCCATACGAGTACAAGATTCTACTGCGGCCTGATGCCAAGCCAGTGGTCCAGGCACCACGACGTGTCTCTGCTCCACTGAGAGAGCGCCTGAAGGCAGAGCTCACGAGTCTACAACAAAAAGGCATCATCTCCAAGGTCACTGAACCAACCGACTGGGTCAGCTCGATGGTGTGCGTAAAGAAGCCTTCGGCGGACCTACACATCTGCATTGACCCGAAGGATCTAAACAAAAACATTATGCGGGAACATTACCCCATCCCGAAGAGGGAAGAAATCACAAATGAGATGGCACATGCGGGCTTCTTCACAAAATTGGATGCATCCCAACGATTTTGGCAAATCCAACTTGAAGAATCCAGCAGAAGGCTCTGCACCTTCATCATGTCTTTTGGCAGATTATGCTACAACCGAATGCCATTTGGCATCATCTCGGCATCAGAGATTTTCCATCGCATCATGGAACAGATGATGGAGGGAATAGAAGGGGTTCGTGTCCACGTTGATGATATCATAATCTGGTCCACAACCCCAGAGGAACATGTGTCGCGACTCAAGAAAGTATTCTGACACATACATGAACTTGGCCTCAAGCTAAACAAGTGCTGTTTTGGGACATCCACGATGAAGTTCCTGGGCGATCAGATTTCGCAACACGGTGTGCACCCGGACACCGACAAAATTAAAGCCATCAAGGCAATGAAAGTCCCCGAGGACAAGAAGGCAGTACTGCGCTTCCTGGGAATGGTCAATTTCCTTAGCAAGTTCATCCCGAATTTGGCCACACACATCACGGCCCTATGCAACCTGGTGAACAAATCAACTGCTTTTGAGTGGAAGGCGGAGCACCGAACAGAGTGGCTGGAGCTGAAAGCCGAGCTCACCACTGCACCCGTCCTTGCATTCTTTGACCCAGACCGAGAGACCAAGATATCCACCAGATGCGAGTTAGGATAGCATTGGGGCGGTGTTGCTTCAAAGAGACGACACGTCATCCTGGGTACCAGTAGCATACACGTCACGGGCAATGACACCCACTGAGACCAGATATGCGCAGATTGAGAAGGAGTGGTTAGGTCTTCTCACCAGCATCCTCAAATTTTATGATTGTGTCTACGGCTTGCCAACATCTACTGTTGAGACGGATCATAGGCCTCTGGTCCACATCATCCAAAAGGACCTGAACGACATGATGCCTCGTTTGTCGAGAATTCTGCTCAAACTCCGGAGGTGTGATTTCAATTTGGTGTACACACCTGGCAAGTAGC
This sequence comes from Scyliorhinus torazame, assembly GCF_047496885.1. Taxonomy (NCBI): domain Eukaryota; kingdom Metazoa; phylum Chordata; class Chondrichthyes; order Carcharhiniformes; family Scyliorhinidae; genus Scyliorhinus; species Scyliorhinus torazame. The sequence continues at coordinate 90,344,273 of NC_092709.1, forward strand.
TCATCATCGCCGATGCATTGTCCTGCTCCGTCAACTCACCCAGTGAACCACTGGAGATCATCCAGCACATCGAATAGCAGGTACAACTGTTTGCAAGCACTCTCCCGGCAACAGATGAGAAGATCATTCTCATCCGAGAAGAGATGGCCAAAAAACCCCTGTTGCAGCGAGTCATCCACAACCTCAGCAATGGCTGGCAGAAAGGGCAATACCCTCAATTCTACAACGTCAAGGACGACCTGACGCTGATCGACGGCATCCTGCTCAAGCTGGACTGGATAGTTATCCCCCTACGTCTTCAGAGCACGGTGCTGCAGCAGATTCATGAGGGACACCTGGGCGTAGAAAAGTGCAGATGCAGGGCCCGGCAAGCTGTCTACTAGCCCGGCATCAACCAGGACATCACGGACATGGTCCAGAACTGCGAAACCTGTCAGAGGTTCCAACCAGCGCAGAGCAAGGAGACGCTCCAACCACATGACCTAAAGACCTCTCCGTGGTCCAAGGTTGGCATTGACCTATTCCACGCGAATGGTCGCGACTATATCTTAATCATCGATTGCTTTTCGAACTATCCTGGGGTGCTGAAGCTGCCAGACCTCACCTCACGGACCATCATCAAAGCGTGTAAATAGACATTCTCACGGCATGGCAACCCGAACACCGTCATGAGCGACAATGGCCCGTGCTTCCACAGTCGAGAATGGTCCATGTTTGCCAAGAGCTACAATTTCAGGCATGTCACCTCCAGTCCGCACTATCCGCAGTCCAATGGCAAAGTCGAAAAAGGGGTGCACACCGTTCAGCAGCTCATCCGCAAGGCCTCGGACTCCGCTTCCGACATACACCTTGCACTACTTGCATACCGGGCAACTCCCTTGTCCACTGGCATGTTGCCAGTTCAACTGCTGATGAACAGGGACCTGCGGACGATGCTTCCAGCCGTACACCTGCCCAACCTTGATCACCTCCCGGTGCTGCAGAAGCTGCAGCAGCTTCGCGACAGCCAGAAGCAGGGCTATGACGCACAGGCCACCGATCTGGACGTGCTATCCCCGGCAGACACGGTCAGGATCAAGATATCGGATGGTGGGTGGTCTGCTCTGGCTGTCGTTGTTCGACAGGCCGCGCCCAGATCCTATGTCATACGTATGGCTGATGGCTCCATTGTGCGAAGGAATCGAAGGGCGTTGCGAAAGGTTGCTTGCCCACAACCACTTTCCCCTCCATTTCCACATGTCGAATTGCCACCTCCAGACACCTCGAGCCACGAGGCCACCAGTCGTGCCTCCCACTCGCCTGTCAAGACACCGTCATTCCCTCCACCACCTCTCTGGCGGTTGACAAGGATCAGACGCAAGCCTTAGAGACTGGACTTATGAGCATTTGTTTTGTTTGTTCTGTTCTGTATTCCTGAGTCAGTCACATTAGTCAGACACATTCACATGTATATACATCTAAAAAATACAAGAAAAAATGGGGGAGATGTCATGATATGCAAACATGCAACCAATGAACACTCAGAATAGGACACAACCAATGGGCAGCCAAGACACTTGAGGTGGCATTACCACAAGCGGGCATGACATAAACACTATACAAGGGATGAGGCACTCACACTCAGCCTCTTTCCACAGACAGACATCTAGAGAGTTAGACAGGGTTGATCAGCAGCATCATACCCCAGCACGGGGCTTAGAGCAAGCTGGTACAGTTAGACTGAGTTACATTAGCAGAAAGTTAAACTCATTTGAGAACTGTGTTAATAGTTCAATAAACACATTGAACTAATTTCAGAGTCTGGAGCATCCTTTAGTTAAGGCTGCATCAAGCAGCAGCCTGTGTTATCCGAAGCAGCATAACACAACAGATGCCTTAATGTATAATGCAGCAGTGCGGGCAGAGACTCTCGCTGCAGAAACCTATCCCTTGGAGGGTTTGCCACTATGTGTGTCTGTGTCTGAGCCAGACAAACTCCCAGAGAGCATCTGGAGTTTTGTCCTTTCAGGAATAGTGTCTCAATACCCTTCCCATATTGTGAACATGTTCATTGTACTGACACAGGGGCCACTCAGTCCTTACAGGTAGAGGGAAACCTAAACCTACCCCCTCCCACAAACACACACACACACACACACACACACACACATACACACCACTCCCTGAAGGCCAAAGTACTGATCAGAGGAGTGGGAGGAACATCTGTGTTTATACCCCATCATAGAGTCCACCTGGAGTGTGACCTTTCAGGTTCTGTCATGGTAGGCATTGTTTCTGAACTCCTCAGAAACATTTTGGTTGGCAGCAATGTGTTAACCAGCAAACAAAAAGAGGTCAACAAGTAGAAACCTGGAGGAGAGTGATGTGTTGGGTGCTCTGCTACACAGACGAACCAACACAGTTGCGAATGGTACAACTCAGTTTTATTACTAACATATATTTACTGTGGTAAACTGGTTACTGAGGTTCGATCATAACCCTTGAATCTGTGGACCTATTCCTAACACTATCTTGGAGAGGCATTCAGCACATGGTGGATGTCTGAGTGGCTTGCTGTGAGCTCTGTGCCCTGAGCTGTCTCCTGCTGGAATGAGTGGGAAGTGTTGTGTTCCCTGTTTTGTAGTGTGTATGCTCTTGCCTGTGATTGGCTGTGGTGTTGTGTGTGTGTTGATTGGTCCGTTGGTCTGTCCATCAGTATGTATGTATGTTTGCACCATGATGTTTACCTGAATATCATGACAGAGAGCAGAAAGCTGGGGAAGATCCAGAGGCCCAAATGGCTGAAATAGCACCCAGAAACATTGACTGAGGGCTTCTTGAATGTAGCAAGGCCAAAGCTCGACTGGCAAAGTTAAAAAAGGAAACAGCCTCACCGAATTTCCCTGAAATAAGCAGGGGCCACAGAGGTCCTCGAGCAGGGAAAGAGATAGTAAGTGAGATGCCCCACATATTTGAAGAACCTGAAAGAAGGCAGGTTATTAAACCAGAAAAGGAAAAGGTTCAGGAGTTGCCTGAAATATGGCTGGCAGAAACCTTCTTTATCAATATTAAATAAGGACAGAAGGAGTTCCCAAATTGATGAGCAGATAGGGACTGAGTTGACTCCCCCAGTCAAAAAGCCACAAGGGAGTGTAGCTGGAATTGCACCTCCACCAGAGTGCAGTACTGTTCCAAAATATGCGGAGCCTACTGCCCAACTTATCAGCAGAGGGATCCCAACCAGATTGGATCCCATACCTACCCACCTTGATGCAGAATCACAAGGCAACCTGACAGGGTCACCCACTGAATATAAAATGATCCAAAATAGCACCCAGGCTACAGCGCTGTAGCCCTACCTGGTATGAGATAGCAAGAGCAGATGAAAAGAATTGAATACCTTAAATCTGTTGTATTAGCTTGGATCCCTCTCTAGATTTGAGAAGAAATGTTAATGGTGATTTCTTGTTCCAGGTCTGTGTCAGGAGTTGACGGTGACCCTGATTTGGTGCACATGGAAATTCAGGACAACAGTGGAGGTAAAGATAGGAATGATACCTATGATATCAATGATATATCTGCATGCTGTACACTGTGCCGATGATATGTTGCATACAATGCTGGACAGACATGATAGTTACAAGGGATGTGCTGTAACTATGTGCTTGAGCTTGAATCAATGCAAGTACAAAACAGGTGATAGCAGATTGGCTACAGTTATACACCTCAACTGTTTTTTTTAGAAACTCCATTTTATTGCAGAGCATTCAGGGTGCAGCCTTAAACTTAAACACAAGATAAATATTAGAGTTATAGAATATGGATTCAGTGGGCCAAATGATCATCTTCTGTTCCATAATGACTCCATTAAGTATGCTGGCTGCTGTTCGAATTACCCTGTTAATTGATTATGTTCACATGCTACTATTGATTCAGCTCAATTTCAAGATCTTTATTGGATTGTAAAATATTCAGCACAATGTTTTGTAAAATGCAGGTTTCTGGGCCAGGTTTATTGTTTGGAATACTAGGACGCTAAGAGTTTTCCATCTTATTCTCACAATTATTCAAAACAATGGGCGGTATTTAATAGAGACTGGGTAGGGGGGGGGGGGGGCGCAGTCACATGTCACTTCTTTTCAGGTCAGCCACATTAAGTGCCAGTCGGGCAATTAGCTGGGTAGTGGTGCGCCTGCACCAGGATCAAGGACCCTTGGGGTGGCAGTCATGCCCAGCGAGAGGCCGGAAATTCTTCATTGCTTGGCAGTGCCATTGCAGAGACTGTGGCTGCTGTTGGCAAAACACATCTGAGACACCGGATCACCATGGCCCCAGGCACAGGTGACCGACCGATGGTGGGAGGGGGGTGGTCAAGGGGTTGGGGGGTTGAAAGCATGGCCTTGGTCTCAACACCCACCCACCCCCAAACACCCACCGCCACTTCCCGATGGCAGGTCCCTCAGTCAGGCATTGAGCACTTTTGACCCCATCCCCGGGAACCCTGCAAGTATACACCACAGAGCTCACTTTTGGACTTCCCACATGGTGACTGACCCACTTAGTGGTGATGAATCAGTTGTCCACTTGAGAGCTTCACTTGTGGTTGCAGTTGTGACGGGTAGGCCATCCAAGGTTCTTCCCACCACGGACCTAAATTGGGTCAGTGGCAGAAGGTGGCAAGGTCTGCAACTGCCACCCTCCTGCCTGTTTGAATGCCACCCTGCCACCAAGCCTGCCTCAGGTGAGGGCATTAAATTCCACCCCTGGGGTTGTTGAACTCAACCATGTCTCCTGGATCGTGCAGAATGGAGGGCAACAGAAGAAGGAAAGATTATCCCAGGCAAAATTAACCAGAGCTATTTCTACATTTTCCAGAGGTCTGTTCAAGGACAAAAAGCAGTACCTCAGGAAGTGGCTGCTTGTCTGCTGTCACATTGAGGAGTTGCCAGATGCACAGAAGGATTCAATGACTGGAGAAAATAATAATCCTAAAGTTAATGGGGCAAGGGGAAAATAAATCTTTAAAATGTAGGAGTGAAAAACTGTATATTACAGGACTGCCATTGACAGTCTAGGTTCAGCTTCAGTGCTGTCTAGGTTCAGCTTCAGTGCTGTCTGTGCTGCTGCCGCCAGAGAATCTAAGAACCAGCTCAGTGGTAGTTTTTCTTGGACAACACTGAAGGAAAATTAAGCCATAAGAAGCAAATGTAATGGTCTGTCACTGCCAGTATAGGGCAGCATTGGACTCCTGAGCTGCCTGTTCAACCCAGGCTGCAAAGGGCATTTCTGGCTTGCTAACCCGTGTAGACCTTTTACAACAATCATGGAACGTCCATACTCAAAAATGAAAACTAAGATTTATGATTTGTAAGCAACTGAATATATCCAAGATTAGTGCAGACATGTTTTTGTGTTGCTGCTGGCGGAGTGGAGTTTGCCAGCCTTGGTCATTTTATTATGTTACACTACTGGAAATTGTTCTATTCTGTGACAGAATTACATAAAGGAGACATTCGATTAGTTTCTAAAAGTGCAATCTAGTGTTTGGATACTTGACTGGTCCACTGTTAATTAACACTCGTGAGGTCAAGTTCTTTAATTAATTCTTTGCTTTAACATGAATCAGCAGCAGTACTTTCTGTGCGGGGTGTGCTGTTTTGAGCTGTAGTGCTTTTTGTAGAATGCAGCCTCATGCTAATTAAAGTAACCCAACTTGCGTTGAGGTTGAAACTAAAAGTACATCTTTTTGAGATAATTATGGTTGACAGTTATTTTGATTTGACGATTAGCGTTTTTGTTAACTACAGCTACTTCTGAAAAATAATGGGTTTGATGATTAATGATTACATACATGATGAATATTGTTGTAGTTGTAATTATCAGGGGGAAAAAAAACAAGTGTGCTTTTTAGGGTAATTACTATAAGCAGATTATTTTATCTAGATGGAGAACAAATATTAAGATGCGCAAGTGGGAATGATTAATGCAGAGCAGCACTTTGCAAGATGTTTGGATGCTTATGCAGGCTGGAGTTCTGCATCTATAATGCACCTTCCAAGATTCAGTCAACAAACCTGCTAACTGACAGATTTGCTTCTGAGATGCACATGCAGTGCCAATGAAATATTGCACTGCTGCCTGTCTCATAAATCTACAGTATCCATTAACCACACATGCTGTCATCTGTTAAGCAGTGATCCCTTTATTTGTGAAGGAGGGATTCTATGATGGTGTGTTTGAGTTGTGGGCTAGCTAACAGGATAACACAGCAAACTGTGAAACTATTCACCTTTTTCACCTCATTGCAGGGATTGCTATCTCCTAGATATTTCCATTTTGGAAATGGTTATTGAATCTCTATTTTTAGTGAAATATATAAAAAAAATAATCCACCAGTCGTATCACTTGTGATCAATCAGAATCTTTCTCACTGGCAGAGTACAAGGTCACCTCTGTTTTCCAGAAGCTGGGGGGGGGGGGGGGGAAAGAGAAAGGATGATAGAAACAAAACCAGCCGGCTCGCAGTATACCTTTGAGGTAACCTGAGCCAAAGGCTTTGAAGTAAAATTGAAATATTGTGTTCTTTGCACTGCCTTGCAGTTTGAAAGCAGCAGGCAGGCTCTTTTCTGCAGTTGATTATTTATTAGGAAATATTGAATATTGTTTTACATTTTTTTCCCCACACACAGGCTTTCTTTATGTCACTTGCCAAATTTCAAACTGCAGTGAAAAGGCACTAAAAGCTCATTTCTCTGGAAACATAGATCAGAACTCGCTGCTTGTCAATGACGACTACATTTTCATTCAGGTAATTAATTCACATAAACTTCATTACCTGTGTTTTATTAAGATATAAATTTCATTACAAAGAAGACATATAATCAGCAGTACATCAATTATAACAAACTGGATAGACATCCTTGAAGTAAAATTTAATTGCCAGGGACTTAAGTGTTCCCCTTTTAGATAGATTCATTGTTGTGATAAGTAGAGTTTTTTAAAAAAGTGAACAGATGTGTATTGTTATGGAAGCAGACCAACTTCTCAAGAGATCAGGGCTGTGCAGCGCGCTGTGCAGCAGATGCACTCTGCCGAGATTGCCTTTGCTGAGATCAGCAGTGTGTCAGCTTGAGGTTTCCCCAAGTTAAATGACCACGCTATGAGCTCTATGGAGGAGTCCTTCAAATACTGGTTTTCAATTAAGTCTATCAAACAAAATAATCGGCGATTAACAAGTGGAAAGGGCCAATTCTGTGCTTTCAGTGCACTCATAGCTTCCCATGCATTTATATACAACACCCATTTAAGATGGTAATATGCAAATCTAGCTCCCAAGACACATTTGGAACCCCAATCACAATTCTAAGGTCCAATTGTTTGGCGCATGCATTGTCAATACTCAGTCCATTTGTACCTGCGTTAAGTAGCATAACCAGCGTTTATTCGAGGAATTATTGACAGGTGTTAAAAAATGGCCTAGGATTTTTTTTACCTTTTAATGTTGTGGGGCATAAGGATCAGAAAGGTCCACAATAATACTTTGTCCAACAGCCAGGAGTGGCCCTGTGGGGTCACCCCCGCCTCCACTCCCAGTTCCCCAGCTACACCTCCCCAACCATCGATCTAGCCAGCTCATAACCCCAGTTTGGCTCTTACTTGTTGGGCACCTAAAGGTAATCTTTTGAAATATATTTTATGCGAGCAATTCAATATCATTAAACAAATTCACATCCCAACATCTCAGTACTTCCCTTTACAGGGGCTTTTCTCACCCTCTTCATTTGTCTTCATAGATCAATGCGCTCCCTTTCATTGAAGTGCTAGTTGAGAAATCCAGTCTTGAGCTCACCACTACTGTCTACCGCAAATCTACCTTCAAGGGTCAATATACACATTGGGATTCATATAGCTCCACGTGCTGTAGGGGTGGCCCATGCGCTTAGCATTGTCCTTGTCAGCAATTTTGTAAATAGGGCTCTAACCCTTTGATCACCTTGGAAACTTGATACAGAAATAGAGCCCAATAAAGCTATCCTGCTTTCCAATCAGATCATTGTTCACTGCAAATTCACAAATGGGCCAAAGGCTGCTATTCTTGGACCTAAAATGTTCCAGGTCTACCTCAAATTACTCTTGAAATGCAAAATATCTAAAGACTTTGAACAACGGATTCGCAAGCTGTTTCATGCTGTTAATATGCAGTGACTATGTGTGTGGTGTTTGCCACTAACAGAATGCTGCCATCAATCCAAGAAGCTAATCTGTCTACCTCAGAATTGAGCAACATCATGTCTGAATTAGTGCTGGTGCAATGCCATTGACTGATTGAATCAAACAGCATGTTCCTTTGATTGTTCATAATAAGCAAAATACAAATTACTCAACTAGCTCATACTTGCAAAACCCAAAGTAAAACATTCACTGTTAGATGTGATCCTGCAATTTGGACAGCACTTGCTGATTAATTTTGAGTGTGCTGAGAGCTACACTTCATAGAATCATAGAATCCCTACAGTGCAGAAGGCGGTCATTTGACCCATCAAGTTCTCACCGACCCTCTGAAAGAGCACTCTACCTCGGCCCACTCCCCCGCCCATCCCCGTAACCCCACCCAACAGTTTGACACTAAGGGGCAATATTATCATGGCCAATCCACCTAACCTGCACATCTTTGAATGGTGAGAGGAAACCGGAGCACCCGGCGGAAACCCACGCAGACACGGGGAGAATGTACAAACTCCACTGACAGTCACTTAAGGCCGGAATCAAACCTAGGTCCCTGGCATTGTGAGGCAGCTGTGCTAGCCACTGCACCACCATGCCGCCGGTGAAGTATAAATTGTTGTCATCATTTAAAATTTGTCCTGATGAGTGCAAGACTAGAAGTTTCAGCAACACATCTCTCTGTTCAGCAACGTACAAATTTTATTCCTCTACTGATCTTGCAGTATTTTGGGGGGATTTTTGCTTCTCTCCCAAGGTCTGCCTTTGATTTTTTAAAAAAGATTTATTTTTATACATTTGTCTATTACATCTTCCTCCCTTATCCTACGTTAGTCTAAACTACTTACCCATTTAAATCCAATTTAAAAATTAACTTTCTACTTTTCTGAGACATCCACTTAATTTTCACAATTCAAAATCTATCTTAAAAACTGCCTCTTTTGTTTCAACCATTTCAACTTTTGCCTTTAAATTCAGTTTTGTTTCAAAAATATGCCCTTATACATGCATTCATTTGTCTTATTGTCTCTTGCTCCTACTCCTTCTTCACATCACATTACACTCAGGTACAGTATTTTATATATTTGCAGCTACTTAAGCTTTAAACATTCCCATTTTCCCAGCTTTCTGCCACCTGAGTTACGACATGATCTTTGATTGAGCTACTTTTAGTTCCTATTTTAACATGCTTTGTAAATAAACATCACATGATCCATGTAGGAGTGCTTTCTTGTTTGAGAATCGGAATCTGATCAAATATATTTCAGTATTAGTCACCCAAACAGTATGATCACGAAATTCTACATATTTAGGTACTCACAAAGGAGAGGGACACGTTGATTGGTGGTGTCTCAGAGGGATGTGTAAACACTTTAGAACAGGTTGTTATTACGAGGGAGGAAGTGTTAGGTGTGTTAAAAAGCATTACGGTAGACAAATCTCGCGGGTCAGCTCCGGAGGGAGGCTGCGGCAAGGGAAATTGTCCAGGTGCGGGACAGGGCAGGGAAGTTGGTGGTAGCTCCAGATCAGATTAACAAAGTCTTTAAGGAATTCTGAGAGGTTGTACAGGTCAGAGCCACCTGGAGGAGGCCGGGAGGTGCAGGAATTTCTAGATGGGCTGGAGTACCCGAGGTTAGGGGAGGGGGGATAGGGCTACATTAGAAGGGGCGATAGTGGAGCAGCAGATAAAAAATGCGAATGGGAGGATGCCGTCGGGGAAGGTAGCAGGGCCGGATAGGCATCCGGTGGAATATTATTAAAAATTCAAAGATAAGATGCTACCGCTGATGGTGGGGATGTTTGAGGAGGTGATAGGGAAGGGGTGTTACCACAAATGTTGCGGCAGGCATCAATTTCCCTGTTACTTAAAAGAGATAAGGATCTGACGGAGTGTGGTCGTATAGGCCCATATCACTTTTAAACGTGGACGCAAAGATATTGGCGAATGTACTGGCAGGTAGGCTAGAGGAGTGCCTTCTGAAGGTGATAGGTGAAGATCAGATGGGGTTTGTGAGAGGGAGGCAGCTCTTTTTGAACATTAGGAGGGTATTGAATGTGGTTATGGCACCGGTGGAGGGGAAGGAAACAGGTGGTTGTGGCATTGGATGCCGAGAAAGCTTTTGACCGGGTAGAATGGGGGTACTTGATGGAAGTTCTGGAGCGGTTTGGGATTGGACCAAGATTTGTGGATTAGGTAAAGCTACAATATAAGGAGCTGAGGGCAAGTGTCCGCACAAATAACATCAACTCGGAATACTTTTCTCTCAACCGTGGGACTGGGCAGGAATGTCCTATGTTCCCCCCCCCCTCCTGTTTGCACTCGCGATTGAGCCATTGGACATCGCATTAAGAAGTTTGGGGGTATGGGGGCGGGGAATAGAGCATAGGGTGCCCTGAAATGTCGATGAGTTGTTATTAGACGTGTCGGAACCGAGTGTGTCAATAGGGGAATACTGGAGCTGCTTCCTATGTTTGGGTCATTCTAGGGGTACAAATTAAATCTAGACAAGAGTGAATATTTTGTGGTGTCTCGGCCAGGGGTGGGGGGGGGGGCTGCCATTCCATTGGGCAGGGACTCACTTTAGACACCTGGGAGTGCAGGTTGCTCGGGAATGCGGGGGGGGCTCCGTAGGTACAACATTTCTAGTTTGGTGGGGAGGGTGAAAGCTGATCTGGCAAGGTGGGATAGTCTCCCTCTGTCACTGGGGGTCGGGTACAGGAGGTTAAAATTTACGTGTTGCCGCGATTTCTGTTTATTTTCCAATGCCTGCCGATTTCCCTGCCAAAGGCATCTTTTAGAGAGATTGAAGGGATGATTATCTCGTTCATATGGGGAGGGAAGGTGGCCAGAATTAAAAATATGCTATTACAGAGAGGAAGGCAGGCAGGGGGTTTGGGTCTTCCGAACCTGATGTATTATTATTGGGCAGCCAATGTGAAGAAGGTACAGAGCTGGGTCAGAGGGGTTGACCCCCAGCGGGACAGAATGGAGGAGAGTTTATGTAGGGGGTCGAGATTTAAGGCGCTAGCAACAGCGTCGTTCCCGACGGCCCCGGGGAAATACTAAGGGAGTCCGGTAGTAATAGCTTTATTGGGAATTTGGAGGCGGTTTCGCCAGCACTTCGGGGTGGGGGCAGGGTCAAGGGAAATGCCGATTCGGGGGAACCATAGATTTGAGCCAGGGAAGTGGGATGAAAATTTTCAGAGATGGGAGGAGAAAGGAATTAGGACACTAAAAGATTTGTTTCTTGGGGCTTGGTTTACAGGATTGAAGGAGCTGGGAGGGTAAACACCTCCACCTCGTGCGCGAGGTTGGGGCTGATACAGCTGAAGATGGTATAAAGCGCACACCCCACAAGGGTGTTGGAAACGGGCGCGGAGGCAGATGTTGTAGCCTTCACCTCGTTGATCTCCCGAAGGTGGATCCTGCTGGGATGGAGATCAACCTCTCCACCCTGTGCCCTGGAGTGGCGGGGGGTCCTGCTGAAATTCGTGACTCTTGAGAAGGTCAAATTTGAACTGAGGGGAAGGATGGAGGGGTTCTACAATTCATGGGCGTAATTCATTATGCACTTTCGAGAATTGGATTTCATCGAACATTTGGGGAAGGGGTTGGGAGAGTTGGTGGGGGGAACTGTATGTGTTAATGGTGACTATGGGTGATTCCTGATTCCTTTTTGTTATTTGTTTATGTTAACATGCGGGCATGTTTGGGGGTTTGGTGAGAGGATGGGATTGTTGTTATTGATATGGGGATTGACATTGCATTTGTTACTTATTATTGTTTATTGTTGGGTGTAAATTTGGGAGAAAATGTGAAAAAGGAGGAGAATAAAATATTTTTTTAATAAAGGTGGACAAATACCCAGGGCCAGATTACTGAGGGAGACAAGAGATTAAATCACTGGGCCTCTGATAGAAATCTTTGTATCCTCATTGGCCACAGGTGAGATCCCAGAGGATTGGTGGATAGCCAATGTTGTACCGTTATTTAAGAAGGGTTGCAAGGATAATCTGCGTAATTATAGGCCAGTGAGTTTGACGTCAGTGATAGTGAAATTGTTGGAAAAGCTTCTCAGATATAGGATCCATGCACATTTGGAAGTGAATGGTCTTATTAGTGACAGAGAACATGGTTTTGTACGAGGGAGGTCATGTCACACTAATTTGATTGAATTTTTTGAGGAGGTGACAAAAATGATTGTCGAGGGAAGGGCTGTGATGTTGTCTACATGGACTTTAGTAAAGCATTTGATAAGGTCCTTCATGGCAGGCTTGTGCAAAAGATTAGATCACATGGGGTCAGGGGTAAACTAGCTGGATGGAACCAGAACTGGCTTGGCCATAGAAGACAGAGGGTAGCAGTGGAAGAGTGTTTTTCTGAATGGAGGTCTGTAACTAGTGGTGTTCCGCAGGATCAGTTTTGGGACCTCTGTTCTTTGTTAAATATATAAATAACTTGAAAGAAAACGTAGAGGGTCTGATTAGCAAGTTTACGGATGATACCAAGATTGCAGGAGTTGCGGATAGTGATGAAGATTGTCAGAGAATACAACAGGATATAGATAGGCTGCAAAATTTGGCAGAGAAATGCCAGATGGAATTTAACCTAGACAAATGCAAGGTGATACATCGTGGTGGATCGAATTCAGGTGGGAGTTATAAAATAAATGGCAGAACCATCAGGAACATAGAGACACAGAGAGATCTGGGCATGCAGGTCCACATATCCTTAAAAGTGGCAGCACAGGTGGAAATGGTGGTAAAGAAAGCATATGGTATGCTTGCCTTCATAGGACAGGGTATCGAGTATAAAAGCTCAAAAATTATGTTACAATTATATAGAATGTTGGTTAGGCCACATTTGGAATACTGTGTCCAATTCTGGTCACCGCACTATCAGTAGGACATGGAGGCTTTGGAGAGAGTACAGATAAGGTTTACCAAGATGTTGCCTGGTATGGAGGGTATGAGCTATGAGGAGAGATTGAATAACCTGGGATTGTTCTCCCAAGAGAGACGGAGGCTGAGGGGCGACCTGATAGAAGTTAATAAAATTATTAGGGGTATAGATAGGGTGAACAGTTGGAGGCTTTTTCCCAGCACAGAAATGACAATTACAAGGGGGCACAAGTTCAAGGTGAGGGGAAAGGTTCAGTGGAGATGTGCTGGGGAAGTTTCTTACACAGAGGGTGGTGGTGGCCTGGAATGCACTGCCAAGTGAGGTGGTTGAGGCAGGTATGTTAACGGCCTTTAAGACTTATCTGGATAGGCACATGAACAGACGGGGTATAGAAGGATACAGGTGGTTGGTCTAGATACGACACGTGATCGGCACAGGCTTGGAAGGCCAAAAGGGCCTGTTCCTGTGCTGTATTGTTATTTGTTCTATCAATGCACCCTGACGGTTTAGGGAACAATGAACCAACAACCGAGAATATAAGATTCCATACAGAAAGTAAATTCGCAGGGAAGATTAACTTCAGTATGTTGTCAGGATCCTTATTACCAATGAGACTGACTAGTTTGGATTCAATCCCCATGAATTGGAAAACCCTAACAAGGAAGATAAATAATGGGACAAGAATTTTTTTAAAACTTTAAATTCTAAACATTGCCAATGATCTAGATTCACATTTTTTTCCAGTTTTCCAGTTAATTAAATAATTTGTAAATCTTGACACTTTATTCGTTTCTCCATTTCTGTATTAATTCCTTGGTTACTGACAATAGTGAACTTTATTTTGCAGGCAACATCTGAAAACCGGACAAAGTATTATGTCTCTTATCGGAGAGGCGAGTTTGTTCAGATGAAATTACCTAAATATGCCCTACCGAAGGTGACCACTTTAAGCTGATTAAGATCTTTATGAAAATCATAACAATATTTATTGAACATTTTGCATACAGAGCACATGTTTATCTGTCATATTTTGTAAATAACACCCGTGATGTTCACTAAAGATTCTCTACCTTCGCGAGCAATGCCACAGAAGATCTAGTTTACGGTTTAATAGCCAACTATTTGTAACTGTAAAAAGAGTAAGAGGACTGATGTGGATTCACTGTTGGACAATCTCAACCACCAATACCTTGTCACTCCAAATAACTAGAAGTAGTGTTACAGTGAGCATATTTTCATTGATGGTCAGCGAATTATGCTTGTACACAAGCATTTTTTGTAGAAAAAGGACTTCTAAATGGAAAAGAGTTTACAAATTGAAGACATATTTATTTTGGCTGTTCAGTGAGTCAAATAGCCAAACTCGTTTCTGCTTGGTTCGCGAGTCTGATATTTACGTCACACTTAGACTTTTGAGATTTATTACTGAAAGAGGGACATGTTGCTGAAGCTTTTCATCTTGTACTCTTCAGCACAAATGCAAGAATGCCAAATTTCAAATGAGCACACCAATTTATACTGCAAGAGAAAAGGATGCTAATTGGTTTGAAGTCAACTGTGATTCACCAAAATGTTGCCATGGGAAAGCGATGGGGCACTATAGACTCCCTCTTGGGTCATTCAAAAGTGATGCAGGCTTGACTGTATTTACTTGGCTTGTAGAGAATTGGGCCCTGTATGTTACTTCTAGCAAGTGTAAATGTCTCAAGCTTGACTGAGCTGTTTGAGTACAGGTTGTACTTTTTCATAGAATTTACAGTGCAGAAGGAGGCCATTCGGCCCATCGAGTCTGCACCAGCTCTTGAAAAGAGCACCCTACCCAAGCCCACACCTCCACCCCATCCCCATAACCCAGTAATCCCACCCAACACTAAGGGCAATTTTGGACACAAAAGGCAATTTATCATGGCCAATCCACCTAACCCGCACATCTTTGGACTGTGGGAGGAAACCAGAGCACCTGGAGGAAACCCACGCACACACGTGGAGAACGTGCAGACAGACAGACAGTGACCCAAGCCGGGAATCGAACCTGGGACCCTGGAGCTGTGAAGCAATTGTGCTACCCATTGTGCTACTCTATGAACAACCATAATAACATGCCGTTGATCAGCCAATCACGATGATGTATAGCCTTACATACTTGTCATCACAACAGCATTGAAATTCACACACAGTGGGCGAGATTCTCCACTCCCGCGCCGGTTGGGAGAATCGCCTGGGCCGACAAAATTTCCCGGGACGCCGGTCCGACGCCCTCCCGCGATTCTCCCAAGCGGCGGGAACGGCCCCGTCGTGTTCCGCGGGCCGCAGGCCTGAGAATCGCTGGAGACACCCAAAATGGCGATTCTCCGGCACCCCGCTATTCTCAGGCCCGGATGGGCCGAGCGGCCAGGCCAAAACGGCGGGTTCCCCCCGGCGCCGTCCACACCTGGTCGCTGCCGTCGGGAACACCGCGGGAACGCTGGGGGGGCGGCCTGCGGGGGGGGGAGGGGGGATCCTGCACTGGGGGTACCTCAAATGTGGCATGGCCCGCGATCGGTGCCCACCGATCGTCGGGCCGTCCTCTCTGAAAGAGGACCTCCTTCCTTCCGCGGCCCCGCAAGATCCGTCCGCCATCTTCTTGCGGGGCGGACTCAGAGAGGACGGCAACCACGCATGCGCGGGTGATGCCAGTTATGCGGCGCCAGCCGCGTCATCTATGCGGCGCCAGCCGCGTCATCTATGCGGCGCCGCCTTTACGCGGCGACAAGGCCTGGCGTGTGTAGATGACGCGGCCCCGATCCTAGCCCATTGTCGGGGCCTGAATCGGTCGGGATCGGAGCCGTTTCGCGCTGTTGTGAACCTCGACGGCGTGGGCACTTCGACGCGGGAGTGGAGAATCCCGCCCAGTGTTGATCAATTGTGTGGTAGGCAGAATGTCTATTTGGACTAATGGCAATATCCAATTAGTGGAAAATACC